>NC_060252.1:11153311-11768708 GCF_921293095.1 Ischnura elegans
GTCCTGTAATAGATAGGCATAGTTTAGTCACGGTAATAGGGAGACATTTTCGGAGATAATGCTAATGAGAGCTCAGATTTGAAAAATGAAACTGCAGCTTTTTGGGGCGAGGTAGAGATATGAAAGAAAATGTTATAGGCCGTTTGTATAGCGCTTGTCTTCTTATGGAAGGGTTGCAGGTTCAAAGCCCGGATGAAGCCTTCGATTCAACTAATGCGGAGTGGCCCAGAAAAAGTAACATCCCACTATGCCATGGATAACATGGTAACTGTCGTACTAGTAGTAGCGGTGAGCTCTAACCTCCATTTCACAGGCCAACAAAAAAATTTGTTTGAAAACTTTTTTATTTTAATGGGTGATCTTTATAGATTTTGATGTTCCGAATCCAAACCTGGCCTTAGTTTTTTGTATCACCCATAGTTTCTTGGCAATATGTATTTAATATTTAGTGTAGTAGGTACCCCTATACGGTATACAGGGAAATCAATGAAACACTGTGTTACATCATAAAATTGTTTGTGCTTACTGTTCACTACATCGTGATAAAATTGTTTGTATTTACTACAGCGTGATAATACAGGGTTCACTTGTCAACTGGAATTGATCTACATTTTCTTTCCCTTTTTTCCTTGAAGCATCTTGTGTAGCGTTTTCTGCGATGAATCGCTTGCTGAACTTCTCGGTGAAGTACCAACAGTAATTCCCATTATCTTCGTTCATTAGACCTACTTTTTCAATTTTATTATAGCTATAAAAAAGCTGTTAAATTCTAGAAATGTTGCTTGATTTCATAAATTTAACTGTAAAATGTGAATAAATAGTAGGTGATACAACTTTAAAACCATCATATTTGGATTAAGCAACTTTAAAAACATACGAATAAGGTATTTTCAGTAAAAAAGTTTTTTCATTGTTGGCCTGTGTTATCTATACCAACTAATAAATTCAATCTCTGAGTGCGTGAGAAAATGAATACTCGACTCTTTTTTCACGTCCATAGGAATGCATGAACTAATAAAAACATACCTCCGTGTGATGCATGGTAAATTTCACATTTTGTTGAAAAAAGACTTTATTTAATCCAAAAATAAATGTTATTCGCTTCTTAAAATAACGTTGCAATACTACGATGATTTCTGTAAACTAAACGAGCGGCTGGAAGCTGAGCGGTTACCGACCACGGTTTCAAAATTCTATGTGATTCAATGCCTGGGGTCTCCAAACTATTGCCCGTGGGACACATCCGGCCCATCACATAATTTCATCCGGCTCTCCTAGCAAATCCATGTGTGTTTAATAACAATACTTACAATTTGCTCATCAAATCTGGAATCTGATTTTTATGAAATTTTGAAGTCAATGCGACAGTATTATGCGTCTTACTAATTTTGCTGTGTGAAACTAAGGGCAGGAATCTATTTGGTTTGGCCAGATTTTTTCCAATATTTTTTTTAATTCCCCATTTTTATTGTTTTATTTATTGATGAAATCAAATTACACCTAATTGATTTTTTATTTTTTCGGCCCGCATAAATGTGAAAAATATGTAATGTGGCCCTTACATTGAAAAGTTTGAAGAACCCTCTTTTAAATATCATTTCACCATGAAAATAACTTGGAAACTCAAAACCAAGGTTAGTGTTATATTATAATATGGAAATTACCATTTGTAGTTTATATTTTATCATGGATATATATCGTATTTCCACTAGCTAAAGCCTGAAACGGTTTCATGAGTAAGGTTTGGTTTAGTTGTGGCAAAAGGAAGGTGCGCAAGAGGGCAGGGTAGGGAGGCTGGGGTCTGGGGCGTTTACATGACGGACGAGTGCAGAAGAAGGAGAAGAATTTCAGTGGAAGAAGAAAACTGGGAGAGGGAATGAGGGTTACCTTCGCAAAATATACCACTTGCTCATTCCAGGGCGCCAACTACCTTCTCTCTAACCTTTCCTTCCCAGTCCACCCTCCTCCTCCCACTCAATGGCCTCGTTTTCCCAGAGTTCCTCGCGCCCCAGTGGGCAACGGCGCCCTCCACCTATCTCTCCGCGAAGCAACGACGTGAAAAATTCCTAAAGCCGCACGCCTGCTCGCCTCTCCGTCGTCAAAGCGAATTATCTGCAGAAGCGGTGTGAGAGGGTGGGGACGGGAGGTCGACAGCCGTGACGTAGTAATCCCGATTGTGACCCCCACCCTCCCCACCACCTTCCCCGACGATCAAGAAAAAATGCAAGACTCTTGGTCCTTTAAAGTATCATCTTCTCTTGCAATCTCTTCTTCCTCTTCTTAACCTTATAATATTAAAAAAATTTATATCTCATCCTTTAAAATAATCTAGGATTTTGGTGATTTGGTCTTACTCTGTAAGAGTGTTATTTATTTTATGAGTACACACCACCTGAGCCGCAGTATTGGTCGTTACTTGTATGCATCGCTGGGTTGTCGGTAGTCAGTTTGGCATATGATAATCATGAAGAAAATGGCTCTGCTTTAGCCCACAGTAATTTATTTCACCAACCGACACGTGCTCAAGACTTATTGTCATCTCATGAAAATGCTACTACTATGATTTTGATACCCGTGTCGGTGCATGCAATATATATTTGTGGGCTAACAGAAAGTTATTCTCAAAATAAATATTGCAAAATTCTAAAAATTGAAGCCTGAATTACATACTTCTGCTGGTGCGTCATAATTTTCGAGCACCTTCGAACCGGTGAGCGTATGAATTTGTCGTATACAATGTATATTTTTCGTTAAGAGCATTTAAAGGGATTGTTATTCATTTGCAAAAAAAATAATAATTTTTAAATAATTATTATAATGAATGATTTAAATTTTATAAAGCATGTCTGTAAACACTTACGCCGCCCTGTGTTTTGCCTGATGACGAATTTGGCGTATAGACACAGAACCATTTTTCATCATACTTCCATTCTAACCTGGATATTCTGGCGACATTACCAGCGAAACCGTTTCACTAAAAGTTCAAGAACTCATAATGGTACGAAATATATTGAAACAGTTTTTAAAATAACATTTTTGAAACATTGACTGTCGGCTTCATTTATTCAATTTCTTGGCCTTATACGAACTTGAGTTTTTTTTACCGTTGCCACTTTCCATCCGATATATTCTTTCAACCCTGTCAAGATAGTCTCTCTCTCCACAAACCAGTCCCCTAAATATCTTCTCCTTACGTTTCTCATCCACCCTACTCCCATTGAAGGAATCCTTTACAGCCTCCGCTTCTTCAAACCGTTAAACCTCTAACCCGTAGCAATGGAAGTCGTTTCCATTGTCACCATCGGTTTAGTGATGAAATTTTCATACACATAACCCGACTCTCTCCCGTTTTTTTCTCTCTCTCTCGTAATATCCAGATGTTACACTCATGCAATTTTAACCCGGGAGAGAAATGAACTTTATGTGGCGTTAACATTGCAATTCATTCTTTTCTGATAATCTCCCTCGCTTCTCGGAGGTACTTTCCAGCTGAAAGAATAAAGTGGTGCTCGCGCTTGAACGAGAATAATACGATCATTTCTAGTTTTTATGTTTTTGCTTTAAAATTTTACCGCATTGCTTCCATTACAAAGCATGTCTTTATTGTGCTAGCATGCTAAAATATGTTACAGGAGCTTAAATATGATTATTATTTTATATTAGTTGTATGATTAGCTCCAATAATTTATTCGACTGTTCTTAAGACCCTATGTATCGATGTTCTTTCACTATTAACTACCTATTCATTTGAACTGCTGCCCACGGAATAAATTATATCGTGATGTGCAACTCTATGCGTTGGTTTATACAGACAAAATATCCTCGTAATTCTTTCATACTAGACACATCGCTTCCAGTGACTTATATTAATTACTTTACTCTTTGCTTGTCTTGACTTATTTACACTTAAATATATTAATGAAAGAGTAAAGAATCGGAATAATGAAACGGGTATCTACCCATCGCGGCTTTTGAATTTGGAAATATATGTGGCATCAAAGAAATTTATAGATGAAATAAACTTATTTTGCAAATAATAATAATAATAACAATAATAATAATAATAAAAACTTTCGACTGAATTCCAAAATAGAATCAAGAAACTTGTTCGCACGGAATTGAACAGCAGAAACCTCACTAATTCAATTAATACCTTTGCCATCCCTCTTCTGACATACTCCTTTGGTATAATCAAATGGTCACAAACAGATCTAGACGACCTACAAAGAAAAATTCGATCCCAAATGACGGAGAAAAATATGCTCCATAAAAGCTCAAATATAGAGAGGAGCACGTTGCCCAGAAAATTTGGTGGAAGGGGTATCGTAGACATCAAGAATCAGCACAACTCACAACTTTCTCAGTTACGGAAATATTTTTTCAGCAAGAAATCTACCTCGGATCTCCTGAGAACTATCTGTGACGCAGACAATAAATACACACCGTTAAACCTATCTGACGAAAGTATGCAAGTTAGTGAAACCACTGTTACTATAGACAGTAAAATGTCAATATGGAAAGCTAAATCCCTTCACGGAAGACACCCTCATGCCCTGGAGGCCCCTGAAATCGATAAAGATGCATCGCACGCATGGCTCAGGCATGGGCAACTCTTCCCAGAAACAGAAGGATTTATGATCGCAATACAAGACCAGGTGGTGAAAACAAAAAATTATGAAAAATATATAATTAAAAACCCAAATTTATTGGATGACAGATGCAGAAAATGTGATAATGCCTCTGAGACGATACAGCACATCACAAGTGGATGCACTAACTTATCTCAAAAAGACTACCTGCACCGTCACAATCAAATATGCAACATCATACACCAGAAATTAGCTCTGAAGTATAAACTCATAGAAAATGGAGTTCCTTATTATAAGTACACACCTAAAACCATCCTTGAAAACGACCACTGTAAGATTTATTATGACCGTTCAATTATTACCGATAAAACAGTCCATAGCAATAGACCTGATCTAGTAGTACAAGATAAAACTCACAATGAAACGTACTTGATAGACATTACCGTACCTAATTCGCATAATATCACTACAGCCTACACCAGCAAAATGGAAAAGTATGAAGAACTTAAAAATGAAATCAAGAGATTGTGGAAATCAGATAAAGTACACATAATACCCATCATTATCTCCGCCACAGGAGTAGTGCCTCATTCACTCCATCAAGGTCTTCAAACTATTGGACTGCCGAAAAACTTGTTTATTACCATACAAAAAGCAGCAATTTTAAATACTTGCCGGATTGTCAGAAAATTTTTCAAAACAGAGTAAAGAGACGAGAGTACTTGGTGATACCCGTACCTCGCCTAAAACCAGCAAAAATGCTGTGAAAACATAAAAAAATATAAAATAATAATAAATAATTTTATGACTCCACACACAAATTACATGACAATAGCAAAATTGAGTAATTTGAGGCAGCCGCGAAGGATAACCTGTTTGAGGCTACCATCCAGAATAATAATACATTCTGCTTTACATATAGTGTAGCTCATTTTGTGTCACCTTGATAATCTATACTAACAAAGCTTAAGTGCGTAAATGAAAGAAAAAAACAAGTAAAGTAGTATTTATAATTCATTTAAATCAATATTATATAACAATATTTGTTCCACACTTTCTTTAGTGAGAAGCCATGAATGTGCATTTTGCAAAAACTTTTTCAAAAACTTTGAAATAAAGCAGGACTGGGGTAATAAAATTAAAAACCTTTGGTCCTACTTACAAAAAACATCTTTTAAACAAAGTCAAATTTGGTTGTGGTAAGGGCACACTTATTTCACGCAGGGTAAAGGGAGAAGGCAGGGACTGAAATATTTTAGAGTTGCCACATCTAGCATAAAAACATCGTAGGAACTTATGAATATATAAATGCCTCAACGGAAGCAAAAAAAAGCTGAAATAAAAATAGCAACACATCTATAGTAGTTGTGACTTTTAGAAAATTTTGAGGGAGCGTGGTGGCTTAGTGGGTAGAAGACTTGGCTGCTGATTGAGGAGCTCCGGGTTCAAATCCCGAGAGAATTCTTTGGGAAAAACCCCCAAAGTGAAAAATTCCTCGAAATGTGAAGTGATCCTGGGGAAGGAACTACCCGACTAACCATAAATGTTTAAAAAGCATGCGCCGGCGACTTAGTTCGAGGTGAGATCATTTCTCACCGATATAAAACGAACTATCGCGGTGAATCGGCTAATAAGTAAGTCATTATAAAAAGTTTTAGTAGAAATTTGTGCTTAAATATTTTTTTAAATCTTAATTGTTTTTGTACCGTTTAAGAAAACAATTCTTTTTACAAAAGGATAGAGGCCTAAATGCAACACAGTGTAATTATGAATCACTTTGAGGATAATTCAAATAAAGCGAAATATTCCAAGCATGGATATATATTTCATCTACAATTAAACTTTCTATTTTAAATAAGTTGCTTCTATCTGTGAAAAATTGAAGCGATTGATGCAGCAGGTTTTATAAAAAATACCCCTATTTAATTTGGAAAAGCATAGGTACTTATATAAATCACGTTTGAACTTATTCCATACAACACCAGTAAAAAATTGCCATATAAATACAGGAAGCTTCTCTTCAAATGCTTGGGTATTAGGCAGATCCATATTGGCGTACCTGTACACGCAGCAGATCGGTAGAATTGCTCGAGTTTTTCACATCATGAAAAATTACCCCCGGAAATGAAACTCCTCCGACGATTAAACGTGGCTGACTGTAGACATTTTTCCTCCAGACGGTTGTGCAACGAGATGACGAGAGGAGGTAAGAATAAAATTGGAAACGCGAGACGGCCGTCCAGGAATATTTTTTAAAGGAAAATAAAGAAAATGTGGAGACAAGAGTAAAAAACCTGGAATGGCAACGGAAGTGGAGAGGCTCCGGAGAGATTTTGGTGATTTGGGGAAGCACCCATATTCGAGATCGGTTCTCTTCCCTTTGAAGAAACGAGGTAGGAATTGGCAGTGGGGTAGTGGGGTCGGGCGGGGGAGGTGGGTCAAGGAGCAGGCAAGGGTAGGGGGGAGAAGGGTAAGGATTCGCAGACCCAACTGATTAATGAGAAAAGGGTGAGAGCGGGGGGAGACTTGTCTGAATTGGTAGTCGGGCCTCCAGAATGCACCCAAGCATTCGGAGATGAGTTATCGGCCTGAGAGTGTAAAGCCACCCAGTCGAGACTTTCCCCTCAATCCCCCCGACTCCTCCCAACCCCCCGCCCCCCAAATATTCACTCAGACCCCCACCATCCCAGCATGCACCTCAAACCACCCCTTCCTTTTCATTCGGAGACTTATAGCTCACCCTCCAACCCCCTACCCCTCTTCTCTCTCTTAATATGCTGGCGAGCTCATACGATGGGGGAGTGGGTCCTGGTTTTAGGGTAAGGAGCCCGTAGTAGAAGCCAAGTGGGAAATGAAAGGGTGGAAAAAAAGGTTCCAATCCCATAGTTCTCCATCCATCCGCGAGAGGGTGGGGGGGGGCGGGCGTGTACGGAGGGGTCAGTTTGAGCATCCAATCACACGCAAATTGGTTCCCTTTATCCGCGGTGGTGATTTGGTGGGCGGTTTCTGAGTTAATGAGAGGAAGTCGATAGGGGAATCCGCATGGACAAATGATAAACGCAATCCGCCAGAGGCAGACGTGTTTTATTGCCGGCTGGAGGTATCTGGGCGATATGCTAAGCTCAGTGCTGCCTCTCTTTGGCTCGAAAGGGCATTCCGGGGAAGGGAAACAATTCCATGGAGGCTGGAGATGAACCCATTTGGAATGATGAATGTGTGAGATTTAGTAAAATAGACGAATGTTGTTTATATGTTAAGGTATTGAAATGTGTTAATTTATTGTGATGGATAGCAACTGTGAGATTGTTTTCTCATTATATAGGACATAATTTTGATTTTTTATAATTTTTATTCTTGTGATAAATTTAGAGAGCATAATCGAAAAAGTCACAATTTCAAATATACTGACCAAAAATGCTGCCATATGAAAAGTGTGTATTCATGTGCATTAAAAATCACGAGGGCAGTTTGCATTCCATTTAAATTACATTTAGATCGAACCTAGGAATCATTCAAAACTCGGATTATAATATCTTCGCTATCAAAACAAAACTATAAGTCATGTTATTAGTATTCTTGTACACTCTTTGGAATTTTAATGACATGTGTTTAAAATATCCTTTCTATTTTTCAGGTAAATACTGATGGTTGAATTGACCACTAAATAGCCTCATCACTTTGTGGATGGCTTAAAGTTGTAAGGTAAGACCCTCTGTATCTCAGTTGCTGTGAATATTTCTATACTTCTAAATTTTAAGCCACTGAATTTGTGGTCAATTTCTGATATAGTTCATGATCCCTTATGGAGAAGTAACTCAGTTCAACATCGTGCTTGATTGTCCAAAAATATAATGATACTGGTATGAATTGATTAAAAGGTGAACGTCTTAGCTGGAAAATGGATTAAATATGGTCAATTTTCATAAGAAGGGAGAATTCGTAATGTCATACTAAGATAAGAACACAATCAATGCATCTACTAAGAACCAAATAAATGTATATTCTGTATCTTATCCGACATTGGCTTTCAATGTCCTCGGTTTTCACATTTTTATCCGCTGAACCAAGCACGCCGTTACTTTTACATATCTGATTTGATCAGTAACTCATGGCTAGAGCTTATAATCTATCTGTAAACATAGTTAGGAGTTATTAAACATATTCTAATGCTACAGACTGATTGCTTTTCAGACCTTATACCTATTTATATCTGTCATTTGACGCTCGCTTTAGTTCGGGTGCTGAATCCTATATTTTACCACGTTTTATTACACTTTCTTGTTTGTCTTTCCGGGGAAAATCTTGCTACTCAAATTTCGACCTTTTCCTGATTAACTAGAGAGCTGAAATTTTAAGTATAGCTCATAACTGGATGACAATGCAATACTCCAGCTCTTTTACCTCGATTGGAATAGTACCTCGAGTAATATTTAGGAGTAAAAATTGCATATGGAGTTCTAAAAATGGCCACTTAATTCCCATGGAGGCGCTGCAATCACAGTAGGTGAAATAAAGTATCTGTTTGTAAAGCGTGAAGTACCCGTATATTTTTTATGTCGTTTATCTTCAACAAGAGCCTGCGATTTACCATTCATTTTATGACTTGCTCTGAAAATTGGATAATGGCACGGGGAATTTTCGACTTCGCACATATCTTCTGCCGTCTCTATGTCCCAAACAGCAATGGAATAAACAAACATGTTCCACAAAACCATTTCAAATTGAAGGATGGCTTTAATTCCCTTCAGCTTGTTCTTATTCTCCCACACTATCCAAATTGAGGCAGCTTTAATTAATTTTCTTGTAAATAATTTTCTAAATTCTATATTTATGCACTATTTTCAGTGTTCAAAGTATCTCATTGAAAAAATAAACCTTCAACTTTTCCATATCAAATTTTACTACCCAACTGGTTTCAGGACTTCTGTGCAATTCTATGAAACCCATTGAATGTCGCACAGAATTGCTGAAACCGATTGTTTTATTAAATGCTATCGCGGACAAGAAAAGTCTATTCTTTTGTGCTAAATGCTCTCACAAAGTAACGGCCAAACTTTTCTATATATTTGAAATATTCTCTTAGTCTTCAATGCATGCTCTGCTAATTTAATCCGTTTCTCACTCTCATTGGGGATCTATTTCCTCGGTGGTCACTGCACCGGTTAATTTATGAAAAAGAATGTTAACTAATTGTAAGTGAAGCAATAGGCACCTAGATTTCTATAAACCTAGAGTGGCACGTGAAAGGTCGACACTGCGGTCGCAGTGCTTTGATTTGGGGGATGATGGGATCGGGATAGGACAGATTGAATATAATAATAAAGTTATTGTCCGAAGCACTGCAGGAACAAGTGACTTTATACGCAGAAACGCGCACGGGTGCAAAGTTAAATGCACCAAAAGATGAAGTTCGCCATAAATACACCTGACCGGCAATCGGGAGATGTTGATATGTTAAGTCAAATATTTTTTCATGGCGTACTTCCTTTATTTGGTGTGTTATTGTCCTAAGATGATATCCTTTGGAATATACTATTATTCTGATTCCACAATATGACAATATAGAGTAATGTAATTAACCCATTAGTGCCCGTCGGCAACTTTAGTTGCCATGCTACATTTTGTCTCATACAACGTTTACTAAGTAGTCAATTCATATGATTCTTCGTGTGTGCTTTTACTAGACCTTACATTGTTGGCCAGCGCTGCTCGTTCCTCGTCAGTTCGATTGTGTTTCGCGTACTGGTCGGATTACTGCAGCTCCTCCAGGTGTTCAGCCGACGACTGGTGACTATCTTCTTTATCATGTTAGCTGAGGACTTTTTCCGTATTATATTCACTAATATTTATTTTTCAACTTATAGTGAAAGCTTTAATGAATTACTATCCAAATTATTACGTAGAAATATGGTTTTGTTTTTTTTCTATGCCAATGTAAAAAGTGATGGCAACTTAAGTTGCCGACGGGCACTAGCGTAGTCAAAAATTGCAAATATTCGTATTTTTTTGATTTAATTCAGTTTCAAAGTAGTATAAGTACTTAAACAGTAGCTATTAAAACTTTATTGAGTACTTTTGAACTTTTCATGCATTATTCGGTGTTTTGTTCTTCTAATCTTCCTAAAATATCGATATATTTTTGATTAAATAGCAGGTTGCCCATTTTTTTGGCATTGGGAAAAAGCACTATTATTTGCAAATTCTATCGAAATAAGGTCGGTTTCATTTGCTATGTTACACACCATTGTTTATTAATTCGCTTTTAGGGCCCATAGGAATTGTATTAAACGAGGCTTGCGCCTGAATGAAATTCTAGATGCCCTATTGGAGGACGATGTTTCCCCGGAAAGCATTGCCATTTGCCCTCCCGTTGAAGAGAAGGGAATGATAAGCGATCAGGATTCCGATCTTTCTGACGAGGAGGTGGAAGGAGACTTCAGCCATCTTCCGGCTCGTATTCTGCAGTCAGAGGTTCATGCTGACTTCTCCGAGGAGGCTGAGGAGAGATTGGTCCAGAATGGACGGGGTAATTTCAGTGAAATGTGTGAAACCTCGGCAACGCTAACCGTGAAGAAGCCCAAGAAGCGAAAGCGTTGTTACCCCGTGCGATGTTGGGAGGAAAACTGTCAGGACTTTGCTTCCAAAATTGAAAATGTATCGCCAAAATATCTCCCCAATGCGGAAGACCATTTGCGCGAAACTGTGAACTCCCCATTTGATGCCTTCAAAGCAATTTTTTCGGAATGTTTAGTGAATCGTATAGTCATAGAAAGCAACCGGTATGCCGCCCAACATCTTGTTCATGGTTTAGAGGCAACAAGTGACGAAATACATTCATTAATAGGGGTAATGCTTTTGTCAGGATACCACCGCCTCTCTCAAAAGAGAATGTATTGGAAGGTGGACCCGGATTGCCACGTGAAAATAGTTGCGGATGCAATAAGGCGAAACAAGTTTGAAAATTTACTTCGCTACCTTCACCTGGCAGATAATGATGCTAACAATGGGAGTGACCGAATGTACAAGGTACGTCCTTTGTTTGATTTCCTCAACCAGGCATTCAAACAAATAGAACCGGGGAACAGTTTGAGCATCGATGAGAGCATGATTCTCTATTACGGCCGGCATGGGAGCAAACAGTTTATTAGAGGAAAACCCATTCGCTTTGGATTCAAGCTGTGGGTTGCTGCTGATCCAACAGGCTACATACATCATGCTGAGCCTTACTGCGGTTCATCCACTCGTCTTCCTGACACTGGGTTGGGCCAAGGGGGGGGACGTTGTGTTAGGTTTAGCAGAGGATTTCGACAACCTATTTACGTCAGTTGAACTTTTAACTGAGTTGACCAAAAAGAGATTGGGAGGAACAGGGACATTGCGAGAAAACAGAGTCGGATCAAATATGAAGCTACCTGACAAGAGGGCTTGGAAAAAGACGAACAGGGGTTCTACCGGTTTTTCCGCTTCTTCTTATCTAATTGCGGTACGGTGGAATGATAACGCCGTTGTCACCGTTCTCTCAAATTGTGAACCCATGGAGCCTATGAAAAAATCAACTCGGTATTCCAGGGCAGAAAAAAAGATTCAGTTTGTTGATGTTCCAGGTACAATCGCTAGGTACAATGCAAATATGGGCGGGGTGGATATTTGCGACCAATTTGTTGCAACCTATCGCACAGCAATTAGGACAAAGAAATGGTGGTGGCCATTCTTTGCCTGGGCGGTAGACATTTCAGTGGTCCAAGGATGGCTTCTTTATAGAAGATTATTTGGTAATGAAATGCCCCAACTTGAATTCAGGCGCCAGTGTGCAATTTTTCTCCTTAAATCTTTTGCTGCTGCCCCGTTGTCACCAGGAGTGCGGTCACCATTTTCGTCTTCTCCGAGAAATAATTTTCGCCGAGATCACAAAGATCACATAATTGGGAGGGGGAATTCAAAGTATCGGCGATGTCGTGTTTGTAAAAAAAGAACACAGCATCTTTGCACAAAATGTGATGCACCACTGCATGCTAACAAATGTTTCGGAGATTTTCATTCGTAGTGTGTAAAATGTGTTTCTTTAATTTCCTATTGTTCCTTTGGGCGCATTGTTGTGAAAGAAATGAAAGTAATACATTTTGTTCAAATTTTCAATATATTCATTCTATAATCTATTGCACAAACTACATCTTAAAATTACTGTGCTTCATTTTTTTTCTGAAAATGTATATGATCTTGAGTTTTTTCTGCCAGTCCGTGTTAATAAGTTTTATTTGTTTGTAAAAATGAAACATATCAAGTGTTGTCATTTTTGTAAATGCGATTTATTTGAAAAATATATGTGCAATATTAACAATTGTTTTAAGCTAATAAAGTTCAAAAGAACATTTTAAAAGTGTCGCGATAGGTTATCGAATTCACAGAAAATCATTACCCATCTTGCCAGAATAACATCCCATTCTTGTGTGAGGAAATGGTAAGAATATTATAAAATAGCAGTGCCCGAATGCAAATATTTCATAATCTCCTCTATTGCATTGCAATAGGAGCACAGCATTTATTTTGAAGAAGTTAACCTCAAAAAACCACTGGTAAACTGAAAAATAGCGAAGATGGAATGAAGTTTGCATATTTTGACTATGCTAGTGCCCGTCGGCAACTAAAGTTGCCACTTCAGAAAACAATGAAAAAATTATTATTGAGTGCTAAATTTAATATATGTTGTTTCAAAAACTCCTAAGACCATTTTTTGAAGATATTGTTCAAATATAACAACTAGGGAATTATGGGCACTAATGGGTTAATAAAATGAGAAAAAATGCTTTATGCCTTATAAAGCAAAAGTCATCAAAACGATAAAAAACTTGTGAATTCAGTATAAACTTAAGAATATATAGAATTTTAGCCTGGCTTACACATTAGTAATGTTGCTCCATTGAAAAATGCGCATAACATAGGCATCATTGATTGAAATATCTAGGTAAATGTATATAAATAATACAGGTTATACATCGAATAACAAGAAGCCTATAGTTGGTGAGAGAATATTTCCGGAAAGGCAACATGATAAAATATATTTACGTAAACGCAATGAGCAGGTAATACACAAATCCACCACATCGAACAGTATCACATCACACGATGAAATCATGTGAAATTTTCCTTCATTTAGAAAAACTTGAATTCGTTAATATTTTGTACAGAAAGCTACAAGTCTTTTATTTTTTCACAGTATTGAAGGTGTAGTATCATAAAAGAGAGGCGTGATGAGAGTTCTGGGGAGGTGTTCTCTTCCTCTTATGCCCCCTCTATTTTCGCCACTGCTAGGTAAATTTCGTAATTCTTCGGATCACATGCTTATGCATTGCTAAAGCTTCCGCAATGAGTTGGTCAATGAAGGGAGGTCGAGACGTAGCTGAATGCGGAACGGCGACCCAAAACCTCCACCGAGTGACCTACGGTAAATACACATGAATATACAGATGCTAATCTCCATTTCCGCAAGCCGCTTTTGTCTCGGTTTTTCCCGCATCCGAATAATATTGTAACTGTAGTCAGCTTCTCAATGAGGTTTGTGGCGCCGCATTCACTTATCGCAGGTCCTAGCGTTTTCATTGCATTCCTCAATGCCTCGTAACCGTGTCTTCTCACTCTCTAACCACCTCTTGAACGTGGGAAAAATACATTGTGACTCCACTGATCTCACATTTTGAGGGCTGGGAATACACCAGCAAGCTCTTAACTTCGCTTTCCATTCATTGATCCCTAGCTAAATGAAGTGTCTTTCCTTACTGGTTACAGTATTTTTCCCTTTATTCCCATATTTTTCATTTATTCGATTGCTTTATTGTAGAATAATTTATACCTTATTTAATATGGAAAATAGGGATTATACGCCATGATGATAACTTTAGACATAAACTCTACTTCAACTGTTTTAGAAATGAATTGAAAGAGAGATAATCATCTTCCTAACGATGCCTTCTTCCTGACGATCTAGTCTTATGCAATGATGATATTGCTTATCCCATTGAAATAAACATAACCACTCATCCATCCATCCATCAGATCCATCCCTCTTGCCCACACTTTGCATGTGAAAATTATTTATGCGTCTGAACTTTATTCTATAAAAGTAAATTATAAAAGTATGGTTGAATCGTTAAAAAGTTTAAGTAGTTAAGTAAGTTAAATCTCTAGGGCTTTTCTTTCCTGTTTTTTGTCTTGGTGCTTTTTTCTAAATATTGGAAAGCAAATTAGTAGTCACATGTTCGTAATAGATACATTTTATGTTCTTGGAAAATATATGGTCTCTGATAGATGGACATGTACTGCAAAATACAACTGGAATCGAGTGCTGTGTCAATCATTCCCTGGGAACTTAATATAGTGGTGAAAGCATAGCTGTTTATGAACACTGTTAACTACCTATTTAGAATACACTCTGAAACTTAGTTTTAAACGATTTTCTTCTGAACTAATCTCATATCTAATCCCTTTCTATAAGATTTATTTTCTTTTATATGCCAATACATTTTCTACGCATACTTTGCTATTTTCATTGCTTGAAGCTTTTATATACGTATTATGACATAACTTGTACGAAAGGAGTTTTGACGCAGCTGCGTGTTTCACCAGTTTCTAAATTTATTTTATGTTCTTCAATAAAGCCCATTATTTTTAAAATTATTATTTTTCACTGTTAAGCATATCTCATCTTCATAATTTATGCATTTTTTCCTTCATTAGTTCTGGCATCCTTATGAGCCTTTTTAATATCTCTGACTAAAATCCTTAAAAGGTAAACTCGTACCATGGCCTATCCATCAAAGCAACTTATAATTCATCAGATCTTACAAAAGTCTGATGTTAGTTGGAGGCATCGCAAAAGATTTCCTTGTTTCAAATCTTAAATTCCTTTTTTAGTTTAGACGAGTCGATAGATGAGGTGTCATTAAAGTATGAATGGAAATAAGAGTCACCCTGCTTTTGCAATAGATGTTTCCCCAGTTTTTACTTATTCTTCTAAAACACACTGCGGTTGTACTTGAAGGACTTATCAGAATAATGTGGCTTTAGCCACAGTTTCCATCCTCAGTAGCAGCTCAACATAGGAGGGGGAATAACTGCCCACATCCCTGAATAGCATTTGGATATTTCTCTGCACCCCACTGCGATCTTAATAAGCCTCATACACCTGCATTAAACCGACCATTTCTGAAGCCCTGCGGCTGCTTCTCTGATGCAAGGTGGGAAGATGCTTTTTCAGTGTTCACAAGAGGAAAAGAAAAAAGTAGAAACAATGAAAATATGGCGTGGAAGTGAGATTTGTTTCAATTATATATCCTCTGCAGCGCTGCGCACAATGAGTAATGCGGGCCCTCACTCATCTTCCATTGTAGTTGCTCTTATCTGCTTTTGTTCTGTGGCTTAAACTGCTGTTCATTGTCTCCTTTACCCACCTTTTCTCCCTCGGGCAGATGGCTGGCCGTCCCTTTGAGTAAACCACTCATTCCCCATCCCAATCCACGAACATCTTTTTCTTGCAACTTCTGAGGCCGTTTTTTTTATCACTTCGTGGATTTTTATTTTCCGTCTCTCACCTGAGCAGCAAAGAAATTACTACTTCTACTTGAAAAATTTCAGATGCTCAAAAAGTAAGTCTGTTTACGTTGTGATTAAAGCGTGAATCATTAAGACGGAAACGCAGTTTTATCGCCAACGGGACAATATTTTTTTATAATGTTTCAAAACCTTTACATTTTTCTTCTCCTTTGTCGTCTCTTGAAACAATTTCTCCGGCAAATTCTTGTGAACTGAAGTGATTGAGAATTTTTTTCTCTTAGAGTTTTGGAGATTTACTTGAACTTGGATCCTCTGCATTATTATCGGTGAACTATCTCGTTTAGAATGATCACTGATTTCTTAAGGTGGGCTACAAGCAGCAACTCCAGTATTAAAATAGCGGTCAAAACCGTTCTCCCTTATTACTAAAATACGAGTATTTTACCAATAACCTTATCGTGTATCAGAAATTGGAACGCGTCTTCTGCCACAGCTATATCGATGCTCATATTTATTGAATCACAATTTGTTCATGAAGTCGGCTTTTTCCGTAGCTATACAGCGTGTGTGTAATGGCAGCTGATAATGATTGCAAGCCAACCGAAACATGTGTAGTAGAGTTTGATAAATTAATATTAAGTGGACAGTACAATATCTATGTGAGCACTTGTTTACTATTTATTGGCACTCTTACTTTCGGCCACGCATTACCAGTCTACTTGGGTGCAAATCTAATGAAATGCCTCATTCGTTTACGGAGTGGCAAGAATTTATTTTTCCCCACGTTGCCTACAAGAACAGTATGTACGCTTTGGAGATATTGCCTTAGTATCACTTAAATATGACGCAAAGGCATATTAACCGCTATAATTTTAGATAATTACATAAAAGTAGAAAATGTCCCATGCTTGTATTTCATTTTTTTCAAAGGTATTGCTTCAAAAGTAATTGAAAGGTATTTAATATGATTCAACATATGATCCGTTTGAATACTGTTGAATTTTTAAAGCACATAACAATTGATGAACTGACTTTATCCTGTGGATAGCACACGCAAAAAACGAATGTGAATGCCAGTAGTGACTCATTGCCACTCAGTCGTACGGAAATTTATTCTTATGTAATATGGGAGTGCCATGATTGAAGTTAGTTTAAAGTTTCTATAAATAATTTGTAACACGTTAAAATTTAAGACTCTCATTAGGAACGGTAACAATTATCACCGAAATTTGTTTTTGTGACAGATACCCGAAGCTTTTTCCGAGAAAGGATTCAAATTCTTTTTTACGTTCGCTACTTTTATTAAGGCTTAATAGAAGTTCACGAGTTTTATTCATTGAATTTAAATAGTAAGAGTTAAATACGGGGTTCACTTGTTGTATTGTATAAATGTACATTTTATACATTCCCTTTCCTCTCAAATGAAAATATGTTTCATCGGTGAGAGTGAGAATTCATGGATAGATAAATCAGGGTGGACCGGAGGGGATGAGTGGCTGATAGGTTTAGTAGGAAGGGGGTGTTTAGAGCTGATGGGAAAATGTATGTCAAGACGATAGGGCTGGATTAGGGGGTAAGTGCCACCGCCTCGGTAGACCGATGGCTTACTGAGGACCGGTCGGAGTATTGCGGTATATAGCATACTATCTATGTCGGATACTGAGTTTCGGTTTTGGCAAGCGTCCCAATGGCAAAAGGGCAATTAGGCATTCAAGAAAGAACTTTGATGTTGGGGTACATTATTCTCATTATCAAATAGTTCACTTGCAAATTGGTTATCAAACAGTGTCCACATAAGTATGCTAAATTAATGAAGGTATCCTATTTTCGATCATCCAAATAAATATTTTCAGGCCTTTTTTTCGTTTTGCAGTAAATATGGAACTAACTTAACTCTTTAATCAACGTATGATAAGCATTTATGTGAATAATTCATCCATACATCTATCGTTTCGAAAGTGACATATTCATTCACTAATAATGTGCGAATTATTAAATTTTATTTGAACAATTTGGTCCGTCTTCACCGAGTTGTCTTCTGTTAGCGCTGAAGCGTTTTATGCGAATTTTATGCATCTACATAATATTAGAACGAGCCACATCTTTGGTGTTTGGCAGGGGGGACCAATCATTAATATGCAGCATGTTAGAGGACCGCCACATGCACACCGCACGGTCATAGAAGTATTACGCATACTAGCAAAATATACATGCATATTTCTGAGACAACACTTGCCAATGGTTAGTAATTCCCATAGCAAATACATGAAAGTCTAGAACTATGGAAAGAAAATCACATGCCATGTGTCATTCTAGCAAGTGACGCCTTTATTCCTATTAATTGAGACAACAATGCTATCCTTAATAGTACGTGGGAAGAATGGCATTTTATATTTCTTTGTTTTGCAATCTATTTCTTTTATTTACTTCTCATGATCACGTCTACTGTATTACGATGGTACACGAAGGATATGTTTCACGTCCTCGATGAAAATATCTTTTTCAAATTTACTAAGTGATTTTAACCTATGCTTCAATCTGCGCTCCTGTAAAGATTCCCATCCTAATAATCCCAATATTACCTTTAGCTACGTCGCGTTGCGTTGATCACTCTACTCCAAAGTTCCGAAAATCGGCGAAATCTTAATATATCATTTACATCAAGCACAAATTGAGAACTTCCTAGATTTACGATGGAATTGTTTATTTTTGATCTTACATCATCCTAAAGCTATTTAATTTGTTCAGTTACAATCCTTGAATAATTGTATCTGTAATCTGTGTACCCAGTTAATATCTGAGCGGGTATTTAATGGTTATATCGTGCCGTGATTCTAGACTTTCGCTATGTAAAGTCCTGGCTTTGCTTTCCCAGGATGCGACGTTAGTTACACTGGATAAACGTGAGGCTCATCGTGTCTTGAGATAACATTTTCGGCCACGCCTGCATTACTATCCGGGAGTAATCGATAAGTAGGTTGTTTGCCCGCCATTTGGTTCGAGCGAGCACGCTCAGCCACGTCGAAACATCACACGATAGCGTGAGAGAACCAACATCCTCTTCGTAGTTGCCGGTAATCGACGCAAAAAGGGTCGCCCAGGATAGCGGCTGGAGGCGATTTGGTGAAGATAGGTCAAGGAAGCGAAAAGTACTCCTGCCTGCATGCACCGAGAGGAATCTTGGAATCAATCCCATTCGCAATTGGCGTTCCGAGCATAAGCCAAACTTTAACCATGATTATGCTGTGGATTTTATTAACATAAAGGCAACAGACGAAGTGAAGTACTTGGGAGTAACGATAACCTCAAACCTCTCGTGGGGAACAAATATAAGGAATATTTGCGGCATATCCCTGAAGAAATTAAGATTCGTCAAGCGTATTGTGGGAAGATTTTCGGATGAGAAAGTAAAAGAAAGGTGCTATTTCGCACTCGTCCGACCGCACCTTGAATATGCAGCGAGAGTATGGGATCCAGTGCAGGAAAACTTAATCCGCGAACTTAATATAATACAAAGGGAGGCTTCGCGTTTCGTCGAAACCTGCTACGGGCGTACAAACAGCGTTACACAGATGTTAAGCGTATTAGGCTGGGAGCCGTTGGAGACTCGGAGGCTGCGCGCTAGGCTTAGATTGCTTGAACAATTGAGAATGCATAACTTTAAGAGCGACACGGAGAAAATAATATTAGAGCCACATTATATTTCCAGGTCCGATAGAAGCGATAAATTATGAGAGATGTTTTGCCGAACGGATAGATATGGGAATTCGTTTTTTTTCCCGAACCATAAAGGACTTTAATAAACGCTAGTCCCAGCTTCGTTAGAGCACTTCATTTAATGTGTAAAGGGCTGGTATCCTAACACCCCCTGCCGCACACCTTTAAGGCGGCTTGCGGGGTATTATGTAGATGTAGATATGCTATACGATCCTGAGAAGTGGTCTAACGGTGAAAGCGTCATAAGGTTAATTTTGTTTTTAGATATTTGCTGTTTTTCAATGAGCTATGCAGTAACTTAGCAAAAGAAATCAGTTTTTGCTTTCTTATTATATTTTGGCTTTCTAATGTATAATAGCTGCGCGAAAGATGTAAACGTTAACGGTGGTCGTCAAATCCATGAGCATTTCTTTCCTTTGAATTTGCGCGGTTGTAGGAATCCCCTCTCCCTACAACTCCTACTTTATCCAAACTCTGTCTTCTTCTTATCTCCTCTACCATATTACTCTTCTTTCCTACCATGTCTGCCTAGGGTTAGTGCTGTTTCCACACCAAAATTTCACCTTTGACACTCTCCTTAATACCTTCATTTTAAAGAACTCCATTCCATTTTTTTCCTCCTTTCTCAGCGTCCATATGCCTACTCTGTCAAGTGAATAAGCTCGTCATGAATGTTTTTTTCATTTTCAGGCTTGTGGAGTTTAAATAAAATTTTATCACAGATTTTGTGAACATGAAATTATAACAGGGCCATAACGAAATGACAGGATTACCTGTGTGATAAATATAATACGCAGGATGTGTCTCATTTTAATTGCGTGATTGGCAGTTGCATGATAAGTAGTAGATTTTAAAATTCGTCCCCAGCTTTGACACTAAAAGTAGTTGTGACATAATGAAGTAAACTAGTCATTTTCAAAACGCAATTGCGTTGACATTTTTAGTTTTGGTCTTCATTGTCAAGTTTTTGCTGTTCTTTGTCCCGAAATTGTTTCAGTCGAGAATAGTCGGAAAAACTAATAACACATTGATTATTATGTTAACTGAAAATAGTAAAGAAAGGAATTAATAATAGATTGACGCATTCGTGAGTCATATAAGTAAACGTGTTCATATAGATGAACTTAGTTTTTGCGTATTCTCCGCGCAGTTATGTGTACTTTTCAACCCATCTTCATTAGAGTGCAACGATCAATTCGTGGAACGTAGGTGGAAGTGACATTAAATTTGTGAAAAACACCCACAAACGAAATTTATTTGTAAGGCACTAATTAATTGTTTAGGCTAATATTTTAATTCAATTTGAATTATAGATACTCAGTCATCTACGTGGTTGAGGATATATTCATTAACATTTAAAAAATCAGCGTTCATAATTTATTCTTACAAATATCAATGAATGCTTAAATTTTCAAAAGATTTCTTTCACCAAACCCTTAACCACCGAATTTTCTGTTCGAATTTTGCTGAAACACTAATCCTTTCCAATCTATTGGGATATTAAGATATTATAAAAAAAGTAAATTCTCATTGTCAAGGAGGAATACACTATGAATGAGGTGTTTATAAATGCGTGGCAACACTAGGTTCATCAATAACTAATCGTTATTGAATGAAATAAAATAACTTTGTTTTATTCCACTCTTTATTTTGAATGGCACGACCCGGGTTTCAACATCTAGTGTTATCACCTGGTCGACTGTCGAGTAGACTGTCGATTTTAATAGAGTATTAATCAAATATATTTTGTTTAAACTTTAAATAAAAGTATGTTATGAGATCTAAGTTTGCGTATAAAATTTTAGATGAATATATTTGCTGTCAAACATGTTTTAGGGTATTTGTGTCGGCGATTAATGCGACCAAAACTGATAATAATGGCAGGAAAAAGAGCAATGGGAATGAGATATGGTAACGGTACGGAATCTCATCGATCCCTTTTACCTTTACAAGTTGTCAGCAAATGCACAATAATTAACGCGTTGACGTCGAATGAACGTTCTGCAGGAGGATTTAAGGGCAGATTAGTTGGCAGGTAGTGACAATGGGTGCAATGCTTTTTGCTGGATAAATGGAGATCACAATGGAAAGATAACATAAAAGATAATAAGATGAATGTCCGCCACTTCCGTACCCCATAATTATCAGATTGCTGAGTCGGGAGGTTTCTTGATTGGCCTCGTTGTCAGCGACATGGATAATACGCTTTCATCGAATATCCCTGCTGCGGGATTAATTTATCCCCATGCTCCCATACATCTCCAACCAATCACCACCACGGATTCGTCCACGTTTCGTTCATATTGTTACGGGCACGCGCAATTTTTCCGGTAGAATTTTTACACAGTGTTTCGTGGTGTTGGGAGCAGACAAATTCAAATTCAAATGATAAAAATCAAATGGATTGTGTTTGATCATTTTTTTATGAATGCCTATCATCAGAAAATCAAGAGTATAATTTTTTGATGCACAACTTAATATTTTCAGATATAATTAAACGATAATTGGGCCTTAATTGGTACCTATACTTTAGAAGGCTACAATATTTTATCCACCATCTGAATTACAACTACACAGTTCATTTATTTTTTTTCAAAAATTTTTAATGCATTGCTCCTGATAGAGTCCAATTGCTGCCTTCAATTTCACAGTATCGTATATTACCAATTATTTTTAGTCTTTTTCTATGATGTTGCCCATTAAAATATATTTTAGATTGGATCGCTATATGATGCAAGAGGTACAATTCTATATTCCGATTCAATTCCCTATTTGTGCTTATCATTAGGCAGAATCACGTTGATTAGAGATCGAATTTTGTTCGGAAATGTGGTAATGTAATTACTAGAACATAACCTATTTTTTGTACATTAATTTTGAAATTTTCTTGGCTTCAGTTCCTAAATGTAAGCCAAAAAACAAATAAACATAATGTTAATGCATTATCTTATTGTACCCCATATGGTGGAATATCATGCTTCCATTGGTTGACAAGGATAACTTTTTGCTTAATCTATTCATTGTAAGGGGGTCGCTCGCCGTCTCGTGCCCGACAGCTTTTGGCCCAGTGACCTTCCTTCCCGCAATTAAAACACTGCATTCTGCCCCGCTGTTTACAGTCCCTTGCAAAATGCCCAAGGCGGCCACACGCGTGACAAGCTCCATCACGGACCGCGAAAACGCTCCTCTCCTCTCGCCCCTCCTTCACCGGTCGGATCCTCCGCTCAGCTTCCCGCACGCGCACGGCTGCGGATATAGCAGCGTCGAAAGTCTCTGGCATAGAGAGGCGCGTGTGCTCCCCCACCCTACCAGGAAGGCCATTTAGGAAGGCGTCTAAAGCTCTCTCATCAGCCTCCGCACGACGAGCTGCCGCTGCGGCGGAATCTTCCTCTTCCTTCCATGTATGACTATTTATTTCGCGGATACGATCCGCGAACTCCTCTATCTGCTCCGCCGGGCCCATTTGTATGTTCGCCAACATCTCCCTGTAGAATCTCCTATTCTTCACCCCCTGGTACCTCTCCAAAAGCACCTTCTTTGCTTCGGGGTAGGTCAAGGCATCCCCCGCTCTTCCCTTCGCCCTCAGGAGATCCGCGGCCCCACCGCGCGCGCGAAGTGTGACCGCGCTTAGCCTGTCTTCATCATCCCACCCACCCAGCCTTCCCACCTGTTCTACTTGCGAGAGAAACGCTTCAATGTTTTCACCCGTGGCTCCCGAAAAACTGTCTATTGCTAATAGCATCGAGTACGACTTCCTCGAGTTTTCCCCTGTCCCGGTCACATCAGTTGTACGGGCTCTATAACTCGCGTTTTCTTCTTTGAGGGCCCGCAGCTGCGCACAAAGCTCATCCACGGCCTGTTGGAGTTCCATTTCACGACCCGATAAACTAACACGACTCGACATTGTCAATCACCTTTTCACGAAGGGTATTACTGCCCTTCGGGATATCCCACTTCTCAACACCAAATGTAAGCGCTAAGCTTATAGGAAGGGCCAGGTTCGTAGAAGACAGAATGATATGACAAGTCTGGTTCCACACGTTTAATTTTCACTAGCACAGATACCAACTCCTCCTCCGAGATACAGCGTAAGACTCCCCGTGTCTATTCCCTCCAAGAGGCTTCCTCCCGTGTCGCGTCCGTCTCGTGACCCTCTCGGCGTCTTCCTATTGGCCGGAAAAGGCCGCATGAGCATGCACATCATACGCCTTCCCACGCCGAGATACTGCAACGTGTTACGGCATAAAGTGTTGGAGGAATACGCGGAGACCAATTCCCACGAGAGAGCAAGTTGTTAATCGGAGTAAGGTGTCAGAGTCATGCACGAGGATGGATCCCACGCGAGAGGTTGCAACGTGTTATGAGTTTCAGATACTGGACCCATCACTCGAACGTGACTCTGCGATTCTTCCATTACACCGAGAGCGGAACCGAGGTGGCACGAGACGGCGAGCGACACCCTTACATCATTATAAATAATCGTACCAATTGGTACTGATTATTGAAATCGAATAAGTTCTTTATCATTATTTTCACACTTTATATTACACTGAAGTAATCACTGCGATGTTTTATGTGAAATTGCATTGTATAGTGCGTCCTAGGATCGTTTAAAAAATGTCATCAATATTATCCGTCATTAAACCGGATATTGGTTGAAGGTGCTCTCTTGTAATTTCTGATTTCAACTTAATTTTCCAATCACTCAATCCTTCAATACCTGTATGATTATCATGCTTTACATGTTACCTCACCTGCTCATATGCTCAATGCATCTAATCCACTGCTATCCTCTACCGTTCCTCCTTCCTACCAGTTCTTTAACGATAATTTTCATCAGAAATTAATGTGTCAACACGTATTACATTAATCATCATTCCAACATAAGTATGTTTGAGGATTAAGACTGCCAGGTTGCCGATTCCATCCACCCGTATAATTAGTATTAATATTATTTGCCACTAAATTATTATCACTTCCTTTATCTCTAGTGTAATATCTTGCTGGTAGAATTAGGAAATAAGTAGTGTGAAGATGGAATGTTACGAAAGCTGGGATATCTGTGCTGTTGAACGATTTTCGACAAAAAATGAATGATGCTAATATCGACGTGGCTTCGTGTCATCTGACTTCACCCCCGTCGTTGATTTTTTAATGGTGAGAACACGCGAAGGTGGCCGGACGCTTTGTTTCCGATTTTTTTGGCAGTTTCCACGTGCACCGAGTGTAGCGCCGCATTTAAAAAATATCGTACTTTGGCCGTAAGATAGCTATCAGCTATCCCTTTTACTCTATCTCTCTCTTGCATGCATGCATAAACACGCATACTCTTTCCTTGACCCCTTTTTTCCCTGAATTTCTCCCAATATCTTCTCTTTTAAACCTAAAAAAATGGTTGTATGACGGGTGTGGGGAAAAGAATTTCCTAATTTAAATGAATGAATAAGCGGAATATTAGAGACTTGAAAAATCTCACATACCTATTTCACAAAATTCTAAATTAATTTTATTTTGCACTAAATATCAGCATATAAGTCATTCTATATCCAATCAAAGACAAAAAATAGGTAAAGAATATGTTTAAACTTTGCATGAAAGGGTTATTCGATAAGTTAACTAAAAGAATAATAGTGCACAAGAGCTCCGATAAAATAAGAGAGAGCCGGGATCACGTAAGGATGGGTCGGGATTAAATAGGGATGAAGTGGAAAATGCTCTGGTGCTTTACCGGCGAATCACCCGGATGAGTGCTTTTGGGTTTCCAATCGGGTGAGAGTTCATTTTGTCCGACATTTCAAGGTACTAATGGCCACGTTCCTCGTATATTACTATCATTCCCCAAAGACGAATAACGAAAATTAGCACATATACTTGAATTGGTATGAGAAAAAAGACGTTAATCGTCATGAGTAAATTTCCGTGTACAGGGAATCGAACTATGGACCGAGTTACCTGGCCACTCCGCAGACCATTACGACATCTATTTCGAATAGATTTATATTTATAAAAAATACAAATATATTCAGAGTTCATTCATTATCAAAGTAGTCTACCGATCAAGGTATCCTCAGTTCTTAAATTGGCAGCAGGTCTGCGTACGTTGCTTCCCATGTATCTCCCCTTGGCATCGTCACGGTAGGTTCATGGATTTCCATGGCAATTGTACCGAGGCTCTTGGTACTAGATGTTAGGCCCTCGCGGTCCATCAGGGGTGGCAACACGAGGAAGAAAGGGCTTCAATGAAGCCATAATCGATTGAGCCTGTGTTATAGATGTGCATGGCGGTACTTATGTGTAGGATTCGTCGTAGAAACGTCGGAGAAAATGAAATTTCCTACCCGGCTGGACACCCGAGAGGGCTTAATTTATGAAGAGAGCACTTAAACTGAGCAACCGACCGACCAGACCAAACCTTTCGGAAGGCAAACTAAATTACCCGCACGTACGATAAATTGACCGCCTCCACCCCTCCAGGACCGCCATGCGATTAGTTTCCGCGGTCGCGCGATCAAAATAGCGGGGCCGCAGTTGTATCTGACCGCTCCCCATCCACCTTCTTCCGCGCGATATTCCCCGCGTCTCCCATAACCCACACTCTCAAACCTCCAACCGCTCCCAGGTGATTTGTTAAAGGACAAGGGCTGCGGAGTGTGTGATAGCGTCGCCGGTCGGTCCCGGTTCTCCGGACGAAGGATGACCGACCCCTTGTGCGACCCCGTAGTGGTGGCCATGTAGGAAGCTAACGAGAGAGCCCGACTCACTTTTCCCCCTCTCATCCTGTGCCCGCCACAACTCTTATCGTGACTCCGCAGTTGTGCGACTCACCCTCCACATCCTCGCTAACTCTTTGCCAAACACTTTGATGAATGAACTCGCTCGAAACGGTGCTAAATGAGAGTTTTAAGTCATTTTGCGGTCACGCGTTGAACCTATGGGTCAGTTTCTCAACAAAAAAATAATAAGCCCATAAAAGTTACTTTAAGTCCAATCAATCCTATGTTTGATGGAGAGCAAATTTCAAACCATTGACCTAACGTCGATTAATAATTATTGAGACCATTTTTATCAACTGAAAAGTATTGAAGGAAGAGAGAAAAATGTGTGGTAGATGACGGAAAAAAATCGTCCACAAAAAATGCTTACAGTATTTCGCCATCTTCGTCACCCATATAATTCTCATCTTTATAGTCATATGCTACCTCTACCCTTAGTATATCTAACTGTACTAATTGCAATTTTAGTCAGTGGCATAAAAATGTATTTTTTTAAATTTAGGGCTACAATTGTAGCCAACAATAATGCTAATCCTTGAAACTTGCTTATCCTGTAGGTAACACTTAACAGAAGCTCCTCCGGCCAAAAAAGTTATAAAATTTTAAAGCATCCTCTAAGATTGGATTGGTTGATTGGCTAACATACGGTAAGATTTAGGAATTAACATCTTTTATTCGAAGGAATTTCCTCCTTCGTTAAATAGCTATCTAACTTTGTTCCATATCCTAGAAAAAAATTGGTTAAAAATTACGGTATGTGATTATGTGATAATTTATTTTACCAATTTTAAGTTTAATCAATCATTCCATTTTAATAAATAGGCATTGAACCCATTAGTACAGGGTAGGTAAGGATTAAATTACTTTCCTCATTCCAATTAAAAATATTTACTCTACTGTGGAATTATTTTTCCATTGTATATGCATTAAACCAGCTAAAAACTTATTCTTTTGAAAAGAGAAATTAAAGTTAAAATCCTTATATCAGGGAAAAATTGTCTTCTACCTAACCGGAAATTCAAAACATAGACTCCGGAGTCACTTGACAAAAAATGGGCTGAAAGGGAAGCTTAACACACCCGAGTGTTACGTCTCGCGGAAATAAACTCTGCCCGTATCTGCGTCTCGGTCCATCGGAATATACACACAGAGGCATTCCGTGCAGCAGTTGGGGCGTCGCGTCCCAGAGATGAGTCATGTAGGAGTGCGTACGGCGGGACTGAATAATTCACGGGCGAAGACGCGAGCACCTGAGGCACACAGGAGGGCATGGGGTTGGGGGTGAAGCAGCTGGTCGCGAACGGGAAGTGAAAGGGAGGGCTGATCAATCTCGGGAGAGTCAGAGCGCAGACGACGGAAGACGGGAGAGGAAGTGCGACCGCCCGCTCAAGATATGCGGACGAGCGAGGAAAGCCGAGAGCGCCGGAAATACTTATCTGCGCGGATGGCAGTCCATCTCCCGATGTACTGGAGAACCTAAAAGTTTTTTTTTCCCCCTTTTGAAATATTGTCGCGTCTCTGACATTCCGTTTTTCCTTCAGCAAATGTTGGCAACCTTATTTGCAAACACCCGCCTACCAACTCATTTTTCGGCAAATTCTTGGATTTCATTCTAGGTCTCTTTTTGAACTCCGAAGCGCAGCATAATTAAAAACTCATATATAAATATAGTAATTTTTCTTGATTTCTATTTTCGAGTCCCAGATATTCCGTTTTTCTTTTGGTAAATATTTTGCAACGTTACTCCCTATCACCTGCCAACCAACCCACTTTTTTCAATAATTCTTAGCTTTTATTCTAGGTCCCTAATAACTGTGAAGCGTGATTGCATACTTATATAATAAATATGCAGCAATATAACATAATATATATTTTCCTGTTGAAATACTGTCACGTCCCTGATATTCTGTTTTTCTTACTGTAAAACTTGGCAACTTTACTCACTAACAGCCGCCAATCAACCAATTTTTTCTCTCAACTGCGGTGCGAAGCGTAATCACGTACTAATTAAATGTGAAAAGTCCCAGCCGCTCAAAACTACGTATTTTCACGTAGACATCGAAACCTGGATCACACAGACGGAAGTGGAGATTTTATCGCGAATGAGGCAAAGATTCTGAGGGCGAATTCATTAATTTGTTACTTGCATGAAAAAAATTTTACGGTAGCCTTCCCGGAGTAATAATACCTAAAATATTTATAATACTTTTAAGTGATCAAAAGAACTTTTCAAACGAGGACATTTATAAGAAGAAATGTGGGACCATGCATTTGTTGAATCCTTTTCTAAGGAAGTGATGCAAGAACAATGGTAGCGACACAAAAACCAAGGATAGAGGCATGAGGTGCCTCAGAAGAATGATGAGGATGAAATGGATCGACCGATTAAGTAATGATGAAGCTTTAAGAAGCCCTTTGAAAAAGAGGATGCTCGTGAAAACCTTGATAAAGAGACGAAACAACACTATTGGCCGTATCTTGAGACATGATGACCCGATTCAGGCAATCGCTGAGTGAAAAATGGAAAGCAAGAACGAAAAAGGAAGGCCTTGAATAAAAAATATGAAAAAGGTAAAGAAGGATATTGAAGAGAGGAATAAAATTGGTATGGAAAGATTATCTGACTAGATATTTTAGAGGAAATTTGCGTCGAGCCAATCTTAGGATTAATTAGTCGTGATAACGATAAAGTTGTCTAATAGAATAAACACCTTTCACGCTATCCTTTTACATTTTTATGCAATTATTTACGTTGTGTAACTTTGATGGGGTACCGAATGGCTAATCATGCGTTCACACTTATAAAAATAGTTTGATTTTAGTAAGTTATACTCGAGTTCCTCATCTCGCGTTAACCATCAGTAAGAGTTGGAAACTACTCCCTAACAGCTGTTACTCAACCTATTTCATCCGCAATTTCTTGGAATATAATTAGAGGCTCTATCTCCTGGGAGGGATTCAATCGCCGACTAATTACTATGACACTTAGCAATTACGCCAGTTTAAGTTTTAATTATATCATTTTAGGATTTAAACATTTTCTTCTTCACTATCATTTTATGAAACAATTTATACGGGAGTCCAAATGAAAAGAATACTTAGCATTATGAAACCTAGGACCCGTTGAGTGCACCCTTCATTTTTGCACTCTGTATTTTGCTGATGGAAGTGGTTGAATAAGAATTTTTGGAAACCCTGAAACCCTAAAGTGCACAATTATGTTTGCGCCTGACATGGTGTTGCATTTGCATTCAATTCCTTGGTAATGTTATCGCTGTTTTTGCGAGGAATAACGCAATTAAGAGCATGAATCTTGAACGGAGTGATCAAATACATCCGAGGACCCGCTGTTCTGATCGCGCAACCACGAAAACTAATGGGTTAGAGGTCCTGGAAGGGAGAGAGGATGGTCAATTTATCGGCTGACGTATGTGTGGGTGGGAAATTGGACAGGGTTGCGGAAAGGTTTTGGTCTGGGGGTTGGTTGCTCAGTTAAAAGGTCCAGGCTTCTCCTCCTCCTCCCCTTTCCTCCACAACACCCGTCAACCAGCCCTTGCCCATTGTTTCAAGTCCAATTCCATAAATTGAACGGCCATGTGAGAGTAGCCGGACGGCAAAAAAATAATGGAAGAGCTCGATGATCTAATCGCTCAATTGTGGAGATCCCATATGCGTGTATGTCCACGCACAGTGAAGGGCGGTGGGAGATGAATTGGATTTATATTCGATTATATTATGGCTATGCGGAAAAATGGTTTTCACGTTTCTCAAAAAATTAAAATAAGGTCTCTTCAGTATGGAATTTATGATTTAATCGTATGGCCGTTGTTGCACGATCAAATGGCGGCTGTTATAAAATTTTACCCGATTATTAGCAGACACTTGTTTAAAGATGAGCTCAGATTGTCCAATCATGTTTAAACAGAGACACTTAAACCATTTTCCGAAGTCAACTATGAAACTGAAATTCAGTCAAGACATAGGTTCTCGCAAGAATTCAGTCGACTTTGCATTTGCTTTCAAATTACTTTCTCTGCTGGTCAGCAAATCTGAGAATGCTGCATTTGACATCGGAGAGATATTATAAAGTGTTAAAAAGTAATTATATTTATTCCTAGTTAAAAAACTTGAGATTGATTTGAGGTAGCTTACACTTCCACTCCCTGATAGCCTTTTTATAGTTACGTGTTTCATCTCTCCTTCAACGAATGTAAAATTCACCGAATCGAAATAATCAGTAAATTACTCATCAAATTAGATTGCATTCAATTTTATCATACACAAAAGTGAAGCACCCTAGTGGAATTTCTACTTATGAAGGAAAAGTAGGATTTCTTTCAGATCGGATACACCAGCAAAGTATCCTCTGGAGGCATTTTGGATAATTACCTGAATTAGTAGTTTTGGTATTTTATTCCCCACGCTTAAGATTTTATCATTCTGCTTTTCTTCTATCGTGATCAACGCGGTATTTTTCATACTTTCGTGGAAAAACACTGATAAAATTAAGGCACATGTTATGGCGTCCGTGTAATTGCTGCAGCAATTACGCCGTCATGCTTTGAGAAATGGTAAGGGTCATTTTCCGGCTCAGTGTCGCCTCCAAATTATCGCCGTAATTTTCGAAACGATAAATAAGAGGTAATTCCTTCCAAGAGGACTTAAAAATGATTTGAGGGGTCAAGTAATATCCAGGCCTGCTCGGTGTTCTGGCCTTAGATAGTCTTCCCTTTACCTCGTTTCTCAGAGAGTTAAACTCATTTGTAAGGTCCCTCGAGATAACATTTATTAAGGACCAAGGCACAGTTGGTCTCTCGAATGAATTTTAATGCAAAAAAAATTGAGAGAGCAGCGTTTCCGTTGCTGCACACTTGTATATGTGTCATTCTCTCTTTCTTAATGGTAACTGGTTCATGTGCCCAAATATCTCCAATTTTGACGGCTATAAGTTCAATTTTCAAATCTTATAGAATGCCAAATAATTTTACAAATGCAGAGTAATTCGATCGCACTAATTTTAAAAACAATAATTTCCGAATTTTAGCGATAAATTCTTCTATAAACTTCAGCAGTAATTTCCTTTTATATTTTTTCCACCCTTTTTCATTCGTTTAGTATTTGTAATCTTTACTCATAATATCTACTTAGTGTTTGTATACCCTAATTATTTCATCGCTCAAATGACTGAAACTTGAAGTTTTTCATGGTTCAGAGTTGTTATTTCGTGTTATTCCTTCCTTCCAGTATGATATCGATTCCTGCCCATTACTTTTGATTGAAGAGTACTATGCTCAAATCTAGATGAAGCATCTGAAAATCGTATAATAAAAATCAAAAAAATAGCAAAAAAATATAGGATAATAAGAGTGTTAAGGGAAGAAACTGGTCCTCTCAATCTGTGATTAACTAGTCTGTGGCTTAATCTGCGGTTAGGCCTATCCTCACCATATCGATTGCATTGAAGCATTGAGTTGGTGAGTGGAGGATGAGGAAGTATTTGGTACCTCAGTTTATAATACTTTACCCAAGAAATTCACTGCATTAAAAATCATTAGGGCCAGCGCGTTTCCAACCAAGTTTTCAAAATTGCCAACTCAAATCCTGCAATCCGCGGATTCCTGTTTCGGCAGTTGGTAGACCCGGGTTTGAATCCTGTTAAAAACAAAGAATGTTTCCAATAACTTTCTTTCTTGGTTGATTGTCGGTTCCCAGTTGAACCTCAGATCCTTCTCAGCGCCCTCCCTGCTACTTCCATATTTGCTCCATTCCTCTTGCTCATTTGTGATCGGAAATATTATTCTTTCTAATAGAGTGAGACAGTACCAATTTACATCATCGAATACAAGTAGCCATCCAGTCTGATTCAATTAATTCATATTTTAATCTTGTCACTGAATAGATGTTTTCACCATTAAAATGTGGATTTTGAGGAAGATACTACTAATTTTAAGTGTGGAAAGTTGAAATATACGACGCGGAGAGAAATCTCCTTTCCAATAAATTTATTTTTTTTATAAAGACAGTTTTTTTCTATCGAACGTTGTCATTTCATCGCATCTTGCCATATAAAAATGAGTAGTTTGTATTTATAATAGTTCATAAAGATGAAAACATTATATTAGGCTGATTCGATTCCGTATAAAGCAGTGATTGCCCATTGTTTTCATGATGGTTGAAATAAGTTCATTTAATTCCATTATCAGTCTTTTTTCTATAATGTTACCGCCCAAAGCAGTAATTTTTAAGCAAGGGTATTCATGGTATTCTATTTAACTTCTATTTTATCCTAAACCGTAAGCTTGGAGAGCTAACAAAAAGAATTTATGTAGAATTCCAAACTGGGTTTTAGCGGTAAACTATTACGCTGTCGAAATCTGGAGTTGATAATCTTGCCTTACCACTTTTAGTCCGTCCTGAATAGTCGTTCGAAACGCTCATTTGAGCAGCGAAGTAATTGAAGATGTTTTTTTTTGTACCTTGATCTTCGGGTACCGTTTATGCGGCTCTACACCTGAAGTCGAAAGGGTCATATAAATGGGTCAGAATCGACAGGATAGAACAATATTCTTTTGAAATGATCAAATGGAGGTTGAAAGGCAATTAAATAAAATCAGTATTCCATTGAAGCAATATCGAATGGAAAGTAGTTTTGAATTTATAGTTTCTTATCTTATTCGTAATTCCTAAAATGTGGCATCCTATTCTATTGAATATGATTATTTTTTAACATCAGGAATGACATGTTGGAGCCAATCAAATATACGGTCTTCTGCATACTGAAATTGCAAACTTATAATTCGCAATCCTCAGTTTAATTCTAATCCATGGCAATTAAGTCCTTTATTTCAGAGAATCCATCATATTGCATAAAAATTTTTGTCGAAAAAAAGTCAATGAGATAACTAATACCCATCGGAGCTAGTATTCTATGCCTTAAGTTCGCGCTATAGCTGTGAGCTTGTAGTGGGGGTGAAAAGATGGCACCCTTTTTTGTCGCGATTCCTAATTTAGCGCCTAATCCTTTTCCGTTATCTTTTCACTGAGCCAACACCCCCACTTTTAATTTTTATCCGATCCATTTATCTTTCGCGAGTTAGATAGTGAGCTCGTGGTGGTTGGTTTGTGGAGGAGTGGGAGGAGTTGTGGGTGGAGCGGTGGTTGGAGCAAGGATTTTTGGAGTGGGCGTTGAATCCTTTTCCCCCTCATCCCAATGACTCTTCCACCAGCCTCAGTAGTCCAAGCGACCGCCGCCGCGCTCCAGATGCGATGCTACACGAGGGTGTACCACGCTACGTGTCTTCGGACGGAAACCCCTCAAGTCACAGAGTTAAGTTGTTCAATAACAAAAATTATAAATATATCATTCCTACGGAGTACTTAGCAAGAGTGTCCAGTACTCCTATACTAATAGGAAAATTAACACGAATAGTAGCGTGGTGTCGATTTGGAGTAAACGGAAATTTTAGCGTGAAAATTAGGAACCCGCAGTGTAGTATTCATTTTTTCATTCAATCTTAACGGTGTTTTGCTAGTTATAAGCTTAAATCGTGAAAGAAGGCATAGTTTGTGGTCTTGATTCCATCAGTCTAAGCTTATAACAATGTTGAAGTAGTAGAGCTATGAATGCAATGAAAGGAATTGCTTTCAAAGCTTTACATCTCCATGGACTTATAGCAGAAAGAAAATGTTGATTCAAGTATGAAGGTAAATAATAAAGTTAAAAGTTCCTTTTTTCTATTACCTTAATTTCAATTAATCAATGGTAAGACCAAGTTTATTTTGATTTTATTTTAAAGAAGAGGAGAATAAATTATTTCCCCGCACCTGACACCTCTTTCGGTTTTCTACCTCTGCCATAGTAATGCATATTGGCACTCCTGAGACGCTTCTCTGTCGATAGTAGTAGCGAGATATCGCTTCGGAGCTACTGCTATAACAGTCCACAGTGATCTGTTAATCAGACTTTGTAGCTAAGCCTGTTGGCACATCGCGTCGCGAGATCCTTCTCGCTTCGCATCGCATCCGGAGTTTCGCTGGGCGTTAATCGCATCAGACCATCAATCTTCCTTACCTCAGGCTCTGCTTCCTCCGCCTCCTCAAATGCGAGGACGTGGTGTGAGGAGGACATCCAAAGGCGTCGCGTCACTTCCAGGGTCCCTCGGCCAATCAAAAGAAAGGGAGTGATGGGCGTACGAATGCTCTCCGACCCAGACATCCCCCGCAAAACTATTACTCAACTGCACAGTCATTCGAAGCACCGACTTCTTTTTTATAAATATTCATCGCCTGAATTTTTTATTCGATTTCTCTATACCACTATGCGAATTCGATTCCTCTATGCGAATTTTAGCCTCGTTCGCAACAACGTAACTTACCTTATTATCATTTAGATGTATTAATGAGATTTCAATCACAACACAGGCCGCGGAACAATCGTGAAACCGAATTTCTACATCAACTTTTTCAGAAAAAAGCGCTAACTCAATTTTACGACACGAAGTTGCGATGAAAAAACGTAATAGTGAGTAATTTAGGAGGTCGATTAACCGTAATTTCATTGAAAAACTCAAATGACGCACCATATTAATGTATTTTCAAATGCATGGGGTTTGTAAATAAATTTTCAGACAAACATTTGTTAAAAACATTCACTGTATTCTTCGGCACGGCTATTTTTTCCATTTGATAAATACTGATAAATGCTTTTTGCTAAAATTTCAAATTAATTGAAAGAAAAAGTTTGCGCGCATCTTTGGAATGAATTCAGAAAATAAAGGTTCCGATTATTGGTCAAAAAAATATATCCTGTGTAGAGGACTGTTGGCTTGTAATGAAACCTCACCGTAGGCTCACTCCAATGGACACATCATTAATGTCAGCAAATTAGCGGTGTCGTACAAATAAAATTAATTTACGAGTAAAATGCTTTACGTGGTAATGATTTTTGCGTCGTACAACCGGGAAAATGTTAAAATTGAAGGTTGTACAATAGGGTGGATTGGAAAAATCGATTTTTTTCAAATCCATCTGGCCCAATGAAAAAAAGTTGTGGGACCGATCAAAAATAAGGCCTGAAAAATTTGAGACCTCTAGGTGAACCCCTGACCCTCGCTCAAACGCGATTTAGGGGGGAAGGTCGAAATTCGAAAACTATAGTATTTCATGGCCATTCCCTATAGATTTTGCCGATTTACCGTCCTTTTAGAACAAAACTTTCGTGCATTTTGACGTATCTGCCACCGTTTAGCCACAAAATGCCTAATTTGAGTCCGCGTCCGTGAAGCAAATATTCCAACGCCCACGCAGCGTCCGGGATACTAGAGCCGCAGGCCGATCCCTTCCCCTCCTCGCTCGCTTCTACCCCTCCCACGCCTCCAATACAGCAAAATTCATCCCGCGCATTCTGCTAGGAGGTCGTTTATCTTTGATAATATAAATCGGAAGATGGCAGAAGGTAATAAAGGAAGCGTAGTGACACGACTTGTCCCTTATTAGGCGCCTCGTCGGTGTTAAACAAATCGATGTTACCAACTTTTAGAGAAGTGATGAAATATTTTTAGATTCGAGAACACAGGAAAGGAGTTTTAGAAAGGACAAAGTTTTACATTTAGGTAGAGTTTCAAATGGGTTTTCGGCAAAGTCACGCGAAGTAACTTATATGAGAGCATTTTTTGAAGATTTCTTGAGGTGTTTGTGCAGTTATCTTTGAAATAAGTTTGCGACGCCGGAAATTACATTGATTTTTCGATTGCGCGGCAGGGTTCGTCTCCTCTCTCTTTCGGTATAGCAATTCCATTTATACGTTCAAGTGGTGTATTTTACCCATTTTCCTGGAAAATTTTAAAATTTGGTGACATTCAAAGTGGCTCTCCAATAAATGCTGTTACATCATCAGCTCAAAAACCAATGTTTAGAAATTATTGATGAATATCGAAAAGACACATGTCTACGCATATCAGACCTCATATACATAATCGCTGACAGCTATTGAAAACCTCCAATGCACTACGGAAAGTAATGAAACCCCAACCTCTCCACCAAAACAACGACCTTTATCCGCCGCTGGTCTGAATGTATTTTAACGTGTTTGTGTGTGCGCAAGTAAATGATCGAAGCTAAAAATGGCAATTAGCTAAGTAACATTTTTTTACCTTCGGAATATTTAATTAATAACATACTCTTTTGCGTGCTGCATGGCAGTGTCTCAGGGGAGGCGGTTTTTCAACCATAGATTTATTACACCGGTCAATCGGAAATGTACCGATTAATACCTTATCATGGGAATAATTCTGCCACCACATAGCTATATACTTAATATTTGCGTGCATTATTTTATTTTATAACTCACTTGCAACTCCTCTTCCATTTATAACCGTTATCATCTAATAGTTTGATATCTTACTGCTATTTTTTATGTTTCCTGTGAAAACATTTTAAAAAGTCCCTCCCAAAAATTTCAAAGGCTCACATTTCGTTGGCGCTAATTTCTGAGTAACTCTGCCGCACACAACTGCTTACCTAACGTTTTTAACTATTTACCACTGCATTCAGCCATTTACTAATTTATGCTGGGAATTCATAAACGGGTGATGGTATAAAATGTTCTAGCTTCGTATTAGCGCTGATGTTTTTTATTCCATTTTTTGCAATGGAAAGACGATATAAGGGTAAATGCGATGTTAGGACGAGGGCCCCTCGTCACGACGGAATCAATTGGATTTTTAAGTTGATTTTACTCATTGCAATCAGTTACGCAATGAAAAATTAAAATCAAATGGCAGACGCCATCCTTTTTAAATTTCAAGCTTGACTAAAACTCATAGTATACGCATAAAATTTACTGTTTGAATTTGCAAATTTTTCTTGCCTATCATCGTCTTTAGAGTGAATTGCATTAAATGTGTTAAATCATATTTTCAGACAGTTTTAAGACTTATTTCTTGAAGTCTTGGAATTTACTCCAGTTAAGAGATTACTTTCATTGATTACCACTTTTTTCTGCTTGGTATTTTGTAGTAAATACTTGCATTATTTATCAGGGCTGTTCCCCTGGTGAGACATAATATGTGGGCTCAGTAACTAAAATCAGGAGCATGTATCATAAGCTTTCAACATACTCAGGATTTCAGGCATTGAGTTTTGTTGTGAAATTCTTCCTGCTGGCGACGTGATTAGTGACGTGAGCGGCTACAATTGTAAACCCATCAAATGGGCGGCGGTCGATAACATATTTGGTGTCTTATCGTGAATCCTCCACAATAATAATCACTAGAGCGCGGAAAAAAAGTCTTTCGACTTTTTGGAAAAGTGGGACTTTTGTGGTTTTAAATACAAATCTTTGCCAATCTCATTAAATAAAACCGTTTTTAATGATTTTCTTAGAGACTTTTTGGGACTTTTTTGATGTGGCGTGACTTTTCCGATTAAAAGAGACTTTTCTGGGACTTTTTATTGAAAATACTTGCCAAAGTTAATATTTGGCTGTTGTTACCTCACTTGTTCAACTTTGTGTCGGACAAATCTTGTTAATTATGCGGTGCATACTGCACGAAGCAGATATTTACCGTAAAATTTAAGCTACTAACAATTGCTGACGCGGAATTTTATTAATAGCTCCGGAAACTGCAATGAATTCTTTCGATTACTCCACCGTTCATGAAGTAAACCCATGCAGTGCTTCAATTCGAAGGTTGTTTGGTTATGTGAGGGTAGAGCTCACCACGTACTTATCCAATTGCATGTTAAATTCTCATATTGTTTCTTTCCCTGGGCCACCTCACCCTTTTTTTGCTAAGGGTGTCCAGAGACTTCACAAAGGGACATTATGAACCAACTTATTTGAACCCGGGTGGTCTGCTGACAAGGGGACAGCGCTACACTGTATGCTAGCTATCTACCTATGCATGCTTTCTACATATGTATACTATCTACACTCTACTTTTTTGCAGGAGATTAGTGAAATAATGAATAAAGTTAGTGGAAATACAAATATATGAAAGGTTATCAATATTTTCCAACGAAGTGAATGTCTCACGTTGAGTGTAGATGGTTACGAAATGAGCCTACATTGTAGAGAGGCAAACAATGCGCTCTTGGCACTCGGTCGAAGAGGAAAAATGAAGGCTCAATAAGGACTGGTGAATGCATACACATTGTATGAACACAATTCTATACGCACAAATTGTGCGAAAATCCACAGACGAAAAACCATTTAGCCAAAAAAAGTTATCACCGTGGCTTGTCCCGGTATACTTGAATAACAATTCTATATATTCGAGTAAGCCGCGTAAAGTTTCAGTCATTTGCTGAGGTCCCCAAGCGTCGCAAGACCATCGTCCGCTCGTTTGTGCAGCCCAGCCCAAGAAAATGTACAAGGTGAAAGGACAGACGTCTTCAGAAGCCAAGCAGATCGCGTATGCTTCACTATGCAAGTACCTGCAAGTAAGCTTCCTTGTTTGGAGATAATAATGCTAGAGAGAATTTACTACTTCTCCTAACCGGTGGAGCGGCGTACATGGTTAAAGCCGCCAATGTTTTGGTGTTTTTCTACCCTAAAGTGATTCACATCACTTGTAAAGTGCATGATCTTCACAGAGTATGCGAAGAAATTCGCAAAATATTTCCCACTGCAAATAAGTGGGTCTCTACCATTAAGAAGGTGGGTACTAGCTGTTAAAAAAATAAAATAAAATTTCCAATATATTACTGCAGAAATAATATTTAATATTTTCGTAGGTATTTTTGAAAGCACTATCTTGCGTGGAAATATACAAAACATTTTGCTGTGATCTGCCATTGCCTCCGAATCCAGTCATCACGAGATTTGGAACATGGCTGGAAGGTTGCGTGTTCAATGCACAACACTTCGAGAAAATTGAGAATGTAAGCAATTATTTGTAGTTATGATTGTGACTGATGAATCAATTTCATTATACGAAATAGAATTCCTGCAATTTGCTCAGTTAAAAATAACTACAACTACACGTTCTAAATAAGAAGAGGAAAACTGTCAATTTTTTACTTCAGTATATACAAAATATTGACCCTGAAGACGATGCAGAATGTATAGAAAATGCTCTAGAACTCTTTGAAGATAGAACACACCCATTGAGTATGATATGTATTTCAGCATCCTTTGGGTTGTTGGTAGAAAAAATCAAATATCTTGAATCTTTCATCCTGAGCCTCAGTGATTCGGTGTCAACAATAATGGATGAGAAGAAGAAACTTGCATGTGTAAAGGGTGAACAAGCCGTAAGTGTTTATGGCAAATTGTGCAATGTTTTGGATAAAAACGAAGGCTTCAAGTCAATGACTGGTATAGCTCAGATTCTCAACGGAGAGGTCAAGGGGCAGACATCTAATGATTTACAAAAACTCACCTTAAGTGAAGTGGCTACGCTGCAATATGCTCCTATTACAACATGTGAAGTAGAGAGATCGTTTTCGACGTAGGTATAAACTTATTTTCACCGAACGTCGCACAACATTTACCATGGAAAATATAGAAAAATACCTTATCTATCACTACTTCATTAAATAATATTTTGGTAATACAACTCAAAGTGAATGAAAATAAGTTTTTTTCCTTTATTTTATATCATGCAATTAATGAATAAAATCTGTTATCCATAGCCTTTAACTTGACTTTAATATCCCTATTTCAAAATGAAGATAGCTATTGATCAGCTAAATAATTACAGGGGTCAACTATATTCTTAAACAATTGCTGATCATAAAAGCAAGTGTTATTCAGAATTTAACAAAATATTTTGTAAATTATGGTGATCTCCTGTCTTAAAAGTCCATAATATAACACGTAAACCCACGAATCCGCATCTATACCCTCTTTTCTCGATTAATTCAGTTAAATTCAGCCACTTTCTCATGAAAATAACTCAGACTTTTCAAGAGACTTTTTTCAAAAATATTGACGACTTTTTAGGCGACTTTTTTTGAAAAATTGGAGACTTTTTTTCCGCGCTCTAATAATCACGGTCAAAACCTTGAAAACGAATACAGTCTTCGCCTAAGATTACGCCCATTAAATTCGGGGTCTGTGGTAGGAGTAAGCGAACGGAACGGAACAAATGAGAGCACGAGGTATGAGAGAATAATAGATTGAATTCCGATTCGTATTGTTCAATTTATCTCGTTGCAGAAAAGGAGGTGATACTCAGCCGAACCTTAAAACCCCTCCTTTGATGGAAGCTTGCAAGCAAGGCCACTTTTAAAATCGTTTCAGGCTTGATTTTGTGGAAGTTCGATATATCCATGAAATTTCTATTTGTGTTCTTTTATCATGAAAGTTCACTTTTATCTATATCCCATCATAATGATCGCTCAAAACAAAATGTGGGGTGCAGCAGTTGCATATTGGTCACGGTCCCCTCCTGAAAGTATTTCGGTGAATTTGGAGAGCTCTGTACTCCGAGGAGCAGTATACAAATTTGGATTTTATGGATAAAAAGTGTGCGAGATTCTGATAAAATCAACGGTGTCATAACTATTCTTTGCTTTGAAGTTAGAGGTGAAACTATATGTGACGTTATTTGGCGAGATAAGCTAGTAAGGTGCGATCAAAATCAAGATAGCCATTCTCATAGAAAACGTTTTTTAAGTAGGGAATGATTTTGTTTCTCTTAATTTTTACAGCATATTTTCAGGGTTTATTTGAGTGAAATAGTGTTTTAGACACTTTTAATTTTATTTAAAATGTACATAGTTCACAGTTTTCTTTCTCTGTGAGTGATAAATGGCTACCTGTCCATAGGTCTAGAGTTTTTCGTTTCCAATCCTGATTATCTTGCCGAAACTCACTTTCAATTCGAATTTCTTTGGCTTCGTCTCCAACTTGGGGATATCTTCGCCCATAATAGCTTGCTGGTCCTACTTCGTTTTTATTTATTTACACACACCAATGTGAACTGAACTCTAATTTATGCCATTGGGTACCATTTGAGGCTAATAGTAAGTAAAATCATATGGAAAAGGCTCATATCGTCATTCTCCTCACCCCCTTTATATGCGATAGTCAAGCTGTCCTAGCTCCTTGAAAACCATTCACCTCTCCTCTTCTTTGGGCTGTTCTTCAGAGCACTTTTCCCCTTATAATCCCGCCCCCCTCAGCCCTTCCCCGCACCTTCAAAGCTGAGGATATTTGCATGGCAAATATTTGGGCCTTTCGAAGAGGGGGAGGAGGCAGTGAGAAAATAGGTGTGGATTTGAAACAGCTCGGTGAGCGGTGGCTCTGTGAGGGTGGGGTGTTATTAGGGCTGCGGGTGAGAGGGTGGGAGTTTTTGAAAGAGCTATGGGATCTGTATTAAGGGTCTTGAGAATGGGTACATAAGGCAAGTGGCCAGATGGAAAGGAAGGAAAACATGGAGAAATATTGCATTGCTTGGTAGAGTGAACTCTGGGATGCCAAGTGGTTAAGTGAAAACCTGAGAGCCCATTTTTAGTGTGGGTGACAAAGAGTCTGGAAGAGGTTGGAGTGAGCGTTGGAATGTAAATCGGATGAAATGAATACAGGTAAGCCGAAAGGGAATAGGAATCGAAGTAGATTGTTTCTATAGGAAAGACGTGGAGACTGAAAACAGTCAAATTTTCAAGTAGATATAATTGTTTTAGCTGGTGAATTTTGTACGAGTTGATAGATCAAAAATAAAATCAGTAGATAAATTAAAAACTTTCGGTAAATTAAAATTTTCACCTCTTTATAATGACCTGAAGAGTTCTTAACTGGATAGATATTTTAATAAATAGTGTGAGGAATAGTGCCAAGGTCACTATTTAATCTATAATGACACGATTCCACAAAGGAAACTCGCAAACTATGGATTTCTTCAAACGAGTTGTTCAACGAGTCCCAAACTATGAGCGTTTTTGTTCTGGCCAACCTGGCGAAATTCCAGTGAAGTGTCATTCTGCTGTACTCTGGTTGATGAAATTAATAAAGAAAGCTCGCGTCCCATCGATCAAACGTTGTTAACTTACTTTACTACGTAATCCACCATGCATGCATGTAGAATCAATTTTGTATCCCCACAGTTAGCGTGAGCAACTACGGTATACGCTGGGAACGTACTATTACCATAAGTGAAAGAATATCGAAAATATTAGCTATACCATTTTTAAGTGCCCAACTATATCTCTCAACTTCCACCTGTATCTTTCAATGTGAATTTCAAGTTCCCATCCTGTTTATTTTCACTCGTACCAGTTTTCAGCTACCCCCTTGACTATGCCGAGTAATGTTTGGTGTGGCAATGTGTATTCAAGGTTGAGGCGAAGATCAGAAGTAGCTGAAAAATCATTGCTGAAGTTATCTACACTTAAATTATTTGTAATGTGGTCCGTACATGTCCAACAGTATATTCCTCGTGTGGTTTTGAGTCACTCACTTCTTCAAATTATTTTTACAATCTTCTTATAATAAGGTAGTTTCCTTCATGAAAGAAAACGAAAAGCATTGATTGCGATTCGTTACCTTCCATTAACCCATTTATGCCTAGTGTTCCATTTTTGGAACACCTGATGTGACTTTCTAATTTAATGACTACGACTCATTATATACAAATATGCCACGTTTTTTCTTTCTGTACCTCTTTATAAAGATATATTGTATTATAAGGCGCAAAGATTTAGTCAATTTTACCAACCCGTTGCAACCAGTGTGTTGAGAAATATCGGTCTTTTTTTTCAAGGAAGTTTTTCTGTGACCATCTCTAATGTTATATTAATAACTATTTGCCATTACGCCCAAATGTTGTAAATTTTTCCCTGCATGTTCAGTAATAGTTAACCTACAGTGTTTAATGAAGAAATGTTTGAAACAACGTATTTTGTTTTAGATATAAGCTTTTATTTAACAGTGTTCCATTTTTGGAACACTAGGCAATCCACTACTATTATGCGTGCATTCAGGCGCAACGAAATATTCACTTTAATTTTAAGTCAGTCATTAAATGTGGAACAATTAATAATCTTCCCGGTTTATTGCTGCGCGCTTCTGCTCATCTCATTCATGGTTCTTCTGACGAAAACCTTTACCTTTTTCTGATACCGGATGGTGATACTACTGAAACGGCGGTGCATCGGTTTCTGCTTCGCCTCAACCTCTTCTTGCTCAAAGAATAAAGGTAACCAAAGTTGTGCGCAAATGGAAGAAAGCCGATCTGACTGCCCTGACAGTAAAAGTTAGAGTATCAGAAGAACAAATCACGAAAATGAAAACCCCTATAGAATATTTAGAACTCTTTCTGGATATTGAAGTGAACCTTGAACTGACTGTCGATGTTTTTTTGGAATAATTTTCCTGAGTGGTTACGTCTCTGTTCCGAGACGACGTATGCTTTGGGAGCAAAGACCAGATTCATATAATTCTCTAGTTAGTAGTGCAATGAGACGTGACCGATTTGAAACAATATTTTCAAATTTGCATTTTGGTGACAAGTCTAACTTGAACCACACGGACAAGTTTTCCAATTGTGACCTCTAACTGAGCGTCTGAATGACAGATGTATGAAATTTGTGCCAAATGAAATATACTTCAGCTTTGATGAGGCCATGATTCACTATTTCGGTCGTGACGGGTGCAAACAGTTCATTCGGGGTAAGCCTATTTGGTTTTGGTATAAATTCTGGTGCGTCTAGGCTACATTTTCTGGTTTCAGCCTTATCAAGGAAAAAAACCCGAACACTCATTACCAATAATACTTTGTAGGTGCTTCAATTGTTTTGCAATTCACTGAGGCACTCACAACGCAGCATCCCGTAAAATACCATTTTATGTTCGACAACTTATTTACAAGCATTGCACTTCTTGATAAACTTCATTCAATGGGCCACCAAGCAACCGGCATAGCGAGAAAAGATCGCGTAGACAAACCTCCTTTACTATCTGATGCTACACTAAATAAAAAAGTTTGGGGCACTTTCGATTACGAAATTGATGGAAAAGGCGATATTGTTTGTTGATGAAATGATAAAAGTGCTATAACTGTTGCATCTTCTGGTGCCGGTGTCAATCCTTTGGAATAGTCAGTCGTTATTCTCAAAAGTAGAAAAAAAGATACAAGTTACTCTGCCAAATTCAATCAAGGTCTATAATCAGTATATGGGAGGAGTGGACCGAGCTGATGAAAATATTGACAAGTATCAAGCATCAACCCGTGGAAAGAAATGGTACCCGAGCCCTCCGGTTATTCTGCTTCGAGCTGGCTTTACAAAATTCTTGGCAATTGCATAAAATAAACGATGTGAAGCCAATGGATCTTCTTGAATTTCGTTGCCGTGTGACCTGTCACTATAATGAGCGTCGCATAATTCTTTACAAATAATATTTTTTAGAAAGGGAGACCATGAAATATATGAAACGTAAACTTGACTCACGTCATGACGGCATGAATCAGTAGAAAGTAAAGCAGGGAAAGCAAATTTGCTGTGTCAAATACCATAAATATACCTCTTTTCAAAGTAAAAACTACAATGTATCCTTGCATGTTAAGTGTTGACCTGGATATCATTCTTAATAGTGAGTTAATAATAGTCTGAATCAAATTTTTTGCATGCTATCAATGAGTACGTCATAGTAGTGGATTTGCCTAGTGTTCCATTTTTGGAACACCTCGTAATTAATAACTGGTAAGAGATACATTGTTTTTTCTTTCGGATATTGTTTTTATACGTATTTTTGTCGACAATATGTGAAAATTAAGGAAAAATTCGCATTTTTCAAACCTTCGGCATAAATGGGTTAATTTATTAATAATATACAAATTATTTGGTTTTAGAAATCCCAGTTTAGGCGAATGGCAATGGTCAATTTGAACCGCATTTGAAAAAGGCCAGATTGGCGCCCATGCGATGCCACTCCACGTGACGTCACAGGGACCTAGATGCTATACCAGTAGTCAGGAGTTTTACATCGTCTGAGATTACCAATTCATGAATGAGGCAGAGAGCTCAGGGAAACATCTCTTAATAATCACCTGTTAAAATTGCCTATGGTCGGAAATTTTCCTGCGCTTGATAAGGTATTAATAATCCTTATTTAAGCCAAGCGCTACCTGCTAGCAGGGTACTTAGCTACCTGCTAGGAGTTGCATAGCAGTTGCGCACATGTCCTCGCCCCAAGGTCACCTCAAACTGCGGCAGCCGGAACCAGAATGACGTCACACGGGTGTTTCCCAGCATTCATACTTAACTGTCGCGTTTCCGCGCGCTTGAAATTTTTCACTTTTTGTTAATCGCGAAAAATAGATATCGTCGTTTAAAAATCTAAAAGTGTAAAATGCGCACTCCAGGAGTAATAATCTTTCGATTTAGGCAATTAAAAAATAATAGGAAACCACCCTATTCATTGTCAAATATTTTAGGCTTTAGGGACACATTTTGAATTCAATACCCAGAGAGGGAAATTAATATGTTCTGTGGTCTAAAAAGATGTCGTTTTCCTCAACGAGCAACATTTTTTTTAATTCGTTGGTGAACGAATAAATAATAGCTCATGAGTAAAAATTGTGCTATTACTGACCTGAAAGCTAAACAATACGAGAGGCAATTTTTCCGGGTTATCTCATGAAAAATAGCCCTGAAATTTTTGTTGACATAGAGTATTAAATCAAAATTCTGCATTAGCATTTTTTACTAATCTTAGATACCAAAATTTACCATACAAAGATACAATTTAGTAATTGGAAAGTGCAGCTTAAAAACGTCCTAAAACGCCAGTTGAATATTAGCCGCGCTCCACTTAATACAACTGAAAATTGAGATTACATTCTTCTTCGCTGAAACAGTAGGCGCGAAGGCGAATGGTAACAGCCTTTTTATCAAGGACTGATATAATCATATTCAGGATTGTGAATATATTTACGTAATTTTCACTCGGGAATATAGAGTTCTGAATATATTGAATTAATATCTTCACGTAATACTGAAAAATGCTTACGCCTCATGTTTATGCGATTATATTTTATCAGCAACCTTAGGCTATCTTCCTTTCAGTATGTGGAACTCATAGCAAAATTCTAAATACTTCCAGTCATTGCTCGAAGGTGGGATGTTTTGGCTGAGGAGGTGGGCTTGTGGGGGCTCTCTACCTCTGAAATCATGCTATGATCGGTGTTTTGGCGAAAATAGTCGAGCTGTATGATTTGCCCAACCAGATAATGTCAAATAGACCCTCACTAGACATGAGACGCATTGATAACAGGCGAAGGCCGCTCTCCGGAAAATACGGAATCAGCTGCGCCGGTTTTGCTAACCGACTTTTGAAAGCGACTGTACCGGTCGGAAATTTAAAGATGACAGCGAAAGTTCAATTCCTTAATAAAAATCGTGGACTTTATAAACAGCTCCGTAATAATTTCAAGTCGAAGTTCTAAAGTTGTTTATTTCACGAGCAGACATTTACATAAAATTTGAAATAACATCAATAATAACAAAAACAATAGCTCGTGAAGCTGGCAGAGACTTGCGCCTCTTCAGCGTTACTGGGGATTAATCACTGGTACGGGAGTGGTATTGGCCCGGCATTTGCCCTAACGATGCTATTCACGAACTTATATTTCATGCGAACGTAGAAAGTAGCTGGGGATGAAACATGAAACCGTTGTTAGAGGCTCTAATTACAAAAAACTTATTGCCTGAACTTAGGGAACACTTGCTGCCATTTTATAATTCACAAGAGAGGTAGTGAGTACCTAATGATCGACGTAGTCATTGAGCATATATTGAGGAGTAATGATCCAATATGGCGCACTAACTGAATCTGCCTTCTCTCATTTATTAAAAAAAAACCAGTTTTCTGAATTCTCGAAAAACACATGCTTTCGTGGTCAGCTTCTGAACTGTATGTTAAACCGTTTGCCAGTTGTAGGAAATTGCACCCGTGATCTTTAGTGAAATCCATACTTAGTTAGTTGCCTAAAAATCACCTTTCTTTCTATAGAAAATTAACCATATGGTTATAATGCTACATTTGTCCGTGTGATATCGGTCAATATCCAGAGTTCTTGGCCATGGATAGGCGCAGAATTACTTGTTTAGAAATGAATTTTCATTGTGATATTGAGTAATTTTATAAATTTCCCATCGGAAGTAGAACTAATACCGAAATGAATTCGTTTCATGGCTGTAGATGAATATATTTTCCTGAATCCAGTTTCCCTTTGTGATGCCTCCGGTGCTACAATTTAATGGCCTAATTTCTTGAATTAATTGATCAATTTTTGGGAACCGTGGAAGAAATACCGGAGACAGGGGGTAATATATTTATGGGTAAGCAGGAATATCAGAAGCTAATTGTGAAAATAATTTTTAGCAGTTATCAAATGTCGTGGTATTTAATAATTACTATGTCATCCTTTTGATTCACAGGAATTTCATTCAAAACTTAAGCATTTTTATTTATGTTACCTTTATCTAAGCTTATGAATAGATTTTTCAAACCTTGGCTGTTTTCTTGGAAATGGATTAACATCTGCTTCTCCTTTTATAACATCTGAATAAATAAGTGGATACTGATAAATATGTAATTTTGAATGAGTAGAGTCTTAAGTATAAACACTGATTAATATTTTGCAAGGTACCTTTCCCTGGAATCATTTAAAAAGTAATTTCACATTAACTTTTTTTCGTTAAGTACTACAAATGACATGAACACTAAGGCTATTAAATGCTAAAGATGCCGTGTTATGTGCGATGATTAATGGAAGGAATTACCCAATTTTTATCCTCGAAAGAAAATTACAAATGAAGGGCTTGTGATGTCTAAATGGTTTTCTGTATTCTTTTCCTCGCGGAAATTACTAGAGACAAATGAATATTCATATTTCATTATTTTGTCTTGGTAATAGCACCGTTAATCAATCGTCCTTTGCTGAAGATATCGTTTATCAATCATCCCGAATCCAAAACATAAGGAATATCGGCAGATATCCGACGAAGACCGATTTCCACGGGAAGCTGGCCATGTTTCCGTCTTGACAGGTCCACAAGCTTCGTATTATCGACAAATTCTGTTCGGGCCGCGAAAATTTTCGGCACCCAGGAGTTGATGGGAAAGAGGCGCGCGGGGTGTGGGTTGGAAGGTTTAAGGGGCGTTCGTTCGGATCATGAAGCTGCGTTTATATTCACACTCTTCCACTCTCGGCGCGCCAGCGCTGTCAAAACCCACGCCCAACCCTTCGCCCCTCCCCTCCCTCGCCGAATTCACCAGAGGCGTGCCTTATTTCGTTCCGGCTGAAAGCGATGCCAAAGAAAGATTGATGTTGGGTTTTCATCGACTGAGGGACGGAATGGGACGGGGTCGCTTGCGAAGCGAAGGCGTTCCTGGAGGCCGCCTTTGAATGGGGCCTGCTTACTTGGAGGCCATAGGGGTCAGGGGACAGTATACCTCCTTAACCCGTGACCTCTCCTCACCTACGCACTCTCCGTCAGCTATATTGTTGAATAAAAATGTGAACGAAATTACAAATTCAAGATTAATATCAAAATGTGTAAGAAGAATTGAATTTGTTTAAAGCACCTGTTTTGAATCTGCATGGGCTTTTTAAGCCAAAGTAATGACATTCATATCATCCAATTTATAGTACCCAACCATATCGCAATTTCAAAACCTTCTATGAACTATATTTCTCATTTACCAGTTCAAATAGAACCACGTCTGTCACAACCACGGCGCCACAACTCAGCGGTTTTATTTATCGGATTAATCGATCAATATTTTGGGAATCTTGTTGGAATTACAACAGATGAAAGGTACGATACTGTTTTTTTCATGGCAGGAGTGTATAGCAGTTTATGAAAGTCATATATCAGCTGCCTATAAATCCCCTATTTTTCTTATTTAAACGAACCATCTAATTATGATACTTCATTTGGGCGTGAGGCCCGTTTCACGTGGATGCGGGCAGTCTGCGCTCCACACTACGCGCACGGATAAGATTCCATTAACGTTAAAGGAAGCTTACACATGAGACCGGACCGTCCGCACGCGGAGGAGCCATCCGCGTGGCCCCTCCGCCCCGCTGATCATCCGCACGCGTACATACCATAGAGACAGGTTTGTGTGCTTACTCAAGAACGTGGACGACTGATGCGGTCCTAGCGGATTTGTCAGTAGCATTAGAGGGAGCATGGAGATAACAGTGCGAGCAGGGGCGCAGCTAAGAATTAAGGCCAGGGGGGTTTTAGGCGCAGGGAGGGACGCCGACTTGCAAAAAATATTGGGGGGGCCCAAACCGAGGATCTTACCCCGGAAGATTTTATAAGTAGTGAGTTTTAAGTTTTTTTAAGCATTTTAAAAGAGTCATATGATCAAAATTAGAACCCTGATAAGTCGAATCTCGATAACTGGACACTCCGGGGCAATTGAAAAGCCTGGCACATTTTCTCCTCACACCCATAACGAATTTTTGAGGGGGCTCGGGCACCCTTAGCCCACATGGAGTCGGCGCCACTGGGCGCAGGGAATGCATAGGAGTCTGTGAGTACATCGACTAATATGGACTTACCGGCATACGTGCAAATTATTATTATATTTTTTCAATACCATCTGTAAAAGCCTTGGCCCGGGGGAAGAGTGGACCGGATTGTGGTCTGATCCGGTGCCAGGTAAAATAAAACATAAGTCAAGTCATGTATTGCATACTCGCCAGGGTAAGCAGGAGTTGAGGGGACAGTCCTCCAGAAAATTTTTAAGAATAATGGTTCAAAATGGTGAGTTTTACGGCTTTCTGAGGGATATTTGATTAATCCTAGCACTATGCTATGGGTAATACTGATCCAATTACGTAAAATGGATTAAACTTATAAATTTCTCTGAGCTCTGGGGGGGGGAGGAGGTTTATCCCCCAAAACCTCCTTCTCGCTGCGCCACTGAGGGTGAGTGCGTCCTTTCGCCATGGATAGTGAAATTGACACAGAAAATAATGTAAAAAAATCCTATTTGTCATCACGTAGTTCAGTAAATATGGTCACTAAAAAACTTTCTAATGTGCTAACTAAAAAAAAACTATATGTCACATAAACCTTTCACCTCAAAATAAAAAAAATCAGGGCACTTTTTTTAATATTATAACAAAACAACTAAAATTTCGACTAAAAACTAAGAAAAAACATCTTTGACTTTGATTATCTTACGTGAGACAAACTAAATATAATTTGCCATTTCAGCGCATATTAATAGGAAAGTTTTCAAAAATGTCCGCAGCGCGGTGATGCCTGAGGAGGGATCCAATTTTACTCGATAATTGTGGTGTAGTTTTATCTTATTACGTTCCGGCTGAGAGTGATTCCAAAGAAAGCTTGAGGTTCCGTTTCTATCTACTGCGGGGAGGGAATGAAACTACATCGTAGCGAAAACAAGGAGTTTCTGGAGGCGGTCGGTGAATGGGGTGTGCTTTCTAGGAGGACGCAGAGGACGAAATACTTCCTTGAGCCGTGGCCTCTACTTGCCTACGCACCCATGGATCCACCAGCTATGTGATGCAAGATGGAATCTGCGTAGAGTTGGGAGTTAGTGCATTTATATAGTGTGTTGATTGGTAAAAACACCTGCATAAATCTTCTGAAATTGGTAGAGGGTTCCCGAGCTCGGTCAAAAAACGGGGTTCTATTTTCAATCTCAAAAGAATTTGCAAAAATTTCAAAAATCTTCATTGACTTCAACCATTCCATGCAGCCCAGAATAAACTTCCGTTGAAGTATGTCTTTAAATATCCGATACGAGGCGTTATATCCGAAGAGAAGGGCAATTTAAAGTATGTGGATAGTCTTCTGGGTATTTCTCGTGGATGTTATGAGAGGGTTTCTAAGAGCTGATGACTGCACACGAGAAGTAGTGAGCAGTTTGCACTCGTGTTCTAAAGAAACATCCTTAAGGTAAAAGATAAAGAATCTATTATTCAGTGGCTCGCTTATTTTCAAGTTGATAATCCTACGTGCTCATTTCTAAGAATTTTTAGGTGAATTACTACATTCGTTCTACTTTTTCAGAGTGATTTTTTCCATGGTCATAGGGTTACCGATTTTGGTGGTAACTTTGTTTTCATCGTAGTTTAACAACTAAAATATTGTGCAACTTTTATTTTGAAACTTAATCATTCTACTTGTAATCCTACAGCTATACTTACTCGAAAAAGCGACTTAGATATTTCGATGTGCGAGATGGCAATGAAGCCACACGTCGTCTTAGTTACTCAGGGGGTTTCCAAAACCGGAGTATCATTTTTTTACCTTATCGTGAAAATATAAGCTTGAATTTCAAAATCATCATTCATTTAAATCCTCCTAGCACAAAAAATTTTCTTCCCCCTGATGCATTTTAATCACCATTTTAACTTTTTTTTAATGTGATTTACTTTGAAATTCAAGAGACTATAAAATTGAAACTCCCAATAGCAGCGAAGAATTTAGGTCTATCGCACTACTGTTAAATTGGGGTTTTTAAGAAGGATTTAGGATGATTATTTAAATATATTGTTAAACATTCTGCCGTTACAATGAACTTTATATATTTTGTTTGCCAATGGTACTTGCATTAATTTTCTGAACAGATTTCCTCGGAAATGGAGTATTTCTCTTGATACTATGACCAATCATTAGTTCACAAATTCTCTAAGTCCCCAAACAAATTCTCTAAGTCCGAGCTCATACAAGGACAGAAACTGGCTACCATACAATTAATGAGTTAAAAATTAATATCCATGTTGTTTAGTCCGAAGAGAGCTCTACCGTTCACACCATTGAATTGAATAGGTTTAAATGAGTGAATGAGGATATTATTATTATTATAGTATTCTGCCGATTTCGATAGGTTTCCATGGAGTACTAAAGAAGTGATTTGGGAGCCTCCCTTTCCTTCCAGCGCTGCCTTCTTCAATTCACTGTAAGGCCTACTCCCTATTCTTTTCCTTCCCCTCCCTCGTTTCCCTAACATTCTACCCTCTAACACCCTTTTCAACATCCCCTCCCCGCTAAGTATTCGCTCCATCCATACCTTCTGTCTCCTCCGTATGTCATATTAAAGCTGCCTCTCCTCGCCAACCATATCCAGCACTTCGTCGTTCCTTTTCCTCTCAGTCCATTTCACCCATTTCACTATGAGAATATAAGAGGAATAATTTTAGATTATAGGGACTCATAGCGGGTGAAGACAACATATTATTCCTTTTCCGATCTACGGGCTTTAGGTGCATTAGAAATTTATGTATTAAGCGTCATTCATTCCCATTTTATGTCGAAATAATTTTACCTGCATTAAATGCCATGCTCTCTCATTTTACCGCTGCGAAATGACAACATTACAATTTGAGGTCAGAGTTAACGGCTTTATTAAGGCGGTGTTGGAAGAGACGAGACGGCATGCGGTTACTTCCAAAGTGAGTGAGGCTGACTCAGACGGCTCTCATCAATTGGCGTGGAATGCGTGACTTACGCTCAGCGCAGACTCCATCCAAGCGCATCGCACGGATATCCTCCCGGGAATTCTTCCCCTTATCCCTCCATCTGCCTTCTCAGCTCTCACCGCGACCACCCGCCGCACTCGAAGATGCCTTCGCCTTCATCTCCGTATAAGGAGCACATTTATGGAGTGTCTCTTCCCGTGAGATAGAGTGATAGGAAAGGGATTGTGACGTTAGGGCATTAAGGTCTCCCTAAAAGAGAAGAGTGAGGAAAGACGACCTCGTTTTATTCGCATGCACGTCAGGATTGCGTTTCTCTGGTTTATTGAAATGGAGTGTACGCCAGAAGGATATCTTCAGGTGATAAGATGTTGTCGAGGGAGATTTATATGGGCTGTGAGAAGGAGAAAAATGCGTAAAAATTAAATTTGAGAGAGATATGGTGAATATGGAATAGTATCTGGAGGAGGCTACCGACGGCTTAGGTCATTTGCGCGTTATGGGAGGTTATTGAAGGAATGATGGAGAGAAACACAGCGCGGAATTTTCCTGCTCCAACGAAAGACACCACGAGGATCAAGGCTCAACGTCCCATCTGTCGGACGGCGTGCTGCCCACAAAACACTCGCGAAGGGATTGGGTAAACTCTGAAAAGGCTCGGCCGCCGCCGGGATTTGAACCCGAACCCTCAGGGTGCGAATCCGATAATCTGGCCACTACATAAATCCGACCCTCGATATCTGGTTACGAGGCATGTTTTTAAAGTAAGTACCGTTTTGACATAAAAAAAAACTACAAGTAAATTTTTTTCAAAAATAATTTATTCACTTGAAAGGCCATACTTTACTCTACTTTTCTACATAATTCCCATTACTATTGAGGCATTTATCGTATCTTGGGACCAGCTTTTGAATGCCATCGTCAAAGAAGCTTGCCGCCTGATTAGACAACCACTGCTTCACGGTCGTTTTCACTTCGTCATCATCGGAATGGCGCTGACCCGCCAGATGCTTCTTCATGTGCATAAACAAATGGTAGTCGCTCGGCGCTAGATCGGGACTGTATGGAGGGTGGTTTAATTGTTCCCAGCCAAAAGAAGTGATAAGTTCTTGTGTTCGATTTGTTGTGTGTGGACGGGCATTATCGTGGAGCAAAACGACACCTGCACTCAGCATGCCACGCCTTTTGTTTTGAATAGCGCGGCGCAGTTTTTGTAAAGTCGCACAGTACGCTGTTGCATTGATTGTGTCGCCGCAAGTCAAAAAATCGACCAGCAACACACCCTTAAGGACTGTGATATCGAATAATGCTGAAAAGATGGCCATGTAAGTGTATCATGTATGGTCTGCTGCTCGACATGGCGGAAATTCTAAATATTCAAAATTAGACATTGCGGAATATTTCTATTGAACTAATATGTACGTTTAATTGAACGCTATCATCATCAACATTATTGACAGTAAGATAGGTTATACCCAGCTCTCCAGCCAATATTCCAATAGGCAGTTCTTTAAACGCCTTCATAATTATTTTGCTTTTGTTCCTTCATTACCTACTCCATTTATCTCATTCGGGGCTTACCTGTGCCTTTCTTCATGCCACCGGTCCTTCGACGATAGCTTTAACTATAGGATTTGAGGACTGCTCTTGTGAATTTTGTAGAATCTAATGGAACGTGTGGATTGGAATATTATTTTATGCAAATATAGTGCAATGCCTAATTTAATCAATATAATGCACATTTAGGATTAGGTTGCGATAAGAATAAGGTTTACATCAGACTAAAGGAAGGAGCGCGAAAAAAGAAGGGAGGTTATGGGTATAAAATGAGGAGGTTGGCATGAAAAGATGGTTGAGACTCGTAAAAGGCAAAGCACTGCGGAAAAATTGAACGTTGGTGGGAGGAGGAGGAGGAAGTTTGGCTAAAAGGTTTTTCTTCCCTGAGAAGAAGGGGTACAACGTGATCTTAAAAAGGAGAATAGCTTTATCTTGAGGAAGAGGTCAACCCCACTGTCCCTCTTGCCGTCCCCATATAGTGGATATATCTGCCGCCAGCGATCGCTCCCAGAACGCTATCCACGATCCTTAACCTATCATTCATGGATAAACCTCCCCATCCTATTCGCTACCGACGATACCATATACCCATCCTACCTTCAGGATCCTCTTACAAAAAACCGACGGCCATCTTTCCCCAACCCACCCTCCAGGGGTCTCACCCCGCGCCCCTTTTAGGGAAACGTATTTCCCTGAACCCCCTCTCTATACCCAGCTAACTCCCCCATCTCATCCCACCCTTTACCTCAACCCATAGGTTATTCACAATCTCATTCCAGACGGCTGACCCGGGATCGAACCGCATCAGCCGTTGTCCACGGTCTGATGCCCTTGACTGGATGCCTTGCCTCCGAGAAATGATCTCTCTCCTAAGGCCCTCGCCCACAGGAAAGAGTGTCCGGGAGGCTCTCCCACCCCGTCGTACCCCCTCACCCTACAACCGGCATTATCCCATATCTAGGTGAGAGATGGAAAGTGTCCCTCTTGTTAAAGCCGGTCATTCTTCAAGTCGTAAAAATTTCCCGGAGGATCCTTATGCCTCATGGCAATAGCCTGAGCGTATAATGAATCGTTGAATTTTCTTCTCGTCTCTATTTTGGAACTAATTCCCAAAATGTAGAGAGATTAAAATAATGACTTTAACGCTATTTCTCATTAAATGGAGTGATAATGTTTCAGTAGATAACTATGTATTTAAGGAGCGTGATGGCATTGCGGATAGAGTGTAGATAGTAATTCTTACAATGAAGAGGGATTAAAATGGTGGCATAAAAGCTTTCACTCATAAAATGATGTGTCAATTTTAGGTACCTAGTTATGTATACCGAAAGCGTAACAGCCTTACGGGTAGAGTGCTAGGTCGCTGACTGATGGGTCCTGTATTTAAGTCTCAGGTGAGTCCTTGGTGTACCCCCATCCATAAACTCTCGAAGAAACGAGGCTCAAGGAAAGGACGCTCACGAGATACCGCACACTTACCCTGAATATTGGAAATTAACAAACCCCTGGAGTCAACATTCTTGGATTGAAATTGAATGCTCTCTTGATGAATAATTTTGCCACTGAAGTCATTGGATACATTTATTTTTATCTCATTTTGGAGAACTGACATATTTTCCAAGGAGGAAAATATGGTTCGGTATTTTCCCAGTGTCCTTCCGGTAAACGAAAAAATAGTACCAATAGTACTTTTCCTGAAGAGGTAAATGCGTTTTCGGCATCATGAAGCTTCAAAGAAGGCCCTCTGGAGACTGTTTCAAGGTTATTTGGTCGAATATTCAATTCCATCGTAGCCATTGCAGTCAAAGGGAAGGGGGATGGTTCTTTGGGTAAGATAGCGCGTCCACTGCCCAGCAACACAAATACCCTTGTCACCCTCATCTTTTTTCCAACTTTGAAGTCGCCATTTTTATTTCTCGATTTTTCCGTGTGATGGCGCTCTGTTTGCAGACCTATGGTCCACAGAGGCCCCTAGACTACGAACCCCAAAATGGATTACTCCTTTGAACGCTTCAAGGCCAATTTGTTTCCCATCTCCTTCGGACCCTCTATGAATGGATATTTTAAGGACCCAGAAAGACTCGGAAGACTGTCCAGAAAGGGGAACGAGGAAAATAATGCGGAAAAAAGATAAAACCGGCAACTTTGAGAGACCCCTTAGAAACTAGTTTCCCCTCTTTCCTCACGTGTTGTTTGCCGAAAAAGCTTTCTTTTACCCCTGAAGCGCACGTAGCGTTGCCATGCTGGAAATTGGGGTCTTGTGAAACTCTTTTGCGGCATGAAAATATAATTTTTATGAGATGATCATGTAATATGTGCTTTTAGTATTCACGGTATTCATTTTGTAGGTAAAAACTGATATGCAAATAAATGGAATCATATGCTTGAATGAGATAAACTAGGGGTACTATAGTCCTGCATGATTCTAATAACTTTAATGATATATTCTGATGCAACTTTGAATGCAGTCATTTTTTGCAAATTGGCGGTATGCGCGTAAAGCTGGAAATATTCAGATCCAATTTCTTTTTTGTGATGTAAAATTTTCATTTGAAAACTAGAATTATTGCAAATAACATTTTAAAATAAATAATCCCTTATTTTGATATATTATTGCTTGAAGTTATTGAAAGAGGTGAATTAAAAAATATGGAGGAGGTGAACAATATCGTGGATAAATTGGAAGAGCAACTTGCACCTGTTTGTGCTATCTATCACTCTGCCATCGATACTTTCTCCGTATTCTTTGTGTTATGATGTAGATGACATGAAAATCATTTCTTAGGCATAAAAAGTCCTCATAGAGTTAACACAGGTACTTCAAACACATTCCGTGCTTATTTAATTTTTTTCAACAGTTTTAGTTTGTAATGTCATTCAAATTTGTATTCAATGACCTTATGGTGAACTTTAAATTGCATATAAAGAGGATCTGTTTCCTCATTAACCTGCAAGGTTTCTTGATTCTTCTTTTGATAAACAATTTTATAATAATTTTTTTAGGTTATAAAATAATATTAATTCCTTTTTGTGTGGAAACTCTAATTTGTCATTAGCCTGACACAGTAGAGGAAATATATTCACAGTATTACACAAAATTGTGCCTTCTTTCATTTAAATGACGAACTTGAGCACTTCCATTCTGGAAATCAATTTGAGCGAAATCATGCGCATCGTTCGTAAACGCAATGTAATGGAATTCTGCTATAAGATATAACTTCACGTAACAATATAATGCTTTTTTGTGGTTGGACACCCCATTAGCCCGTCCCTAATCAAAAAACTCCCATACTAATTTTTTCGATCCTAAAATAGTCCATTTTTCTATCTGCTATGTGGATCATTTTATTTATCTATCTGTTGGACTAATTTCGTTACAGATCACTTTTTAAAAATATACTTTTGGATTTCTGCAAACAAATCTTTACTACAAATTGCTTGTAAAATTTATTCCGTGCTTATTCAAATCAGCAATGCATGCAAGCTCTCGCTGGTGATATATGTGGTTGTTAATTAAAATTTCCTCTCAAAGACTTTTTATGCAATTGAAGATCGTTAAAAACGTTTTCTGCCGTCATCTGGGCCATATTTTGCGATATGTTTTTTTTTTACATTTGTATTATAAAAGTAATATGTACACAATGACCTGAAATATGAAGAATAATAAGAATCACTTTCAGAGGACTATTTTCGGAAAATGTTTCAGGGCTTTCACCACAAGTATTACACAGTATCCCCATACAGCACAGGGAGAAATTTACTCGTGTATATTGAGTCGAAATTTGGTGTAAGGAATAAGTCGAGAATTTGCCCATTTTTACACGTGTAATTGCTGCGTAAATTTGGTCCAACTCCCTTGACCCTTATATACAAAAAATATGAAGCAAAATGTGGTAATGCAGATGCTAAGATGAGCAGTAATCTGAACGTGATTAAAGTTTCAAGATAGATGATTCAATAAAGTCGTCCACCTTACAACCAGCAAAATTTTCCCAACGAAATCTAGTTAAATCATTTTACGAATTATCTTGCGGCACATATTTTAAAGTTGTTTATTTTATTAGGATTACATATATGCTCCTGTCGAGATACAAACGAGTTAACCATTAATTGCAACTAGAATGATGCTGCTTATTAATTAAAAATTCTCAGTAATTTCGAATTACTTCCCTCAATGCCTCGCACCACGCGAATTGAACGCTGGGAAAACAATCATGTAACGATATAACTTGTGTGAGTCGGACTGGAAGCATCAACGACATCAACATTTCGCTGATTCTCTTTATCCTGGTGTGCTTGTGCTCAGTGAAACTACTTGCGGTTTTACCAAGGTTTTGTGGTTTTTTAAACTATTCGGCAGTAATTTTAAGATCCATCCATCATCTCGTATTCGCTGTTATCCTATCCACTCTGTCATTCACATTATTTTTCACATCATCACCACTTTTTTTGTCACATCATCACCACTCGTGTTTTGTCCTGTACGTATTTCCTGATGAATTATTTTATACAGAGGAGCCATTTATTGACACAATAAATGAAAATTTTTGAACGAATATGTTGACTATGTCTTATTACCTGTTTAGTATTAGTAAAGTGCCACCGTTTGCGTGGTCACTGCCATTTTCCGATCATCAACAAGAAACCTTGCAAGAAACCCTAACCCTGGTGGAGAAAGGAATAACTACAACGGTCCCGTTATTGGGTTCCTTGTGCATACACGTGTATTATCCGCTTTGTGGTGGACATAAGACCATATATACACCAGATTTATTCTGTTTTTACTCGAGTAATAACGGTTTTTACACGAGATAAAACACGTGAAATACACGACGTATATGCCAGCTTGCGACCGCTTGTGCTGTATGGGATCCCTTCACCCCTGCGTTCCTTATGAGGAAAACACAAAAGTCGCCCGGTCACCATGTGAATAGGGTCAGCATTTGAAATAATCCGTGGTAATAGATTGGCTTAATTATCCCCTCCAATGGAATATGGCACTCACAATCTTACTATCGCGTAATTAGACAGTCATTTTTTAAGTATGATTAAAAATGTGACTTATTGCTTCTGGATCAACGGCTTATGTCCCCTGAGCCATAATCTACATTCAACATTGCAATAACTATTAATGCTTGTCAATACTGTTCCTACGTTTATCCGAAGTCACCACTCTCATTTCTTCTCAAAGAATCATCAAGCTTTCAAGCCTTTTTTTTCGGCATCGTCTCAGCTCGTCACAACTCAATCAATCTTGGCAATCTACTGAATGGCTTCCGGAAAATCTTTTTTCCCTTATTTTTATTTCGCGGACCATTCAAAGCAGAAACCCCGTGATACTTAATTAATCCGTTTATTAGAAAGTCTTGTGTATTTTTTTAGGCTTAAAATAACGTATTGAAAAATGGAGCATGCCGTCAAAACTTTACTGTGCAAAGTATTCAAAACATAGTAAAACTACAATATCTTCTTATTGAGGCTCAGTAGCTTAACGCTCGTTTTAAGTAAATGCCGTGGTATTGTACTAATTGTACGCCTTATTGGTATTATAAATAAAGTGAAATGATGCAACTCGACTAAAATTTTAAGAATTAGCACTTGCCACATAGTCAGCATTAGTCGCATTAGAAATTATGTAAAAGTATGTTTATAGGCTCAAGTTGCAAGAACTATGGCACTAACAGTATTCCATTGCGGTAGTTGAGATTACAGAAGTATTACAATGTCGTAATAGAAATTAAAGAAATTTATGTCAATTAATTACACTTGAAAGATAGATGGCATAATAGTGTGCAATAATCGTAATCATAATCGATCCCTAGATTTAGAATTTTAGTTTTTCCCAGCGTAGAGTTTGATGAAAAATTTCTCGAGTTTTCCACCAAATGTGGTATTGGGTAATTTCTTTCGTTTCAACGGCCGAGTCTGCCACACCCATGAAGACGATGGCAGACTCAGTCGTTTAAACTTTGGGAGAAATTACCAAATACCAACACCGATGAGAAACTCGAGAATATTTCCATCGATCTTTAAGATTGGTTTGACGCAGCCTTCCAATCCATTCCTCTGTCAGCAATCTCCTCATATCTACTTCTTGTCTTCAATTTCCTATTGTACCTTTTTCATGTATTTTATTTTAGGTCTTCCTTTTTCCCCTCCAGCAAACCTTCTTGTCCCTGTATGCTTATATTCACTAGGCCATTATATCTCAAGACACGGCCGATTAGGATGTTTCGTCTTTTTAACGATGTTTTTACGAGGCTTATCTTCTCTCCAATTCTTCGTAGGATATACTCATTACTTGCTCGGTCAATTCACTTGATCATCAAAAAAAAATAATAGTCTACTTAACTTAAATGAAATTTGTAACTAATAGTATGCATAGTTGTATTAGAAAGTAAATAAAAGAATGCCAATTGGTACACAAGCATTAGCGGCTCATATCCAATCACAATCCGCGTTGATCGTAGCGCCAACGGCAATTTTTCCCATTGCTAATCCTCTGTTTATCCTTATTCACCAATCTCCTTTATTCTCCTTTCATCTACGAACCGATTTTTCCGACATCATCTCAGCGCTCCACAACTCAATCGCTCTTAATCTGACTGACCCCTGATACCTCGCCTTTCCCCCCCGTCTGTCTTCCCCTCCACTCAATACACAGTCTCTCCTCACTCGCTGCCCCCCCCCCCCCCCATGCATCGGGGGTGGGCCACGAAAAAAAACTCCTTCATCTCGGCTTTTCGTGAGAGGCGTTCAGATGAAGCGCCGGAGAGGTCCAATGAATTATTGAATCGATTCCCGGCGCACGAGCGGCCATCCAGACCGCAGACTCCCTTCGCCCAAGATGCCCATCGAAGCCCATCGCGGCCGCTTCCACGTTCTCTCCCCTCCCCCGCGGATAACCCCATGGCCCATGTAAGATTTCCCACCCCAAGACGTCTACCTACATCCGACTCCGAAGCCAATCTCCCGTGTCCACACACAAGCAAGGGGTCGGGCCTTCCACTGGCCCCGAACGTACCAGTGCCTCCGAGATGCAACCCTACTCGCCTTATTTTTTCTCTTTCCTCCCAGGCGCATTCGCGGATGGTCCGAACAAAGCCAGTTTTTCGGATTCCGCTGGGAACTTGTGTGAATCTCCTCGAAATTCTCCCTATGTTTTTGACCTCTCTCCATCTCTGGAGTTACGAAGAGGCTGTACGCTGTGCACATCAGAGCCATGAGTTCGATCCAGAAAAAAAGAACGCTATGTGAATTCACTACGTTGCTCTTTTAAATTTGTATGCTCTCGTCTATATACAGCTGTGTTTAATCTTTCGAGTCACTGATGGAAACCTCAAGTAGCACTGATGTGAGTGTGCTCTCTAAGAACAAATCAATGTACAGTTCGCCGGATGGAAAAATATCTGCTATAGTCCTAATTCATTCATTCATTAACCGTACCAAAATGATTTGTTCGAACACTCCTCATAGCTTCATTCCTTCCTTCGCATGAGTTGTTTTAGACAAAAATATATTGATTTCAATTTTTTAATGGTTTATTAGTAATATTCTTTTGTTTTGAAATAATTTTTCTTTTTTTAGTTAAACCTTTGTGAATGTGTTACCATTCCATTTCTAGGTACTGGTACACATAAACATTCACCGTGAATGGAAATAGTCATTTATAAAAGATCATTTGCTCAACCGGAATTCGAACCCGGGTTTCCCGATAGCTGGTCAGTTACTCTTACCGATTGCCGATAATGAAGCACATTTGACTAGATTTGCGAGATCCGGGCTCGTGTCCCGGCTAAGCCAAATGATATTTTGCATAGGAATTGCAGGAATAAAAAAACTGATTTTTCCTTATGGTGATTTATTGTTTCCGATAATGGTTTCAATACGCGAAACATTTTCAAAGGTAAACTATGGTCGGATAAAATAAATTACGATGTGAAAAAAGCATAGTTTTTATTCATTCAACTCCTACAATAATGTATTTTTGTAACGAGTCGCGCATGCTTCTGTTACTGATAGTTTTCATGGCGAATTTTACCCTTGGCGTGATTTCACCACGAGCTACATGCTACCGCACCCTGAATATGCAGCGAGCGTATGGGATCCGGTGCAGAAAGACTTAACCCGCAAACTGAGTAAAATACAAAGGGAGGCTGCGCGTTTCGTCTAAAACTGTTACGGGCGTACCGACAGTGTTACCCAGATGTTAAGCGAATTAGGCTGGGAGCCGTTGGAGACTCGGAGGCTGCGCGCTAGGCTTAGATTGCTTGAACAATTGAGAATGGATAACTTTAAGAGCGACACGGAGAAAATAATATAAGAGCCAAACTATATTTCCAGGTCCGATAAGAGCGCTAAATTAAGAGAGATGTTTTGGCAAACGGATAGATATGGGAATTTTTTTTCCCGAGCCATAAAGGACTTAAATAAACGCTAGTCCCAACCTCGTTAGAGCACTTCATTTTTTTATTTGCAAACGGCTGGTGTCCTAACACCCCCTGCCACGCGCCTTTTAGGCGGCTCGCGGGGTATTATGTAGATGTAGATGTATTATTGGGCTATGGCCAGCCAATTGTGAAGTTACGATGAGTCAACACTTGCAACTCTTGTATCTGGACTTTTTGCAAGGATAGATATCCTCACCACTCTCGACCAAGTGAGACGTATAGCGGTCCATTTCCTAGTATCAACCGATCCCACTATTCCTTTCACTTTCGTGGCCCTTGCGTCACACCGGCTATCCCTCCCCTGTCTCACACGTTTCCCGACCCTCTCTCTATGCGTCCCCGTGGACCTGTTTCTTCCCGCTCGCTGGACCTCCAACCCTTCCGCGCCTCCTTCTCACCTTCCTTCCGCAGGAAGGTCCCAGATGTTTTACCAGCGTCGTATATTTCGAGGGGCCGCCTCAATGTTCGTGTGGCTAGGAATTTATTCTGAGTATCACATCGCTCACGTTGGTAGTCACAGTCTTCTGGAGGTTATTTTGAAACTCCACCGGGCTCACTACCTGGGCAAAATGCGTCACTGTCGTCTATCACGATCCGTTACTTGCTCATGCTTAACAAACTTTGTTCATGGAGTAACATTTTCATTCATACTTCAACATCCACATTATACCGTGCAAGTCACCTAAAAAGTGTGTGGCAGGGGGTGTTAAGACACCAACCGCTACATAAAAAGGAAGTGCCTAAGGAAATAACGACTAGCATTTATTGAAGTCTTTTATGGTTCGGAGGAAAAACGAATTCCTAAATCTATCCGTTTGGTAAAATATCTCTCATAATTTATTGCTTCTGTCGGACCTGGAAATATATTTCGGCTCTAATGTTATGTTCTCCGAGTCGCTCTTAAATATATCCACTCTCAATTTTTTAAACAATTTACACCATGCGCGCAGCCTCTGAGTCTCAAGCGGCTCCCAGCCTTAACATATGGGTAGCGCTGTACGCCTGCAGCGGTTTTTTACGAACCGCGCAGCCTTCCTTCGTATTTTGTTCAGTTCGCGGATTAATTATTTTACTTATCTGTTAGTAAACCCTGTTGATAGAGTAGCTATATGATTTAGGATATCATAATATGAGGATACATAGTGTGGTCATTACGAAAAATTGATTTTTTTTTAGACTGTAGGTTGAGCTCAAATTGATATACAGCTGACTTAAAGGGTGATATTTCACTTGAAAAATATCATATACCGTAGCCAGGATTCAAGCTCAGATTTTCCTAAATCCGGTCAATTACGCTTTCTGGATGGTAGTTAGTAAGCGTAAATCAGGAAAATGATTTTCACTTGGCAAATTTCACCAATTCGCGTGGGGGTTTGAGTAGTGGCCAGGTTGATGGCTTTTCACCTTGCTGGTGTGGGTTCAAGTGCCGGCGCGGCGGTGGTTGATATTTTTCAGGAGTGTCCGATCCCCGCTACAGGGATTTCCGGAGGGAACATTTAAGTACAGCACTACCACCGTTGGATGAGATGTTAGGGTGTCATCCTCTTCGAATATCTCGTAAAGAGTAGGCTAATGCCAACGCTGGGTTTCTCTCCACCTTTACTGAATTACCTCAACGCCATTGCGCTATCATCCTCAACTCTCAATTACGGTACAAGGCGATTGAACATTGTTCCATAAGTTTCTACCTCTGGAAGCGTAGGAGCATTCCTCTTTCCATTAATAATATCATTGGCATTTAATGGCATTTACGAGTGGCATTAATGCTCTTCCACTTGAAACCTTGGCATTCAATTGAAACGCTCTGTTCTATAAAATTTCTCCTGCATGTTAACACTGTATTTTTTACTAGCTTCATTATTAAATTACTTGGGAGAAATCCATCAAATCTGCTCTTCTTCCTTTTGCATTTTATTCGCTGTTATTTTTATTAGTTTTATGAAAGGTTCATTATGAATTAAATTTTATAAACTTCGGATAAAAAGTCATTACTTTACATTTATAGATTACTTTCTGTGCTTCTTGTAGATCTATTTTCAAATATTTTAACTATTTATACAACTAAGATTAACTCCCTCTTGCTTTACCGCTAAAATGTTAACTCGCAAGCGTGTTAGGCATTTTCAATAATTGTTGCAGTACTATGTATATAATTTATCCAAAACCTGAGGACAAGAATTTTTAGGTTTCAGTGGAGTTTATGGATGTGCCTAATAAATATCCTGTTAAGAAATAAAATTGCAAACAGTATTCCCGGGACACTCCAGTTATTTTTGATTGATTGATTTTTGATTTGATTGACTCAATCGGTTTTTGTGCCTCGAAATAGTTCAATAATGTGAATTATAGGAATCTTTGAGGTTTTACTTATTGTATCGACTTTTTTTTCCTTCAATTCATTCAACACACTATTACAACATAATATACTTCGAGACTTCATCGTTATTAAAATGATATTGCCGTAGTGCTAATGAGTTCATGATAGTACCAAATTTACCTGATGGCTTATGTAGACTAAGTTACAACAAGTGAATTTAGTAGACAGGCGTTTGCTAATGAAAACTGAGTATCATTCTACTTATGGGTACTTACGTAGGCCTACCCATGTTATATATAATAGAAATCCGACCGATAAGTTTCTTCATTCCACTGTCGCACATATTGACTACGCTTTTCTGAGTGAAGATTCAGTGCTCGTAACTATTGTTTTATTTTTTAAGTCGGCCTCAAGTTTCTCGAAGAAATCTAATGTTGAGTCCTCGCGAGCGTAAAATTACACCGAATTTGAGGCAGTTGTCCAATTTTCCGCGTAAGTGAAAAGACTTGAAATATGGCATCAAGCGAGACGGGAGTTCTTCGGGGATTTTTACCCCGGGAACATATAATTGCAGGGATAAATTTCGCAGGAGAAATTTATCGCATCCAATAGCGTCGGCCAATCTTATCGCTTAAAAATTGCATTTCTAAATTCTCTCCCCCAGACTTATCGACACGGTGTGTGATTCAGTCTGGTCCTGGGGAAGTGTAAGGGAGCTTTCTTTCTCACTCAGTTCCTCGTTCTTGCGTCCGCTACTCTCTTGCCCCATTCTCCTCCCTGCTGACATTTCTTCATGTGCTACACTTTTGTTCCCTTCTCTCCTCTCTCAGCAGGTCGAGTCGCAGTTTTCTCACCAACATTTTCTCGCCTTTTTCCATAATTTTGATCATTTGATCTCATTCCCATCCTTACTTTAAATTTAATGTATCATGCTGTGTTTAGTGATATCAACATGGTTCTTAATGTTCCGAAGTACTTGAAAATACTTTTTATTTGTACTTTATGATGCCTCATTTCTTTTGCTGATATTTGTTAAATTTGCTAACTTCTCTATTTTAGTAAAATATGTACGATTATAAATATTTGATACTTTCAGAATTTATAGAAAAGATATATATATATACAGCAAAAATTCCATAACATTATTTATTACTGAGCAACGGATTGCTGGAACACTCAAATAAACAGGTACTTCCTCTTAAATAATGCAAAAATGAAAATTATAAATTGAATTTCTTATTTAAATGATGTAAATTTACGAAATCCAGATTGTAAAATAAAACCTTATTAAAAAAATGTATTGCAACCGATGGCAACAACCATGCAAACCTAAAGCTTAGTAAGAGTGCAAAATGCAGATAATTCACTTCCATCTTTTAAGCCAAGCTATTTCCATGCAGCTAATTTTAACCTCGATTTCGGTCGTCCTTAATTAATGACTGGATAAGTAATCGGGAGTTTTCATTTTTTTCAATATTCTTGAGGTAAAAATAATATTATGTCAAAGAGTATTTTTTCAAACGATACATACAGCCTCGCACTGATTAGGGTTTATCAATTGAACAGTCGTCTCTTTGAAGAACCATTTTAAAATGTGAATTCTTGAATGAAAATTCTTGAACATTTTTCGCAAAAATTCTAATTTTTGCCGTCTTCAATGAATTCAATCTATAATTAGAAGACGAATTCGCAAATTATCGTGAAAATGAAACATTTCTCTTTTCTCGAGCCAAAATCCTTCAAATTTCGTCTTTTCCTTGAGAAGATCAAGTTCCTGGTCATTCGGTCCCGCTACATGCACAAAGTCTTTCCTCACGTCCTCCTTTTCTTCGGCCGGTCCGCGGGCATCTCACGTCCCTTTTCCTTACCCGGAGAAGTCTGTGTGTGTGTGTTCCCTTCCTCCACCGTGGCCTCTCAGCCTTCCCTCCACATTGCATCTAAGCAGATTTATCGTTCAAACGGAACTGTATTAGCGCGGCCCATATGAGCACCGGGTTCTCTCGAAATTTACGAGCCGCATTCACGACGTGGGAGGGCTTGGCGTGGGGCGGAGGGTGGACCCTTGCCCCCACCCCTCTCCCCTTCCCCTCCACTCTCCCCTCCCTGCCTCAACATCCCCTCAGACTTTCCAATGGCGAAACCATTCCAACCCCTTACTTTCCCTCACCCTTTCGTGCGCTATTCCCTTGCTCCCTCCACCTCAACCGCTTCACCGACCACCCCCACGTTATACTCCACTCCATCCTGGTATCTCCTCATGCTCTTCTTAGCGCGCTCTCCCTGCCCTGATGTCGGTTTGCAGTTTTTTTTAACCTTCATTTGTTCACCGTCTTCACTGATTCTCAGACCATTTCTTTAACGGTAAATACATACATACTATTGCAATCCTAGAATAATATAATGGGTAGTTTCCTTCATCGAACTAAACGTAAGGCACTGATTGCGATTCGTTACCAACCGTTATTCATAATATACAAATTATTTAGTTTTAGAAATCCCAGTTTAGACGAATGGCAATGATCAATTTAATCGCATTTGAAAAAGGCCAGATTGGCGCCCATGCGATGCCATTCCACGTGACGCCACAGGGACCTTGCTATTATACGAGTAGATAGGAGTTTCATATCGTCTGAGATTACCAATGCAGGGATGAGGCACAGAGCTCGGGGAAACATCTCTTAATAATTACCTATTAAAATGCTTATGGTCAGAAAGTTTCCTTCGTTTGATAAGGTATTAATAATCCTTGTTTAAGCCAAGCGCTACCCGCTAGCAGCCTGAACCGCAGCGGCGCACATATCCTCGCCCCAAGGTCACCTCTCACGGCGGCAGCGGGAACCAGAATGACGTCACACGGGCTTTTCCCAGCATTCATACTTAGCCGTCGAGTTTTCGCGCGCTTGAAATTTTTCACTTACCACTCAATCGCGAAAAATAGATTTGTCATTTGAAAATCTAAAAGCGTGAAATGCGTGCTCCAGGAGTAATAACCTTTCGATTAAGGCAATAAAAAATAATAGGTAACCACCCTTTACTCCAATCCCAAATTTCTCCATATTTCAGGCTAGTTCTTTTATCACCCTGCGGCTCGTCTACTTCCCCGTATCTTTCTTGATGTGTCCTAGTTACTTGTTCTTTGGTTTCTAAGGGAATTTTCATCAACTTTTCCTTCCATTATGTTTCCCGTGTAACTTTTGCGTTTCAAAACGTTGCCAAACCACCGTATTCCTCTTTGGCGTACAGTGATTCAGGTTTCCTCTTTTCTCCTATTCTTCTATATTCTGCCATATTATACTGTAGAATCCCGTGGTGGTGTAGACTGAGTGATGTCCGTATTATTGGAAGAGGAGCTAAATTATGAAAAGGTACGACGTTTTGTGCGTAATTACTACATTAAAAATTTATTAATTTAAAAAAATACTGAAAAACTACAACTTAACCTTAATCTGCTCAAACAAGATATACCTATGGCCGGTGCAGCGTCGCGTCGTGCCCCGGTAGCTGCCGTGGCGTTTGACGTGCGGGTACTTACCGCTCTGCCAATGTTTCCGGATTTTGCAGATTTCCGAGTTATTAGCATTCAAGTTTGCCGCAATAAACTTCATTTCTTCTTATCTCCTTACTTTTTCATAACTATTTTTTTCCTTAAGTGATAGACACGTGACTTATTTCTTAGAAGTTATATTTCGTATTAGTGGCGAATTTGTATGGAAGTAACTGTAAGAGCTTCACGTTACCCCTTAAATTTTCCTTGTGGCGAGAAAAATGAACACCTGTTCAAATAAGAGCATGCAGGAATGGGTAGTTGACTTAAACATGGCTTCTTCTTCATTTTACCGGACTCTGCTCTATGTTTTCAAAGAATTGAATAATGGTTTAAAAATTAATACTATTTCTATAATAAGTAATCTTGCTAAATACTCTTTTACCAAAAATTTAGCATTATTGTTGGTGGCAGGAGCTTCAGTGATATTTGTAGGGGTATAAAAAAATGTCTGGTCTTTTTTCTTTAATCTTGCTAAAAATTCCGCATAATCTCTTTTTCCGGAAATATCTTTAGGCTGTTTCTAACTTGAACCTATTTTCAGTCAGTTTATGTATTCCGGTTTCAGTTTTTGTATTCCTGATATAAAACTTATCTTTCTCCCTGCTAAGTTGAATATTGCTCCTTTTCAAAGAGGTTTTTCGAACTATTAATTTGTTGCCATCAATATCCAAAACTATTTCTCCCTCAGTAAAGTTGTATTTTCTATCTTTACATTCAGGCTTTGGAACTTTGTTAGGGTTGGAAAAATGAGATGTAGAGATATATATGCTTCTTCGTGTCAATAGGGTAGACTTCTTCCGAATATTTTCTTTCTGGAAAATAGAGAACGTATTATTTAAGTTTCTACTATTTAATCCTTGGACATAAAAAATATTTTTTCTCTTAATATGAACGCATGTTGCGGGAATAAGGTCGCCTCAATACTCATTCTGGAGGCCTTCAGTAAAGCAGTTGAATTGCTTTGTTCGCTTGAATATGCGATATTTATTAAATGCGTCGTAATGCCCTCTATACATATCCCTCATTTTTAAGCTAATACTTGACTTTACCGAAAAACTTATAACTATACTGCTTACCAGAGAATGTGCTACAATAACTTCGGACATTGTAAAGGGATTGCGATTGAGGCCATAAAGTGGGAACCTGTGGTATTTTAGGAAGAGTCAATGGAATCGGGTAATGAGAAAGAAGTATTTTTTGGGTCGGAAGGGTGACATAACGGATCTCTTGGCGCACAGATAGAGCTGCGCAGTCACCGACGCCGGAAATAACGTCGGCACAGAGAAAGAGGCCATCTTCCAGAGCCTTGCTAGCTTCCTTTTTTCTTCGATTTCCTCACCTTTTCGTCAGGCGCCGTGTTCCAAACTGATATTTTTCAAAGGACAAGTCTCAGAGAGAAAATGGTGCCATTTCCGATTGAATTTGTTCCTCTTTCTGATCTTAACTTGATGTTGGCGGCGGTTGGGTGGATCTTGACGTGGGTGACACTCCTCTTGAAATACGCCGAGGCAGATATCGTTTTTTAAGCTACATTTTGGAGATATTTCTCACTTGCGGTAAAGTTCTCCGTTTTGAATGCGCCCTAGAATCAAACTTTGCGATAATTCTATGCGCTAGACTTCCTTCACATCCTGTGTTTCTTCTGCAATTTGGACGAGATTCAATTTCTTCGCTTTGAAATAAATAAATTGTCTTGAGATATGAAAATTTGCTGTATGATTTTGTAAATAAATAGAATAGTCATAGTATATAATGTGATAAGAAGATTTCTTTTTCCCCCTTATTATACGATGTTTAATGAATTAAGGATTTTGAAGGAAATTTTATGTAACCGGATTCTGGCAAGCGACGTGAAATTAAACTTTCTTTAAATGAAAATATCAACCTCAAAACGTAAGTATTTCTTGAAATTTTTGCTTTTTAAAGCTGAAAACTTAGCAATAAATGTGGTAGCCTATGTCGCAGCTTAGTAGTTATTCTTTATTATTTAAGGGGCACATAACGGCGAGGTATGAATTAGAAAGAAAAATATTCCATGTGCTTCGATTTTACGAAACATTCATTAGGTTTAAAGAATATAATTTATAGTTAAGAAGTAAAATGTGTCCCTCCTTATTTGTTCGCCGGAAAAGCACCGGAAATCACGTCAGTTTAACGTTACATAAAAGCATCCCCAACATTATTGAAGTCTGAAAAATAAGAACCCTCACTAGATCAACCCATTTCCTCCTAGAAAACTTTTGCTTGCGATTGCGGGAATATTTAGGAACGTTTTTCTAATGGTTGTCTTTATTAATTCGGTGATATATTTTGGTGATACACCAACTTCTTTCTTCAGAATGGCCCATTGCCATATAGCTACATTGGGAGGTAACGAGGTCAGAATCTAACGTTGCTCAATTTCTGCCAGTGACCTTGATAGAAAGGATGAATCTTCTAGGCAAGTATATTTTTGGATGAAGGAAATCTAAAATAATCTTTACAATGCCATTTCTTGTTTACTTTTATGATACTTGCAGTACCTCGGCGTCCATATAAAATTCCAGTTTCGCACTCGTCTCTTTCCGTCGGTGGAATTATTTGTATCGGCTTCAAATATAATATAATGAGTGAAATAAGTTATTTCAAGCTTCTAAATTATACTTGTGATGATTTGACAGCTGAAAGATGAGCGGGTTTTATTCAAGAGCGTCATATACTCGGAATGGTAGGATGTAGTTACGCTACGGTGGGCTGAAATGGGTTTAGGAATTACAATATATGCTAAATGAGACTCTCTATGCGCATCTCATATTTTTCCTATTCGTTCATTTATTTTTTTCAACCCGGTGTCCTAACACCACCCACCGTGTGTCCATTGAGGCGGCTTGCGGTATAGTTGGTACGTAGATTTATCTGGCTATTCCACTTCCGTCTTAATCCACGCAACCTCACTGAACATCCTCATTGCTTTTGACACGCGGCCATTCCCCTAATGATGGCATCGCGAAAGAGAGCATATCAGCGCCCGTACATGCTTCGAGTGCGGCTCTCCAGGCGGGCGGCCCTTGGTATCACACTACTCCTGCCTTACAACCTCCGATTTCGTCTTTCTGCAGCAACTTTCCAATCATTTCCTACAAATGTATCTAACAATCTGATTGTTGGATTATTCTTCCTCATAGAATAATCCTCTAAGATCGTTAGAAAATTAATGGCTTTGCCTGGTTTCACTTTTTAGTAGGGGCCTCTTCACTTCTATAGCGTTGAGGTGTTTTTCCCTCTCCCGTTCCTTCCGCACCTTTCCTCTCCCAGAGGCGTCGTCGGGCTCCTATCGCGGCGGCGCCTCTTTCCTTTTCCCCTCCTCTCCTCTCCCTCCCCGGGTGATCGGGCGTATAAGCCACGGGCTTGGCTCCCGGCCCCGGTGCGTTGTATCCTCGAAGGGCTCCCCTGAGCCCTCATACGTTGTCCTACAAATGACAACTGTTCATCATCCTTAATACGGAAGAATTTAAAGGCACTCCTTCTCCATATAAAAAGCTGTCCCTTCCGTAGGTGCACCTAATTATAATTTAGCTTGTTTTGACCCACGCCGACCTAATGACAGAGTTAGTTTCCCCTCTCTGCACCAACGGATCTTCACCACGGATTCGTCGGCGGGCTCCTTTTCGTGGCGACACTTCTTTCCTTTTTTCCTTCCCCTCCAACCCAATGACTGGTTGAATAAGGTCGAGGTACTTGGTTCCCGACCGCGATGGTCGAAACCTGCTAAGGGCTCACGCTGGGATCTAATTGATAGGTGTCCTTCACCCTCATACAGTTTCTTTCTCTAGTTAGCGATTTAGACCCTGAATCTATTTAAATCTATGTCGCATCTCATGAGTAAAATCCACTATGTTTTGTCTCCATAACTTTTATTCTATGCGTTTTAAACATAAGAAATTTGCATAAATGATCAAAACAATATTTAAAGATAATATATTTTTTCAATATTTAATAATAGGCATTATTTGATTTTTATAATTTTATCAAAGTTCTCTGCGTATTGAATTCATGTCGTCAACAAATTATATTTTTTATTAATAAAAAAGGGCAAGAAAGAGTAGTCTTTGCTAAGTATGAAAATTTATCAGCATAGCTTATGACAGGTACGCTCGAATCATCCGCGAGTCGCTTTTTTTCTTGTCATCAAACTGTGTTCGATTTACTTCAAAATTACATCTTCATGAAAAACGCTTCAGAATGGGAAATCTTTTTTTAATTTTTGGCCAAGTACAGACGGAGTCAATAATTCAAGTTCACGATAATAGTGTAGTTTCCTTGATCAAAGAAAACGAAATGCATTGATTTCGATTCCTTACCCACCATTAGTGCATTCATAATATACAAATTATTTGGTTTTAGAAATACCGGTTTAGACGAATGGCAATGATCAATTTAATCGCATTTGAAAAAGGCCAGATTGGCGCCCATGCGATGCCACTCCACGTGACGTCACAGGGACCTGGTTTCTATACGAGTAGATAGGAGTTTTACATCGTCTGAGGTTCCCAATGCATGCATGAGGCACATAGCTCAGGGAAACATGTCTTATTAATCACTTATTAAAACTAGCTAAGGTCGGAAAGTTTTCTTCGTTTGATAAGGTATTAATAACCCTTATTTAAGCCAAGCGCTACCAGCTAGCAGGGTACTCTGCTACTTGCTAGCATCCTGCGTCGTATTAGCGCTCAGAGCCTCGCCCCAAGCTCACCTCACTTGCGGCAGCGGGAACCAGAACGACGTCACACGGAGTTTTCTCGGCATTCATACTTAGCCGTCGCGTTTTCGCGCGATTGAAAATTTTCACTTTTCATTTAATCGCAAAAAAATGGATATCGTCGTCTAAAAATGTAAAAGCGTGAAATACATACTCCAGGAGTAATAATCTTTCGATTTAGGCAATACAAAATAATAGGAAACCACCCTATTGCCTGGGTTTAAAAAAAATCTACTTTCCTTGTGTGGAAGTGACGGAAAACGTTAAAAATTTCTTCTGCGAGTTACGTTAGAAGCTTCATTTCCTTCCAGTATCGCAACGTGGCTGAGTAATCTTAACGATCGTTGTTAACTCCGTTGCTGTATGCACCTCCTGTTCACTTATAACTTCCGATAGCCTCGACTTTACGAAGAAAAGATCCGTTGCTGTAGCCTTCGCTACAAATTTATTCCATTTTTGTTCAAATTGAAATATTTTTCCATTACTTTCATGTCATTCACTTTTAGATGAGAAATTTAGGTGATCACATTTACGGCTCATCACTCAATAGTCAACTCGAAGGTTAGATTTGCAGTGGTAAAGGAAAACCTCACAGGCTAAGTCTCAGGCGTGTGGCGTCTCACGCGCTCCGCGTAGGTAGTGAGTTCCTTTACCTGAGCTGCCTTTAACCTGGAGGATTTTTGCACGAGGTGTCAGAGGGCTTCATCTTAGATTATAACCTAGTATTCTACGGTCAGTAGCTTATGATTCTACCCATTGGGCCGCAAACCTTCCCTATAACGCAGCTAAAATCCCAGGTTTTATTTATTTTTATATTTAGAAACTTTTAGGAAAGTTATTAATATTTACGTATCGGAGTATGTTTACCGTTTGTAAGTCAAAGAATTTTTCTGAATAATATAATCTAGATTTATTTATTTGTTTCGATTTTTTAATCTAAACATCCAGGAAGTATTCACTTTCCTCTCATAATTATGTATTTCTGTCGAGAATTACGGCTTATTTCGTTTTTTTACGCGCTCGAATATCTACCCAATACCTTAACTTGAATAGACCAATAGCTAATTAGCCTACGCAAAGTCCGAGAATAATTCAGAATACCTGATGGATTAGCGAGGGTTGTAATTGACCTCATTTTCTTATCCCATTCACAAAATACTCCCTTGCTCCTCTTCTTTCAATGAAGATCCACTATCCATTGCCCGCGGTCTTTCAACCTTCCCACTCCCGCTTTCCAATTCTTCCACGCATTCCCCAACAACTTCAGAAACCTTTATAGCCCAACCCCTCCCCTTACTCCCTTTTATCTCCTACTAACCCAATATTTCTACCCATTCCCACCCACCTAACTTAGCCTTTAGAATCCTCATTAATCACTGTGCGAGCCGCTCTGAATCAGGGAATGGGTGAATTGGTCTGGGGTTAGTAAAGGATGAGAAGAAAAGCACAGAGTAGGGTAGGGAAGGGGAGGACGAGCAAGTACGGTGAGGAAACACGCAAGTGAACCATTCAAAAGCATTTGCATGGTGTTAGTGGTGCTTTGATTTGGGATACCGTTCTTGATGAGCATCAAAAAATGAAATCGGAGTGCTTGCTCTCATGTTAATAAATGGGAACTGCAAGTTATATTGATGGGGTAAGTAAGCAGAGATCAATGATCGCATCGTCTTATCTCTTATCGTTTGGTCTGGATGGCTCCCGAAAAACGTCATCGTCACTGGACAAGCATTATTAACTCCTGCTCGTCTATTATGCAGAAATTTGTTTTTTGTTCTATTTTATTATTAATGTAATATTTTTAGTAACTATCTGAAGACAATAGAGCAATGACTATGTATTATCAAAAAATTGATAAAGGGAGGAGTAAGTTAATAAGATACTATGGATTCAGATTTTGTTGATGGCTGGTTAAATATTATTTGATTGTTGCGTAGCTGACCATTTTGTAGCCACATGCACTTAATTTTTGATGGCCATGCGCCTTATTCAAAGAGAGAATAGTACTCCATGTAGTTTTGTTACCATCATAATATGCTACTCTCTGACTTCATCGCTCAGCTGCTAGAGGCTGGATCAATCATCTGTTCTTTATAACCTTGGTTGAATTCAATACTTCGCAATACATTCTCTACCTAAACAGTATTATTAGATCGAGGCTATCTTAACTTACGCAGTTTAAAAGTGAATTCGTGTACAAGACACAGTCTTCGGCGTTACTTTGTGGAACTGCTTCATCATAAAATAAAAATACTTTGATCTATTCCACACTTTATTTTAAATAGTACGACCCGGGTTTCTGCATATCATGCTATCATCTGAATAAACACTGCATGGGTTAAATCGTGCGCTGACATCACAGGACATGAGATGTGGGTAATTTTTGCGTCCATCTTATGATAGCATGATATGCAGAAACCAGGGTCGTACTATTTAAAATAAAGTGAGGAATAGAGCAAAATATTTTTATTTTATGAATTAGGGTGTCTTAACTAGTATTTTATCCAGAAAGTGACCATGTTAAGGTATAACAATTGTACTTTTCTAGTCACTGCTTCTCCTAGGACGTTTTGCCATTAATGCTAAAAATTATGGAATGATATCAGGTGTGATCATAAGGAGTGCCATCTATTAAAAACATGAATTTTATTTTTCGAAATGATTGTTATGAAGAATCCCAAAGCTTTTGCACGTAGAACGTTACTGAGACCTAGATTAAAAACCCTTTCATGCTCAATTGGATAGAGGTGGACTAAAGCATGCAAATATAAATCCTTGGTACCAGCCCTGCCGAAACATCATCGGCAAAGTATGATATCATTGATATATCTGGCAGTGTGAGACACAGATAGCAGGAACGCACTTTGAAATTTAATGCTGAAAACCGTTTTGGGCAATGAAAAAAATAAATGGACGATGACCAAACGCAATGGATGGCTTGCACCCATTTCTATCAACCTAATGTGATTGCCGGGAGGGGAATGGGGAGAGAGCTCTTTTATGAAAGCCGTATACGCAAATTCAGCGATGCCATCAGAGCGTATAGTGTAGGGGTGAGGCTGATCGTACTTTCCGAGTCTATAGCGGCACGCGCCGCGGCCCGCTGCAGCGTGCAGTTGAACGGGCCGCGTTTAAAAGGGTTGCCGCCTTGTTCCGGCTGATGGATGACGGCCCTGAAAAGGGCCAGCAGGGAAGAGAAAATCAGTGCGATGGGACAGTGGTTATTCCGGCGAAGAGCTCACGAGGCCAAAGAGCGAACCGAAATGAGCACGTGATGCTACCGCGCCGATGCATTCGGGCGGGATTTGATCAGTCTGAGAGGCAAGCGTGTAGCTGGATTGATACGCCAAAGTGATGTTTGTAAAAAGCCCGCAGTGGCGGGAGGTCCGCTCCGCTTTCGTGGCGCTGCGGGCATGGAGATGATGCAGAAAAATTTAAACGACCCCTATCTAATTGGTGGAATCGAAAGTTAGGCCCTAATGTCATGGATTTCCCTATGCTTGTTCTCCGTTCTGAATTGAATATTAGCTCTAGTTTTTTTTTTAAATAGCGGAAAAAATCCCAAGGAGCATTCAGCAATAAGAGCAAGAGGATTAAATGAAGGATGTCTCTATGTATCCCGAAGAAGGTTAGCTTATGTTATCTTTTCGGTTGATTTTCAAAAATATACGTTGCGAGGCGATAAGTATAGACCGATCCACTTTTCTCGCTTTGCAGTACTGGTAATGACGAGTAATAGCATTGATAGTAATAATTTCGATAGATCAAATCATCGAGAGTATACATTCCGGTTAACACACCTAATTAAACCTTAAATTTGCATGAATTCCGGACCGTTCTGCCCGTCAGGGACGCTACTTTTGAAGACCATATTTACCATACGCTGGGTGACAGCACACCCAGAGACCGAATGAAGAATCCTCAATTGTGATATACGTTATTATGAAACAGTTTTAAATCGTATTTCAGAACTTTACTTAAATTGACGCATGTAAATCTTGCCGGCACTCATTGATAGTGTATTATTGGTGCACATTCACTGCTTATTGCGAACAGTACTGAGTACTTTTAGCAGTGCACGAAATATTTCTTTCTTATTAAAGTTCACTTAGGAAAGACAAGGAAATATTTGCCTAAATCATCGTCTAATTTCGAATAAAAAAGCTGAAACCAAGTTCAACATTCCGTCATCACGAGGTTGTTATTGGCATTGGCATGGTGTTAATTATGGACGCAAAAATTACCCACTCCATCATGTACTGCAATTTCAGTGTGCGATATAACCCGTGCAGTATTTATTCGAAAAAATACGACTCGTTTAGAGGACGCTTGGAGGTGACTTTGTGCTCGTCCCCCAACTCGGGTGCCCTTGATCGTACGACTGTACCCGCAGGTGCGGGCGCACTACGTGCGTCCGCACTCGCGTTTGCACTTACGAGCCCGCATGAACGCGGCCACGGACACAACAATATACCTTACTTTATTTAAAGTATTCAACAAAGAAAAGTTAAGCGTCAGAATTGGGTATCTCAAGATATTTCGTTTCCCTGATCACTTATTGCCCGATTCCTATCTTTTGAAGTACTCTTTTTACCATAATCAGGCAGGTACTTATATCGTTTTCGGCTAAAAAGGAATATTCTAGGCATAAAATACATATGAAGTTATTTTTACTTTCAATCAATCCACCAAGGCGCAATTATGCCAGTGAAGACCGTCATCGAAGGGTTATTTGCTCAAAAGTTTCGGACAAGGGCAATAAAATGGATATAAATGAAGATGTTAGGTCCAAAAGATTTACTATTTAGGTTCGTACCCGAGTCTCCTTGAAATGAATTTATTTTTCGAAGGGATTTCTCCTTTTTGTGCACTTCAACGGATTTAGCTGATAAAAGCTTCCACGTGTATCCACCGTTTAAAATATTACCTCAAGTGCAATCTATTTTTCTAGGAATTTTAAGGAACGATATTTAAAATTATTTCATGTTTATATATACATTAAGTCATAATAACTTAATTTTTCATAATATTTTTTTAATATTGTGTATTAAGCATTAGTATTAAAGATTTTTCTTTACACTCATTCATGAGACATATAATTTACCTTAATGTTCGAAAATTATGATCTTTTTAATACCAAATAAGTTTCAAGTGGTAAAAGTTGGGCTATTATAACCTCGTTTGCCACGGAGAAATGTTTCTGAATGATAATCTAATGTTAAATCATTTGTCTCCTTGGAAAAAAAAGCATAATAGTGCACCGCTAATTGAAAACTGAGAATACGAAGAAAAATCTTCTGATATAATCGTTACCATATGGGAAATATTTGTAATCAAAGCGAAATATGTATTTCGTGCTACGTGAGCTATCAGAAATATTATTCTGTAAATTCTCGCTCCCCTTGTGTCCGAAGATTTATACATTAAGTAATATTTTATTCACTCATCTCTAAACTTTTGAGGGCTCACTTTTATGCCACTCATAAAAATGACAGCGTTTATTTTAATCGCTTGGCAGTGGTGTAGCGAGGGGGGAGTCTCCCCGACGAAATATAAAAGCACACTTACTTTGCATTACAAAACAAAACCAAAATCATGATTTTAGAAGAGATTTATTAGACAAATGAAGTTTTTTCGATTATTAAAAGTGATAAAATTAGTTAAAAACCCTCTACTTATAACCCTATTTTTCAAATATATTCCCCCCTCTTCTTGGACCCCCCCTCCCGAACAAAATTCCTGGTTACGCCACTGTCGCCTGGGATATAAATGTTGATTTTTGATTACTCAGCTGGCACACACTATACCTAAAGCATGTTTCGGGATTGAAATCATGGTATTTGATGAATTTTACCTTCAGCATTTCTTTTTTGTAGAAGATTTATAAATCCTAGATGCTTCCTTTCCCATTTTCTATTTCTTTATTCATCAATTGAAATGTTCCATCCTGTTTTCTTTCCGTATCCAAAGACGTATCAAAAGACTTTAACAAATCCGTATTAAAAGACTTTAACTTATATCATAATTTTGCTTTTTTACTAATTTCAGAAAGAAATTAATGGCTAATAAAATAATTTTTTTTATTACATCAGTTTTTAATGCTCAGAATGTGCTGCAATTTCATGGTGTGATTAAATATTACCTCTTTACATATACCTTTCTTAAAAAGAACTCCTTGCAGGAATTCTCACCAACGTTAATTAATGTCCAATCAACAATTTTGTGTCATTCTTTCAGGTAGTGGCTTAAAGGTTACGTTTAATTATGTTTTACAGAGAAAACAGTGAAAGCCTCATTGTGTTCCGAAGATGTTCTCGCCGCTGTGAAAATAAGAAGCCCCTATACATACCTTTTTTCTCTTTAAGCACTTTTCTCGCTTCAAACAGAGGAATTTCCCTCCTAAGTAACTTTTCCCCAGGCCTCGCCCCTCTGCTTCCTGTTCTCCTCGTCATAAGAAAGTGTCGCTGCCTTCGCGGGCAGCTTTTATCTACCTCTGTGGTTTTCTCCTTTCTCTTCTTCATTTTTCTCCTCAATTCAAAGTCTTAAGTCTCTATTTTCGCCTCCTTTACAAGCACGTCCCGTCCATCCCAGTCAACTTTGATCAAATAGTATCGTCCATATATTTTTCTCTTTATCTATTTCCATGTCTCCAGTTTTTATCCATATTGTTCTGTTAAAACTAAAGGTACTTCTTCCTCTGCCCGGGAGTTAATTCGTGCTTCAAATTGTACCGTTTTGTAAATTAAAATGAATGAAGATATATTCTATAAATATTCCCATTTTTATTTACCTCTTATAATGAATATAGCTACAATTTTAACTAAACCTGGCAAAACAAGTGATATAATTTTCTCTTTTTATCAAAGTACATACTTTTTTTCCAGCTTACTTCAGTTAAATAATTAATTAATTATCGGTGACAACGATATCTAGCGAACACACTATTACTTGATTGATTTCTATTTGCCATATCAATGTGAGAAGAGCTGTAGAGGATTTCATTGATAAATATTTTTTAAATTTCAAATTTCGATGAAAATATAAATGCATTAAAAACTGCTCTCTTCTTAATAGAATAAATTAGGTTGTAGATAACTTTTTTTAATCCTGCCAATCTAATGACTTCGTTAACACTAATTTTTCATTGCTTCAAAACTGATGCCTAATTTTCATCAAATACATCCTGTGAAAATGGTTTTCCACTATATTATTGCTATCAACATTCTTGCAAAAAAAACACCACTCTCTCTCGATAAATCGTATGTTAATTTTAGTCCAAAAGGAATGGACGCATGGGTACAATTTGTTAAAATAACTCAGGAAATTACGATATTCTACCAATAAAATCGGGAAAGTGAGGCGATGCAAAATAATTTTCAGTGCTCAATTTTCAGGTTGTGTTATTGGTATCGGCTAGAGGAGTTAACTCGGAATGGTTAAACGGATTAAAAATCACGGGATTAGACTTCATAAAGGTTATGTAAATTAAGATTCCGTCATCACACGCCACCTAGAATTAAAAATATAGGTGAAAAAATACGAAAACATATCGAGACGATAGCGGCTCTTTGTCTTTCAAAATCTGTTACGCACGATAATAGCAGAATAATGTTGAGCAAAGACTGCGAAGCGAAGCTGCAGCAACGTGTGCTACTGTGGTATAAGTTTTAAAAATAATTGAATATTTGAATGCGAAAGCGCTTCATTTACGTTATGAAGCTAATGATTCCTTCTCTTTCGCCGATATTCATCGCAGCTTAGCATTATATCTTCGATCTGAAATAAAAACTTGACTAAATGCAAAAATTAAACATGTTTCAGTGAAGGGTGTCATAAAAACTTTGAATCGAAGCTGCAGTTACGTTTGCCTAAGTCACTCAGGTTTTTGATCCTCTCTCGAGCTGTGTCATGCCAAGGCCAAAGGACAATTCCCTACACTGTGCAGGATTCCAAAGGGAGAAAGCGCTGATGTAGTCCCTTCCATCCCATAGGCATCCCACAAACTCGTCTCTAAACCGACGTTCAACCCTCATCCCCTCTTGCACCCCTCTCTCGTATATATGTACCCCTTCCAATCCCCTCAACGCCCACATTGATCCCAATAGCCTCCTACATCTATTTGTATTGCATCCACTGAAAGGGCAATTTGGAAAATAACTCCCCATCCATTCTTTCGCCATTCTTTTGAGGCAGCCCGACTCACTGGGAGCCTTTCTTTCCAGTCATGCGGATGGACAAACAGCAGGGTGATGTGGGCATTTTCTATGTAGTGGTGGTCCGGAGGGTGGAGAACGGATAGGAAGACGAAGAAAGAGACGTGCAACGTAAGAATAGGTGGTGGTGAAGCTGGGTTGAGGAAACAATCGGGAAGGAATTTGGTAGGTTGCTATGGGGATAAGAAAAGGAATGGTGATGGTTTTGCAAGGTAGACGCTCTTTTGGGAAACGTCGATGGTCCTGTAATGTGATCTTTCAATCAGGCACGAGGAAGTGTGGTATGGTATATGCTGGTGACGAACCTTATCTGAGATCATTGTGTCATTCGGCAAGGGTAGGAAAGGAAGGATGGAGAGAAACCCGGCGTTGGCATTACTCTGATCTTTACGAAAGACGTCAGGTGGAGCACGGCTTCACTTCCAATCCGAAGGACAGATTCCTGTACCTGAAGTTCCCTCCACATGGTATGCACACTGAAAACGGAGATTCTCTAAAAATTTTCCGCCATCGCCAGGCTTTGAACCCGGACGTACAGATTTGGAAGCCAGAACTCTAGCCATCATGCCTACCCGGTCCCAGTCCGACTCGTATTCCCAATTTGTTCATAGAAGTTAATAAAACTATTCATTCAAAAGAATTCATTGAACTAAGATAAAAAGAAAACATGTATGTTACGACGAAATTTTTTCGTTTAACATAGAGGAAGCGTGGAAGAGGCCCCTCTCTTATCAGGAGTGGACGACGTCATAAATCTGGTTCTTAAGAAGTACTCAGTGGCGTGAGGAGTGGCTCAAATATGTGTAAACGGTAATGTGGCTGAGTAGTGGTGACCCGCTCGGCATTAGCTCATGACGTCAAACCTAGTCAAGGAGATACATGTATCGTATTTGCTGGAGGCGACCCTTAGATGATGTCATTTGTACCGCTCGGGGAGAGTAAGAAAGGAAGGGTGGAGATATACCCGGCGTCGGCATTACCCTTGCTCTTAACGAAAGACTCCAAGGGGACCACGGAAAAATGTCCGATCCGAAGGACGGAGCGTAATGCTTCATGTGCCCTCCACATAGCATGCTCAAAGAGATCTGGCAGCCTCTGAAATTTAGCATTCCGGGACTAGCCGCAGTGATACTAGTCGAGACGAATGATTTTTTCCTTGCGGAATTTTCGCTCAGCCTCTATAAAGTGTCCACCACCGCTGATTTTTGAACCCGGAGCTACAGGTTTACGAACCAGTACTCCCGCCATCATACTTACTCGATCCCATCCAACTAGAATTTGCAATTCATCAATCACGCCTGATGGATAGATAGTAGAGAATAAACGTTAGGACTAAAATAAAGTAAGTTTAAAATAGAAGAATCTCGGAAGTGGCCCCCCTCTTTTCAGGAGTGGATGACGTCATTAACCTGGTTCATAGCACGCTCAGGTTGAACCACTCAGTGACGTAAGGAATCACTCACGTGTGTGTGTAAATGACATTGAGCTCGGTAAGGTCGATGTGAGGAGTAGAGAGGTGGCTGAGTAATGATGACCCGATCGGTGTGAGCTCGAAACGTCAAATAGATCTCTGCGAAAGGGTGAAGACCGAGAATTTTTAGCCGCGGATAGCTCGCAAATCAGATAATGAATGGATCGCAAACGGAGTAATGCGGGCCTATTTAATTTTCAAACTCTACCTTCATTGGGATTTAAAATTTAATGAGAACATTAAATTTTTGACTTTGAATTTTTGGCAATTAAATTTTGACTTTTGAACCACATTGAATGTGCCCATTTCATCATGGTTGGAAAGTCATGGAATTCCTACGAAAATTAACAAAGTTGAAAAAATTGATTCAATATTAATTTTAACAACTTACAATAAACCACGCCTGGAAAGGCGTTCATTCATGTCTCCCTCAAATATGAATGATACCCAAATTACATTTCGTCTAATTGTGTGGACCTTCCTGTTGTGGGAGGTATTGACAGGAGTTTCTTTCGCTTTCCAATCTTCTTTTGTCTCCTATCAAGTTTTTCCTCTTCCCTTTCTCCTTACTCGTCCAGAATAAAATGGAAGCTATTCCTTTTTTTTACCGCAGCATCCTTCCCAGAATTCCTTGCAATCCTTTTACGAAAACATTGATTGCTCCCCTGCTCCTTGACGATTCGCTCTATCGTATCAAAGCTCTCTGTTTCTCTCAGATTTTTATTTTACGTTCTCATCTGATGCAGCTTGCATGCATCGGTCAAAGTGGATCCTTCCTCTCACTACTAGGGGATATTTTTAGGGTGGCTTTTCTTTTCCCTCTTAAGTGAGAGTGATAGCATCTGTTTCGATGCAGGTTGCAAACTTGTTGTGACAGAGTAACAAAATAGCTTTCTCTTTCTGATTCTGATTATTTCGTGATATTTAATCGGTGTTGAAATCATATTGAATAACAGTAGTACATCTTTATAATGAATGATCACACAACTTTAAATATGGAATTTGTTTCTTAAGTGTGTGAAGGTGAACATATTGACAGGTTAAATCAGCAATGGTGTCTGCATATCTATCAGCTATCCTTTGTCATGCTTAAGCATTATATGTTACTGGTCAGAAAGGTGCCGATGTTTCAGAACTTAGCGTCATTGCAGGATTAGCGGGACCAATTATAATTGGTCCCGCTAATCCTGCTAATATATAATAGTATATATAAGGTCCCATTAATAATTATTAGTTTCATATAGAATGCCTAAAATTACCAAAAAATAATGCTCTATCATTGGTAGGTCTTATTATTTCAAGACTCCGTAAGATGCCTTCTGAATGATAGTCGTGCACATTCCAGCTTAAATATCAGGTATTAGGTGACAAACTTTTTGGTAACTCTAGTTATTCCTCACTATTCAGCTGGCACACTATAAATGTGAGACGGTTAGTATAGAGTGGTCATTAAAGAATAGAGTCTACGATCTTTTTTTAATTTTCATTTTTGCACCGAAATCAGTCAGCCTATGGTTTTAACTTTTTTATCTCCTTCGGTCTCGAATAAATGGTAAGCCACATAAACACATGTAGAAAGACATGTATTCAACAATTTCATGGAGTAACAATCAAATGAGTTAAATTACGCTGGATTAAATGTGTATCAAAATATATTGTGAACTCATCCAATTTTTTATGAAACGGAGAACTTATTTAGCTACTGTATTACTTATCTGAATACAAAATCAAAATGAACTTAAATTACGGAGACGTAGTAAAGCGTTTTCACCTTCATGCTTGGCGTACACTTATATTTATGTTCTCTTTTCATAAAGTTTACATATTTCTAATTATCTCCTTAGCATCTTCCATTCCATGACAACACAATCTTAAATCCTTGAATTCTTTACCGCAAAATCTGTATTTTAATGCTCCATCTTATACCCCGGGCGCTGATATCCCTTCCACGTTGTTAATTTTCTTGTCATTTTTTTATTCCTAAGTTTAAATTTTCTTATAGTTTTATATGACTTGTTTTTCCCATATTTTGCTTGTTTGATGGTCAAGGCAATTAAAAAGAATTATTCATATGATTAGGTAAATGAAACAAACCAGGACATCCTTTCAATAGACAATGAAAATAAAATATTCACGTAGCTAATCGAGAAAAAGTGATAGTGTTTGACCATGTCTTTTAAAAATAACTTGGCAAGATCACCAGATTTTTTTCACCCAGTAATCCATGTCTCATATCCCTCCACGATGTTAACCGAGTAACTAGATGCCTTAAGATTTGTCAATTCATCTTAGTGGTTCCTAATTAACTCGAGCTTTTTGCCGCAATTCCCAAGGCTTTTCTTCGTGCAATCCCCTTCCCTCCAGTCATCTAGTACAGAGCTGCTTCCACTCTTGGAATTGACATCCGGCGTAGGAACTTTTCCTTTACGCCATGATAACGATTCTATTTCGCCTTACATCCAGCCCTCCGCAAATATCGTCTTCCTTAGTCATTCCAAAGCGTTCATTTTCTTCGATGGCGCATAAACGGCACCAACTCAAACAGACTCCGGGAAATCCATACCCAAACCACCCCTTCCTTGCTTCTTCTGCCTCCAATCCTCTCATACTATTGCCCCCAGAACACCCCCGCCCCCATTTTCATCTCATAGAGTTGCCTCCTTCCCCAGGCCTTCACCAAACCCTAGATTGTATCAAGAACATCCTCTACCCCATCTTTTGGGTCGAGCTTTCTTTCCTCTATTTATCTTGCGCCCTCCCCCACCCTTCATCCTCATCTAAAAACAAAACCCGCGTCCTGCGTCACTTAGTTCCTATCTTTTTTCTTCCTTTATTTGCCACCAGTGAGGAGAGCATCCGATTCCTCAGATCTCCTCGGTGATTTCTCAGGCTTTTACGTCTTGTCCCAAACCACTCTCCGTCGACCAGCACAGTGAATCGCTAATTATGCAGTCGAAGGTCTGGTATTCAGTGAGTAATGAAACTCCCAAGATTGATCCACATATGCCTTCTGCTCTTGTTTATTCCTTTATGACGTTTCAGCTATAGTTTCTTCTTTGTTTCTGTTGTGAAATTCTTTTATATGTGCATTAAAAATGTGTTGTATCTCGGAGCGAGACTTGGCTAACAGGTTACCTCCAAATTTTTGTCTTTAATCTCAAATGTTTACTCAACTTTGTAATGTATTCTGTTTTCCTTTCTCTTGGTATGGAGGTTTTTCATCTGAAAAAATGTATTAATTTTAAAAGGTAGTTTATTTAAAAGGTAATTTAATAGAGAAAAGAATTATTATAAATAAAGAATATCTACTAACCGTATTTTAGTCAATGATGTAGTGCTTTAGTGCCTTCGTAGAGATGAAATTCATCTTGAAATATTTTGGTGTAAATAGGGTTGATTTTTGTCGAGATTTCAAATAATGTCTGGGATAAAACTTAAACTGCCGATAAAATACTAAATTATAATTTTCAAATGCGAGGTATATCTAAAATTGGACAGGGGCCTTATCTATGTACTCGTAGCATTCCGTGGTGTCGTTCTATCAAACCCGAAACCAAAGTATAAAAAAGAATTCAGTTGAGAGAAGAAGGAAGACAAATGACGGCGATAATAACTTTCTCATTCAGCCTTTTACTCATAACTTTATGAGGAAAAAATCAAAATGTTTCCGCCCAGTTTTAATGAGTTGCTGACGTTGTTGGTGTTTTTCCCATTAACTTGTACAAAGAAACTCATTATTGGCTGAACAAATCGCTCACTAGATTCTCATAAACCTCGTGAGACAGATGTGGAGACAGGCCGAGGAGAAACGAAGAAGCGGTGGTACAAAAGTCAGTGACATCATTAATGTAACTGCGAAAGAGTTAAGCCCATCTATTTTTCGCTTCGAATAGCTAGCAAAGTAGGAAAAGAATAGGAAAAACGGAAAAATTAGGGTATGTTTATTTTTAAAAATTCTGTGGCAATTTAAAACAAATGAAATTTTGAAGGAACCCATTTATCACAAAGAGACATCAATAGGATGTGAGACTTCCTCCTAAGTATCATAAAACGTAGCGGGAACATGGCCAATAGAAGCAGGGGCGCAGCTAGGAATTAAGGTTGGGGGGGGATTTAGGTAACTAATACCGGGGTGTGTGGAGGTATGGTATACCCACCAGGATAAGCGGTAGGTGCGAGATTAGTCATTGCGGAATTTTTAGATAAATGGTTCAAAATGGTGAGTTTTACTGCTTTCTGAGGGATATTTTATTAATTCTTACACCATTCTATTAGTACTATCAATCGAACTAAGTAAAATGGATAAAACTTAAAAATTACTATGAGCTTTGGGGGGGGGGGTTTATCCTCCAAAACCCTCCTCGCTGCGCCAGTGAATAGAAGTACTTCACTAATCGGCGGAGTAAGCTCCCCTCTCCTCTCGGAAACACCTCTTTTCGCCGTTCTTCCAGCTCCCTTTTTCTGCTTCAATTTTCTCGAGACAAAAAGTACCCGAAGAGGGAGTGAGTTTTCACTTCTGTGAGAGACCACTATCTTCTCTAAAGTTGTGCTTTTGGCGGTGGGAGAACGAGGGGATGCTGGTAGCGTGAGGAGTGGCCGTATTAGGGAGTGGGCTTATTTGAGAACTTTCGATTTTAGGCAGTTAGTTTGACGAAGGCGCCATGTGCATTCAGATGGCAAACAAACGAAGAGGAGACGCTGATAGAAAATGGGGTACCTAAATGAGGGGATTTCATTATTCCTGACTTAAAAAATTACTCTTTGCAATGGTCTCCCAAAAAGATTGATTGTTCAGGACATAATTTTTTTGTAGGCTAGTAGACTGAATATGTAACACATGAATGAAATCGGGTCCTGGATAAAAATTTACATTGAGTGCCACTGTAGAGTACCTATGATTACCTTCTTCAGATGTTTACAGATCCAATAAAGTTTCGTAAGTTAGTTTTAGCGCAGAAGAGACGAATAAATTTACACGCAGTGGCGCTGAAAGGTGCAAAGACGCGCGTATAGGACATGCTGATAGGAATTTAACCCTTAACTGAAAATAATGATGGGATGAAATTCAAATTGGTTATATGCATTCTTAATTTGCTCAGGTTTAATATCTTATACCAATCGTCCAGCAGCAGTCGTTCATTATTTAATTATCCTTTCTATTGCGTGTGAATAGTATTGTTGTTTTCACTCACTCAGTAGATGATGCAGTGGAAGGAACATCTTAGAATGGAAGAAAAATATAAATTCCTATCCACATATCCTATCTCTTACCTTTATGTTTACTCTTGCTTTAAGGTTATTGCGACGAAATTCTCTCTTGGTTATTCTTCTCGGCTTGCTCTGTACATTCGCATGTTTCTGCCCAGCGCAAATATTAGTCAGTCAATGTGTGTGTTTTTATTTCTGCTCTCTTCCTTCGCCATGCATCGGGGCCCTAGGCATCATCCCTCGCGTGAGTGTTCTTGGCATGACGTGACGCCGACACGCTAGAGGGCGACCTCTCGCCTCCCTCCGATGATTTCCCACGTGGCCGAAAGGGGCGCTGCGAACGGCATAGAAAAGAAAGGAGAAATGCGCGCCCGGGTCTGATTGTTGTTTTGGACACCGACATCACAACTCCTAAAACCTTTCCTTTTCTTTCTGCCCCTCACGGAATTTCTCCTTTTCCTTCATCTCTCGAGCCATATTTTGGTTTCATATGGATTTTAAAGAAAGAATTGTTTGCTTGTTTTACAATGCATATTGAATTACATACTAGAATGTAATATGAAAAGATTTCACAGTATATCAAAGGGGTTATAGTCAAAGTATTTCAAAGCTATTTATCGTGATTCAGACGTCCCACAGAGGCTGAGATGAATGCCACAATGTCATTCACGCCGAGTACCATTTGTAACAGACAGGATAAGCATCGTAAGGTTAGCTAAAATGCCATAAAATTATTTCTGCATTGCAAGAGAAGGTTTGCATTATTATAAGGTAGGTAAAAAATTTGGTTTTATTAATATTTTCTAATTTTTTATCTTGGCTATTATTATTTTTCTGCTTTCTGCAATGTCCACTGTAAAATTAACATTTTAGATCTAATGCCGAAAACCAAATTCGCTCAAAAAAGTAGTTGTGTTTTCACAATTAACTGCGGATGATTTTGATTTTAAGAATATAAAATTGTTATATTTGTTTCTAGTATAGACTAAACTGCACATCTAGGCTTTAAAACATTAATTTAGTTTTTGGAACACTTGAAAATGAAGAGGTTTTCCAGGAATGAACGGCTGCTCATAGTTGAAAAGGAATGGTTGTCTTGTATACTGGGTCAAGTAGACCTGGGGTGTACAACAACGGTTATGTGCGTGTGCGCAGAGGCCTGCAAAACGTCTTAAGAGGGGCAGAAGGCAAAAAGTATTCCAATATACCTAGACAAGGCTCCTTGCCTTTTTATTTATGCTTCTTTTGGCCACCAGAGGAGAAAAATACTTCATACAACATGTATTCTACTCTGGATACGTTCACAAGGCCTCTCACCACCAAAAGTATTTCTCTTCCACACTTTCCTGGGTTTGCCGACTGTTTTTTTTTCTTTCCTCTTACTTCCGGCCCGCCGAAGGAATGAATACTGAATCCCTTGTACGTGTGTGGCAGGTAAATAAATATATCTCCCACGCCCCCATTCTTTCGGGCTGCGAAGTGTGAATCGCATCTTGCTCGTTGAGATGCAGCGGGGTTGAGGTGTTATGTCCACTGCAGGCCTCCCTCTTCTGCACCCGCGGAATTGCAGCGCCGACTGGCGGAGATTAGGAGAGACAAAGCGCGAATAATCGTGCCTTAGGATCTCGCGGAAACAAACCAGCCGTCCCTCCCTCCCCGACGCGAGCGCCGCGCTCGGCGGAAAGGAAGATTAACGGCGAGTCAGGGCGGCCGTAATAATGAAAAAGCTATTCGCGCAACAAACCACGGTGGTGGAAGCAATTTAATTTAGATTGGATCGCGCGATTTACTGCAACCGATACGAGACATAATTTGGGTGGATTTTTTAAAAATTTCCTTTCTTTTTGGTTCGGTAGTAGGTTCATGTATATATTTTTTGCCACGTACGCAAATGAAATGAACGGATCGATCTCTCCGTTCAATTTGGTTTTCAATCGAGTCTTTCCTCACGGTTTCCAAAGATGGATTTTTTTATTTTCGGATGAACTGCGTTTTTATTAACTGGACACGCTCATTTTGTGGTGCACGGAATTTATGCAACCAATCTAGCGGTTGTGGAGCTTGTTAGGGTGATTCAATCAAGGGAAGGGAATTAATATGAATGATCTCGATTTGAGAGCGGAGCTGCGCTCGAAAAACATCAAATATGGATTAGAACTACAGATTACGCTAATAAAGTTAAGGATTTTACTTCATCCATACTCATCTGTTGATGCGTATAATCTGCGGTGGAAATAGAGGCATACTCCCAGATAAAATGAAATGGATTTTCCAAAATAATAACTTGGGCTCATTCTAACAAATGAAGCCCTAAGGCTATCGAAAAAAATGTAAACATGGTAGTCAAATGCAATTTCTGCAGTAACAGCTACGCTATGGCTATCCAAGCATAATTATCAAACTCTTCGATATTTTATAAAATGCAATAATGGCGGAAACTGCATTAAACGTTGGCCTTATTGCAAAAGTCAGTGATGGACTAGATTTCCGAGGTTTAATAGTGATATTTTTATAAATTCGCGAATATTCTATTTTTTTCCACAATTCATGTTGATGCACTACGGAATTCAGTTTTAACGGTTATCCAATCAGTGTGTATTGGTTTATGTTTCGTTTTCAACTTATCATGTATGTTCTCAGAGCAACTATTTTCTAAACGAAGCTTTTTAGCAATTTAGCGAGAGATAATCAAGAAAAGGACAATTTTTTGAATTGGCATGATTTAAGGCAGACCCTATTTAAGGTTAACCATAGCGTAAAAGAGGGCTTTATGCTATGAATACGCCCTTGTTTTACCGTTAATTAATAATGTATTCATCATTTAAAAAACATAATTAATTACATGGCATGTTAACATAATTAGAGGCCGTTAATTTTAATTTTCTCGTCTAGAGTTGAGTGGTATTAAAATTTGAAAATGGTTTATGATTTTATAATTCTAAATCGTTCATTTGTCAAGGACAGCGGTGTAATTTGTTGGAATAGTCCTTTTTCGTGCTCAGATGTAAAGAAGAAAATTAATCTAATTTTAGTCATAAAATATATCACCAATTACGTAGTAGGACTCCTTCATTACTAAACTTGTGAAGCAACAGTGTCATGGCCATTTAGTCATATTTTGTAGCTTCTTTCAAACACTTCCATACATTTATTTTTCATCTACCTCACGCTCAGTTACACTTTCACTGGATTATCTTCGCCTAGTAGTCCAGGAAATGAAGCTCATAAAAGTGAAAAACCTTGCAATTTTTTCAAACTGAATCGATTTGCACCAAAATTTGGGATTAGACTAACTATACCCCCTACTTCAAATTCTATATTATGCCGAAGGGCGCTTTTTATTTTTTAGGGGTGAAAATACCCCTAAAAGCTGTAACTTAAAAAATTATCTTTTAAAGCTAAATACGTGTAAAATTTAGTTCAAATTATATGTATAATTATTTTTTTATGTTTGAAAAATAATTTTAAGGTGTTTCAACCCATAATAATCAACCCTTATTGGGGGTTAATGTAAAAAATAATTTTCAAACTGAATCGATTTGCATAAAAATTTGTGTTTATACTAATCATACCTCCTTTAAAAATGTTTTTCAAACCGAATCGATTTGCAAAAATATTTCGGATTAGACTAATCATACCCCGATCTTCAAAATCTATACTATGCCGAAGGGCGCGTTTTATTTTTTAGGGGTGAAAACTACCCCTAAAAGCTGAAACTTAAAAAGTTATTTTTTAATGCTAAATACGTGTAAAATTTAGTTCAAATTATATGTATAATTATTTTTTTATGTTTGAAAAATAATATTAAGGTGTTTCAACCCATAATCATCAACCCTTATTGGGGGTTAATGTAAAAAAGAATTTTCAAACTGAATCGATTTGCATAAAAATTTGTGTTTATACTAATCATACCTCCTTTAAAAATGTTTTTCAAACCGAATTGATTTGCAAAAATATTTGAGATTAGACTAATCATACCCCCTTCTTCAAAATCTATACTATGCCGAAGGGCGCGTTTAATTTTTTAGGGGTGAAAACTACCCCTAAAAGTTGGAACTTAAAAAATTATATTTTAAAGCTAAATACGGGTAAAATTTAGTTTAAATTATTTGTATAATTATTTTTTTTGTTTTTTTTTTTTTGAATTTTAAGGCGTTTCAACCCATAATCATCAACCCATGCTGGGGGTTAATGCAAAAAAAATTATTTACCCTAAAAATAAAAATTATGTATCACATTGTATCTTGTTATTCACTTTCTTACTCCTTTCATTATGTATTCACTTTTTTCTCTCATGATTTTAATCACAGCACAGAAAAGGTATAACAATAGGATAAACAGAACAAACTTCGTAATGGTAACATAAACAAATAAATGTACATTTATGTAGACATTACATGAAACACAATCAAACGGAGACTGTATGGCTTCCAGTCTTCCCACCACATGCATGCTCACAGGTCACTGTGAGCGAGAGCACACATACTCACATATGTGTATGTATATATACATCTTATGGGTATGTGTGTTTATTTTGTAGCAAATTTGAGTGTATTGTTAGCTTATAACGTAAAATACACGAAGAATATGCTGATTATGAGGAATATTATGCTCTGAATTGTGGATTTCGAATTTTTCGAAAATAAATTTGATTGGTATTTCAAACATAGCTCCTTTATTTTTTATGATAGAAAGTTCATTTAAATTTTATTTTGTAGGGTTTTTACTGACTACAAGGTCATGCGAATTAAATTTTTTTCGAGTCATTAATTTTGAAAGGGGAGGGATTTAAGGGTTTAAATAAGGTGGAGCTCCCTTGAAAATAGAGGTTTTAATTATCAATATCTCACCAAATATTTATTATATAGAAAATTTAAACACACCAAAATATTTGAAAATAAAGAAGCTACAATTTATCACTCGTGCATTTTTTTCATATCTCCAGCTTTTTTGGAGTTATTTTGAAAAAAAGAGCATTTTTAACGAAATTGTAGAAAATGACTTTTCACTTTTTCCTTCAATTTTTTCAAAATTTAGAGTTGTAAATTTAAAAAACTTCTAGGATCAATTAACAATACTTAAATAAAGAGAAATACTGAAGGGCATTGATCAATTTTGTCTAGCGTGGTAATAAGGAGTTGTTTTCACTGATTTTTTCGTACAAAAAAGTAGGGACTGATCTTATTTTTAATCATAACTCGCTCAAATTTCATGATAAAAAATATTTTTTCTCATTATAAGAAAGTATTTTAAAAACACTTTAAAACATATTACATAATTTTTCCTCGAAAATTACATTTTTCCCGCTATTTAGTATTGAATCTTTCAAATTTAGCGTATGACAAACAATAGATAACCATCAACAAGTTGTAGCTCGGTCCGAATTGGTCATAAAGGAAATATAAAATAAGATTTTTATTAAATTTTTTACAAGCTACAGTTTTGTAATCCACAATTTCCTAATAAAATTAATACTTTTCAAGTTATTTGCCTATAATCGATAAAAATCGTTGATTTTTTCGTCAAAAAACTGTTACTTTCAATCGCAAATAACTTGAAAAATATTAATTTTACGCAAAAAATTGAAAGAACATTTTATTCTTAGAATGTATTTTTCTATCGATTCCTGTGGTCAAAATATAATTAAAAATTTCCACCCCCGAGATGGGGTGGAAACCACCCCCAGGGTAAAAGCGCCCGTCGGCATGATATAGATTTTCATTCTTGGTATATTCCCTACTCATTATGAAAATTTCAAGAAAATCGATTCAGTTTGAAAAAATTGCAAGCCAAAATGCTTCATTTCCTGGACTATAGGCGCGTTATATTGTTCCAGCTACTGACTCACTGAAATTCTGATTCCTAAAATGTGTTCAAATCATTATTTAAAATAACAATCCAGTAGTCAATCTCTCCTTATGTACTTATAAAAGTCCCATTTAGCGAGGCTACAGCGCCCTACGTGAAAATTTAATCGTGAATGACCACGGTTCCAAGGAACTTGTCTCATTAGGGTCCGAAAGACATGGCTTTGGCGTTGAGAAGGCCTTTGTAAGGTGGCAAACTGTGCATTCTTCGCATGCGACAAGTAAAATGCAAAATGACATCCTCTTGTTGTTTCGAGTGATGATTTTTAGCTCTCACAGAACTTGCATTGGCGAAAGAGCCAATTATTAGGTCATCAGCATTAAAAATAAACCGCGCTAAGGTCGCTAATACTTATTCTTTTCTCGATATTATTATTTAGATGACGTATCAAAATTATGAAATATCATTTCACATTCCTCTTACATAAATGAAACTCATTATGGATACATTCGTTAGCTTTTATATCACTAATTTTCTTTAATTTTCTATTGGAAGAAAGTATTTACTTAATGTTTGCAGACCTCATGCCCAATCGATTATGCCTAACCTAGTACTTCTAAATTTACTATTGGAAAGTTATCGCCGATTAAATTTATAAAGGGCAGTCCACAACTTTCTGTGGTACGCCGAGTTCATTCATTCATGTATCCAAAGACAAGTAGGGAAATCATGAGCAACTGCTCTTGCGAGGCCTCCCTTTATGGCAAAACATAAATTCGTAGTGTGCCCAATGCATCCGTTTGCAAAAGTCATCCGCGAATAAGTAACTGTTTGGTAATAAATCCATAAATTTCATTACCCAACTGGAATTCAAGTTGTATAATACTTTATTTGTGTGCTCATTCAAATAGAGAATTTGAAATGTCAGCGTGCAATGATTTGTTGGGCAATACTTCAAAGCTTATTCTTGATTTCGGTTTTTTACAAAATATTAATTCTTTTGTGATTTATTCCTGTGTTTCGACTAATTTATTTGTAATGTGTCTTAATTTTTGTATATGAAAAATAGATACAGCCTTAAAAATAACATAAGTGTCTTTACATATTTTACTAGCAAAACATATTTTTCCGGCAGTTGAGCGATTGCCAGAAAAAAATGCTTGTTAGCCAAATAAATAGATACCCAAAGTTACTCTTAAGACTACGTATATTTTTAAAGTCCGACATTTTAGAGAAGTAATGTTACATAGCAATATTTTTGCCATTGAAAAGTTAAAATATGTCATTGTCTTAAATTATTAATGGATGGAGTATCTCTTTCTATGAATGTCGGAGATGTCCGACGTATTTTCTTTTCGGGTTTCTAAGGTAAATTAGCTATCCAGCGTCAATTAGGAGCTTCATAACAGTATCCGCTATTCGTTATCCATTTTATAAATACAAATTTGATGTTATGTATCTAAGGAATTGAGCTATGTTAAAGTCAAATATAGTACTCGTTGTCATACTTATGGCTAGCTAAAATGGTGGTAACTAACTATAAAAATGGGTTGCACGTGTTTTGCGTTGCCCTGCCTTCTCAATTGTATTCCGAATATTAACTCTATTATTTTCTTTGTTCTCTAGGACATATACATCTATAAATTACCCAGCCAGAGGCTTGGATGCTGTAGCATTTACTTAATCGGTGAGTACTCACTTTTAAATTACCCAATACCTTATTTTGGGAACAAGTAAGTTCCTTTCGTCTCATCATTATTATTGTGTGACATTTCGTGGTTTAAAACTTTTATGATGACCTTTTCTGTTTTTTGTTGACATGCTATCGTCTCATACTTTCACGCAAAACGATTATGTAGGTTACTGTCGAATGGTTACTTCAGCATCCCGACCTAATTTTTTATCACCCCAGTTCTTCATAATTTTAATAAAGCGTGTTCACAGAGACGTATGCATAATGTTAATGCAGGAATATATTATATTACTTGGCGTATAATGTGCGGGTATGTTAGAGTTTACATTTAATTTGTCTCCAAGCTTTGCATCTTTTTAAACAAATTTAAACGAGTTTTTAAAGAAAAGACAGGAAAATATTTGCGAAACTTAAAGTCTGCGATGTAAGCATGTCCTGAAATTACTGAGGACACACAACATTCTGCATAATATAGCTGGATTATTCTTTGGGCGAAGAAGAAATAGGTGTTGTGTATTATATCATTTCATCAAGGGAAACCCTTCTGCATTGCGCGCTAATACCACATATACACATGTACTTTAAGAGAATTGGGACGCATTATTCCTCATAAAATATTTATTGGTAAATTTATTTGATTTTATATGACATTTTCCTCTCTTCGGTGCCGAAAAATCCCTGCGGTTTGGTATTATTTGCGCATTAGATCTATTTTGTATTAAAAAATTTCAAAATTAAGCACCATGGCAAACATTTTCTTGGCAACAGTGATTGATGAATCAAGTTATAATGTTGCAATAGAACATTTACAGTCTAATACTCAATGGCCGTTGAGCATTAATTGAAAATGACCTAGGTATTTATTAAAAGTGGAGATAATTATTATACTGCTTTGCTCCTAAATCGCTCAAATTCAAAGATAAGGTCGTTTTATGATACAGCTTTGCCATTAAATAAGTTATTTTTCTTCAAATAATGTCATAAATAAAATTTTTATTTTGAAATTTACACTTTTTTAAATAAAAATGTGTTATTACTTATTACCAAATTTTAATTGTATTTTTTTCGGCGGAAAAAAGTAAATGTGAATATGAACATATGTCCGTGATAGGTTGAATAAATGGGTCATTCAATATTTTGATTCATATTTATCACTTTTTTTACAAAGCTTGTGGTATACACACTCTGCAATTCCTATTTTATATTCCAGCGACTCGATTTCACTTGAAATTGTCACGGTTGAAAGGATGTTAAAAGTACTGTGTAAAGCCAAATATACTCCCCTCACCAAACCAGGGAAAGTTTTTAGTTGTATTCATATTGGGAATGAATCGTTTCATCTCGTGGACTCGCTGCATTAAAATTCCTACCCTGGGCTTTTAATAAAAGCCGGGCTGAAATACCTCTTCAATCACGTGGGCAATTTTTTCGTGCAATTCTCATCTAAATATCCATCGCTTTATCATGAATACTTGAAGCGAATAAAGTCTTACTAAAAGGCTTTTAAAATGAAAAGCGTATCTGCATTGGAATGTGTACCTCCATTCTCTTTGAGAGCTTTATATATGCCAATCGCTTTTATTGCCATTTCTCTCGTATTTGACTTTCTCTTAATCGGTTAATTCAATAAAATTCTTGAAAGACTAATTACATCTATCACAATTGGGAAGATAATTAAATCTCAACTATTGCATTCATTTCAAGTTATTTCATCGGTCTAATTAGATTTTCAATTCAAGAAGCTAAGCCTACCGTTCCTATTAAATGTGCCTCTAGGAATAAAATTTGTAGGCATCTTGTACTACTATATTCAGTCTTTGAACGTGTGTAATCAATTGACTGAAAATGAAAATTAGCCTACCGTAGGTGGTATAAAATTTCAAATGGAAATAATAATTCATCTTAAGGTGCGTCTATATTTATATCCTGCTGCGCTCCGTTTTCTATTTAGATGGCGTTCATGGTATCGTTTGTTTGAGCATCCTTCGTATTTCTGCTGCAGTGGCACTCGAATATTTCCCTTAATACACGTTGGATTCTGATGGGATTAGTTTGGTCTAGGCTGCCTTGGACTTTTAATAAATGAGCTGCGGTTTAAGCGCTTTCTTCTATATTAAATTTAAAAGAAACTTTGTAAATTTTACATATGATTTTGGTAACAACCAGTTTCGTCGCTGTGCAATATCGTCAGGTTCCATTACAGGATACAGGGAGAGTACGACCTTTATATTCACTGAGTCGGCGTAGAAGGCTGACCATGTGGGAAGCTAGGACGGAGGGTATGGTGGTACTAAAGCCATACAAAGTTGCAAAATGGGAGGCACACAAGTTACAAAATTACAAAATGGAGACACACAATCATGCAAAATGGGGAAAAATTGTAACAAAATGGGAAGAAAACAATATAAAAAATGGGAAGTAAATATAATCTTACATGCACATAATTATATGAAGCACACATAATTTTGTACTGGAAATTTCAGATCATGAGTGAAATTTACAATTTTTTTTATTTGACATAAAGCAATTTCACCAAGTCGCGCCTCAAACCAGCAATCTTACTTCTATAAATATTTTTGTAAGACTCAGTAGGAGCTCGAGTATATTCTAATGCAGAATATTATTATCACAGGCAACACCCAAGCCGTTTCAAGTATTCGCCACCTAAATACTGACATCATCCATGATTATTTTTAAATAATTTAATGCAATTCAAACAAATTTTTACCATGAGTAACACTTTGAAAGTCAAATTAATAAAGTTGTAAGCAATGAGTAAGCTAACAATAACTGATATTGAGATTATATTTCCTGCGGAATAAAAATGGGCATGTAATTCTTCACCTTTAAACTTTTGAGATGCCTTCGGCCTATTTCGTAATCTTTGGCTAAAAGTGTACTTTACCTCGAATTAATCTTGGAAACCTGATATCAAGAGATACTTGAGTCTGGTTATGACTCGTGGTAGGTAATTTAATGCATCATATGGGTCTGCGATTATCTTTTTCTCGATTAAAGTCAAATCTCTAGAAGCGTCCGGATTTTTTTATTCGTGGCTACTTTATTACATTTTTGCTTCTAATTTACGGGTGAGTGAGTGAAATGGGACGGTAAAGTTATTGTCTTTAATTTATTTCCCCTGAAACTTTTGTATACGATTTTTAATTTCCATTTATTCAAGAGCAAGTTCAGTGTTACTAAAAGCTGAAAGTATGTATGCTTAAAGCATTGTTTCATCTTAAATAGTATAAAGGCATGCCATTTCTGTCGATGCCATAGAGTAAAATTGATATCACGCTTGAAAAATGCAAGATTTATGAAGGCCTGTCTTCTTTTCGAAGGTTGTTTTTCCTGGAATATATAGAATTTCATCAGAGAATTCTAGTTTCCAACTTCCTTTTCCACAAATTCAATCGCATAGCGTTCAAGTTTTACGAGGAAAAACCCTGAATAATGGTGTAATTTCGTTTTATTTGTATTGCACCATGTTTTTGCGAGATAGTCGCGTGACTGAGATGCCCAAGAATTTAGACGGCAATCTAAGTCTCGTACCACTGTCAAGAATCATTTATAACTGATGTTAATGCGCGGCTGGATATTTGCCGTAATGGCTGACGAGCCATTCATACCCCCTTTTGTGGCGCCTGTCCATCGCTCACTTCTCAATACTATCATCCCCCACGCGTCATCAATCATTCCCAGAATGCATCCCGCAATGTAGACATCAGAAATTGCCGCTGCAGATGAGCAAGTTGAAGTGCATGCGAAGAAAATATCAAGGTAATGGCTTTTACCCCTCACTTTCACTGGGTGCTCTTGACGGAAACGATGATTGCTGCGTATCAGTTTTGAAACTTTTCACTATATACCGTTAATTGAGCTTTCAGATCTGTGAGAGGGTTTAGCATTGTCAATTACAGCTCGCAATTCATCTTCCTTATTGGTGATAGGTTCAGTCAAGAATCTGTTTATCAGCTTTCAAGTTGGCTGAGTTTAAAAGTTTTAGTTTCGTTGTTTGGAAAAGGTGGTTGGTTATGTCTATCATCGGAATTAATGTATGCTCACTAAATATTCCTGCACCAAAAGTCTTGCACTTCGCTATCTAATAATGAAATCTCCTCTCATATAAGTGTTATAGATATACTGAAAAGTTTCTTGCGCTTATCTGTATGACTAAATGTAACTTATTCTACCATATGTTTGTAAAGTTTCACAAATTGAAAGACTCGATGAAAATAGCGATTTCAAAGTCCTTGAATTAAAATTGTATTTTCAATCATTTTCTTCGCTCAAAACCTTCACATACTTGGATAGATTGAACTTCAGCTTAAGTAAAATGAGGGAAATAAAGCCACTAAAAAAATTAAATTAGTTCCATCGTTTACTTTTTGCAAGTAGCTTCAATTAATACTTCTACTTTTATAATTTAATTATGTATTATACGATGATGGTGTGGTTTAGACTCATTTGAGGATTCTATTTTAATATATGCCAGGAAGGAATATTTTTACCGTCCCCATGCGGCAAGTCGGTGAGTATTGAGGGTAATTTGATATTTTCAAGATAGGAGAAAAGGTTGAGGTCTGAGGAAATTTCGTTATAGGGTAGTTCAATAAATTCTGTATGACATAGGATAAAAACAAAATATTTAAATTAAGTATAATTCCCGGATCCTGAAAGAATATAATTTATTTCCTGTGTAATTAAGACAACCGTTATATGCCTTAAAGAATCCTTCATTTCAGTTGTCTCTCCAAGTTATCTCATATTAATTGCCTAAAAAAATTACTGCGGAGAAGTCTTACGAAAAAGGTAGGAGCTGAATAGGAGCTGAGTAGAGCAAATTGAATAGAAGTATCACTTTAATAAAAAAAACGGCTTTCACCGCCAAAAAAAGAAAGAGTTTAATTCAAATTAAAGGAAGAAGATATTTTTTTTTAATTTCATCGTACATGGGCAATCGTTGCAGATAAAACTCACTTCGCCTTTCGACTAAATATCCTGCAGGCATCCGTTTCGAATGGGGATGTCTTATTCTCTTATCTTCCCACCATTTTAATCCGTCATTCTCATCTCCGCCTCTTTTTTCGCTTTCCTCCTTCTTCTCCTACCATTCGTCTACGACCCCTCACTCTTCCCCTGGTCCCACTACCTTCCAGATCAGCCAACCTTAAAAAAATACACACTTCATTATACCCACCCAAAACTCCCGCATCCAAGACCTCCACCCATCCTACACCCCTACCTCTATTTTTGCTCAACTAATGGCCTCTGCTACACAAAGTTGCGACGCAGGGGTGAGGAAGGGTGTAGGGTGGGTGGGTTCAGGTCCCCCAAAACCCCTTACCCTCACTTAAACTCACCCCTTGGCCACCGCTGCCATCCACCCAGCAATGAAGACATTGATGAATCGACGAACGCGACCACCAGCTTCAACCCCTACAACGTCGCTCGGGGATCCGCTAAACCTCCTTCTCCCTCCCGGTCCCTCGCTTCAACCCCCTCATCCGTGAGAGGGGGTTGAAGCAATCCCCGTGTCCGACCCGTGACCATTCCATCTTGCTTCCTCCCCCGCCACCCTTTTCGATGATTTTCCACGCTCATCCCATTCTATACTCACTATGGACCCTTGCTCAGTTCTTTGTCTTGAAAGAACAGCCCGCAAGACTCCTTTGCATATTCTTTGATCTAAGTATTTCTTCCCACCGCGATCCCATTAGAAAGATGTATTCGTCAAGTTGTACAGCAAGGTCAATCCGGTCAGGGAAATTGGGGAATTCGTGGAAATTTCAAAGAATATATGGTACGTTAAAGGGGAAACTTCATTGGCGCAGAATAAAGGTGAAAAAATTATATAAACGCGCAGAGAATTGATGAGTTAGAGCTTCAATTGCCATTTCCAATCACCAAAATGACCAATAACCTTCCTGATAGTTCAATGAAGTACGAGCATACTAGCCAGTGGCGTACCTTTACGGAATCAAGAAATGCACGATAAGTGCTAAAAATTTCACAGAGGATATATTTTACTCATATCTCCTGACAGCATACCCAAGAGACCCAGTCCCAACTTAACTTATTTTTATTTCTTCACAGCTGAGTCCATCAGGTTGATAATCGCTCGACCATGGACCATTAGTGCACATTTGGCTATCGATGTGCCATGTCCTTTTTGCATCTTTCTTCCCATCCAAAAGCTCCTTCAAAGAATATATCTCCTGAAACCTTTCACACATAATCTATGGTTCATTCATTTCTTCCAAGCTTGGTCGTGAGTTATCAACATGTCAAGGCTGAGGTCATAAGGGGAAAATGCAGTCATGATTTACTTGAGGGGCTGGGATTGAAATCGACTGTCATTATAGATCATTATACATAATAAATGTAGGTTACTTAAACGCAATATAACTATACAAAAGCAGTATACTTAAAAATTAAGCAAACGCAAAGGACCATCGATTGAGGATTGAATTGGCACTTATAACTATCAGATCCATTTACCCTTCAGATGGACATTTTCAATGAGCCAATTAGTTTAGCTTATCATTAGGCTATCAATTGACCATAATTTATCGAAAAAATTGTATCAATTTCTGTATTGTCAATGCCTATCTATCACAGTACCAAGGAGCCCTGACTACACATTTCGCCGTAGCGTTAAAAAGACAGAATTTAATATTTCGTAAAGTGAATTTATAATTTTTAAATGAAAATAATTTAATAGTGTGAGTGAAAGTTAATCACTTATAACTATCAGATTTGGAAACAATTTTAAAATGTTGTCATGTTTGATTTCAGAGCGGTTGTTTATAAATGATGTGAAAAATTGAGTTTTTAGTAGAGGTCAGGAAAATAAATGATAGGGGTTTGAAAAGTAAAAAAACTAATCGGCTATGGAAAAAAACTAGATTAAAATTATATTTTGACGCTACACGCCTCAACCCCCATTCGTAGATTTTATTCGTTCATTCCCCACTTGTGTGAAGCTATTTCTTTCCATTTTGATTTCCGTGAGTTCTTCCCGTAGATTACCTTTTGGTTCAAAGAACGTCTTCATAGAAGCTCCCTCGCATATTCTGTGGCCCATTCATTTCTCATTAGGCCGAATTACAGTCGTTATACTTCCTAGGGTGGGGTCAAAGAAATTGTTATGGTCATACTTTAGTTAAATGGTAAGATTTAAATCTATCATCAGACATTGTGTAACTCTGTAATCACGCGTAAACTGTCAAATAAAATTACTTGGTACTTTCTTTACAGTTCTTAACTCTTTAATTAGTCAGCGCCCCCCTATAAAATGACTAACTGATATGGAAATGGATCGGGCTTGTTAAAAAGCTATCCCTGAATCGTAAGGGTCATTCATGTTAATCGTACGGAATTTTCCATATGTATACCTTTATCCATGAATTTAGCTCTATAAATATAGGTTGAGGTAAAGCAAATGACCGTCATTACTTCAGAGCCCACCAGGCCAAAAATCTTACCATAAGGGACAATTAGTTTATCCTTGGCATTATGAAAATAATGCGCAAATTCCACAGTGAAAAAATCATTCGCCTTGACCGAGATTCGAACCCGTATCTCCCGATTTGCGGTCGAGTGCTTCACCCACTTGCCGAGGCGTCTTTCCCCATTATGGCGATTTATAGATTATACTGCACAAGATGTTGTTTACTACTTAGCATATTATGCGACGAGACGTCCAATTCCTGCGCACTACGCATTAGCCAAAGAGCAAAGCCCAAACTTTGGACACTAAGAATACCGGGAGTAACCACGGTAAACACTTTACGGAATCACCCGCAATGCACAAATTGTGCGCAAAAGTATCGAAATAAACGGACAAACTCTTCCAATTCGAATTTGTGACCCGAGAAGCCTACCCTCACGTCCTCGTAGGTCTGCTTGCGTCACTCCCCACTCAAGTGTGGAGCTGTTTCTTTCCATCGCAATTTCCATGCATCTCCCCACCGCAAAGTCTATCGTCTTGAGCACAGGGGCTATCCCCTTTGAGTCACCCTTCCCGCACATAACACGCATCCCTCTGTCCTTCTCACTCTCGCTGCGAGGAAAGTTGATGGGTGACCTTTTTTCCTCCCTTTCCGCGGAGACTCGCTATTTGTTCCGGGAGATTATGCCCGAGCTTCATCAATCAGCTCGTATGACGGTCACAGATTCATGGGAGGAGGTCTGCGGCCGCTGGAGAGAAGGGGCTGGGCGGTAGGCCGGAGTGAACGATCAGGGGTGGGTCTTTTGGGCTGTTTCAGGGTGTTCTTTGGGCCTCTTCGGGATATTTGGGTGCCTTGGTAAGAGACAGGGGTGGGCTGGGAGAGGGAATAAGATTGGGGAAGGGTATCCACGGTACCATTCGATAGGGGAAGGGTTTTCGGAAGTAAATTCAGTCTTCGGAAATACCAAACCCCTCGGGGCACCGCGAGGCCTACATTGCAAATACTGACTCCTGAATGAAGCCTCCGAGATGTACCAACTGCCCGGAACATAAAAATTTCAGTTTCGAATACGAATCGCTTATCATCTGTTTTTAGTAGCTATGAATGTTTTCATGCATGTTTTATGGGGGTTTCACACATATTTTTCACATAAAATTATTTTGTTAAATTGGTCTGTTTTTGTCTACGTCCTTAAGTGAGTTTCATGAAATGTTTCTTTCATTACAATATTTTGGCTAGTAATAATTAATTTTAGCGTATATTTCTGTGCAATAATTATCATAGCTTCAATTAATTGCCACTGATCGCTCAAGAGGCGTTTTATATGATTTTTTTCTCATATATTAGCACATCGTACAAGAAACATCGATGGGAATGATTTTTGTGTACCATTTGTGTGATTATGTTTTGATTGGAATACCGTAATGCATTGATTTTTCAAACTAAATTGAAGTGTCCCAATACAAAGGTCGTTCGAATACATATTATTGTTAACAATTCTCGAACCCTGCCACATGGATATCGTAGAAAGCGACTAGGTATATTATAGTTTGCTGGCAGTAATTGGTTAAAATTTCGTCTTAGGTAATGGCAATCCTTACCCTAGTGCATACATATTTTTAATGAAATTGATTTTGCGCCAATAATTTGGAGTGGCTCTAGACGAAAAATTTTAACTTTAGTGAACTCTGGCGTAAGAATATCATTGAAATTTCATTTTCCGCACATACTGCAGGCCGTATTAATAAAATTGGGGGATACTAGTCTGGTCTGCACATATTAGGGGCTACGCTACTAAAGGCGGAATTCTAAAGCGCGCACTTTGGATTCGTCACAGGTCACACGTCAATTCCCGTCTGACACACATAATGGTAATCGAGGTCTGTGTAAGGGTTTTCTCTACGCCGTCAAGGGAGTTTGTATTCGTGGGATGATGGTTTTGGTGTCTCGTGCTATGGGAAAGGGACGCTTCATCAAGGTCTTTTGATGCATTGCCTCATTCATGAGCTCAAGCGCAGATGTCTGCGTGAAACCCCACACTCTTAACACACGCCATCTCCATCTCAATCTTTTCCGGAGGTAATTATTTCCTTTAAAAACGGAGCTCTTAATGGGTTTCCCTTTTGCCAAATGATGCATAACTGTTTTGATATTCAGGCATTAACATATTTTCGCTGATTCATAGCGTCGTGTTTTTAAAGGCCAAATGCATTTATCTAACCTTTGAGCTATAAAAATACAATTCATCAATAGCAACAACAATATCATCAATGCTCAGTGTCACCGCCAATGCGGAACAAAATTTCACCATTTGCTATTGCTGCAGTAAGAATACGTCATTCATACGCATTACACCTACACACACTTTGAATGGATAATCCCTTGAGATAAGTGGGTAGTTGCAACCAAAAATTTGAATATTATATATATTTGCATACGTAAATTTATCGATAACAAATCTTTGAGGTTGCGCTTTTCAACGTAGTTGTAGCTTCTTAAATTTCCAATTCTTGGAATCTATGTTTTGTATGGATGTGTGATTATGGTGATCCTGGAACAGTCAATACAGAAACGCATGATCAAACATATTCTCATTTTTTCCACCCCCTTATGAATTTTATATTCTGAATCTTTAGCTGGACGTAAAAAGGGAAAGATAATGACTAGCATTAATGGTAATTTTATCAGCATTAGGAAATGAATAAAAATTATTTCGTCCATTAGTACAATTGAAATAAATAAAACTCTAGTAATATTAGATCAATTTATTTAATATATGCATCCAAACTGCGAGGAAATACCCTGAGTAAAGCCATTTGCACAACTGTGGTAAATATAATATACGTAAATGAATCATATAATAGTTTATCCTTTTAAATTCCCATGCAGAAAAACCAATTGTTCCACATGCTCAGGCAGCAGGTTTTGATGTCTCAATGTTACAGTAGTACTGCCTGTGGAAAGTGCTTTGCATTTGTAGCTGCATAAGTACGTTATGGTCAAGTCATTGCAAGATTGATGAACCCCGGCAATTTTTATTGAAAATTCTTTCAACGATTTTTATAGATTGAATCTTTATGGAATTTAAGTGGACGAAGCGAACGAACTATAGAATTTAGCTTTGGAATAGTGGACCAACAAAATTTTTCTTTATTTCTAACTTCGTATAATCAGCATAGAAACTCTTTTTCAAGAGATCAAGATGGAAACTAAACGCAACAAAGGAATAAACGAAAACTTAATAAAAGAGTAAACATCGGACGTGCGAAGAACTCAAAAAGGCTAAAAGATGCCACTTGTGACGTCAAACGCCGGGAAAAAGCGGCATTGTCCGCAAAAAAAACAACTAAAATTTACGTGTTTTTCATTGAAATCTTAACAATTTTTGCATTTTCTCTTAGCGTTTGAGCAAAGAAAGTAGGGTATGGTTTAAATATTTCACATAAGAAAGTATGAGCGATGGAGCGGTCCACTTCGATTACACCGAATACGCCGTCCGTCGCGTCGGTTCCCAAGACAGTCGGCCGCCGCGGCGGACGAAAAGATCTTCGGCACCCATGCCGACTACTATAGTGGTTGACTGCTACGCATACAGCAAGGTGAAACTACCAGCACAAGGTGTTCGTACGAATTATTACTTTTAAAGACGATATTATCACAGGAGTTTCACGGTAGCGCATCCTGTCGGCAGATTTTTTAACTTTCTGGCCTCGACAGCACTGTAACCGAAACTACGCGACTCCTCTCTGCATTCCTAATACTACTCGAATCACTCGATTCGAGTATCAACTGCTCGACTTGACACGAATTTTCGAGTACTCGCACATCCCTAATATTTTGCATTCCTAAAGCACACGAGAGGAGATAAAAGTCTTTTAGGCTAAAATTTTACATCATTTTTTTTGGATGCGTATTATATTTTTATATAATATTATTTTCAGATGCTTATTTAAAATGTCTTCAAAATTTATCATCATCACTATCAATTTTCTTAACGTATCTTAGCTTATTTCTCCCGTCTCCATTTATTCACATCGGCAATTCGTCTATTTAGACTGCTTTATGTAAATATCAACTAACGCCAAGAAGCCTATATTTTATTTACTTCATTCTCCAATAGAATACCAGGTATCCTCATTCGTTATGAATCAAACTTCAGAGCTGATAATTGGAATCCAATTACATTAATTCATAAAATATGTACCGATATTTTAGCTAATTAATTTGAGCTTAGTGTGAGGCTCGCGGTATGATTCCTAAGAGCATAAAATGCTCGTATGAGCAGGATTCTTGACCCATAATTTTGAAAACCGCTGGAAGCCATTGACGCTAACATTTTATGAGACATTTATCGGAAAATAAAGTTTTATTGAAATAAATGTCATATTTCGGCCATGGTACGTACACAGTTCACGACGAGGGAGGAGTACAGACCGGGAGAAGAGGGAGATGTTGCCCGGGAGACAGCGGTCACCGTCGGCGGCGGCTTGCAAGTGGCCCTTCCCACGTAAGGCTTAGCCGCCACCACTACCGTCGCATACTCTACTAACGAGGCTGTATAGCGGGTGATATAGAATCAAGAGAGGTTGTCGCGAAGGGGTTATGGAGGAACGCGTGACGGCTCCGGACAGAGGAGGTGGGGGGAGGCTTCATAATCCACTCGACTGGCCGTATCCGAGGGATCGTCGTGGACATGGACCGGGATGGGTGATCTGGATCGAGGTCTACAACCGTGAACAGTGAACTGAACCGTGTTCCCCGCCTAGCCGTCTTGCGGTGCATTCTGGGGAAGCTGACACGACTCGGTAGTGTGGCCAAACACTAAGGACATGCGGAGAGAGCACTGTGAAGAGACACCATTGAAACTTGCAAGGGGACTGCTTAGAGGGGTCCCGATGCTATCCCGCATAGGGTTGATTTCTGCTTGGCCAATTCGGTCGCATTTTCATCAGCTTTCAAAAATGTCCGCGGAGCGGTGATTTCGAACCACTTTTTTTCCAATCTTTTGCAGTATAATGTTTGTAACTGCGAGGAATAGCATTGAAGAGTTATGGATTTTATAAGTAACATCATGAATGTAAATTTTGGTTTATATCCCTAATTTTACCTTTTTTCTCGGATCAATTTGTCCATCAGCGACGAGGTGGCGACTTCTGTAAACCCATATAAATGCTCAGTGGGCAACAACACATTATGAGGCCGACTTAAGGATCCTATGAGAATCTCACCTGGCGACTATCTTGACAAAAGTTTAGTGTGCACCAATTTTGATATAACTCAAACGCCATTGCCGCGGAGAATGGTAAGCAAATATGCTTTGCGTCATTGCCTTGCCTGGAACAAGAATGTTCCCTGGGGTGCACCTGCTTGATTTTAACTAAGAAATGCTAGGTGAGGTGTCATTGGAGAATTTTTTTACTTAACTGAACGTAATTACTTATCAATCCAGTCTTAATTAAAATTAGCATTTATCGAGTGAGATAACGCCGTTAGGAAGCTTTGCAACGAGTTCAATTTCTCTCAGTAAAGGTAGAAAATAAAATTTCGCATTTCCGAACTCACCAATTATATACCCAAGTATTTGTTCATAAAATAGTAATAGTAGTAGTCACTTATTTTTGTATTGCTTGTTGAATAATTTCTCAGAGTGAACATTTTTTCAGCATCATTTTACTCGTTGATTTATTCACATTATGTTCCTTAGAATTATAATACCCCATTACTCGGTGCTCTCATCGCAATGGCTTTGGGGAGCCGCAGCACTGGACTGGCGGAATTTCAAAACGTTACTTAAAAATAATGCAACGCTTCTATAACTCCGACGTTCCTTTAAAATAATATCGTGGCGCTTAAAAAACTTTTGCTTCATTCCTTGAAATGTGTAAGCTTACGGTCGACATTCTCAAATACAGGTACATCTATTTCCACAATCATTTTCCCACTTACCATGTTGTTTCCTTCTTTTTTTTAGTTTTCAAGTTTTCCGAGCAAGTTTCCAGGGTATTTAATTAATGTAAGAAAACATCAATTGAAATGTTAGTCAATTGTTTCTCCATTGTTGGTAGCTGCGGATTTCTCTTTCATTTGTCTAAATTCATCTACATACTTTGCCTTACACTATGTCTTTCCCTCCCGCTTTTAAATACTTCGCCCTCCTAGGAATTCCTAATTTAACCGTTCGCCCTCCACTTTTAATTTGTCTCTTTTTTTCACACGAGACCCGAATTCTGCTTCCGTCCTTCCCTTTCACCCCTTAGCCCGAAAACTGCCTCACCGAAGTCTTCGGAAATTAACTTTGCCCTTTTAATTTAAGTGCCCGTCGTAAATTAGGTGTTCGATCCGATTGGTTGGGCGTTTATGCACAACACGCGCTGGCACGGTCGCCATCCTCGTCCCCCGCACTATTTCACCCTTACTTAGCAACACACCCCTCCCAACACCATTTGCTTCCTTTCACTTCAACGTCTCCTATGAGGTCCCCTCCCTCCCACCCTACGGCTTATTCTTCCTTTTTAATTTCATTTAATTATTTCACCACAAAAACGGCACAAAAGCTCTTACATTGGCTGACCTCAATAAATGAATAAAATCCTAAATCTAATGCAATGAGCTGAAAAACAAACAAGAAACAAAAAAAATGAATTAACTCATTTTTAACTGTGTAGTATTCCATTATAAGGTTCATTGGCTGTATACATTTTACTCACACTACCTACTTTTTTTTTACGTAAAGCAACCGGGGTTTCGATGAATAATCATCATCATCATGCGTAAACTACTATGGATTATTCTTATAATTATAACCTAGTTACCAAACGGAATTTGTTATTCCAGTTACAGGCTACAATAACAAAATACAATATAATTTCGGTTACAGTAACTCCAGTGACCACACGCAAATGTTCGTCGCCGGCAATTGTTTTTCGCTATCACTCCAATGATGAGGATTCCCATCAATTTTTTCATCACTCGTACGGTCGCTTTTTCCTTCACTGAAACAGCTATCAGCCAATCAGAACGCATGCCAGTATGGAGCGAATGCAGCGCAACGTTTGGCAATCGTGGGAACGACAAAGGTAAACATAAACACGCTAAATATTTTCTTGATACGGGTGCTATGACAACGAACTGTGATATCGGAAATTATGCGAAAAGCGACGGCGGGAGGGACCCTATGATTCAAAAAAATGATCACTCAAGCGATCACTTTTCGCGACGAAAGAAATTATCGTGTGACTCAGGCTTAAGATAAATGCATAAACTTGTTAAGATTAGTCATCGGAACCCGTGTCGCTCTATGCAATGAAAGAGATGTCCTACAAATAAAAGTTATCCAACCAATAAGCCATATAAGAAACAAAATGTTTAAACATAAGTAGGGGAATAATGGATTATAGAGAGGTGAATTTTTCAGGTGGCATTTGAGGGAGAATTTGAAAATTGACGAAGGGAAAAAAAGTGCCAGGGAAGGATATTTTGTATCCAGGGTGTTCAAAAGGTAGAGGAAAGGGAAAGTAGAGCGTTGAGATGTGGAAAGGCAGAATCGGGGAATGATAAGCAGAGAGATAATACATAAGGGGCGAGGAGGACTATGAAAACGGAAAAGAAGGAGAATTGGAGTTTTATCATAGTGGAACCACAAATGGGCGACCTTGAGTTGTACGACTTTCTCAGTTGTACAACGCAAATTGCCTTACTTACTCTTACTTCTGCGGCCATGTAAACTCAAGATGGTGTTCTCCATCGCCAGAGACCAGCCTTCATTCTTCTTTGCCATTTGTCATTTCAAACTATGTTTCAGGTCTTATTTCACCATTCACCATCCTTGGTACCTCCAATTGGCCTTCCAAAAAACCTTGCACTATTGAATCAACCATTTCAAACTTGTTTTATCATGCTCATGTTGTCCCTCCTCAATATATACCCCAGCAATCTAAAACGTATTCTTTTTACTCTTGCAATTAAATCCGCTTCACTATAAATCTATATAAGTTATCTTTTTTTTCTGATATTCCAGACACCTGCTTCATTAATATTTTTTATTACTTTGTTTTCAAATATAATGAATTTTTTCACAAGATTTGCTTGCACGTGACCAAACTTCATAGTCGTAGAGCGCTTTAGGTTGTAGCTAATTCTTATAGATCCTGATTTCGGATTTCTTACAAAGTCATATAATTTTCAGCAGCTTCTTTCGTCCACAGTACCATCTACCCGCTGTTTTGATTCCATATAAAATTTCATTTTCTTCTATTCTCTTATTTACTTAAAAAATCAATCACATACGGCGCCACTTGTTTGGTTTCGGAAATTTCTCGCGTCCCATAGAGTAGGCCTTAGTTGAATTGTTTCAAGTCTTAATTAATTCCAATGGCCTTAAATCAAGGGTTACTTTAAGCAGTCTATCCCCACCCCTTGGCTCCATCCTAATGTTTAAACTGTATGCAATGATATCATTTATAAATATACAATTTTTCAATTATAAATTTCCTCGGAAACTTCCTTATCCCTTTTAATTCTGTGAGACGAAGCAAAATTTGCTATTACATTCCCGTTCGGTCCTATTCAATGCATTGAGCCCTTTTCTGAACCCGGTTCTCCAATCATGGAGTGGATTCCTCTTTGGTGGTTTCAATAAACGTAAGTTTCAAATTTTAGGGAATAAATTTGGAATAATTTTATAATTTAAATTGTATTAATATTTCCTTAAGTTATTTCGAATGCCATAGCATAGTTTGCCTTCTTCTTTGAAGCTCAATGGAGGTTTTTATGGAAAATTGGGATTTTTCTAGATTTGGACGAGTAGGGATTCATTAAAAAATACTCATTGAAAATATTTCTTTTAAGCATTTAAAAATGTATAGATGCATGGTTTGTGTTCAAAGTATTTTATAGGCGTACATGTTTCGAATTTTATAATATTTTAAACCCTTGGCATTTTCTTAGCCGTCCGGTTCCTTTGCTAGTCAGACCTCGAGTGCACATGACAATTTAACCGCTCGCACACTCTCATGGAAATAAATTGAGGACTAGGTGAAATTTTCCAGAAGGGTCGCGCAAGACACGGGCTCAGTCAAGTGGGTAAGGGAACGAACCCTTCCCCCTCGGGATCGGAAGAGAGAAATAGGGGTATTTTGAGAGGGTGCGGCTCTTAAGAGTATAACTTAGGAATAAGGAACGATGTTGAAGGGTAGATTAGCGGCGGAAAGAAGGTAGTGGGTGGGGTAAGTTAGTGGGGGTGGGCGTGGTAGTAACGTAAAGTTACAGCGAGAGCGGGGGGAGGAAGTGAGTGAGGGGTGTTGGGAGGAGTAAGGGGAAATATCTGGTCTCTTTACGGAGAGCGTGTGCGAGGTGGAGTGAGGACGGAGTTTGGTGTATGTCTCGTGGATTTTTGCCGGGACGCCTCGTGGGGAGGGGGGGGGGGGGGTCGGGAAAGGAGAAAGAGGAGTTTTAGAGAGATAAACGGCGTTAATTTGCTTCCCCCTCCCCTCATCCCCTCTCACCGCCGCCGCCGCCTGACTCCCAATTGCGACTCGGTTTTTGAGTTAGTAGATGGACGCGATAAAAAGAAATTGAGCCACTCGGGAAGAGGGGGTAGGAATTCTTGAGTGGGTGCGTATCGGGCATTCGAACGACAGGGGGGGTGGGGGGAAGGATGTTGTCTTGGAGTTCGACTGCTTTCGAAATGCTAGAAAATTTTGCTCCTAATATTTTATGCCAGTGTGAGTTCACAAAATTAGTTCTGTCAGCTGGCTCCAAAGCATAAATTCCTCTCGCGAATGCAGAGTGAAGGTAAAGCGTATTTCTAGAATGCATTTTTTTACACTGGGTGTACTGATTTTTCTCGTAATATTTAATTTTAAGTTTCCATGTCCCTGATACTTTCCTCTCAAATTACTCCAATCTACGAAATTACTGCAATTTGCTTCTCCTCCTTAGAATTCTTATTCTTTTCTAATATTTATGTGTCTTACGACTCTTGCATAGGCGTATTAATGAGTTTTAATTTGGTAATGTATTTCTCATTTGCTATATTTTTGTTTTTCTTTTTATTTTGTATAACCTGTTACCACCTGGCAAATAGCCAACTTGTAACTTGTACTATATAATAATAATAATAATAATGGATATTGCTACATTATCAACAGCCATGTACTCTTCCTTGTGGCGATCCCATTTCAGTTTTATGCAGAGCAGGGATTCATACTCTTGGAAATATACTTTCTTCGCATTCCTATTTATATATTTTAATGCGAAAAAAGTGGATTGAATAGCGTCAGTGCTTACACTATATTACTTATTGCTAGGTACATTCTTTGTTATAACAGATTATCAATAATTTAACAATTGATAAAGATTGATTGTTTGAGGCGTAACTTGGTGAAAGCGATTCATAATTAAATTAAAAAAGTAGAACTTTGTGATTTCACATTAATATTTATTCACGACCATGGTTTCACCTAATGATGACGTCTAACGTTGAAACCATGGTCGTGAATAAATATTAATGTGAAAGCACAAAGTTCTTCTTTTTTAATTTAATTGATTAAGACTTTATGATATTTTACCATTTCCTTGATAATTTTCCATATCTCTATTAAGTATTTTCTGACCGCAATAGGAAACATTATACGACTATTGGCATAGTTTACGAAATTAATCGTCATTTTAAAGATATGAAAAATACGTTATTCGCCCTATTTCTCATTCATATTCTTATTGATTCTTGCACAGTTAATTTTCCCATGTTACTTCTTAATGCCAATTTTAATCGGGGCCTAATCTGTATTTTTTTCTGCTATTTTATTATTTCAATTTCATGGCTGTGTATTTATAATCATTAAAATAGAGTTACTGAATAAAAATGTATTTCCCTCGGAGAAATAAATTCGTTAAAATTTTGCCTGAGATTTTAGTATTTTAATTTTATATAATTATGGTAAATGATAGCGGTACACTCATAATTTTAATAGGAAAACTGCGCAATGTTTGACATAAATAATGCCGTCATAAATATTTGCCGTGGCCCTTAGCTTAATTGAATTTTATTTTAAAATACGAGTAAAATAGTGCGGTCTAATAGAAAATTAAGAAAATAAATATTCCCTCTAACCCATAAAACACCTCGAATGCGGCTGAACTTATTACTTCCGACAGTAAATTAATATACCACTAACAAAATGCCTCGCACATTTCGAAAGATTAATGTTTTGGGAAGTCTCAAATTAATTCCGTTAATACCATTAGCTATTTTGACTCAACAGAGCGTCAGCATATTATTCCCCTCCGTACACTTACGAACTTCCCACGGTGAAGCACGGTTGCACCAGTAATTCTCACCAGGAATTTATGTAACGTGTATTACGCTCAAAACCCTCTCCCCTTATTTTCGCTTCCGAACCCTCGCCTCCGTCCGCAAACTCTTCCTTCCCCTCAAAATCTTTGCCTTCGATACCTCTAATTCAGACGCCTCCTAAGTAGCAACAACCCCAATATCTTTTCCGAGAGAGGTGGCTGGGGACTCCCTTCTGTGCGTGTGTGGGGAGTGTGTAGTAGTTTGCTTCTGGGGCGTGCGCGGTCGGATAGGGGTGGTGATTGAGAATGCTCCAGGTCCCTCCCAAGCATCTACTGAGATCAGCGCAAACGTCGCAAACGGGTGGAGGAGACTAACCCTCCCCCTCCCCGCTTTCCTCCGTCCTAAAATACAGGAAAGTGCTGGCTATGCTCCTTCTGTCCCTTTGGTTTCCCTTCTCAATCTCCACCTCATCCCTCCCCCACCGAAAACTTGGGAAAGTTCAAACTTCCAGCTAAGCTGCCTCTCTTCCTTCTCTTACGCTCTGCCTCCTTCTTGATTCAATGTGTCCTCCTGTCTTTTGTCGCTTCCAGATTTACTCTCCTTCCCATTCCGATGACGAGTTGAAATCAAGAGGGGTTGGGGTTGTGGTTTTTGTAGTAGCAATGGCTTCCTATTGTGTGGATCCGGGTTCAAATCGTGGTAGCTCTTGCATATTTTCTGAGGCTGCCCGTACTCCGTTTGTCGGATGGGACACTGCGGTGGTGAAGCAATGGTCTCGCTTTGGAGCCTTTCTTTGAGAGTGGGCAAACGTCGACGCCGAGTTTCTCTCTGCATTTCACTCCGTATCCTCAGAGCTGAAAAGAGCTATCGTTAGACTAGTCCAAATTTTATGAGGATTGGATTGAATTGAACCTGGTGTGAGAATCCTGCATTCACGGAATTAATATTAAATTGCTTAATTTTATTTAATGAGGGTATAGTAGTTACTTGAATGCTCTTGGTTTAAATGTGGGCTTTAAATACAGCCCCATCTGCTCCACTTTTTGAAGACTTCCAGCGAAAATCTTTGAAGTGCGAGATAGCCAATGTAAAGGAACTGTAGTTAGAAGTGGACTGATTCTAGTGACAAGTTTTCGCTTAATTTATTTCTATCACCTTTATCATTATTTCTTGACTCAACGGAGTAAAAATAATCATTTGAAAGTATGAGCTGTGCAAATGCATTAATGCAACATTAATTTGAGTATCATCTTGTCCTTTTTCCCGGCAAGAGTTGATGAGAGGTTCGTAGTGTTAAATATTAAAGAATATAATATTGAAGAGTCCGATCTGGAGTGTAGCGCTCTACGGTATGGAAACATGAACACTTAGGAAGGAGAACGAGAAAAAACTGGATGCGTTTCAGATATGGTTGTCGAGAGGAATGGAGAAGGTTAAACGGACGGAGAGGAGGAGGAACGACGAAGCGCTGGCTATGGTGGGTGAGGACACGAAGATTCTAGATGAGATCCGAAGGAGACAGAGGGCTTGAATGGCGCTAGATGTGAGCGAGGTTGAGATGCTGAAAACAGTGTTAAATGGAAGAATGTTAGGAAAATGAGGCAGGGGAAGGGAGGCAGAAGAGAAATATTCATACAAGTTTCTTCTTACTCCACTATATGTGACACTCATTTTGACAATAGTCATCACTCACGCAACTACACCTACTTTACCCATTACAGCAAATAATGCGTGATGGCAATTTGTCTCTAAGTGGACCCATTTTTTGATTATTTACCTTCTATAACGATGTACCTGAAAGGAATACCAGATAGTATGTTACCTACTACAATATGTATATGATAGTCTCTGTTATGATATTTTATGGCATTTGAGACATGAAGAATTTTGCAATGTAATCGGGCCTTAGCCCGTTAATTAATAAAAAAGGACTTTTGAGTAAAATACAATATTTTGGTCCCTTTTGTGAATTGCAGAGGGATCTACGAGTTGGAAGGTGAGATAGGCCGGGGTGATTGGCAAAATTCTCCATGTAAACCAACTATAATCGGTGGAATACCTCAATTATAATTATAATAATAATGCAGGGGTTGTTTATTTAGTACTTAACTCAAGCGTTTTCTCCATCGTTTTGCAGACACCCTCAGCTTTTTTCGTTCCTCCTAATATCCCATGTCGTAGGTACCTTTATTCCATTCCTCCCGTGAGGCCAGCAAGAAAATACACCACTCCCTTCTCTCCCCGCCGTGTTTACCAATAATCCGAGGGATTCCTTGAGGACTTGTTTCAATCACTTTTCTCCTTAGGGCCGCAGTTTTTCTGTTTACTCGACTCCCCCCGATTCCTGCCACCACAATTTTTGTAGTCGGGGGCTCCACCTCTCTCCCTACACTCTACTCCTTCTCTAATACCTCTTCTCCTACCTCTGCCTTAACCGTAATTCCTTCTCCAACCGATGCCTTACCCTTGGCCTCCCCCCTCCCTCACGCGATTCCTATGTAACCTGCTGAGCGTCAACGAAAAACCCGATCGCTTCAATCGGCGGGGCCGATATCGGGAAACGTATCGATGTATCAGAAGTCGATATTCTGTGACAAATAAACTCCTCCACGAAAATGTTTCCTCAATTGTAGTCCTGTCATTTTAGTATCTGCCTCTGCATTCTTAGCTATGTTTTCGTAGCGCCGCTGAACCGAAGCTGAGACGAAGTCTAGTCTCCCGTTCCCCACCAATGGGTGTGTTTTTACCTACGCGGAAGTCAGTCGTAATATTAAGCAATATAGAAGTTGGTAATCAACGTCAGTTACACTCTTCTTGAAGCTGAACTGTCTTTATGATCCTTGAGAATGTGCATGATACTACTTGTTCCATTACGAGGTGTTATCTGTTTTGGTCGTAAAGAATCATAGTATTGGTCTTTTACGAGCACATAACACGAGAGTTGAATTTTGTTCCGTATTTCGAGCTTGGTGTGATACATTCCTCTCTTTGTGGCACTAAGGTATAGTTTCCTTGGCATGGGATAATATGACCTCCACCGTCTGTCCAACAGTAAAAATTTAAAACTTTTACAATTATGATGGTCCTTTGGAAGGCAGCTATATTTCTTAGGGAGGAGTTTTGCAGTTCAGTGACCAATTAAATCCATGAATTAAGAATACATAAGCATATTTAAAATACTTTTTGAGAGAGAGTTGAGTATTCTACCCAAAACTCACCCAGATAATTTCAATTTTTTTGTATTAAGCCAGTGTTTGATATAAAAATTGTTAATATGTTGACTGAGATCATTCTCAGCATTGCATTAATTTCGTCAGTTAAATTTTCTCATTTTCTGATTTTCTCTCCATGGAGTAATTGCAGATTACCACTGTATGGGACTTGTGTATCCATTAATTAGGTTTTCCCAGTTTATTTGTCAACGACGGTTATATCTGAGCTGTACTAGAGAATGCTTTTATCTGTTGCTATGGTTCCCTCCCAATATATTCTGTGAATTTGGGATTTTATTTCTAGTTCACCGATTATGTTATACGCTTCAGATGTAAATTTATCATACTGCAGTACCCTCTATGTCCTCCATTTTTATTTAATTGTGATAGATTCATGGAGGTATTTTTTCCGATTTCCTTTTTTTTTAATTATTGCGAGAAAATTTTACCCCAACAAATAACCCGGGCATCAGTTGTAATGAGCCATTTCACCGAATTTTTTAGTTTTATATTAAAATGGAGATTAAAAGAATGAATATAACGTTACCTACCCGTTTTTCTTTATAAATTCAGCTTTTCCTGCTATTTGCGGTGAGAAATCAGTGGCCGTAACCCTTCCGCAGATAAGTTGATAACGTCATGGTCCTGACGAGCAGTTCACCGCTTCTAAGTTATTTCTCGGTCTTGCGCTTTGTCCATGCGTAGTTCGTTGTCATAGACACTCTTGTGGTCGCTTTTTCCGTCAGCGAAAGGTTATTTATGATAAAGGAGGTTAGTCAAAGCTCCAGTGAGGTCACGGACTCATGTAAATATGGCTTTCGCGTTTCCTAAAAGTTAATTTTACGAGGGAAAGCAAAAAAGTTTATCGGGTTTTCCACCGGTTGGTGTTTTCCATGCCTCTCAGAGAGGTGGGAAAATGGTGGGAAAAGCACAACACGCGTGAACCAATCAGGCCACACCTGACTATGGATGGGGTGTATACATACTTGTCAGAGTTCGAGGATCGACATTCGGTAAACGTTGGAAAGCTGATTGGCCCAGGCACTAAGGACTGCCTGGCGAACACACCATCCTGGACGGCATTCGGATGATCCCCTGAGGATGAACAGCAAGTCGCCGCTCGAAACGTTGGGAGACATGGAAAACATCAACCGGTAGAAAACCCGAGAAACTTTTCTGCAACTGATACGCCGGGAAAACCTAAGATCATACATTACGCGGGACTATGGCTGCATGGGGAAGGTTTTCTGCACATCAGGATTTATCTTTAATATCAAACAACAAAATTCTTTTAAAGAATGTTGTTTTCTAATATGAGAAAGCTGCCCCATTTGGTCCTCTGTCAACACTCTCTTCCCTCTTCACCGATTGCCCCCACGTCTCACATGATGCCGATTGGCCTATTGTCTCTCTTCCCGTCTCGGGTGTGAAGCAATCAGACGGAATCGAAGCCAGTCTCTCTGTGGATGTTGGTGCACTATTTGGTCGGGGAGTGGGGGATAGAGTGCCAGGGAGGAGGAGTCGGAGTTGTCAGATGAGAGAGTGGTTCCACAACCATCTCAGGGATTCAATATTGTAACGGTAGTGCATACATGTACTACACAGGTACGGATGGTACTTTTTATGGGAGTATGGCACGCATTTATTCAAATGCTTAACTACGCTTTTATTATCACTTGGAGTAATAAGTCTGCTCTACAATTTACAATTCAAACTTTATACCTCTTTTGCCACCAGGGGGTTAAACCCCCCCCCCCCAAGAGCTCTGAGAAATATTTAAATTTAATCCATTTTACTGAATTGGATTGATATTACTAATAGAATAGTGTAAGGATTAATAAAATATCCCTCAGAAAGCCGTAAAACTCACTATTTTGAACCGTTTATCTTAAAATTCCGCAATTTATTAATCTCGCACCTACTGCTTATCCTGGTGGGTACTCCATACCCCCACACACACCGGTATTAGATGCACCTATACCCCTTCCAGCCTTAATTCCTGGCTGCGCCCCTGTTTGCCACAGCTTAAGAAAATTTTCAAACACCCTGACTTGAACTTCATTCAAATCATGAGTGTACCCTCTGTGACCCATTCTGAATATATATTTAATTCTTATAATTTTATTTTTTACCAGCTTTACGCTAGTGATTATTTTTTTGAGAGCAGTAACTACGCTAATATACCGTTTCAAGTCTAAGTCAAGTCTTCAAATACGACTCGATGCATTTAAAAAATTCCAATTTGCCAACTTGTATATCGCCGAAAATATACTTACTTAACAATACATCTGTATTATTTGTATGCAGTCTAATCCTGCTACTCCTTAGGTGTATAAACATTTCCTTCTATCAGTTACCTACTCTGTAATCATAAATTATTTCAGTTTTGAAGTAGTAGCGAAAAAATTACAATTACCACTAAGATCTCTGCGACACCATTAAATACGAAAAACAGAGAGGTTTCATTCAAATCAAAAGGACTTATTCCTTCGTATAGAAAATTGTTCAAGAAAATTGTTAAAAAATCTCTCTTTCCTTTGGTTATTTCTAACATTTGCTTGTCTCTGAATTCATTCTGTGAAATCTATGTCCTTTATTCTAAGTTATAGCAATATATCGGGTATCAGTCTCTGGAAAATGACGCTCCATGCATAATTTTAGCAAGAATAATATACGGGGCATACCGATATACACCGCACCTTATGATGCAGCTCTGCGATCTCTGGGATCAAATATTGTAGCAGCAATAGTAGCTAGTAGTCTTCCTGCCTGATGTAGTCCCGCGGAAGGAGGGTGAGGATCTATAGAGTGGGTATGGTGGCGCTTCGTAGCGGGAAGGGGGGGTAACAGCGTCCGTGTGTAAACAGGGAGAATGGTTCGAGAGTGGGATAGCACCATTACATTTGCAGCCGTTTCATCCGACTCCCCCCCCCCCCCCCCCACTCCGAAAGCCACACGAGTCGGCAGCCATGAAGCTCAAGCCGTGAATCAATTGAATGAAGGCTGCCTCTCTTGTGGCCTCCAGGGGTCGGGGGGGGGGGGAAGTTGGGAGAGGCTCGTAATTTCGGCTTATGCGCCAAGCGCGGGTTTATAATTGCGCGGTGATTATGCTTCCCGAGGTATTGTCGGGCCGTCGCGGCTAAAACTAGGCATTGCGACACATCTCGAGAGGGTCGTGGGTGGCCTCTGATTCTAGGCTTGCACGTTGAGGTTTCGTGTTGCTAGAAATCATTTCAAATATCTTTGCGATCGAGACTAAGAGGCGGGCCTAAGTTTTTTTTCTGGGGTGAGTATGAAAGACACGTGACTTGACCAACTGAAAAAGCATGCAAACTGAAATAGGTGTAGCATTGTCCTCGTCGAAAACAGTGGCGTAGCGAGGGGGGTTTTGGGGGATAACCCCCCCCCCTAGAGCACAGAGATTTTTTTAAGTTTAACCCATTTTACTTAATTTGATTGATTTACTAATATAATATTGTTAGGATTGATAAATATCCCTCAGAAAGCCGTACAACTCACCATTTTGAACCATTTATCTATAAAATTCCGCAACTTATTAATCTCGTACCTAACGCTTATCCTGGTGGGTATACCATGCCAAACATCCCGGTGTTAGTCGCACCTGAACCCCTTAGCCTTAATTCCTAGCTGCGCACCTAGTCGAAAATAGGAGAAAATGGAAGAATATTTTCAGCCAAAATATGCTCATTTTTTCGATTTTAATGTAACAGTGGATTTAAAAGAGAAGATTTAAACGTGGTATTTGTGTCTTCTTCTGCGTAGTAAATTTACACTGTGCGTCTCTGGGCTTCACCTACGTTCGCGCATTACTTCGCAAGCCACCATGATAGGCCTTTGACGGAAGGTTCGAGGCCCTAAACCGTCAACCTATATGAAAATACTTGCCAATATTCAGGTGGGTGTAACTAAAGTTATGTAATTCGGCCTGTAATTAACCCAACATATATCAATGCCCTTCATTGTTCAGAGTATACATAAATTGCTGCTCCTATACTTTTGAAAAAATTTCTGTAATAGGGTGGTTCCCCATTATTTGTTTTTGCCTAAATCGAAAGATTATTACTCCTGGAGTACGTATTTCACGATTTAGATTTTTAAATGGCGATATCTATTTTTCGCGATTAAATGAAAAGTAAAAATTTCCAAGCGCGCGAAAACACGACGGCTAAGAATGAATGCTGGGAAAACTCCAAGTGACGTCGTTCTGGTTCTCGCTGCCGCAAGTGAGGTGACCTTGGGGCGAGGCTTTGAGCGATGATACGATACAGGATCTATCAGGTAGCCGAGTACCCTTCTAGCTGGTAGCGCTTGCTTTAATAAGGATTATTAATACCTTATCAAACGAAGAAAACTTTCCGACCTTAGCCAGTTTTAATGTGTGATTATTAAGACATGTTTCCCTGAGCTCTGTGCGTGTGCATGCATTGGTAATCTCAGACGATGTAAAACTCCTATCTATACGTGTAGATACTAGGTCCTTTGTAACGTCACGTGGAGTGGCATCGCATGGGCGCCAATCTGGCCTTTTTCAAATGAGGATAAAATTGGCCAATGCCATTCGTCTAAACCGGTATTTCTAAAACCAAATAATTTGTATATTATGAATACACTAATAGTGGGTAACGAATCGCAATCAATGCCTTTCGTTTTCTTTGATGAAGGAAACTACCCTATTGCATTTTTTCTGCCGGAATTGGAATTTTATTACAGTTATTTAATGACGATGATGAAATTATACTGTACCTGGACCGGAAGTCAATTGAAGATCGTCTTACTCAGCATTTATTTATATTTTGAAATTTTCACACGTCATATTATTTTGTAGAGAAATGTTTCACTTCATCCTAATATCCTGAATTTTATACTTTCCTCATTGTGTGCTTACATACTTTGGCTAAATGTGATCCAAGCGATTGTCGCATTAATTGGATTGGAATCTATTTCCATTTAGTATTTGCCATTCACAAATCAAATCTTGGTGCAGAAAACCGTCACCGTTGTATCAAATGGGACGTTAATCCTTTATATCGTAGAAGTTTGTTTCACACAAATCATTTTATTTAAAAATCAAAATTTTATCAAAATTTCAATTTTTATAATATGATTTGAAAGACCATTCTTCAAACCTATGTCACGTGAACGCTATCCTTTACCCTGTATAAACTTTTTAGCCAACTTTACTACGCATTTTTGCAAACTTATTCTTTGATAGTTTTTGTCAGGTCTAGTCTGGTGGAATAAGAACAAATTAATGAATTATCAGCTACTTGCCATTTTTTAACATACTCACTCCAGTTTATTTTTATGGTGGGTACACATGTATTCTATTTTTTAAATTGATGCAATTGGACTACAATTTTCATTATGCTCAGAGCTACAAATTCAGGCACATTTAGTTCCTTAATGAGTCTTTTCATTCGCACACGTACTTTAAATGAGCCAATAAAAAATTCGTATCACTATTAAAGTACTCTTAAAATAGTCTCTTACCCACCATCTAAATTTTCTCCTCTTAGAGAATAACTTACAAAAGTACTACATTCGTAATTTGTGTTTTAACTGCATAATTGAGCAGGGAGCTCTCATGCAAACTTCAGGAAAGAAAGAAAAAGCAAACTTTAAGCCTGCGGAAAACTCCAATTTATTTCTAATTGAATTTCTGAAATGACTTTGGCAAACCCTTTTGGCATGGAAGAACGGGGAAACCACTTCACTGTGTTTGCAATCGTTTTATCCCCGCTACGTTCAACTGTTTATGTTGACCTGCGCCTCTATCTTGTCTTCAACTACACTTCTACTCTCTCCGACCCGCTACGCCACCACTCTTCTTCGGACGGATCCGAAACTAAGCGATTCCTCCCCTCACCGATAGTGAGCGCTACGAACACGGAAGCAACGACCCGCATCACTAGGTACGGGGTTCGCATCCGTGTAGGTTGAGCACACTCTCCAAATCGATTTTCAGCAGCCAACGGGGGTGATTTGTTTGATGTTTTCCTGGATCCTGATATTGTGCCGTGTACACCTGAATATCTGATTTTGGGCTCGTGAAGTAATTAAGGTGGTGAAGCCGATAATACACAATCGATAATCAAGTATTCTAGCCCAAATTTTGATAAATATAGTTTTTTTTGATAAATTACTACTGGTCCATAGGAGAAATTCTTCGATATAAATGGCGAAATCAGGGTGCATAGCAAACATTGAGTTAACGTAGGAGAATTAGGTGAAACTCGGGTTACTCTTTTAATTTTTGGCTTAGGATTGCGAGATTGAGTGCCTGCATATGCAATTCATATGATAGCAAGTAGGTACATCTCATTTTAAGTGAGTGGGAATAATTTTCCGCGCTCATTTTCAGCTGATATAGCTCACTCTATCGTTTAAATTTATGTTGCAGAATGGATTTCTGTTATTCATTACGAAGAACCATATAGGTGACCATTGAATAAATTATATTTTGATTTCAATCACTCCAAATAATAGCGTGATTTTTGGATCGTGATATGATTATGGTGATACTCTGCGACATGCTGGGAATCCGCTTTAAAAACTATTTTCCAACTTTGTGTAGATGTAGTTTTCAAGAAGTGCTGTTCCCTTGGTGAAATTCTTCGATATCCAATGGAAAATTTAGGCTACGTAGCATGCATAATCAGTGGCCATTACGAATGCTTTTAGATGCACACATTATGAGCTGTGATTCTAGTGATAATCTCCGGTCCACCATTTGGATTAGGGTTTTATACTTTGTAAGCCATCAGTAGATCTCTAAAAAAGAGCAATTAGTATTTTGAAATTTTAAATGCGATTGCCAAAATGTATAACTTTGATGGGTAGTTATTTTGGGTAGCAATAGGTTTAGCTCTACATACTTTGAAATTTCATGAATTTAGCTTTCACTTTTGAGGGAGGAAGCGGACCTCCCTCGATTCTTATTTACTATATATTTATGAATTTTGGTTTTCTAATTTCAGTATACAATAAAGAAAAGTAAATCGTTTTTTTTTTTGCTCTGCTGGAAAGCTGACATTTTTTTAAATACGTGTTGTCAGAACTTAGCCATCGATTGGTTTAGAAAAGTGGGCTAAGATAGCACCTTACCCAATAAAATGACTTAAAAGTAAGAATACATTCTTAAGCTGACCCGGTTTTACATCCAGTAAGGAAATATTTTATGTGCAGGTTATGTGTTGCCATTTATGATCGAAGACGTGTGACACAATTGCTTTCTATCAGCTGCGTAGTGTTTTGATACATACCTCTATCCGATTATTAAATAGCGCTCCATAAATCACCATGACATTAAACCTTGTCCTTTCTTAGGAGCAGATGACAAGCTCATTGTTATTCTGTTTTGATTCATTGAAAGGGGCTTGTCCGATAATTAACTTCTTGGATGCCTTACCCGTGGTCCTATACTCAACATCATCGCAATAATGTCCCACATTTATTTATATCCCTTCCTTTATCTTTCGCGTCAATCCCCAGTCGCGATTTCACGAGCAAACCTCCCAATCAGACTCACTTTCGTCTTTCGTGTGAGCTTTTCAATGACCACACTCCATGTCGTCGTTAAATCGGTCCTTTGGGACCATCCGCGCGTCGGGCGAGAACATAACCGGAGCCATGGGGGGGAAGTACCGACCAGGTCAGTGGCGGCCGAGTGAAAATAAAAAAATAATAAAGAGTGGAAACGTTGTAGATTCGGAACGCATGAAAACATCATCACAACGTAATGAAAGAGCTCACACTTTCATCCTCTCTCTCTCTCTCTCTCTCTGTACCTCGCTGTCAGTTTCCCGCTTTTTGACGTGATCTCCGTCCGACCCTCTCGCCCCTGCAGACATGTATGTATATGTACTTTTGCACCCCTTAATTTGCCATCATGCCTGCACACGGGATATCCCGAATTCCAGCCCTCTCCCTTGTATCGAATTTTCCTCGTTTTGAATGCGTGAAATTTTTGTCACGCTGTAAAACCTAATTGGTTTGGGTTCTGAATGCCTGTGTACTACGATTTCACTTGGCGTTGCTAAGAATGCTGAGATAAACAACTTACGAGAAAACTCTTATCCCTTTAGCTTGTAAAATTATAACTTAAGTTCCCGAAGCTTAATTTTTATTTTGATATCACAATCCTTCTGGCGGGCATCTCGGAAATTGACGACACTGACTGCAGCACCGCCATTGGTCATTGGAGAATTGTGAACCGGTTCAGTTGATGATATGGTCCTTCAATCAGAGCATGAACCGCGAATCAAACGTTAAATCATTTGCAATGAACTTGCGACAGTCATTTGGAAGAACAAAACTGAGAAAGATGTGTAAATAGCAATTGCTTACCAATAATAGCGGAAAGAATCACTTGCAAATCGCGTTTCCAAATAAATGTGTCAAATGTATGCTCGCTAACCTTACGCAATTAAATTTTCAAACCACGTTCACCACATTTGTTCTTGAAGAATTACTAGCTACAATAAGTAATGGCATGTGCCTTCAATCGCTGAAAAAAATCTGCACCCATTATTTAATATTCCTCTCTTGATAGAGAAAACTATGTTCCTTGTAACTTTTCAATTTTATTTTAAAGTTTTAGCGCTTCTGAACTTGTCACTTTCATCCAGTTACGCCATTTAAAATGTAATTAACCAACAGCTTATCTTTTTTGAGTTTTAGCCCCATATTTACGCAGTTTAGTCGAGTTAATTTGTTGTTAGCATGGCTAAGGGCTTTTCTTGTGTTTCTCATTATTCCGTCGTTCGAAGATATTTTCCTGCAGTTATACCCTTAAATATTTAATAGCTTTTTAGGCAATTTATAGTATATCCACTAAAAGTAGAAGACCGGAATTGTAAATAGATACGGTTCTACAATAACTTCAATCACCTCTGTTTATTTAGCCAGAAATTTTTAAGCATGTGTTTGATCTCTAAATACGTGAGTGAACTTTACATTGCGCGCTATAATAATTTTAAAGATACATTTTTGAAAATATTTTATTTTGTCTTCCACCAGCAAATTTTTATTACTCTTAGCGCGCGTTATTGAACCTAATGAATGAGTCACGGTAAATTCAATATACTACAGTTTCGTATTCCCTAAAAATGCTTCATATCCAGTTTTAAATTTTAATGTGCACTCTTTTTCATGGCTTCCTGGAATTGTTATTTCTAAAGCTTGCTGCTCTGAAAGCATAATGCCATGCCTCTTCTATTATCGGTTATGAGTTCATTGAGCTACCAGGTTTTTCAGAGTGGTTTAATTTAGTTAACTTTGCTCATTAAGGGTATCCACTGGTGGAAAGATAATGCGTGCTTTTACACAAACCAATGTACCGCAATATGAATTTGCAGCCACCACTTTTACGGTACTTTGGTTCACTTATCGAGTGATGGATTTTTTTGAATAATTAACGAATCCATTGAATGGCCACTGCGACAGAAACATTTTTGTCGTCCTTTTATGACTCATTATATTGATGATGCATTGAGGAACATTCCTACACGTCCAGCAATTGTTATTTTTTATTTTGTCCTCCATATTTTCCCCCGATGCGTCCATTCAGAGAGTGGCCACTCTGTTCAAGTAATGACGACGCGCGGAATTATAATGGCACCCTGTTGAAAACCAGCCCACTAACGAGATAACTTTCAGCGCGAAAAGGAGAGAGAGAGTTTCAATGAAAACAATAAACATTTATTAAGGATGAGGAGCAAAATTATTCGACACATAATAAAAAATACACAAAACTCTGGAGATTACATTGGTGAGGCGTTAAAAAAAGTCGTAAATGAAAAGTGGGGGTGGGGGCAAGAAGGAAAATAAAAAAATTATCGAAATAAAAAAGGGGATGAAGATAACGAGAGAGGACGAAATTAAACGATTTTTTTTTACCTCCCCCATTCCCCGTGGATTCCAGTATGGTAAAATTGAAAGGACAAACTGATATAGCCTTTTTGAAAACAAAATAAAACCTCCGCTGGACGCTTCCGAAACTCCCCCGATTTATCCAATCGCTGGGAACAGCGCGGTCCGATGCCCGGTCCTCGTACACTAAACGCACACACAAACAATGTGGACGGACGAGAGCCAGAAACTCTAGCGGATGCTTAACGAATTCCAAATCCAAGCGACTTCTCGATGCTGTACTCATTAATTAAATTAGTTTCTCTCCTGGGTTGGGACAATTTTTTTTGGTCTTTTCCGCACAAAATTAAAATTCAAAATAGAAAAATTCTATCTTCGCGGTAAGTATGAATTTTGTTTTGCTTCAAGAATCATTGGAATTCATTTCATAATTCAAATTTTTTAAATATCATGTAACATTTAATCAATAAGTACATCACCATTTTATTTCAGTGGAAGAACAAGGTTTCTATTCCAACCGAAGCGAAGTTTATTTACTTTCTTCAGGCTTTATTCTCGACTTATTATAGTAACGGAATCATAACATTTTTCTGGAAAAATAATTAATTTTTAAACTATGATTCAAATACGAAAAGCACGGCATATGCCTTGATTATGACAAATAAATTTGCCGAAAGTTTGCCTCCGCATATAAATTGAACTGTGGACCCTTACCAAAGCTTCAAAGAAATGCGCGATGGTTGGAATAAAACGTGAAAACTTACGTCTTACACTAGTGAGAGATTCGTCCTGCCAAAGATCGGATCAATCTGAATGAACTGATGAGCAAATGACATCACTTTCTCATGAAGTGCGTAACTTATGTATTTTATTCATTTATAAGAAATGAGGATATGGCTGGATGAGGTAGGCTTGTTTTTCATTAAATAGCATCCTAACCATCCATTTACCAAATTATTTTATTGAATTGTGATTTCGGTTCTGAGTTTCAGAACTCTGCATTCAACAACGCCAATTACGTTTTTTTTAACCCATTTAAATCTGAAAAAATGCATTTAGCAACTTGGTGGTGAATCCAAAATTGTAATATTCGTGCTTATTCCATTGAAATCGTCTGCCGTTAGCCGCTGTCCTTGCCGTCTGCTAACCGCTCACGAAATCCACTTTCCGCCTTGCAGACGTGATTTTGCCCCGAATTATGTGCAACCTCTGATCCCCGCTGCCGGTTGAGGGTGTCTGTCGCCCGGAGACAGGGTCCACCTTTGTGCTCCAGCAGGGAAGCAATTAAGCAAACTCCCTCCTCCTGAGGGTAGGCAATCAGCTATTGGGGAGCGTTTATAGCCGACCCGGAAGAAAGTTCTCCCTCTTTGCTTAAATATGATCTCTGCATATCAGCGACTTACATATCTGCCCTTTTGTTTGGCATGGTATTTAAAGGGGCTATAATCTGAGGTTTCAGGCGAAATGGAGTGGAAACGTGACATAATGAAGAAGCAGGAGCAATTTCCACAATTTAAATTTATTGGTACTACAATGTACCTGATGATGCTGTAAAGCGAAACCGGTAGTACCAATAAATTTCAAATTGTGGAAATTGCTCATGCTTCTTCATTATTTTTATAGGGGGTGACCGACAGCTGAAGTTATTTCGTCCATGACGGTAGGATAGGTTAGATAGGTTACCATCACCCTGCTCGTAACGGAAGGCGCCAAGGGGACCGTGACCCAGTAAAATAGGATTCCAGAAGTGATGAAGTGATGTATTGAAAGGATGAGGCTTCACATCATTTGGCCATGAATTGACTACTAACAACTGGGAACACTTTGTCCCATCACCTAAAACATATTGTTGCATCAAGTAGAAATATGTATGAAAGAGTAGCGGTAAACAGCAATTTTTATTTTTTAGCTCATTGCCTTTTAGTAGTGAAGACAGTCTGTGATTTTTAGAGTTAATAATTACAGTTTTTCGAAGATTGTGTGAAGGTAAATTTTTATTCTATTTCGGGGTGGCTCACCTTCTACTATAATGAGATGAGATTATCCCACTTAAATAAATAGTCGACAATTCAGGAAATAAATTAAAATTGAGAAAGCGACTGAGTGATGCATCTTTTCTGCAGGAAAATCACATTTCATATCACTAAATCAATGATTCAACCTGAAAGTTGGTTTAATTAGGTGAGGGCAGAGCTCACCCCATAATCACCATAGACGTATGAATATAGGGGTAGTAGGGGGGCTAATTCCTCCCTCTGGACCACCTCGTACTTAAATGATTTCGTTCAGAGTGTGCGAAGGCTTCACACGGTATATTTGTGCATATTCTATGGGAAAGTGGGGTAAGAACTCGGAAATGCCAAATTCTTCACTGTTTTGCTTCATCAGGATCAACTGGCTCTTGATTTCTTGTGTTTAATCTTTGAATTTTTACCTTTTATTACAGTTTATCAATTAACATGTTTTTATGCATTAAAAAAAATGCTTCTCTCTTACTGTACTAATTTTACTTGCTCGCCATCTACCCACCTCCCTTCGTCAGCTTACCCCACCTGATGGGTAAGTTGACGAAAATTACTCTTTTATTTTTGTGAAATATATCTCATAACTCAAGATATGAATGCATGGTATTGCATTTTTTATTAAATTTAAAGCTTATATGAATTACTCTTTTAAATTTTAGGCATAAAAACCTCTAAATAAACTAAGGGAACTTAAATACATCTTACCCCACTTTCTACGTAAAATAAATCCAAAAATGGGAAGTCACCACATTTGTGGTGAGTACACATGCCTCGCAAAGAATCGCTACCAGCCTGTGAATGCACTCACTTCTCTTTGTGTAGCGGGTGGTACAACGCAAGTTTCCTTTTGGTATCACTAGCGCTGGTTTGCCGTGGACGTCAGTGGGATTAACGGTTGTGCGCTGCACCATTTGTGACGTGACCGCTCCGTGATAAACCACTCCACGCGCGGACCTCATTTGCCTCGCAATTTCGGTCCCTCCACGGCGGCATGCGTCAGGAAGTATTCCCTGCAAACACTCGGCCCGTGATATCCCAGGGGCATCGGCACCCCGAATCAACCGGCCATTCTCATCTCGTTCCCCAAACTGCGATTTCCATCAATGCCAACCGCTCTTGCCATCAATGGTGCCGCTGCCAGCGTCCTCGCCGGACAATCTATAGTACTTGCTCACTGGCTGCGTCCGTTCAAACCTCCGTGTACCTCGAATTCACTGTGGCATTTATCTTGGCGCGCGACAGGGAGGCCTAATCGTCAGGCTATGAGCACTGTGACCCCAAGATTGAGCATCGGGCTGCAATCATCCCTTGGCCGATATTGAACATTCTGTCTCGCTGAACTGCAGAAATATTTTCTTTTCAACGCATAGTTTCTAATGTGAAGGTAATATTGCCATGCTGAGCCGACTAATTTTTCATGGAATTGATAAAATGTTAAATACGCTGTTATGTCCATTCATGATTTGATTAGTGAAGTAGGACACATAGGAAATACACCAATATCATTCGATAATTTAGTCATCATCTTTTATGCACTCAAAATGTATGTATACATTATGCTAAATATGGTAAAAATCTTAAAAGAATTATAAAATATGCGGAAGGCTGATTAGTTCCTTGGAAAATAGTTTTAAAAACTCACAATTGGCAGAAAGAGAATGAAATAGAAATTTTGGTCTTTAAAATTTCTTAGCCTCAATTGTATGAAATTTTGCATGAATTGGGCATACCTACTGAATTTAAAGATTCTAGTTTTAATAAACCCAATTTTGTTGAATTATACCTTCCGAGATCCTAGCTTTATTTGCTCTGCCTAGTTCGGATTTTGACAGTGCGTGTAATTGATAATTGTGTTACTACGGAAGAAAATCCTTTTAAGTGCAGCGGCATTGTTGAATGAGGATTACATTTTGAATGAATCTGGTCTTATTTTTTTGACAACACCAAAGTATAAAGTGAATTTAACATTATATAATGAAAATTTTATAATAGTATTGGATATCAAATAACTGTATAAGCCCTAATTAACCCAAAGCTTTGGTAGTAGGTAAAAATGAGTAAAGAAGACACAATATGGGACTAAATATGAAGTATCCACTGATATACAAGATAAATATTGACTTACCATGTCTTTAAGAATCATAAAACCTATTTACAAATGTCTCTTGTCCATTGATGTAGCATTCATATGCCTTTTGCTTACTTAAGGTACTATCTGGAGTGACTATGGTCGGCAAAATAAAGGTTTGATCCAGTCGTGGTGTAATTTTTTCCAAATTTCGAATAATGGGCGTTTTAAAACGCTGTTTTACAATGAATGCTGTTGTTTTCCAATTAGGAAATTTTGAGAGTAAATTGTTCGTAGGAAGCATTTGAGAAACGCCCATGAAAAAAATGTTTCAAAAAAACTAAAAGATTGGGAAATGGAATGTACTCCCTCGTTTTCCATGAACTCGGAATTTTTCTCATTGAACCGGAGTTGCTAGTCGCGCCGGGGTGTTTCGAGTACTGGAATGCAGAGCCAAATTTGCGCGGGTTGTTACGGAAGCATTTGATATGGCTTTAATGAAGGCAAACACAGGTTCGTATTGTTTGACACTCGTAGTACCGGTTTAAGTCATCCTCATTAAATTAACTTAATTAATTAAATTAACTACTCGTAGGAGAGTAGGTATTTAATTTTTTAGCTGAATACTGAATAATCATACACTTTTCTGCGGCCGTTCCTTAGTTTAGCCCCACGTCTAATTGTCCTAAACGATGTAACAATGCATTTCTACTAATTTGGCATTATAAATGGGGCAAGCTCAATTTAAATTGAATTATTCATTTTTTATTCAAGGCTACAACGGTTCAACATGGATTCACTGGATTTAGTTTCGCTAAACCAGATAAGCATCACAATTTTACTACAGCGTCCACGCGCCGTGATAATATCCATAATTCACCTTCTTGACAAATTTTCCACGGTAACGGCTTTTACGCAAGGTTCTGTATCAGTATTTTTTCATGTAGACAAAACGAACATATTTTTGATGTCTAATTGGTCATAAATAATATTTTTTTAAATGTTAGTGTTTTCTAAATTCAAAAGTCCTGTCAGATACGATCTCGTATATTATCATGACAACAGAATTTATGCACTTTTTTGTCAATCAAGTGCTTCCTTTCCTATTTGTTGAGTTATTATTTATAAATATATCGGAAGTAACATTTTTCTGAAATCCTCCGAATTATTCAGCAGTTAAGGATTTTTGAGAAAACTATATTTTTATGTTTTTCATCAATTATGTTTACATGCCACCTTCAGGACTTGAATATAGTTTCAATATTGGAATATAGTGTGGAATCAACGTTTCTTTCTCTTTGAAGAACTTCTTCTAACGTAATGACGAATTTGGAGACTATTCAAGATATTTTCGAGTATTCTTTTTCATAAGTATTTTTGCCATCTATATAAGTTGTCTTTGTGACTTTAAACGCTGATAAACCTTTTCAAATTACTATTTGTTGGTTCACTAATGCTTACGGTAAATCAGTAATGTTAAAATATGTTCACAACGGTGGTCAACACTTATTTTCCGTGAACTGCTAGCCTTAACGTGATTTTTGAATTGCATACTTGAGTCCCTTCGTCACTCTAAGAGTTTTATGACGCCAATATATCAAAACAAATATATAATATTATTTGGGATAAAATCTTCATTAAACAATGAGTTTGCCCGTAGAGGAGAGCTAAAATAAAGAAGTATTTCTCATTAAATATTTGCGAAAATGACTGTTTGATATTGATGTATGCGGATATGTGTTTGTAGCACTGCTTTTCAATTACAGTTTTTTTAGCTATTTTGTTTTCGCGCACTTACCGGACATATTAATGCGCTTTTAAGCTTGTTTCACTTGTGTATTTTATTTTTCCTTTCCTTCCTGCAGTACTTAAAAATAACATGTCAGCGGAGTGCTCGTCGGTTGGTAGTTTTTCTTAGATAATGTGATTTTCCCTAGGTTTTAATTGCTACTCTCTAGCTTAATGCCTTGATTTTTCAATTCATCCTTTTTAGGAAATTAGTAGTAATGTTTTTGTGGAAGAGGCTGTGTCGATTAGTAGTTTGGAGGTGATCTTGACACGTTTCATCCTTTTTTTCTTGTGATTGACTTGGGGAAAAATATTGGATAAATTGTTTATTACTCTGGCCTGAAACGCTGTTAAACGTCACTGTGATCAACATTATTATCAATGGAATATGAGAACAACATAGTCAAATGAATGAAAAAGAATTAATTGTGAAAACAAGAAATTATATATGCAGTTGAATTGGTTGTGAACAAATTTTACGTATAGGGGTAGTTAAAATTGTTATATTTACAGTTTTGGGGATTAATAATCGTTGTCATCAGTAACACTTACCTTTTATGTCTCTCTATTCAATGATTTAACTGGTAAAAGATTCATTGCTGGTTTAGTGCACATCATATTCTGCTATCATTTGTCTTTTCAGGTGTTTTTATGCGTTTATAGATACGTTGAGATAGATTAATCATTGTTTCACTGTCAGTTAACTTTTTTGCTTATTCTTTTTTTCCATAGCAGCGAATACTGCTTACTTTTCAAAATTATTTTAATTTCTTCAATGTATGACTGACCATATTCACTGTGTTTTCTTCGTTAACGGTGGCCCTAGAACCTGTTTATCAGGGAATATCTCGTGGTAACTAGTAGACTGGCAGAGAAGAGTCTGATTCTAAGAAACTAGTATTTTGGTAAGATTCAGGATAGTAAAGTTATATCGATGTTGACTGCACTTAACTTCAGGGCATGTTTTCATATTTAAATTTTTTCATACTCATGCGCATGAGAGGATAAGTTTCCATTGATTTTGGAAAAAGAATAAAGTATGCAAATAAGGACAGCGTTAGGGTGGTAACATGTATTATGTTTGAGCCACAATGAGCGTGGTGATAAAAGCTCTCCTGAAATTTTAACGAGCCTAATAGAGAAAGCAATACGTAGCTGCATGATAATTTATAAAGTAATGCGTTACATTAAATAAAAATTAGTGCCATGGAGGAATTTTCATTTGCGGAGAAAGGGTATTCCCCGGTACTAAAAGCACTTTCAGGGAAAACACTTTTCGGCAGAAAAATCGAGGAAAAATAATGCAATGAATTGGAACTCTGGTCGGCCTCTCCACAGGGAAAAAAATTAAATGGAGAGAGGGAACGCGAAAAATTCGCCGCATTTGCAGAGCAGAAAATTTTCAACAATTAGCGGTGAATAACGATAATGCGCGCCAACAAATCGAGTTGCTTGTTTCATTATTGGGCCATCAATGATTTCGACTAAAACACGTCGGCGTTTTCCTTTTTTCGTGGAAGACGAGCATTGTTTCGAGCCGCAGAGGGAGGGGAGGAGGGAGGGTGTTGGTGTAACGGATCAATTATGTGTTGGAGGGTGGAGGTTGCATGGGCAGATGGCCGAGTGGCGTTGGAAAAGCCGGGAAGGATGTAATGAAACGCCGGGAGGATGAAAGTGAAAGGGGCGGAATGTTTCTTCTTCGGCGTGTGGGAAGGGAAAAGTGTGATAATGGAAAGTACGAATACTGCAAAAGAGTATGCCCCTTGATGTGTCGTCAATTCCCGCGCATTTAAATAGGTTTACAAAAATCACCATTCGCGCCGTTGGGGGGCAGACCGATTCGAATTTCACAGAAAATTCAGCTATTATTAGGAATGCTTACCTTCAGAAAAGATTAGAGGCCTTTGAGACCTGATACATAAGGGAGTAAGATAAAATAGACATACAGTGAGAAATTAGGAGGTATATGAATGAATTGGAAAAGTATAAACACCATTTCTCATTGCAAATCAAAGAAGAACGCGGTAGATAGGCAACGTTATGAGACTGAGCTGGAAACAGCTTAGCTGAGATGAAAATATAATGGACAGATAAATTGATGGAAAAGTTGTAGAGGACCACCAAGGGACAACTACCTAGGGTAGATGCAGCAGGATGCGGGAAGAAGAGCTTCAGGGAGCTGCAAGATCTAGCTTGAGAGATGGAGGGCAACAGTATGCCATCCTTAGGAAGGAATTCTATGTTTAAATATAACCAAATTAAAATTTTCCATCATGTGATCGACTTCATTATTTTTAAATGCTCTTCCTCACGTTTTTCAATATTATATAGTGAATATTGAGAATAAATAGATCCCTGTCACGGCATTACTGTCGGCAGATATTTTTACGAATTAAAATAAGCCCCACATTGGCAATAGCAACCAATCTTCAACAACACAGACTGGTGTCTCTATTTTGTAGTCTCCTCTGTGGAAATCCTAGCGTAGATAGTTAAGTTGGGGCACCGAATTTTCACGAACAGCATTTTTAAGTGCAATTTACTTCAAAAATATTTGTGCCCATAAGTATAATAATACACACACTATTCCTGCATTATATAATTAAAATTTCCACGTGATCTATCTCAGACCTATGTAAACAAAAATCATTTTACTGAACTTTTGGCTACTCGGGAAAAGTAACAAAAAAATAGGTAAGTTGCCTGAGTGCGATACAGGGAAGCGTGGAGGGCATTGCGGCGTAATTTGAAAAGACCATTGGTGGAAAGGCAGTTCGTAACAAAGTGGAAAAAATAATGGTAAATTCTGAAAAATAGATGATATGCGTAGCAAGATAGATAAATAGGTTATAAATTGGAAAAAAATGATGGTGAAATCCAAAAAATAGGTAAGTTGTATTTAAAGATAGGTAGAGAGATAACAAGAAGGAAAAAAATTGAAGTAAAATTTAGAAAAATAGATAAGTTGCTTGGTAAGATAGATAGATAGTTGATTAAATGGAAAAATAAATAATGGTAAAGCTCTGAAATGATAGATAAGTCTCAGGGTAAGATGAATAGATAAGTAATATATTTGGAAAAATTAATAGTAAAAATATAGTAAAAAATAAGTTCCGAATTAAGATAGGTAGATGGGTAATAAAATGGAAATAATATAAGTTAAATTTGGTAAAATAGATAAGTTGCCTGGGTGAGAGAGAGACGTGGAAGGGTAGTACAGGGTAATTTGAAAAGACCATTGGGGGGAAAAGGGCGAGGGTAATAAAATGGACTCTGCAGGAAGGAAGGAAGGATGGGGGAATGTAGCAAAGAGGAGGGAATACAGGTTGGAGGGGGTGTGTACGGACGAGAGGGAGGTGAAGAAAGGACTCGGAGAGGGAGGGGGGGAGAGAGCCGGGAGTGGAAGCATGGAACGACCATTAGCCATTCCATTATGCAATTCAATAAAACCCCCTCACTATCCCACCCCCTCGCCGCGTACACACCGACCAACCCACACACTCAGTCCGATCCACCCTATCTACCACCCACCCACCCCCTCGTCTACCTCCCGCTCGAAGCCATACATCCAGATTTGCCAATCGCATTCCGCCTCCCCAGCGCGCTCACACCCCCTGCCAACCACCCTCCCGCTCTCGCCTCGCTGCACGGTCGTACATCAAGGTGCATGCAAGCCCCGATGCCCGCAGAACACCTATTTCCCCCCTTCCCCCGCTCCTGCCAATGAGCCCTCGCTTCGAGATCAAGTAATCGCGCCACCAGATCAGGTTGAAAGTATTTAGTTCGTCGCGTCGCGGTGTCGTCATTACCGCGTTCGACGACCAATCGCTTCCGATGTCGCGAATAATACATAAGGGCGTAATGTTCGGTGGGATTCGAGTGTGAGTGATGTGTGAAGTCTCTATCCTTTCGTATTATCTCCTCGTGTGCTTTGCGTTGGTTTTAAGTAAGTATATTCTTCACGGTTATGTTATTGAAAATAAGTTATGCTAACATACACGAAAGTGAAAGCAAGAGCGTAAGAGAACTGTATGCTACAAAATAACTGCTTTTTTCTCACGATTATGTTATTGAAATCAATGTAATCTGATTTTCTTAAAGGGATGGGAAATGAAATACATTTTTATAACCTTATCCCCGAAGAAAGAATGCTGCGATTTGCTGATGCCACTTATAGCACTTATAGCCTGACAGCACTTATAGTCGAGGCAGAGAATGATTTGAAGAAGACCGATAATTATGGAAAGGACAGCAGCCAAACGTGAGTTGAACATTATAAAAAAACCTAGATATTGTTATGTAGCATATGATAGGAAAATGGGAATATCGTAAAACTGAGAAAAGGAAAGTTTGAAGAGATGAAAGAGCTTTGCTATCTATGAAGCCGATTAGCCAGTGATAGGTGATGTGCAGGTGAAGAACAGGGCTATGCGATAACTATTCATCTACGGCTAATCCTCATTTCTTTATTTCATACCTTAATTTATTTTCCTTGAATATATGAATTTACTTACAATTAGATGAAAAAAATCTCCGGCTTTTATTTTAAGTACTTTTCACCCATCCTTTCGAGTATTGGTTGGATTTGTGGATAAGTTAAATGTCATAAGTAGCATTTAAAAATGTTTATTTATATTTTTATTAAACCAGTTTACTCTTATTATTGATCTTTTTCTTTCTTTGGCGAGTAGTTGAATCTTTCTCTTTAGAAAAAAGTCATGCGACAATATTAGCATTGATAATGCATAGAGGGGACTCAGTGAAATTTATGGAAATTAATTCTTGATTTGTCAATTCATTTGACTGTCTCGTAGTGCAATTAGTTGCAAAATGTTGAAAAACGGATATGAATATGCAAGCTTTTCCTATGTTTTAAGGAGACTTATTTATTTCAAAAACTACTAAATCTCTAAACAGAGTTCAAGTGTTATGTAGCTATGTGACTGACGCTATTTTTTTGCCAAATACATTATGACTAAAGTCGATATGACTAAACCATCAAATAAAATCCCGATTGCATATCCCATTACTTTGCATGCATTAATTCTTAATTCCAGGAATGCCTTGACCCAATCTCCTACTATTCCACCACTTCTCCAATCTTCGTACTCTATTTACTGTCATATAATCTGATTACCACTACGGCTATATCGGAGCCTCGATCATCAGTATAATCAGGCTTACCCCCACCTCTTTTAGGAGGTAAGCCAATATCGAACTAGTCCCTCTACTTTGAATTCCTAGACCTCCTCTTCTACCCGCTTCGTTTAATTAACGTTCGCATTCAGCTAGAGTCTTATAGATACCGGGAATTTAATCTCTGACTATTAAGCGTTGCTAATTTTCCACCTACGAAGTGTTTTTCTCTGGCGTGGATAAATAGGCACACGCTTTTATTTTTAACAAATCAGTTATTGCTCTCCGATGCCATAAGCCAATGAGAAATAGTTGGATGCATTGGAGCTTCTTGGGTAACGCACGACCTATATTCTAAAACCATCAAATGACGGAATTGTAATTACTCCGCTAGTTATTAAGTGCATGGAACTTGAAGGTTATGCTTGGCTAGTTACGCAATACTCCAGCGCTATTGCATCGGAATGCCGAGTTACTATCGAAAGATATTTATCAATGTTTAGGTCCTGATAAAGCGAGTGTTATATTCTACTGTCTTACTAGAATGTAAGTATTCACTCCTCTTGGGATCTTGTATGGGTGATATATGCCTAGAAGTCTCGCCTTATTTCAAACTAAGCCTTTGACGTGGTGTACGTCACTAAATTCGTTTTTATTAACACTAATACTTACCAGTATGTTATACCTTTACATCTTCATTCTGAAACCATGATTAGCAATAGATTTATACCACTTATTTGATTGAGGAGGGGACCAAAACCTATAATTGATTCCTGATTTGATAGTATTACGAGTATATAGAAAAATGGGAACTTCTGTCTTTTTGGTTGATTCCTCTTCTATTTTACGTAGCATGTAGGATCTAGTTTAATATAATAGCCTTAGTGATATAGCTATTCGCAATTCGTTGACATGGAAATTTTTTATGCTTACTCATGAAAGCAAGTAACTTAATTCATTAAATACTCAACTAAAATACTATTTTATACGGTCTTCATCTCTATCACGTAAATTACATGAGGTAATCGCACGCCTAGTTGGTTAACTTTGTAGGTTGTGGAAATTTGTGATATTATTTATTAATATTCCGACGGAATATGTGATTTCATTAAAATTTCATGTTTCTGGTACAGAGTATTTTCTATTCAATTTGTATTCTTACTATTTACTGTGATTATTGTTTTGCGTTTCACTAATAATCAGGACTGATGCAGATTAATATAGTTAACAATATATCAAATAATTAATATACTTAGCAAATTAATGTCACCCAGAAGAGAGATTTATCTTTAAAAATGGGGGATTTTACAACTTAGAGATCATTTGAAAACATTATATCGATTCCAAATGCAAATCACGGTCAGATGTTTTTAACATTATGTTTTTGGAAACATCATTTGGAGATTTTTTTCAAGGCATTTTCCAGCTTAAAGATTGATTTATTGGCAAGATAAATTTTATGCCTTTATTTAATACTAAGCGATTGTATAATAAGGGGTTGTACTTCTGCCAAGTGATTAAAATACCCACCGGTATGAAATCCCCTTGGCCTTCCTCGGTCAATGTCTCCTCGGCGATAAACCGGTTGACGTAAGTAGCACAGGAAGCCTGAGATGGTTAGCTTTCTTGCTCCGTGGAAGCTTTCCTTTTTTTTTCAGTTAGAAGATATCCCTGTGAATATCAACCGCCCCCATCTGCGAGATACACTTTCTCGATAAGTTTTCTAAGGAAGAAATTCAAGCGTAATTGCGTTCAAGCTCAGCTTTTCCAGTCCCATGGAATCACTGCGATGAATAAATTGCTCTGTACGAGTATGATGCAGCTGAGGAATCAAAATTTATATAAAAATATTATGTGATCTTCAAATCAGTTCTTTGCCATCTTGTAAAGCCCGTAGGATTTTCATAAACTTTAGTTTTTTCTCGAGTGACTCAAATTTGTTACGAAATTGATTTTGCTAAGAGAATTTTTATCATAAATTGACGATGAAATGTTACCGTTTTCCAGAAATGTTTTTAAACTCATATGTATTTCAAGCACGGTATATTTTTTTCATCCAAAACGCTGGCGCATTTTCATCCTAATGATACCTTATCATTTCGATAATTTTCATCTTCCTTCACCCTGAGAATGGAGTTGTTGATTTTGGCGAGCAAATGTTATCTTCTGATAATTCCACTTCTCCTACGTTGCTAATGCTCTTGGTAGTTTATTTTAGGATATTTGAAGCTCATTCCAAAGACTAGTGTCTTTATAAACCTTTTAATAAAAATGAAATATGATTTTTAACATTTCAGAATACAACTACATCTAGAATTATTTGGTTCAAAATATATAATCTTAAGATCACTTAGCAAAGGTAGATGATCCCACGCACAGCTTCATATTTGCCCTTCGCTCTTTCCATTAAAATCTTCATTATCCAATACACGCACGGGCAAACCATTTCATGAAAGACTTTAACTCTGCATATCAGGTCTGTTGTAAAACATGGTACATGAAGGTACTCCAACAAATCACATTCAGAGGATTTCATTATTTTCCCCGGTTTACTGTTGTTCATTGTCTTCATTCCTGCAATTTGCAAAATATTGAAACAAATAATATCTTTCTTTGACTCTAACTAAATATTATTTTCACCTTCTACAGATTTTGGAGTTAGTTTTATAATTGTTGGTTGAAAGAGATAGCTATTATATTTTCACTGTGAGTACTGTGAAAAGGTTCATGTGAGGTTTGCTAATTTTTAAATAAATCAAGAAAAGTGGGCTAATAATGTCACAAATTATTAGGCACTCACTGCCAGAAATTAATATTAGTTTTTTTTAAGCAGTACTGTTTAAGAGGTTGAATGGATTAATTTACATAATTACCTACCTTCTTTTTCGAAACCTGCTGCGATGTTCTGAGCTCATGGCTGGCTTTTCCATATTTCTCCTTGAAAAATCCCGTGAAAAACACGTAAAACAGGATAGCATGACATCCGATCCACCACACGAAGAACACAGGATATTCGCAGTTTTCTCGGAAGAGGAGTTGGAAGGAGTGCAGCATGATCAATACAAAATGTGTCTGCAAGTTAAGGAAAATTTAGCGATTAGTTCACAATAACACTCTCAAGCTATCGCTTAATATACTCATTTCCTGATTAGAACGGTTTTTCATCTAGAAATGAGGAGCTGATACATGCATGTTTGCTTTTTAAACGATTTCCACTCAATGCGCACAGAGCTATTGCTATTAATTGCTATGAAATTCAATTATATGATCAAGTATTTTAGAGTCATTCATATGAGTTGCCGTATCTATTATTTGAGTTCTCTTGATGTAGTGGTGTCGAATTTTCAGGAATAGCGATGTCGCGCAATTGAATGAATTGGGTTTTCTTTGTATGGCTACCATGAAGACCATATAGATATGTTATACACAGTCTTTTGGCATAGTTAGAATTAGGAATTACATTATGGTGAGAATTAAAAAAATGAACCGAAATCAATATTCGTATATCCGTGGAAACTCATTCCCTCTTCCTTAACGTAATATTTCATCTTTTCAATCAGTGATTTCAACTTTGAACCTCTCATCGGTCATTTATATTGGCCTTGCCTTTGGATAATTTTTTTTATTAACAGCCAAAGATTTGAGGGAGAATGCAGATTATTCTTCATTTTGTCTCCCGGCCATAAAAGTTGTTATTCTGCTATATGTTCAGCGTGCATTTAAATGTGGGCACAATGTGAAATGGATTTGCAATGCAGGACAGCCCTTAACTCGACTTAACCCTTTCAGTGCCAACCGCTTTTCTAGGTACGTACTATGCTGAAAGTGCCGAGGCATTTTTGCTGATTGTGCAGTGGGTTAGGAAAAAAATTAGATCTCAAAAACAACTAAAGGTATACATTCAAAAAATTTAATAAATCCTTATTATATGTGGTTTCACATTTTTAATGTTTTATTTGACGAATGCTTGGTAATATTAGTTAATATTCTATAATTAAAAGAAAAAAGTTAATGTTAAAATAAAATGAATGCTGACTATTGAATTATTAGTGAACTATCAGCATCTAATAGAGACATTGCAGGCACTTTTCGCGAGAGATAGGAGGAGAGCGATGGCGCTCCCCGGCACTCTAAGGGTTAAACCTGATTACCATTTGCAAGGTTGTGAGGTACTTCTTCCACCAGATGTACTTCTGATACTTAGGTCCAAGAGACGCCAAGAAGTAATACGAGTACATCATGATGTGCACAAACGTGTTTAGCATTCCAAAGAAGATACTGTGTCCACCTGTAATAAAAATTAGGGTTAATGAACTCTAGAACATACATTTGCTTATGTTGTATTTTGAACCTTATGTATTCACAACGCTTTTCTAACGTCATACCTGGGGTAAATTTTACTCCGAACCATACGCTGAGTGGCATAGTGCCATGATGAATGACGTGCAACCAACTGATGTGATCATTTTTCTTGCGCAGGACGAAAGAGATCTGTAGAGAAAATATAAATAATGGTTCATAATGTTTTGATACTTTTACTACGCATATATTATAAATTTAAATTGAATTAAAAGTATAATACGCACAGTGTCAAAGAATTCCGTCAGCTTGCAAATGTAGTACCACCAGCACATAGCAGCAATCTGCAATTAGAAAAATCCGTATATTCCATTATTTACTTCTAGGATGAAGCAACAGAGAAATGGGTGAAACCAATGATAAAAATGTTCGTAATTTATCTATTAACTGTCCTAATAAAACACTATTTCATATTTAAAAAACTTTTAATTTCAGTTTTCCAGTTAGTTTCTAATTATTAAAAAATTGAGATACATATGCACGTCATATATTTCAAATTATACCTCTTCGTATTTTATAAATAACTTTCAAAAATATATTTATTTGTAAATGCATTGGTCAATATTGAAATGCGGTCATTTATCATTGCTACTCCTGTCACGGAAGCGCTGAATCCTTTCCACCGCGCTTACTGGCGGAAGTATTAGTAAATCTGACTTAGCTTCGAGCTTGGAATTATAACTGATAGTCTTGAATACAGGACTCCATAAGCAATTCATTTTTACCGCATGCGAAGATTTCTCATTTATGTTGACAAAGGTATATATTCGGGATATTATTTACACATGTCTTTGTATAACAGTCATCATTTAACAGGTAAATAACAGGCACCATTGCCGAATAAGATAGTAAAGCAGATATAGGTAATTCTTATTTATTGATACCTGTTAAATGCTGCGAACAATCGAAGAAGATAATAAAATGGATATTGGTAGATCTTAAAAGTTGTAAGAGTTTTGTCTTTAATTTGGAAGTATTTTATGCCCAACCAATCACAGTCCATTTTCAAGTCCGATCAACAGTCCAGAAAATGTCAACCAGCAATAATGATTAGAAAAAGCATTCTGAAATCAATACTTGCGTGTTTGGCTGCTGGAGTGTTGCTGTAGTCAACCGGCTGGCATCGAAAGTTGTATCGATTTCTCGTCCAAATTGTCACTCCCTATAAGTAAGGAATTTTCATGTATTATTGCATATCTACTTCTAAAGTTTCATAAAAATGGACTAGAGTTTCTCACCTCGTAGAAAAGCCACGCATTATAGGAAACTTGGAAGACGTTGTAAAAGGCGAGGACACCCCTCATATTGAAAGACTTTTGGTGATGCATGAGTCGAGGGCCCAGCCACTTCACAAAGTACACGTATGACATGCATATCAGGAGGGTGGGTAGCGGACTGCTCATAAGTGGCCAGTCCTGAACTCGTGGATCTGTGGTGTGGAAGAAAAAACACCGTAAAATAGACATATCAAAGAGGACATTGGTTTCATTAGTTATTCCAACCATGTAACCTCCTTCACTCAATTAGTATTACAATCAGAAATACAAGGATAAATACGACCTGGTCTGAATTTTACTACATCATGGGAGTAGACGATGATGTAGCCTACAAAATTGAGTTGAATCAGGGTAGGATTAAAGGTATTTTCTGTACCAAATCGCAGCTCATAATTCCGAAATTTTAATGAATAGGTGATAGCAAAATTCACTCATTACTGGGCCAAAGGCGTGAGAATTCAGGATAAGAATGGTCAGTTCCTGTCCATTGGTCTCCTTACCCTCTGAGAATTTACATGGGAGGCCGACGTATTTGAGCTCGATACCCTTCTTCAGTCATAATCAAAGTGCTCTATCCACTTGTACGTCATGCTTTCCCTTGATTGACTTAAGATGCATAGCAACTTGGCTAAAATGTGTCCCAACCTGATAACAATAAGAAAAATATTTTACGTTTTCATGATTTTACATTCATGCAGTATACTCAGACTTTTTTGGCCAATATTATATACATTTTTCAGTCTTAGGTGTGTGAAGCCAACTGTGGGCAAATGACACGCTTCAACTTATGGATGCGTAAAATTTAAAAGTCTGACAGTATTTATATAATTAATATGAGCATCTTTTATCCAAAAATAATTCACTTTAACCATTACAATTCCAAAGCCATGATTTTCTGTTATACGGGCCTACCTAATGTAATTGTTACGTCTAGGTGACAGGTTTGGGCAAAAAAGCGTAAACATACTACTAAATGTAGTGCAGTGTGTCAACTCCTTCACATTTCCCCCCCCCCACCGTATTTATTTTCTCGGATACGTTAGCAAATATTTGGTTTATAGAACTGGATTGGGTGTTACGGTGACTTTTATTTTTTAGGGAGAGGGCATAATTGTAAATCAATAACCGGCCGAGGTTTTTTAATCATTCTATAAGCACAAGGAAAAAAAATTATTTATCCAATTTTTATATCAACATTGTGGCTACATTTTTGCCAGTATATATACGGACTGTTTTTTTCAATATTTTTCACATTCGTATGATTATTTTATTTTTATAATGAAAGCTATAGAATATTAAGTGATGATTTTAAATAGACTATTGAATTTGTTATGGAGGATTCTTTCTCATGCCTCGTCAGTTATGCCACATAATGGCGGTAAATATAAAATGTTTCGTAATAATTTTACATGGGGGATGTATAATGTAACTGCAATGCCTTGTTTTCCTGCTTAGGAACAAATGACTAAACATATTTCCAAATCAAGTGCAGTGTGTCGCATCTCTTACGTTTTACCATTCATTGCTTACATTCTAGGAGAGAATTCTTGTTTTTAATTACACTGCCCTCAAAGCAGCTAGATTTCCCTTTCAAATTTCTTAGAAAGTTATATCCTCCTGCTTTTTCCGAGCTCGCAGTGAAACGCAATTTTATACATCTCCCTCGAGCGTGCGCTCAACTAGGAAACGTGCGAGGTGGCATTGAAAGTGGCATGCTGTGTTACCTTCGTCTCAAACCACTTTCTCTTCCCATTCGACAACGGTGCGCCGGATTTTGATAAAATAAGTTTGCGGTCAATGGCAAGAGACGAAATATCCGAGGGTGAACTTTCCCTTAAGGGAATGTGGCGTTTAAGGAAGTGGTCATTCTCTTAGGGCAGATCGATTGTGTTGTGTACAAAAAAGTATTCCCCTGTACTACGCCTGAAAACTCATGCACTCGTCTCAAACGTGGCTCGGAATTGCAGGCCTTTAACGCTATGCACGCTAACGCTATGTGTAGTCGCCCGATGGTTAAGGTCATTTTCGCCATGAGGGATGATTAGGTGGGGAAAAACAGAGAGAAACCCCGGCAGTAGCCTATTATACGTCAGCAGTAGAGAAAGGCGCCAAGGGGATCACGACTTAACGTCTCATACGGCGGTCGGATTGCTTTTCTTGAAATACCCTCCACAAATCACTTAAGCACGGATCGGGCAGTCCTTGGAAAATCTCTGCAACCACCGGGTTTGGAATCTGGGCTCACGGGGCCGGAAGCCTTGTTTACTTGTCTCCTCACTGACCCGATCCTCCTATCTTTAAGCTGAATGTGTACCTCAATTGTGTATGCAATCATTTCCGCATTATTGGTAGTAAATTGTTGATTTTCATAGGTTTATTCAGACGACAGGATATTCAAGTTGATCAATTTTAATAATACTTAATCAGGAAAAAGATAAAGAACGTCCTTCTCAAAGGAAGACATCGATCAATAATTTCAACAATGCGTTAAGAAAAAAATATAAACACAACGGAATAACAAAAATAAATAGACAAAATACAAACGATTGCATTGCGCTTAAAGTAAGAGAAAATGCTCTGTACATCACTCCTCCTCAATTTTTCATAGCAAGTCAGGACATTAAGCTTTGTTGAATACATACAAACAATTTCATTTTAAACATAGGTAGCTCATGGATCACATACATTTTTTCTTTTAAAATTCCATTTAAAAATGCATTTTTTGCATCAAGTTGATGTGCAAACAAATTATTACCATTAATGATACTAATTATACTAATTAATATTCTAAACATTGACAGTCTTGCTATGGGAGCATAGGTTTCCGAATAATCTACTCCCTTTTTCTATGAACAACCTCTTACTACTAACCTCGCCTTGTATCGTATCACTTCTCCTTAGCGTTGGACATTTTATCAAATCCCATGTATTAGTTGAGTTCAATGCATTCATCTCTTCCTGCACTGCTTTAAGCCATTCATTTTTATCATATCTACCATCTAACTCATCATATGACTCAGGTACACCATCTGCAAGGCCTACAGCATTTAACACCAAATATGAATTCTCTTCTATTACTTGTATTGAGGGTGATTCTACTTTTTCCCAATCAGAAAGAAGGTGGGTTAACAGACAAAATTCCTCTCTGTCTTCACTCTCCTCCTTAATTAGACTCTCTCTCTCTCTCAATGCCAGTGTGGCAAATTCAAAGTATTCTGGCCTTTTGCTCACTCGACTACTCCTCCTTGGCTCCTCCTGGATTGGGCTATTTCCTGCAATATTCTCAATCTCATTTTCATCCTTATCACTCTCAATTTCCTCCTCCTTATCACCATCTAAATTCCTCTCCTTTCATTTTACCAGACATAATTATCTATTTTTTTCCTCTCCTCATTGAATATAACATCACAAGCAGAAATAATTTTGTGTTCGGATAGACTCCACAATCTATAACCATTAGGAGTGTAACTTAAGTAAAATACATTTTTTAGATCTCATATGCAGCACACACAAATACCCTCAAGTTAGTCAAATTAGGTTTGGCATTAAACCACATCTCAGCTGGCACTTTGTTGAATTCTAAACCTCTTGTTGGCTTTCTATTAATTACGTAAACAGCTGTCAGAGCAGCTTCAATCCAGAACTACTTACTAATATTCGCATCTATCAACATGCATCGTACCTTGTCATTAATAGTACGATTCATGCGTTCAGCAACCCCGTTTAATTCTGTAGTGTAAGGTATAGTTAATTCCCACTGAATTCCCTTATCCTTGAAAAATCAATTACTTCCTCCTTTACATACTCAGTTCCATTATCACATCTAAATTGCACTATGTTACAATTAAATCTATTACTGGCCATCGCCACATACTGTTTGACAAAACTTGCTGCTTCTGATTTTAATTTAAGTTCAAATGATACCGTAAAATGTGTACAATCATCCAAAAAACTCATTACGAACTGAACTCCATTATATGCAGGTGGTGAAATAGCACCAAAGAGATGTGAGTGGACCCTTTGCAAGGGTCTGGTAGTCTTAACACTTGTTGAGTTGTGAGACACGCTAACTTGCTTACCCCCCATACACACTTCACACATATGGTAGGCTGGATTGACCTCACCAATCCCATCAACACACTCAGTTAATGTCTTGATACATGTGTGAGATGGATGCCCCAGCCGTCTGTGCAAGAGCTCACTTGTCACTGCGATACTGCAGAATTTATTTCCGAGCAATTCAGAAGTCAACCTTATTTTATTTTATATAGACTTCCACATCGATATCCTATCAATGCTATATTCTGAGTCTTTTTGTGCACAATTTTAAATTTCCCTTCATCAATCATCATTTTGCAAACCTTATCTTCTAACCTTGAAATCGACACCAAATTACATTTTAAATTCTTTACTATCAAAGCATTCAAAAATTCTACACTAACCTGTTTTGAGTTAATATTGACTTTTCCTCTTACATCACCTATTTGCCCCGCTAAAATAAAATCTTTTGTTTTAGCAATATAAATTTTTACAGGATTGATTTTTCTTATATTTTCTGCTGGAGTATTAACGTTAATTAAATGGTCTGAATCTCCTGAGTCAAGTATCCAGTCACTTTTTATAACAATATTGTCTCCTTTTGCCTTATCATTCAAATAGCGTACATCTATTTCAATATAAAAACTATAAGCAATTTATTCCCTATCATTATTACTACTATTATCACATCAGTCACTGTTATCATCATTTCTCTCCGTATAATTTGCTTGAGCTTTATATCTACCCCTACCAGTAACATTTTTATAGCAAACCCATTATTCTGATAAATACCGGTATCACCTTGCTGATAATTTCGACGATTTCTACCACCATGCCCATCCGATGATGCTCTCCTCTTACTCTTCCACGTCCAGGTTGATTTGCTCCTCCTCCTGGCTGGAAGCAGTCAGCCATTTTATGTCCTCTATCCCCACGATTGTCGCAGTTGAAAGGGAAAGGCTTAAATTGCTGGTTTTGGCGGTGACGTCCTCGGACTCCGGCAAACGCAATTGGTAGAAAGTCGGTACTGCTGCTCTTCGCAATCTTCTGGCGGCTATCTTCAAATTCTCCAATATTCTCTCTAACCAGACACATTGTTAGATTTCCAGCTGTGGCAACCGTTCTGGGTGAAGTTACTACACTCACATAATCATCCGGCTTTGACGTGAGTAATTTCACTAGTTGAGTCTTCTCACTAATTATTTCTTCTTTGCTGGCCAACTCTCTTACGTGCTCATCAAATAAAGTACAGAACATTTTGAAATCTTCTTCTTGGGGTTTATACTTTAAGGCCTGGTATTTACTTAACAGACCCAATACACCAGCCATGGTTGAACTTTCACATCTTTCGGACAAAGCATTCCAAGCATCATATGCATTTACTTTGCCTTTCACGATATCAAAGTATTCCCTCTTGATGCGGGTTACTATTACTCTCTTAGCAGTTTTATTTTCTTACCTCAATTTCTGAAGCTTCGTTTCCCTCTCTTTGGTTTTATCTGCTGTTTCTTCTCCGGGTTTGGCTAATAACTGACTTTTCAAACACTTAAAAGAATTATTCGCAAGATAAATTAATTCCCGTTTGTCCAATTATCTCCAGAAAAAATTTCCAGTCATCAAAGTTGTTTCCATGAAATAGCTCTTTATTTTTTATTTTCTCTTCATCCATGGTTATATTTTCTTTTCTCGATCTGACCTATCTTCTTTCTTAGAACATGTCTGGGCCCATAACCTGTTGATTTTCTTAGGTTTATTCAGACGATAGGATATTCAAGTTGTTAAATGTTAATAATACTTAATCAGGAACAAGATGGAGAACGTCCTTCTTAAAGGAAGACGTCAATCAATAACTTCAACAATACGTTAAGAAAAAAATAAGCACAACGGATTAACAAAAATAAATAACAAAATACGATTACATTGCACTTAAAGCAAGAGAAATTGCTCTGTACAACAAAAACATATGGTTTAAATCCAATTATTTCATTTATAAACCGACTCTGATATCTACGAAACAGAACTGCTATGCATTTTTTGGCTATCACGGATAGGGAAGCTGATGTTGAAACTGTTTATAGTGTTGCCCAATGTAATATTGTGTTGAAGCTCGCTTGGGCTTAAAAATTAAATGTGTGCATTTTAATCAGATTATTATCCATTATGAGTACTAAAACCACAACAATGAATTTGAGAATAAGAGTGCATGCTATTTTGCCACTTCAAGTTCATATGTGCTCGCCTATGAGTTCTCGAAATTTTTAACTACTGCATTTTGAAATGCACATGCATCAATTCTTTGTTTATAACGGGTTCTAAGGACGGTAAGCATAAGTCACAACTTGCGTTATTTTAAAGCATCATTTAATTTAACCGAGTATTTTTATAAAATTCTGTGAGCTATTATATCCTTCTTTCCCGCATTTAGTATACATAAAGTCCTATTTGAATTTGGATGACCGTGAATCCTAATAAACTAAATAATTTTGTTTAAGTCAGACAGTGGGCTTTTTATCCTGCCCATAGTTGTTTCAGAATTACGAAATGTTACTATCGATATCGATGACATCCATGAAAAAATTAAGAAAAACCGTGATACTCTAAAGACCTATTTATAGCCTAATAAGTCCTCATTGATGTTATAAAAATAATTTTTACTAACAAATGTTTCACGTGTAAAACTCTCTAGAATTATTCCTTACTGTTTGACCGTTTTTTAAACAATTCTACTTTTATTACTATCGTCTACGACTCTCTCGTACGACCGAAGGTAATTAATTATATACCGAATATAAAATTATTTTCATATTGTCACAATAGTTTTCAAGACGTTTCTTGTATTAATTCATTTCTCAAATAAAGTTGACAGACATTCCCTTTATGCCCTCGAGAATCACCTATTGTAAGAAGCATTTGTGAAAAAAATCATGAAAACTTGACCTCTGATTTGGCTTTCTTTCACATAATGACCTCCAGATTTAATGAAAATTTGAATTTTGAACTCCGTTGCTATAAACACGGAAACAATCGAGAGGGAGGGAGTAAGCTCATTTGAAAATAGGCTATATACATTTAAGCCCTACGTATAGCTTTATATCCTCTCTTGCGAACAGTCAGTGTTTTCAGATCCTAGCGCGCATGCATTTCAGGCTAAGAATCATATTACATTCAGCTTCATTTAGGAAAAATGAAAATATTGTCAATACGTGAAGTGGCATGATATTTGGAAAAAAAGTTAACAAAGTTTTCACATCGTGACATTATAATTTTCTATGAAACTGAATAGTCACTCATTAGTAATAATGTAAGTTATAAAATTATACTGCCATTACTTTATAATATTTTCTATATTTATACGTGTGCCCATTGGATAATAAAATATAATGATTCTTCATTGCTTTCACCTTAACTTAAATTTTGATTTTTCTCTTTCCGAAATAATAATTATCTGAATGGAATGACTATTTCTTCCAGTTAACCTCCGTGGAATATCTGATATTGCTTTCATTGCCTGCAACATTTTTGACGCAGACTAATTCCAGAACTAATTATTTCTTTCCCAATTCGCATTTCCAAATTGACTCACCACTTTTGTTGTGCATTAGCTCCATATACAATTCCAGCAGTCCTGAGCTGGCCAAGGTATCGTTCGCGGTGTCCATCCTGTCAGTCGGGTCCCTCAAATCGCCGGAATTAGACCAATGCACAAGGGTGGCAACTCCTTGTAACTAAAAAAAAGACTTAAGAAACCCTTTCTCTTTGAGTACACTGGTGAACTCCCTCCCAGTTGTCAAGACAACTTTTGATCCGCGACGATTGTTATCACTTTGTATCACTAGTGCACGATAGACAGGGAGTCGCGTGGTATTTCATAGAGACGCTCTACGTCTTGCCTCCTCTGAGGCATTCATTTACTAAACCTTTCTCGAGGGTTGTCTGTCACCTTTATAAGCGCTGACTAAACTTGTGGAGTGAAATAGTGTTGGTCGCGTATGGGGTTGGGGGTTCTTCTCTATTCCCCCAGATAGAATGGCGAGGGTGTGAGTTAAGTCGGGGGGAATGGCTCCTCACGGAGAAAGGAAAGTTCACTAAGATGCAGAGACCGCGGTGTAGAGGGTGAGGCTGTGGGGGCGTCCTGAGATTGGAGTGGGGGACGCACGGAGACAGCGGAGGCGAATCTGGGCTATGTGCGGCTCCGGATTTCATTTTCAAAAGTGGCCTCGGGGTAGGTACATCCCGCAGTTGAGTAATCGGATAAGTTCGGTTAGGTCAGTTGTGCCGGGGACAAGGCGTAGCCTCATGGTGGAGGCTGACTGTTCTTTTTTCCTCCTCCTCATCTGTAGTCTTAGTTCCAATGAATCGCTTTCTAAATTGCCAGATTGGATATTCCCAACGGTGTAGTAACGAGAACTGCTCTACCTCCGTGACGTTGCTAAGCCATGCTGCGAGGACCGATCTACGAGGAGGAAGAAGTACTTCTTCCTCCTCGTAGATCGGTCTTTTGTTATCGTGCTAGAAACTTAAGCGGATGTAAATATTTGTTGCAGTGGGGGGATTTATTCTTCGGCAATTTTATCCAAAAACTAATGGATAGTTGCTATGAATTACAAAGTTAATTTTTTTAAAGAATGTAATGAGTATTTTATGAACCCTAACGCCTAAGAAAAGTTAATGAATGATTCCGTATTATCCGGTTAGGCTTTTGGATACTCCCTGATAACCCATTGTTTTAACATAATCATTTGGTAAAGCTATAATTGGCCCGAACATAACCGTTATAATGTGCCAGTGTATAAAATAATATGAAAACGCATGTCGCATCTTGCCAAAGTTTGCCGCCCAGTGATATTGGATATTTCATATATATATATATATATATATATATTTATTATACAAATAAATTTGCCTTTAGCGGAACCTGAGTTAAGCGGAAACCTGTCTTATGCGGAATATATTGTTGGTTCAGACGGTCGAAATAGGGTTTTACGCGTATTGGTGCCCTCAGTTTAACGGAATCTGTCAAATCTCGTGTATCTATCGTAAAAAACAATATTAAAGACAATTTTTCCTTAAGGAAATGGAATCCTAAAATGAGCTTCCCTAGAAAACAAACTCCTCAGAACGGAAACAGCCAAGGTTTCGTTTGTTCTCAAGTTTAACCACTATGCGATGCTGTTCTTGTACTATTCCATAATAATTTCGTCTACATGTAGAATTTGAATCAAACCATCCTTTTAGGACGCGCATGTAATAGACGTGATATGGCTTTCTCGGTCTTTTTTTTATTGTCAGTGCTTGAGTTTAGCGGAATAGTGTCTTATTCGAAAAAAATGTGTCCGAGAGATTCCAAAAACGAGAAGTTTCACGGTATTTGGTATTGAATGAAAATGGAAAAAGTTAACTTCTGCATCTGGACTTGAGAACCGTTTAACTCCGAGACCCGAGTACAAAGGTTACAAGTAATCCGAAACCCTATGAATGGAGGAAACAGTCGCACGTCGGGTTATAATGGCTATATCTCAGCCAGAGAGTAAATTAAATTAGTTGCTATTTATGGGGTGTTGGTTAATGAAGGAGGTCACAGCAGTTTCAGTATCACCCAGAGAAAATTCCTTTAAATATGCTCTGCAACGTGCTATTGCGTTTTCAATCTATAGGTGGCCATTAATAAGTAGCCTGAAGTCAAGAGTTGACGAAGGATTCCGAGTAACCACCCTCGTTAGACCTTGCGCCATGGCCCACTTACTTTCCACTCATCCTGCAACTCGTTAAATCGTGAACAAGTCTGCACACTTGAGTTTATTTATTCAAGTGCATAAAACGATCTTAGAGCGTTGCCCTAAGGCTTCGCTTACGTGAGTGATGAAACATGCGGCTTATGGGTTCATATTGCCATGCACCTTCTTTGGTGTAGCTGGTTATAAATTCTGGATATATGCGCTGACACTCCAAGGTTCGATTCAACTTTCACTCGTTGAATTCCCTCTTTATTTACCCTTTATCACAGTATTTTTACCAACTGCCTCTATCTAGGTTTATCCTCAAAGGCCGGAGTGATTTCAACGACTGGATTTAATACGGATTTTGTTTTAAATTGTTTTATTTTAAGCATTAGCATAGCTCATTTACGATATTCAGTGCTCATTATGCAAAAGTAGACAATTTTTTACTGGGTCATGCGAAAGGAAACAAATAATATATGGTGTACAAATGCAAATTATAATAGGGTTCAGCATTCTTTCGCGCTGCATCCGCGTCCGTTGTCGAAGAACCACAACAGTTTCGCCAGCTCTTCTGCCAGCGTCCTCAGGTGAAGGATGAAGTGAAGCTTTTAGTCCTCTCTTATATATAATCACCGCGGAAACCTGCGTACGAGCAAATTATAATAATTTATGAACACTTAATTGTACTGCCAAATTTTTCGCAAATATTCCCAGCAGAAACACACACGCAATCAAAAATATTTTGACAGAGAGCAATTCTTTTTGCCACAGCTGTTTCATTTTAAATCAAGTTACATTGGAATATGAGAGAGCTGAACGTAGAAACCATGTCACTTTGCTCTGATTTACATTGTTTTTCTGTAAAATTTGCGCCGTAAATACACCATGAGAACTTCTGGCTATTGTTGTTCTTGAAAATTTCTTGCATTTTTGAAAGTGGTCATTAGATTCAATTTATGCTAATTTAGATACTTCATGTTCAACCAACAAGAGAGACGTATTTCCTTTCTATATGTTTCACTTCTATGGTTACGTTGAGTGGTCAACGTCGTCAGGCGAGCAATTTTAAGAGCAACTTTTTCTCAATAACAAAACTAAGCAACTTATAGGTTGGTTTTCTTTTTATGCTATACATGTTCTAAATACCTATTCTGACGACGTCAACTGTTCGACATGACCATAGTCATGAAAAAATAATCCTGTTGAAGTGTGCAAAATTTTCTTGGTTTAATTAGGATTATAGATTCCTCTAAGTTTCGCCATATACTACCTTGTTAGTTTAAGAGACTTATTATCACTCTAACTAATGGTTCACAACTGTATACTCAACTACTGTTTCGAAAATTTTAATTTGGTTTCAGGTGTATTGACTGGTTATCAGCATGCACCGGATGTTAAGTAAACCTTAACTAAGCTCAGAGAAAGAACCTTAGCTCTAAAATTATAAAAAATATTTTAAATAAATTATTAAGATGGCTAGTGAAGTATACCTCAAAGAGAAAAGAATCAATGACACGGTCTTGGTGGGTGAGATTGAGATAACGGCATATCTACTTAATTAAAAAACCCTTTTCTTAGTATTTCAAACGTTTTCTTCTGACTCTCGTGTTTTACATTACAATGTAACCTAACCTCGGCCTATTGCTCCTCAAGTAGATATGCAGCTTCTTTATACTATTCCGTGTTTTTTAATGGTAAATAAATTGCTTGTACTTAATATTTATATATTTATTAAAAACTATTCCCAGTTAGGAAAGCTCTACCATAATCGGTCTCTAATATATTTTGCGTTAAAAATTCAGTCCCAGCTGGCTCATGCCGTTATAATTTGCTTTCCAACCCTTTTGGTAGGTATGTGAAAAACACTTACCTCCATTCATTCAATTACTTCTTTTGGTCCACCACTTCCTGGGAATATATTGCTCGTCTCTCCCCCATCGCGTCTATACTATCCACCCTTTGCTTGGGGTCCTTCAAGCCCCCTCCACGATCACCCTACTCTTTTCTCATAATCCCACAGAGGACGCCCCAACCTCCAATCCCATACTCTTGGCCCTACCGATTACTTTAATCCCATGCGGGGCACCCCCAAGTTTTGCCACAGACAAGTTAAGTAATTGAAAGGGAAGACTCTTCGGTCGGTTCTTAATTAATCACATGGTTTCAGTGGGAAAGAATTAAGAAGGAAGGGGGGTAGCCAGGGCTGGGGATCGTGGGATGTTTTCGAGAGTTGGAGAATATGAATGGAAGTTGCTAGAGGCGTTTTATCCTTCCCTAAACCCTATTTTGTACCCTTTCACTGCTTTATTTCTTTCTCGTCAACTTTGAACCATCTTACTTGTGACATTGGTCCCATTCCATCTGCAATTGGCCAATCGTAGTTACGCCCGTGAATTCTTTCTTCAGTGACCCATTCTAACTTCAGTTTATAATACGTGACTGCGTTACCAACACACTGTACTCATGTATATTTTTTAATTTAGAAGATTACTCGGGAAGGTTTAATTTACTTATTTAGGTTAATTAATTATGTATTTAAATAGATAGTAGGATGTTTAGTTTTAAGACGTATATTCCCTTTAAATCTGTACTGTAGGTAATACTTCAAAAATGGCAAGAATCCTATTGAATCAGCAGTGACTAGCGTAGCCTTCATTGCATGCTTGGAATAAGGATTAATATGTCCTCCATTATATGAATCGAGAGAGCTCTTCGTTATTTTACTAATCGCTTTTTACTGCAAATAATTTATTTTTGATCCATGATTTGTATTTTCGGTTATTTAAAGAACTTGAGGTTAAACTTAACTTTATGGCCACTATCTATCATATTTAAACTCATTTTTGTCCCCTATATTGGCCAAAGGACAGGCCTCTCACAAAAATCCTAATGCTTAGTGCTTTCTATTTAGTTTTTGAGTGTAATAAGTTTGTAGTCCACTAAATATGTCACTTGGTGTCCTTAATAATCTCTCGTAGTAGTTTTTTTTTAAGGATACGTCAGTTTGTAACAAGTTTTTGGTGAATAAATCTGTTGATAAAGATTTAAAACTAATTATAAACATCTATCCATCAAAGAATCCAAGATTTATTTCAGTTTCATTTTTATGACTAGTTTGATTTCAATATACCAAATATCAAATGCTGAGCAAAACTAGGGCACAAATACTCAAATATATAAAAATAAGGGCGGTAGGACTAGCAACAATGGTGATAGAGAAGAGGTAACGGAACGAAAGAACAAAGAACATTTTCGATCGCCAAAATAATCAGTAAAAACTGTGAATTCTCACCGATTTCACTGCAAAAATATTAAATTAAAATGAAGCATTCAATGCTTGAATGATGAGGGTATAGTGTAGGGGTAACATAAAAAATCAGCACCTAGTAATCAAGATCACAAGAGACTTTACTGCACATAATTTACCAATCTTGTTTTCCCACCCCCAACGCACTGTGGTTTGAAAAGCCAATTTTTCGACCTAAAGTCAATTTCGTCACATTTGCATTCGTCACATCGTCACATTTCGGCTTTAATTTTGGGCATTATTTGTTTCTTTCATGACGTTATGAAATGTTCAATTCAATGTGAATCTAATGAATTTTCGAAACGGTCAAAACGGTAGGGTCGTTCGTTGATATGATCCCGTTTTTCAATTGATAACTCAAACGACCTCAATGGCGCATGTCGGTCGCTTACGAATGATTTATCCCTAACCGTAACTCAAAAGGGCAAAAATAAGGTCAAACGGGAGTCTACCTACGTCTGCGTAGAAACCTTAATGGATAGTAGGTAGCATTCGGAGAAAGTGGTCGATAACTCGTTCGTGACCGGCGTCTATGCGAGGTGAGGACGGTTCAACTACTCGGTATTATGGCGGGAGCATTCTTTCCATTTACACCGAGTGAGGAAGAACTCAGCGGAAACTCACTCATCACTGGAGTAGAAAGTTCATTTTTATATGCTTCACTGCTGATGTGTTGTTGGGTTTTGTAAAAATCATCGTATGCGTGCATTGTCATTGTTGCTAACACGTCATCCTAGAAAAATAATAATACCCGGTAGTAATAATAGTATCCGGTGTGACTTTGTGTAATCTATAATCCATGTTTACACCACAGCAATAACGTTGAAAGTCGAAGTGTACCATTTTTTACTGTTTTTTTCAAAGAGTCACTCTTGCACTCAAACAGGCCGTACCCACTTGACCTTCGGACGAAAATTATAATGGGAGAGGAATGGTAGAATTGTGATTCACTGTATTGTAATGTTACATTGCCATAATTTTATGTGAGTTCACCCTAATATTCGATTATTATAAATTGTGACAAATTTATTCATTACATCTTACCTCTTCAAATTGATTACGTACAATCTTTTTTTGATAAAATTTAATGCATGGTGAGCAAAGTAATTTTCTAACAAACTTTTTATTTTATGAGAGTTCATCCTAAAATTAATTTATTTTAAATTGCGACAAATTTATTCATTACATCTTACCTGTGCAAATTTATTACACACAACCTTTTTTTGATGAAATTTAATGCATGGTGAGCAAAGTAATTTTCTAATAATCTCTTTAGTGGCTTCAATATGGCATTTAAGTTAGGCGAGAAAAAAAATGGAAAGGCAGTCATATATTGTAGCTCGTAGCTTTGCAATGCCGCAAGAAAAAAGTACCCAAATATTAGAATGAATTTATATCCCCTTGAACTTTGGAGCAATCGCAACTTAAAAGGTTTTCGACATTTCATTATATCCGTATGTTTGCCTTAATTTAGTTATCGTGACTCATAACAGGATCATATTATCGTGACACATTCATTTTTCTAGCGAATATTTCAAGTTTTGTATGAAGGTTTTCATGGCATTATTAATTCATTTTCTCTGTTAATTTTATAGCTGATAGCTTCCAAACTGCTTGATGAACTCTTTTGCTCCTATATTCTATTGGTTATAGGTGCATTGCTTATTGATGCTTGTTTATTACAAAACGGAGAGAAACTTAAAAATGAATTCAAGATGCTGCATTTACCTTGACCTTTATTCTTGGGAGGGAATAAGTTTCAGATGCAAGTTCTGGGCGTATGGCTTTCATGCAGTAGAGTTAAAAAATCATTATAACCAAATACATTTACGAAATTTTCTTATAGTTATACGTATTAAAGACTTGCACCCTCAAGGGTAAAAAAGAGCAAAACCTTTTTGTAATAGTTGAAAAGAATGGACTTACTATTCCTATCACTGCGAAAATCACCTTTCCTTGTTCAAATCTTTTGAAAAATTTAATTAATGTATTGCTAGTAGTACATAATTACGAATTATTCATTGCTGCTTCAGAAATCGCATGGAGTATTGAGCATGGTAGTAATTATTATCATAATTTTCTTCAAAACATATTTTATATGACGATGGAATACTAGGCTCCAGCTGTTTCTTAAAAAATAATGTTACTGCAGGTCAGCTGGAATTATTTTAATCGGATGTGGAATTTTAAATGCTATCAAGCGTATTCAACGAGGTCCTTTGTGGGGTACGGCCTAGAATTTGTCCCGTTCCTTTACCATAAAAGTGGTAAATGGAGCAAAGTTCATGAAAGCGCAACACACTCATTACAAATCTCATTTACTTGGTTGGCTCAGGCCAGATTATAAATTTTTAACCGTATAAAGTATTGCGGGAGCTATTCGATAACAGAACCTCAACATACAGTGTAATATAACGATTGCTTAATTCAATATTGATGATAACATATGTTTACCAAAACATTTCTTATAGCGTATGTAGAAAAGGAGAATTGAGTTCTTAGGCAATTATTCCTTGTTATTAGTCTATACTGCGCATATAAAAAATGCATAACGCAGCACCAATAGCTGTTCTATAAGTTACATTTCCAGTCATAGAAAATAATGAGATAGAAGATTTTTATGGAAATTAAACAAAATTGTTAACATATGTTGTACATCACTTTTAAAATAAAATAAACTGTTGATGGACAAGTTATTCACTCCAAATGAAGACTCCAGGGTTATTATGTGATGAACTCTACTTGTACAGTAGGATATTTATTCAGTAGAGGCCATAGAGCTATATATACGTATGTTATTCTAGGCCATAGAGCGGATATTTCTCATTAGAATTTTTAGAGATATTTTGTGCTTAAAACCTTTAATACATGAAGAAAGATATGAAACGGCTGTGAACGACATTCGATGTATTGAAATTAGTAAAGTCGCCGTTAAAATGTCGAGTTGGCTGGGGTATGAGTGCTTTTTTATAAAAAATAGTTTATTCCTTAAAAATATTTATCTTGGTGATGTAATTATCTACGAAGATATCTAATTGCCCACTATTTTTTTTAATAAAACCTATTAGTACCTGATAATGATTGATTATCAATCAAAACACGAGTTGTAAGCTGATACAATAAAATCTGTGGGCAATACGATACATTCGTTGATCATCAGATATGTTGTTCCTTGTCACCTCTCCGCAAAAAGTTGACTTCATTTATATTGGCGATATTTTCAAGTTTTGTTTTTCATAAGTAAGACTGGAACACGTTTCTAATTTTATGACTGATATTTATCACACTGGCATTGACCCGAACACCTATTTTCATCTCAAATTTTTAATGAATGTATCATATATTAGTAGCATATTTTAAACAGGGGAAGATAGCAAAAGAAAATAGCTGAGTGAGAAGAGAGGAAAAATATTCCACAGGAAGAGGGTTGAAGGGAAATGAAACAGATTGACCTTTTGATATGCCGCCACAAAAATCCCCTCCTTTCCCCTGGAACGCAATTGGCCGGAACAATCATGTTATTTTAATTAGGCAACCACCGCAAAATTCTTTTTGCCATCAAAATTCTTGCCCTTATCAAATCTGCTCATATGCTCATGCCTCTCTGTCGCTTGGCTTCGAAATATTGGGGGACGGAGGATTAGGAGAGGTCAAATATAGCTCCCAGCGCGAGAGGCTCTCAACTCGTCCTCCGACTTTGGAAAGGCCACTTGCTCACCGAGGGACGGAAAAACGATTTTCATTCTCTCGATCGCGATGTTAATTTTTCGCCCGCTTTCCGCTGGTCAAAGTTCGGGCAAAATTCCCTTGTTCAGACACCGATCCTCAATTATCTCCCGTCGAAAAACCACAACGCTCTTCCAAACTTATCAGTCTTCCACTTGCTTGCTCGAGCAGAGAGCCTCCTTTCGACCAAATACCTTCAACAGTTCCCACCCACTCCGATTCTCTTCAAATTCATTCACGATAAAACATTCTTCTCGTCCCTCCGTCGGGAAAACTTGCGGCTTCGGATTTATTAACCCCTCATGCTTCCATTGTCGGCAGTCAGTGCGGGAATTCTTTCGAGAGTTGGTTGGGAGATGTAGCGAGGAGTTTGAGGAAGGAAGGTTTGGTTTCGGACGGGAAGAAATGAGGTTGTAGAGGATAGTATGAGGTTTTCTCTCCCTCTCTTGGCGCAGGAGTTGTTTCTGAAGAGATTGGATGAAGGGGTATTCTGGCTTCTGAGAGATTCGGCGAAGGGTACGACGGTAGAGGGGAGAGGAGTGAAGTGATGGACCTTGGTGGGATGGGGTTGGACGAAGCGAAAGGGGTTAAAAGTTTCTGATGGACTTTAATTTACTCGTTCATTAATTACTTCCCTTTTGAAAAAATAATCCAGAATGCGAAAGAGCGATTGGCAGAATAATGAAATGAGTGGCAGCGGTTCATATTATCCTCTCTGTCAAGTGGAGGGAAGCAAGTCAATCTGGATTATTGTATGGTATTATTGTATTTAATCTGAAGTGAATTATACCAGATGGCCCTTCTTCGCTCAACCCATGGCTCATTCTGTATACATTGATAAAGTCATATCATATAAGATAAAATAATAAAAGTTACATGTTAATAGTATTAGTATTAAGTGAATGCAAGATTACCTTGCATATAGTGACAGAAATTGATAGAAAATATTAAGATAGAAATAAGTATAGCAAAAACCTAAAATATAATTTAGAGCGATTATATACAACAGAGTAAAAAAAAATTCAAAGAACAGCTGAAAAGGAGAACTATATACTTTCTTCAAGTGCTCCGTGTGCGTTTACGCTGGATGTCTTGTGACTGAGAATTGAATTTCATTCTCGTAGTTCCGTTTTTATTCTGCCTGCAAGGATGTGATCTAAATTAATTATAAAATCTGATGAAAAGCATGAAATATTTTGAATGGGTGACGAATTATTCCTAACTTTTAAAGCAGGATCTTGTTTTTAATTATTTTGGTCCAATTGGTATCTATAAATTTCCTGAACTGAAGTAGTCGTAGTTGTTGATTTTGAAGAAGCTTTTTGCTCAAGTAGATGCATATATAGCTTAAGCCTTGGGATTTGCGATTGAAATTATTGCATAATATTTCGACAATAGGATTGCATTAACTATCTTTCATTTCTGCATTTATATTCTTTCCCTTGGTGAAGTTCCTATGCATGATTTTGAGACCAATGCTGATTATTTTTTTCTTCTTTCAGGTGAGTAATAGAGCTGGAGGGAGACATTTAAAGACGAGAAAATTGTGAGTAAACGTATATTTGTTTTTGATCCTTCGTTAGTATCTATTAAATGCTTGTTCATCTTATATAACGTATTGATACCCTGAATAGGTTTATGGTGGCCAAATTGTTAGAAAGGAGAAGGGGATCTTAAGCCTGTAGTCTATTGAGTGTTTTGATTTCAGTGGTTCTCCTTTGGAATGGTGATGACAATTAAGTCATTCTGTGGTTCCCTTTTTATCCAATTTTTTAGTCTTCCCTCCATGAACGGTCATTTTTTCATCCTAAATAATGGTCTGCTTTTCAAAATTTTATGCGTAAAATGTCAGTCAAAATCGATTTATGTTGTTATTATTAGTGTGGGTGGGGAATGTACTTGATAATTCCAATTAAGTGAAAGTATTACATTTTTATTTGTAAGTATTATTGAATGTTTTAGCGTGGAGAATTAGAGCAGGACAAATTGAAGCTATTTTTCAGGGTCAGGGTAGTTTCATGCGATGCCTTCTCTTTTTCTTTTATCTCGCATTGTTCAAATTTATATTTATGAAGACATTAAAACGTACCACTCTTGATTTCCTTTTCTTTATACCCTTTCTTGCCGATATTAAAAATTTGGTAAAAGTTTGATGGTTAACAAGATTTTTTGTTGAATACAATATAATTCAAATCAACTATGATACGGTTCCACTCGAAGGTTATTTGAGGGAATTTCTGTAGTTTTGTTTAAAAATAGCAATCGTATCGTAATCTAGAATGAGTCATTTCATATGAAGTATTGAAATTTCATTTTGACGACGAATTTTAATATCAAATTGTGCATGTGAAACGAAAAAATTCCAAAAGTTTAACGCTATGCAAGTCGAAAAATCAAGTATTTTGTCATCAAGATAAATTCTCTCCTTTACATAGAAATCAAGTTGTGGCAAATGAAAACCTGATTTCAGTAAAACTTGTTCAGAAATCAATAAGTTAGTTTAGTACTAAAACCACTGCCGAAATTGGAAGCTATCCTATATATTAGAAATATCTCCTTAATTCATGTTCTCCTCTCTAAAGTGAATTATTCATTACTTGTATCTGCACCTTGTTCGAATAAATTCGGTCTGAATGGAAAAAAATGATTCGGAAATTATGTTTCTTCATGCCAGCTCCTACTGGTGTCAATCCCATTGTTGGTGTTTCTGTTGGGTTAATCCTGTGTATACCGAGTAATAGGAGAAATAGAGCAAAAAAACGCACGTTTAGGGTAGGTAGGAATGTGTACACCGTTTGTTTTCACAGGTCCAGGTTAACTTTGATATTAATTGTTTTTTTTCCGGTTTTAAGCTATTGCCTTCTCGATTCCAGTGTTTGACAATTACCTACTTGCCATTCCATGCGTGCTTTTGAGAAACTGCAGCTAATAGTTTGTACCCTAGTCATTCCAATTTCTTTTTAATGGCGTGATTTATATATTTTGCATTTCTGTTTGCCTCTTTTATTCCTCCTGCGTTTTTGTCCGCCAAGATCACTCCTTTGGACGTTTTCCCTTGCGCCATTTAACTGTCATTAATTATTCGGCATGCTGTACAACCCGCTGCGGCTCTGAACGTGTCCATTCCGCGGTTTTTCATGTGTATTATGGGTATTTACAGCTAAATGAAACATAACATTTAAAATTATCGCGAACATAAAAATGCAATTATGACGTCCTTCATTTATTTGTTCCCAGTATTAGGTACTTATCTGTTATATTTTTGGGCTCATCTGTTTTTATGCATTACCATGAGTATTTAGCAATTAAACCAAGTTCGATATAAAATAGCGCTGACGCAAAATGAAGAAAATGAAATTTGTAGTGGTGCCATGGGGATCGTTAATAAGAATTTGATGATAAGTTTTAAATCAATGCGGCTGCTTTTTTGTTGATGTAAGTCTACATTTATTGATACTGAGCATTTGATCCAAAAATCAATCCATTCTCATCAGGGGTGATGTGAATATGATTATTTTTGTGCATATTAATATCCATGGAATCAAGACTAACTCTTTAATGGGAAACGTATATTACAAAAAAACTGAAACTTTAGAAATAATATATTTTCTATTATATGAAAATGAAATTATGGAACAATTAATCATCGGAATAGCGCAGTGCATAACTATCGAGAACTCGAGGAGATTTTAAGGGCATAATTTATCTTGTTACTTTTCCTTGAGCAACGGCCTGAGAACCCAGTTACACGGCCAATAATCTATTTCGTCAAACTGTTTGCATTAGGTCTTACACGTTCTTATCGTGAGGAAAAATGTGCAATTCAACGTAAAACTAATGAATTTTTATCGTTTGCCGGCAACTTAAGGAATAATACTGAAGGGCATCTGGGACATCAATACCACCGTTTGAAAATCGCTCTTTCACACTCGAACCTAATGAAAAGAATAAAATATTTACTAAATACTACATCAGGAGCTCCATTTGCAAAATTGCCACGAAAGAGCACGTTAAGGTGGCTGAAGTTTTTTCTCGTTGCGTGTGATCAGCAATGAAGAAATCGGTGCAAACCCACTTATTTCTTTGAACTAAAGGGCAAACCGCTTATTAATTGTTGCCTCTAATGGATATGTATTTAAAATCGAAAAAGTTTAAAAATTGCTTTATGCCAGAAGTGGCAATAGGCCGAGTGTACCTGATAAATTTAACTATAATTTTAGGAGAAAGCCAAACGTTGTGAAAAACAGGCCAAGACTAACATTTTATAAACGTTTTTTTCTCTATATGGGACCAAATTTGCCTCACCTACTGCCCGCTGAAATTAAAAAATAATTGTGTCCAATAAAATGTTAAAACTTGCCAAAGACTGCCTTTTTTCTCAAGAAAAAATTTAGCACTTATTTTTATGCCATTTCATTATAACAATACATATTTCATAGCTACTACATTTATTTTTCACATACGTTTTTGTTGCTTGCTGGTGGTTAAATTCTGGTCTTTTCACCTACGAGAACACCTAAATCTCCCTCTGCTTCGGTATTATCGGCGTTTACAATCAAAATTTTGGGAGTAAATAAATTATTACTAAAATGCAGATAGGTTTTTATTTACTTTTACGTCCATTGCCGTAACCACTTTGTCACACGTGAGTAACTCTTCATCTTATCTATCTATTTGCCGCTTCGTTCTCTTTCTGTTCTTCCCCCCTCAATGCCTTCACGATCTGACCGTTCCTGCTTCACCACTGCCAACCCCTTCACACAATCACCACCACACTTCGTCTCCATCCTCCCCCTTCTCACGGAAAATTCCCGTCCGAAACCCAGCTCGTCGTCCGTTGTATTTTTGCGCGTCCGGTTCAATGTTTGTCGTCCACTTTACGCAGGTAGGCAGGCTGCACACGCACGCACACGGGGTCCTATCCCCGTCGCATCGTTGTGGTTTGGATGCGCGTGATGCACGAGTGAGCCGTACAAGGGAGACAAGGAGACGGTAGAGAAGTGGTTGCGTAGGCCTCGCAAAACAAAACGACATGGCGGAGTGTGTGGACATATTACTGGAGACAAGGGCAGGGTCGCTATCCGGATTGTTTTACGCCTCGGGACCTGTATCGGTAAAACAGGATGAACTTCATGTAAAACAAAAGTAAAACTATTGCGGTTTAACGGGTCGGGACAATTTCTTGTACTATTATGTAATCAGTAGTTTGGCCACATGCAAAAGCATGTCAGATTAGCCGCGAGAGACTTTATTCTCATGCTTATCCTATTCATTATGCTTCATCTATGTTGTAGCTGAATGAGGACCATTCTAATTATTCGAGGAATGGAGGCTTTTTAGAATAATTAAGCCAAATTTTTGTGAGGAAGAAATGCACTAGACCATTTGGATTGTGATCAAACAACTTATTCAACTCATTCTGAAGATCATTCTCTCAGGGACAATTTAGAAGTTTTTGCGCAGACGTTAGAGAACTATCCATGGAGCGTTGATTGAAGGTATTGCGATATAAAAATGCAAGGTGATTATTCTGATTGTTTTACTCGTCGAAAACGTATCTGTTAACAGGATGGTCCTCAAGTGAATTAGGGGTAAAGCGGTTTAGATTTAATATTTTTGGAAAATCTGCTTACGTCATGTGATCAGAACATCAACGTAAAATATATTCTAATAAGCTCCGAGTGGCATGTTATTCGTAATTTATCAATTGCGTGTTGTAAAAATCCACTTGGATTCTAGTACCCCAGAATAATGCCATGTGAGAAGTAACCCAGCGCAATGCCATTAGCTCTGCCGATTAACATTTTGTTATTTATTCGTTATACATGGAAAATGACGCAGTTCTTGGGCTCTCTGTGTGATAGTAAATCGATTATGTACAAAATCATTGATAATATTTATGTTTTCTTGCGCCATTTCTGTGGTAAGAAGGTTACCTTTAGAAAGTTTAGCCGTTCCATATTTTGCTACCGGTAATTGATAGTGGCCATTAAAATTCTATATACCTATTCTACTATATATAGTTTTATTATATAGCTCAATGCATGTAATTTATTATAAATGTATTTATCCTGCATGATCAAATTATGTGTACTATACATTGCATGAGTTTTTTTATATACCTACATCTGTCATATGCGTTCTTCTATAGGAAGTTGGTAATTTATATTTTTCAGTCGTGCAATTAATGCTTAAAATAGCTTCAAAAATCTGAACTAATTGAATATTTACTGTCTGAAAAGATTAATTATGAATTTTGTCTTACAATTGTCTACCGAATCATGTTGTTTTGCTTCTATGATGGGGTAACTATCAGTGGCATCAGTCATAATGGTTTTTATCAGACAGATTCTCATGTCAGTTTCAGTAAGCGAAACACTTGCATCGTGTCATTATCTCATACCAAGTACTAAAAAAATAGTAGGATACTCTAGTGACAAACAGAACTCCTTGAAGTGAAAACTGGATTGTAGTCATTCAATTGTAAACGCTTGGCTATTTTTTTAACATGGAAATCAATAAAGGTAGAGCTCAATACCATGATGGTTTTCCACTTTTCCCAATTGAGTAAATGTTTTATTTTTCAAGCTAACAGGAAAAATTTACGGAGAAAAGAGCGGAGAGATTTACTCAAAAACTACCGCATCCATCCCCCAAAGCTTTGATTGCCATTTTTAATGGCTCAATTTGAAATCAATTGCTCCTCTTATCCACTTAAATATCCCTCTGCCTTTCTGGAAGTTTTGTTTATACGAATTGCCCCCGAGTTGCAGTGATGCTGAGCGTAACGGTAAGCCTTGTGTTCCTCTTCCGTTGGAGAAGAGTGTTTAATTGCATGTACTGCTTTGAAATGGATTCGTGGCCGCTGTGTTCTTGCGGGACTCAGAATTACACGAATGACAAGCTTGACAAGTCGTTTTGCATCCTGAGTTTCATCTAGGCCGAAACAGCTATTTCGATTTATTTGAGAACCGCGGTTGAAGGCCGGCCGTTTGGGCATTACCTTTTAGAAGCCTATTCTACAGAGAAAATATTTTTCGTGATTTATTCATACAAAGCCATTTTAATATTCTTTATTCTTTTAAAGGGAAAAGTAGTCACATTTTAAATTCAGATTAATTCAATAAACTGCATTCATATTATTACGTGAAGCATATGTTTTCCAGAAATACTTGATATTTGAGACTGAATAATTTTGTATAAGCGTTTCTGCCATTATTTTGGAAAAATGTTTTGCGTTTGTAATCACAACACCACCTGCGGCATTTGGAAGTAATGAAATGAATTTTCTATCAGGAGCTCTAAAACCCAATTTTTAACCCTGCAACGAGGTTCATTTAAAAAATGGCTGTAATAAATGTGGTCATTTGTTCAACGTGTGATAGTAAAACACGATACTTCTGCTCTTTTTTAAGAATTTTTCAACTTTTTAAATAAGAAGTTAGGCAATTACATGTCCATTCTTCATAGTTTCCCATCAAAAATATATCCTGAAATATCTAGCATTATATATATGGAAATAATCTCTAATTATTTCCATTGTCAAATTGTGGATGATAATATTCCGTGTCTTACGCGCGATTTTCAACCATAAGGCATGATTGAGCGTTCAATCACGTTTTCACTTCAGCCACTGGTCACCTATCAGCTATGATGTTTCCATCTGTTTCTTCGTCGGAAGGATTCGACCTCACTTGCACTAAATAACTTGCTACTACTCCTCTGCGTTCTCACCCTTCTGTCGCCGTTCTTGACGTCATTGTTACCCACATAAGGCAAAAGCGTTGAGTAAATCGCAAATGCTTGTTGGACTCTCTCCCCATCCTCAGCGCCGTATCACCGAAGTAATTGGTAGAGCCACTCATTCCGACTCACTTGGAGGACACGTCATGCCGCGCTGTGTTGGATTTATATGCGTTTGGAGGGGGGAGAGTGGTCCGACCCATTAGCGGTCAGTTTGTCCTGCCCACAATCCCGGCCCCTCATCTGTGCCTCATGCCTCCCCGTCCACTTAATGCCCGCTCTCAAGCCCATGCAGCCAGAACTGCAGGATGCATTTGTGCTCCAGCGGGAGCGAGTCTAGCGACGTGGGAGGATGCTTGTTTGCCGTATACTCCCCAGTTCTTCCCACTTTGAGGTTTTTTTTTCTGGAATAACCTAATCAAGATGTGAACACTAAAGTTGTCAAAACCGCATTGGATAATTTGGATTTTGGAAATTTGCCTGTTTTACGTATAAATTATGCATTTTTTATTCTCACACCACCGAATATCTATCAATCGGGGTATTCAACAAATTTAGCAAGTTGAAGTATACGAACAACCGTGCCCTGGACAGGGGAAATCTACCCAGGCGGGACTCGAACTCGCGACCTCTCGTTTGGCAGGCGAGGACGTTACCCCGCCGCCACCGAGATGGAAATCAGATCCATAGATCATGTGAGTGGTGCGGATTTTCTAGAAAGAGTGGGTGAGAAGTCTTCTCTAACCCTTATTATATGGTGACGGACAGACAATTTATTCGGTCACATCATGAGGCGGAATTGAATAATGAAAATTATCGTCGGTGGATAGGTGGAAGAGAACGGCGGATCTTTTGAAATGCCTATGATAGCCTCTGATGAAATACACTGGGCAGTGGTGAAGAATAAAAAGCAGGAAAATCATGTAGGTATTAAATGATTGTGTAATGAAGAGTTTAGTGGAGTGATGCCCCAAATGAGACTTAAGCCTCAATTGAGGCACACTTGTGGTGATATGGGATTGAGACACACTTGTCGCTGCATTACAGTTTTAGCAATTATTGTTTTCTGACTTTGACAAAGGACATGATCCAATCTGATACTATGTCGTAAATTAATACTATTTTACTTCACTTAAATGGTGGACGAATGACTTGCAGAAATGTGACTTGATTGTTGAAATTAAACTTATGAAATAAGAGAGAGAACTTGGTATATTTGTGATATTTAGTATCACCCGACGTTACTCGCTTTATTTCCTGTAGTTTTATCTATCTATCAGTTAACCTGATATTTTATGTTGATACGGGAGGAACTATTGTTCAAAGATGAACATAAGTGGTCTTTTTCAAACTGGGACAAAGAACTCTTACCAAAACATTAACCATTGGCCATCGGATTTTCATTAAGGTAGTTTCGCACATTTTACGTAATTCTAGCAAAATGTTTATAGACATTGTTCAATATGTCTGTAACAATAGGAACAATGCGAGCTAATGGCTAATTCACTACGAACTATAGTATATCGCATGGCTTACATCAAGTTTAAAATCTCATAGTATACAATAAATTATGGAATGAATCTATAAAACTTTCCTTAGAATTAATTCTGAAAAAGAAAAGAATATAGTTCAACAATAACGGCCATCTCCTGTTCGAATGATTTACTTTCTGTTTTCTTTCCTCCTATCCCACCTTGTTGCTGCTTCGCCTTCTTCTTTTTCTAACCAGCTTTCAACCAACTTGCGTTCACACACGCATAAACTACCGCCAACCATGGTCGGAAAACGGTGGTTAGAATCCCAACCACGGTTAACGGTAACTTGCGTTCACAATTCGTTTTGTAACCATGGTCGGGCTAACCGGCGTAAAAGGAGCGTAGTGTGAACGGGGCATAGCCAACCAATGTCATTAGTAGTTCCAGATGCGGCCGATGCACGGTAGTTGGTGTTGTTGCCCATAGAAAGTTAGGAAGCTTTTTAAATGACAAACGGTCGGTAATCCTCATTCAAAATCATTTAGTTAGGTCAAAATTAATCTTAAAAATCCTAAGGTGGACAAAAAAGGAATTTAGGAGGCGATATATAAGTCAAAATAATTTCTCACTCGCTTGTTCACTGAGAATATTCTGAGAGCAGCTCTGAGTTTACGATGGTACGCCTCGTTGGTTGCTACTTGTGTAATGCAAACTGTATGTGAGGAACGGTTTGGATGCAGAGTGGCAGGTAGATTGCGCTCTGTTTACACACTTGGAATGAACCAAAATGGCCATATACTATAGCGAGTCTCCCTCTCCGCTTTCTCGTTGACAGATAATCCGTGTTCACTGCGGCAAGGTGACCGTCGAATCACCACCTCTTTGCGCTATAAGGTACTGGTTGTTGCGGTGATAATTATCGTGACGCTAACAAGTGTAAGTGCTGTTCCAGCAAAAATATATTGCTTCCGCTCTCCATTCGTCCTGCTATCTCCTTGCCGTAGTCTCCTTTCGTCGATGGACAAGCCAAACTGAGCTATGGCTACCTTCTTGTTTTATGGGTCATTAATCGAATGAAATAGCGTAGGTAGAACTTCTAAGGTTGAAGAGCAGCGTAATATGCTTTTGATATGGCACATGTTTCTCAATTTGGTATTATGCAACCTATTTAAGAGATTCACCCTGAGGTGTTGTATCATTATCAGGTTGACGCACAGAGCATCATCTTAAAACCTCTCTGATTTTCCATTTCCAACAAAAATTGTAAAATAAAAGAGTTATTTTGCCAGACGAATAGATATTTGAAATCATTTCTCATTCGAGCAGTATAATAATAATAGCATTCGGCTTTAATAAATGAAAGGTACTTAGGCTATCAAGCCATTTGCAACGCACAGCTATGATCCTAAAGTCTTTTTTCACGCACACATTGAAGTGGCTTATTTTGTAGAAATGTTGACGTGGATGAGAATGAGTAGGTAAGTTAGGATTTTCTGGAAATTCTTTCACATTTTCCTACGTGATTTATAGCGACTCAATATTGAAGATGAATAGTTCTCAGAATACGTTATCGTCGTCTTTAATTTCATAATGAGACTTTAAAATGTGTTGAGACTCACACACTATGCCAATGTCTGTTTTTCTTCTTTTTTCAATTTAAATTTCATACCATAAAAACGTTTTCAGTGTATTTAAAAATATTTCACTCCTTCCGTCATTTGGAGCACGCTGCCAGCATTTTTTAAATATTTTAAGAGGTGGACATAATAATTTTACTATGATGTATGCTGCGGGAATGAAGAAGTTAGGTTTATAATGGCAAGTTTACAATATTGAGTCGGAAAAAAATTACGATGGTGGCAATATAATTTCCAACGGCGTTCAAAATATGCCACGCTGTTTTGTGGAAACATCTAAGTGGTTTTAACAATTGATAGGCTAACTACGGTAACGTTATTACAAAGGTATGATATATCGAAGGAATATTTATGAACTATCGGTTCAAACTGAAAACTTTTGCCAATTCATGGTTTATAAGGTTCAAACTGAAAACTTTTGCCAATTCATGGTTTATAAAAGTCTTTTTCAAGTTTATGAAGAGCAATTAGAAATTTATGCATGGCACAGATCTGACACTTAGCTGTCGCAAGCTGCTGCATTACTCTTAGGAATCTTTACAAATCCTCAGCATTTGGAGATCTACTGCATCATTGAAATACATGTGTATATGGTAATATCGGAGTTCATTTACCTTACTGGCCTCTTTGCAGTAAACGATTTGTAATCCTCCTATTTACTAAATCCCATTGATTTGAAGTGGGAGCCATATTGTTCGGCAGTCCATCTGAAAGGAGGTTAATAAAAGGTAGCTTGTTAGTACTCTCCGCCGCTTCACAGCTTGTTTCAGCTGCTTAGCTCACAGTCTCAGACTCCCGTGTTGCTTTTCAGAATCATAGCTAAGTACCCTTTATTGACAGTTCGGATGACTATTTTAAAAATTGGCAAATTACTCTTCCGTTTTCTATTTTGCTGGCGGTTTATTTATCCCTTTTCCTGAAACATACGTTTATATTTTTGCCGTAGTGTAGCCTTGCTCTATTAATAATAATAATAAAATGTCTTTATTCGGGCGAGGTTGAGACTAAAAAGTCCCCTCTTCCACCTAACCCCTCGATAACGTCAATGCAATCATATTAAAAAATGGTAGACAAACGTTTACAAGACAAAGAATATACAATATACACTGTTAAAGAAATGTCAAAAATATAAACAACTATATGTGAAAATTTTGTGTAAAAAAGATTTCTGTTTGTGGGAAAAAACATGAGGATAAGGTTGTATAATCCTTCAGCGAAAAAAGCCACTGCAGGTAAACATATATATATATATATTATATACATATAAGTATGCGGTCGATGGTGGAGAACGGACAAAATAAACACTAATAAAAACATAGAAACACATAGAAAAGGACACTCACAAAGAATCTTGCAAACGTTTCAGCGGGTTGACCCGCTATCCTCAGTGCTGAAAGTGAACTGCTGCAGGCAGATCCTCCAGTAGCTCTCCTTGGTGAAGTAGTGGGGGTGGAAGAAGGGGAAGGGGAGAGGGGGGGAAGGGAGGCTAGGGTTTGCTTTGGCTCTTAGTGGGCAATGTTTAGCCCGGGCGTTTCAGACGCCTTTTCAACCCGAATATGTGCCATTTCCCTCGTTCTCACCTCGATGATGGTTGCCTTCTCTGGTAGAATTTCAATGATAGTTAGGGAAAAACATTTATCGAAAGAACTATTGTGTGAGGCAGTGTGAATGGGGATGGGTTCATGAAAAGGGGGGGTTTTGCAGGAGTGCCTGTGGTTGTTCATTCGGATGGATATGGGTGTGGTACATTCTCCTATGTAGTACGAGGGGCAAAAATTACAAAGCAGCTTGTAGACAACGTTGAAGGAAGTACAAGACGGTGTGGAGGAGGATCTATTGATGACAGGTGAAGTGGTGGGGCGTAGCAGAGGGCAGCACTTGCAACGGGGGCGGTTGCAAGGAGTCAGGGAGGAAAGTGGAGGGAGTGTGTGCCGGAGGAGGGGGCGGGTGGATTTTAAAATATTACCTAAGTTAGGTGCTCTTCTGTAGGCAATGGAGGGGCAGGATGGAAGAAGAAAACCACAGCTACTCTTAATCAATATTGTTAAATCTTATTTATTTATTTTCATTACCCCATAAACAGCACATTTATGGCCTTTACAATGGGGAATTAACAATTAACAACGAAGGACATTTACACACACCCATGCCCTGGATAACTTACCCAGGCGGGACTCGAACCCGCGACCTTCGGTTTGGCAGGCGAGGACTTTACCCCACCGCCACCGCTTAATCAATAATTCATGTAAATAAATTATTCATTAAGATTACATGCAAAGAATTCATGTAATAGAATGTCCAATGATTTAACAATATTGATAAAAATTTTTAGTTAACAAATGTTTTTATATTTAACATTTTCCTTATCCCATGAATGAAAAATATATTAAATATAATTTTAATAGGGTGAAACAATAGGATTTTATTCAGCATGCTGGCGAATTTCTTGCAAGAAACAACTAATAATTTAAATGAACAATAAAAAATTTACATGCATTCGGCAGTAAAATGCCTCAATGCTTTGGAAATCAATTCATTCCTCGTGGTGCTATTAATTATCACTAAGCGCAGTGGCAGAAAACTCTCAGAAATACTATTTTTTCATTCTCCTTAGGTTACATGCATAACTTTTTTTAATTAAAGAGAAAAACGATTTTATCTATAGAAATATGATAATCCGTTGAAAAAGCTTAATGTCAAGTCTCCGTACAAACTGGGCGTATTGATGTCATAGCAAAGTGCTTAGGTATTCTGCAATCACCCACACGTGATGCATCGTACCTCGCAGCATTTAAAACTGGAACATAAGAGGGAGACTGCAAGTGCAGGATTACGCATATCCGTTACTTAAACCTTAGTGAATTATTAATTAAGCAGCAGGCACCACCGGCGTTGCATTCACCTAATGCCCCACTTGCGAATCGCCCCAGTGCGCGGAAAACCGCATTTTACCCAGTGACCTCCTTGCAAAGATGTGGATCTTAGCGAGTAGTAACGGGCTGTATTGTTTGGTTTCGGATCCGACAGTAATGCGTTGCGAAACTTCATAGACAATGCGAGTAAATCCTCGAGTTGCTCACGGGCTGGATGAAACCTCACCCGAAAGGGAGACCGCCACAGCTCCGGTGGCCTCAGGGGGTAGTTAGCGGGCCTAAGAGGTCACATTACGCGCGCCGCCGCGATTGGGTTTTCAAGCGCTGATGATAGGGCTTTGCGAAATGGAAGCCGGCGGGGGTAATCGTTCACGCGACCGAGAAACAAGGTCGTTCCCTCCAGCCATCATTAGTTAGCGCTATCGACAATGGTCATTTTGATTCGAAGCTCCCTCGCGAATCACCCGTTTTATTACCTGAGGTGATTGTGAATTGGCAGCGAGTGCTAAGAGGCGTGAAAACAAAATGAGGCGATGCATGGCTGCCTACTTAGTAAGAGGCGATCTTTAGATGAGTCGAAAGCTGCATTTTCCTGTTGCCAGAGGATATCTTCTCTTTGCATTGAACCTCTCAGAACGAAGTCAAGATTTCCTTTTGATACGCTGAAATGGGTGGTTGCACGTTCTGAGAAGTACAATGGGTGATGTGGCTTCATAGAAGCCAAGTGCTCACCTAATGCATGTCGAGAGTTTTGAAACGACGTTGAATTTCTTTTTTAAGGTGCATAAGAGGCAGCGATCGCCGAGTTTCAAGTGGAATAGAGGAGACATCCCCACCTCAACTCCCATTTCGTGCCGTTGCTCAAGAGGTCAAGACAAGAACTAAGCTGAGAACGTTAGCGGTGAATGAAAAACATAAGCACCGATATGACATTTACTAAACTCCTGCATTAAGCGGATATCATGATGGTTTGAGTGACTTTCAAGTGAATTATCTTAGCTATAGGGATTATTGAATTGGTAAAATTGGAGGCATGGGTTCCACTTTCTGTCAAGCTCTAAGAAAAGCTAAAAATACAAGCACGACATTCCATAAAGTAGCTGAAAATAAGAATAATATATTTGAAAGTAATATGTTACCTTAAAAATAAATCGGTTTCCAAACGTAAGTGGCTATGTTAGTCGGTTGGGCAGGTGTTTCATGCCATAGTAATTTCAACCGTTATATAGGTGCGTCTCCTCAGATGAAAAGTCGATAGTAAAAATAAAGTTAATTGTAAAATAAAATAAAGCAAGTAAAACAAGAATATACTTGATGATGTCTGCGGTGAATGAAAATCCTTAGCACCGGTGTTAACGTCCTCCTGCACCGACTAACCGAAGATCCTGATGATGGTAGTGGCTTAATATCTTAGTTAGTTAGGGCCGTATTAAATTGGGAAAATTGGAGGCGTCGGTCTTGTGTATCGGTTCTCGATTTCTATTCAGTCGAAAGGAAACGATAAAAATTAGGTTTGATAGTGCATATTCATGGTGTAATAGTTGGGAAAGTAATAATTCATCTTTAAATAAGTCAGTTTTGCCCAACTTAAGTGGCTGTGGTTGACGTTTGGGCAGGTTTTCCATGCGAGAGTTATTCCAGCCTGTAATATAAGTGCATCTTCTCTGATGATAAGGCAACAGCAAAAAACAGTTATAGTAATTGTTATAAAAAGTCCAGCAAGAATATCGTTCTGGTAATGAAAGTATCCAAAAAAATATGTTATGAGCTACCTTTCAGTGATTGCACATTGTCAATTATAGAAGTTCATGGGTATGTGATTTAACAAGCGTTCATTTTCAAACTTTGTTTCGTTTAGATTAGTCTAATAATTTGAAACTAGTGCACGTACAGTGAATATTTATCTGGTCATTACTTAATTGAAATTCTACGCCTCTTAATAAAGGACTTGCTGACATTGTGTATTACATGGGCTTATCCCAGCAGAGTAGAGCAGTTGAAAAATTTAGTGGATGTTTCAGGTATTATAATGCACTCCTCAACTCCTATCCTTCGATTTTATAGTGATCCATGTGTTTTATAGTGGTCCATTTAATACATTCATGATTAAAAAAGGATGTTTTCGTCATGATAGATTTAAGCTCAATGGTCTGATTTCTAAAATAGGCCAAATACCTACACATTTAATTTCAGAAAAAATATTTTCGTAAATAATTATCATTTGGTGGGATTTTCAGTTTTGCAGTTTGCGTTAAAAAAATACACTGCAGTTTTTTAAACTAGGATCTCTCAATTCTTATTTTCGAACTATTTGCATGATGTTTTCCTCAAATCCACTGGACTGCTTATCAATTCTTACCCGAGGCTTCGTGCAGGTTTTGGGTGCCGTTATTTGATAATAATGGAAAACATTTAAGGAGCTCAAGATTAAGGATACGCAAATTATTACGATCACCTTATTGATATATTGGTTCATTCCTACTTCTTCTATGCCACACGTAGCTCGCCAATTGCCTCATATGAGCCATGAGATATTTAGCCAAGTTTAAAATACTGGAGTAAATATTTTAATTTGGATATCGAAATTATTCTCTGGTTCAGAGTATTGATGAATATTATTGGAGTATTTACAGAACGCGTTCATAATGAAAGCGAATTGATTTAACGTGTTTGATAGCCTAATATTCATTGCTGTACGCTATTTTAAGAGAAGACCTTGAGAAAATAAACTGATGGTGGCGATCATTATATTGCGAGGCATAAATAATTAATTAACACATCAATATTAACTAATAAGTGAAACTATTGCGTCATTAGGTTGCGGGACTTTATTCATAAGAAAAGTATGTTTTAATGTAAAAGGCAAGGTACCTTTTTCCCAATATTACTCGCATGGTCGGTGTTATTAAAATTGAGAGAAGATTGCTCCAAGTTCAGGCAATTCATTATACTGAAAGAACATACATGTATGCTAAAACCGCTGACTTATCTGACAGCATAACCGAAATAAGGTCGTTTTAAAGTTTCTCAAATTCCTTTCCTCTATATCTCCGTACTCTTTTCACTGATATCGCGATTTATTGCTTTAAAATTCTTCGCTGCTCCTTATTAAAGACCTTTACCCATCGCTCGGACCAACCTCCTCACCCAGGCTTCCTTCCCAGCGAGCCGTAGATTTCCCGCTTCCCCTTTTTCTCTGCTTCCTATCTCCTTCCCGACGGCGCGTCGCGTCTGGCAAGGGTATCGTGAGGTAGTTTATGCGTGTCCCCCCAGATGGCGCCTCTATCCTCCATCACGTCCTCACACCGCTTGTCCTGCGTGGCCCACGCGAGTCTACCTCCCTACGTTTTTCTCCATCTGAAGGGGTATCGCCGTATGTCGCGGCGTAAAGCGTCACAAAGGACTATCATGGTTTCGTATTTTGACTCTTAACATCGGCTGTGGCTCACATAACTTCGTAGAGTATTAAAACATAAATATTAATTAGTTCTGGCAAGACTCGTAATTTATGGTTGTAATTGGGTTGTTTTAAGAAAATATAAGCAAGAATCTAACGATATTATCCACCATCTCAATCTACTCTTTGCAGTTTTGATCCCAAAAGAAACTTAATGGAAAGTTATATTATTGATTAAACTCTCTAGGACTTCCAGCCGGTGCGGTGTGAACGACATACCGTCCATACCGGCAGGAAGTCCGTCTTTCCTAAAGCTTACTCTTCTATCGTCCTCAGGGACTTAGTTAGGACTTAATGGACTTTAATAAACGCTATTCCCAACTTCGTTAGAGCACTTCAATTTTTTTTTTTTTTTAACTGTAAACGGCTGGTGTCCTAGCACCCCCTGCCGCACGCCTTTTAGGCGGCTTGCGGGATATTACGTTGATGTAGATGTAGTCTCACCCCACTAATAGACATTATTTACCGGGAAAACCTGAAATTAGTTACATAATTGACCGTTGCTAATGGATTTTTAAATATTTGAATACTTGAGGCTACCTCGGCGTTCTCGAAATATAAACCCAAGAACGCGTTCGTGCATTCTATATTGCTAATTATCCCAGGGATAATTTTGCCATAAAATAGTCATTTAGGTCGCAAGGGATACGTACATCCATGTCCCAATCACCAGTTAGTTATGCTGTCAGTCATAACGCCACGTTATCTTCCTAAAAGACGAATCCGTGCAAAATGACTTTTTCATTTTAATTACAACCTTGAAGTTAATGAATTCGCACCTGTGCGCAATACTGTGTTCTAAGTCAATATCCTCATGCAGAATTTTATGTTCTGTAACATTTATAAAACATGCAGAAAAAGCCTTGTTTCGAAGAATTTTCAGGCAAGAGTAAATGATCGTGTTATTTCATTGCTTAACAATCGCTCCTTGTAAATTTCCTGGATATCAGACAATTACTGATACCACTTATTTTTTATCAGAGCGCGACCCGGGTTTCAATGAATTATCATCATCTTCAGGCGCCTCCATCACGATGTTATTTCATTGAAACCTGGGTCGCGCTCTGATAAAAAATAAGTCGTATAAGTAAATGTCCGATATCCAGGAAACTTATAATGGAATACCACAAAGTAACGCAAGAGTTAGTGAATATTGCTCCTTGTGTCTTGAGCGCGTTAAGTCCTATGGAAATTGTTTTAACCAATATAAAGTCCATTTATCGATCAAATTTTATTTAAGATTAAAAGTTGGTTTAGTTAAAATGGAAGGTCGCTGTTCTTGCTTTCCGAGCTCTGCGTGTTTCGTCGAGGCATTGTCTCCTTTAATCTCACCCCAGATATCCCTGAACCCCTCTTTTATTCCCATCCTAGCAATAGGGAATTCTTCTTTGCTCCCGACTCCCTTTCGACTCACCCCTACTTACCTATATCATCCAGTGCAGTCACCGCTGGAGTAATACTTTCACGTGGCCGGGGCGTGTGAAGAGTTGATGTAACAGAGTAGAGCAGCGACCAGCCGTGCTGCCATGAGTACGAGGGGTACCGCTGTGGGTGGGTGCGGGGCTGCGAGAGAGATACCAGGGCTCCCGTAGGGCTGTTGGCAGGGGGTGTAAGAGATGATCCGACGAGATTTTATGTTGCGAGGGTAGAAGGAAAGGTACAACGGAAAGGGAGAATTTTGGTCGTGGGGTGTCGTGGAATGGGTTCGGATCATGGGGTTGTTTAGTGTGGAGGGGCTGATTCGTCGGTGAGTTGGTTTTTCGTATCGCCCCCTGAGAAATTGCGAGGGGCGGGACGATGCGATAAGGAAGGAATAGGAGGGGTTGGACCCAGGTTGTATCGAAGGAATGGGTTGTTTTGAGTTGGTTCCTTGCAGGAAACGCGAGGGAGAGTTTCCCAGTGTATTTTTCCCAGAATTGGTATTCAGGCAAGGTAGTTGCGCAAAAATATTCCAGGTAAGTCGATAAACAATGTATTTTCATTTTTATTTTAATTACCATAGCGAACTTAAACTCAAGGGATTGATAAAAGTTGTGTATTCAATGTATACATTGATTTTTTTGGTTTTCCAATGCATCAACATAGTGTTTATTATGCTTGCCTTTTAATTTTTCCATTTTATAATTAAATTAGGATATGCAAAAGACGCAAGAAAATATTTTAATAATGTTATGTTATTTAACATTTTTTTACTATTTTTTCCCTGTGCATGTATTAGAGAAACTATTTTTTACTTTTCATCTTTACTGGTGCATTTTATGTTTTATTTTAAAGAAAGAGATCCGCATACAATTGCCATTTTAAAGTGGCCAAGTAACATTACTTAGATTAGAGGACAAACAAACAATAAAACAAGCGGAAAAAGGAAATAATTTTACAAAAAAAGACAACAATAACCTGCAGGTACAAGCTACTTCGGTGACAGGTAAGATAGGGAAAGGCTTATAAAGGGTTTCAATGGAAGTGAAAAGGGGTCAATGAGTGGAAGGAATGAGTTCAGCACAGATGCATTGCGGTAGAAAAACGAACGTTTAGTAAGTGAAAGTCTAGGAATGGGCATATAGATTAGGGGATGAGAACGGATGGGGCGGGGTGGAACTTTAATATTAATAAAAGAGAGCAATTCTGGGCTGTCGATGTTGGAATTGAGAATCTTATGAATTAGTTTTTAGCTAGTTGTGAGTGTATGAGTTTGAGATTATGGATGGAGAGGGAGGAGAGAATATCACTAGTGGACATTTTACGTAACGTATGGGTACGACACACTACGATATATTATCACTTTGAATGTATCAATCGATGTGAGCTCTCGGGAGTGGCTGTCTCAGTGCGAACCATCTTGAAAATTCTTCAGGTTTTGGAACTGGTGTAAAAAGTCTTATTTTGTGGATCCAATGGTAGGATAGTCCGGTTTCATTATCATCGTCCTCATTCTCGTGAAATAGGGCCATTAGCTTGAGTGTTTATGGTGATGGAGGGTGTATATTATAACAGCTTGTACAAGATAGTGAAAGCTCCCACGAAGGGGATTGTGTGTGGAATTTATCACCATTGTTACATGATGGCACTAATTACTACCCATGCACCAATCAATTCTAATTTATTGGCTTAGCCCCTTCATCGGCAAAAATATTAAGTTTACCAAATATCTATAGACACTAGCCTAAGTCTAAATTATGTCACAAAATGTCTTGTTATTCAAGGCATTCCCGTAGTTACTGTTTCAATTTGCCAATTGTCGTCATGAGATTCTATGGTAGACTGCATTTTATTGATAATTCCAGTCGACGACATGTAATTCATATCATTTAAAGGTCTGGTTACACGGTACAATATAACGCGTACGAGTTACTAAGTGCATAAACGAATTTATTGGCCAATAACGGAACATGCCAATACATGAAACAAATTAGAATAGGTTCTATATCTCTCCGTTATTTGCAAAAGTTTGGTAGCTACACGGTGAATTTTTGAGATAGTTCTAGCGTTAAAACATTTAGATATTATATAGTACATGTCAATGTAATCAGGCCTTTGGTGAGCGAACGTGCAGATTTGTTTGTTGATTTTCAATATTATTAAATTATTCACTTGCTACCGTGAGTCCTCTGTCGTGCTGTTTTTGGACTGCATCAAACAAATAAATAAGTATTAAGTGTGGAAGAGCTAACGGCATCATAGCATAATGGTGTGGGATAGGTCGCGTGGACGGAACTGCCCTTGTGCGTGATACTCTGCCTGCGGCGGTGATATCTTTCGCCGAATGATTGAGGGTGAGGGGTTGTGTCTCAGAATTGGTTTTACGGCCACAGTGGAAGAGTAATAATACGGCTAAGACTGCAACTTTTCCTCGTCGAGGAGGAAGATTTGGACAAGGGAGGGGTGGAGATGGAGCTTTGCCCTTATGCCAGTATATATTCGCTGCTAAACCCTCTCTCCTCTCCCCCATAATTCGGTGCCTGAGTGTGCAATAGGAGGGTCCAAAGGGGGTTGGGAAGTCCCATCCTCTAAACACGCCAATACCAACACACAAGCAAGAGGGCGAAACTTGTCAGGATAGTTGGTGGTCCCGAAGAGGACCGTAATATTCGCATCATTCCCCAGCGCCACGCGCTATTGTTTTATTGCTCCCGTGGCTTTCGGCCCGTGGAGTCGAGGCAATTTTGGAAGAGTGATGTCACAACGACGCATCTGAATGTTACCTTAATCATTGTGGTTTCGTACTTAATGATAGGATGTGGCCTTTATCATACCTTCTCTCCTCCCCTCCCTCTCTTTTACTCGAAGGTAATGTCTTTGAACACCATTAGGTTTCGGGAATGTTAGCTTTCTGCAGCCGCGTAGAAGTTGACTCAGTTATGGCCCTTGTGTGTTTCCTCCAACTTGAATGCATTCTCCTGTGCATCAATGAATCACGTCGGGCAGTCATTAATTCAGGTGTATTCTCCTTTTCCCGAAGCGTTTTCAAAGGGAGTACCAGTTTATTAGCTCCGGTATTTTTGTCGAGAGTTTCCATCGAATTTTTGTCAAATCAAAGATTTTTCTCTTCTTCTGAAAAATAAAAGGTCAGTCATGTTTGGATCGGAGTTAACTCATGCGGTGAAATAAAGTCATAAGAAAATCATTAAACAGTAGGGGTACAGACTTTCATTTTCACATCAACTTAATATTTTTTTTAAATTTAAGTGTTACTATTATGAGATTCTTTATTATTATAATCGGAGTGGCTCCTAATATTTTATAAATTTATTTTTCTACCACGGCTACGTTTGAATTAAAACCATCTTGTACAATACTATGGGTAGTTAATTAAATGGGAATAAGTTTGTATCTTTCAATTTTTGAACTAGAAGTTGGGTAAAAGTGATCTCGCAAGATATTTTGTTGAATAAAATGTTAGAATGTGCCTTTTAAAAGAGAAAATGAACTTTTTTAGCGTAACTACATTCGAGAATGGGTAAAATATTTTGTTTACTCCCTCATGGCAGTAGACAGGAATCAAATCATTTTTACATTAATTAAATGAATTATAAAAATTTTTACAATTCTCTAATGAGTGATTTCATTGAAGAAAAACGAACAATTGATAATAACTTACCAATACTAACTTATTATCATTTATTTACGATTGAAAAATATACGCAATTAAAGAATGAAGTATGAAAAAAATATTATTACAATGCTGCTTATGATTTCACTGTATAAACCTAATTGATTGGTACAGTGCTTGTCAAAAGTGAACTTAATTTTTTAATTTTATTTTTAGTTTGGTTTCACAATTTCCTTGAAGTTTTAAAGTGGTCTACTGAAAAATAAAGATTATGAAAGAAAAAAAAAAGAACGGTGAAAATATATTCAGGCTAGATGAGGAACGTGAACTGAAGAGGCTTATTTATGGGAAAAATTGCAAATAATTTATGCTTGTTAGTTCAATAGTGCTTCTAATATCTCTATATGCCAACAGCATTTTAATTGCGCAGTCATTTTATGTAAAAATCGAAGTTCATTTTTACATTTGTATTGAGATTGCTGCCACATTTTCCTCGAATATTCAGTATGGTCCGGTAAAAATTTGCGATTTTTTCTTGCGATCGAAAATACATTCTGGCTTTATGCAAAGCTAAAGCTGAAGAGCCTTATTTATGTACAAATAAAGCATAATTAATCCATGCTTGTTAGTGGCGAAGGATTGCGCGGCCTCTTCGCTTTCGATTCGAAAGCCATGTCTCCTTCCAGCGTCACCATCAATTTTCCCACAATCTGTTTGAAGAGTGGACAATGCTTTCGCTACCCAATCCAATACATGCCTCTGACGACGACGCCGCCGCCGCGATCAGATTTGATTCCCTTGATTGGAGTAGCGGTCTGGGATTCCGAGTGGCGAGGCCGTATTTGTCCTCGCGCGGAGCAAACTGTTCTCTCCTCCACTCCTCCCTCCACGGCGCTACGCCGTGAGTGCATCGCGTTCGCCGATGACCTCTGCAGTGTTGCGGCCGGCTTGGAGAGCCGGTGAGGAATAATCATTAGTGCCCGCGCAGAGCATTCATTCGCTCGAAATAACAAGCGGCTTGATTCCGACGTTTAAATTATCATGAATAATAGAGTGGCCGTGAATAATGTATCCTCAGAAGAATTTCGCCAAGCATTTTTGTCGATGTTATTTTTAATGCTGGGAATTGGTAGCCCATGTATAAAACATAGCCAGCCTTTTCAGCCTTGGTTCCATGCGTTTCATGTCCATCTCCGATTCGATTGATTGCAATCAATAACTGAATTTTATTACTCTAAATAATGAATATTGCTCTCAGAGATTAGGTATTGGTCAGCAAATTATTTATCGATGAGTGTTTGACAATTACTTACTCTTCGTGATAGAAATTAAACTGATTTCCTAGAGTTGAAGCTGTTCTTGTTCAAATCTTTAAAATTCCATTACACTTTTCATTAAATTCGTTGAATACAGTACTTTATCAATAATATTTTGTGAATCATGACTTAAATTTTACTGCAAGGAAGAAGAAATTCATAAAAACGTTTTATTGGTTTATTATCTCCATCAATTGCAAAATGTGGCCATTTTTTAAACTCTTCTTGAAATTTTTTTTCTTAAACTCTTCTTATGACGATTGCTACTTTGCTTTTCTATTCGCCGTTTGTTACCAATGGCAAACTCTCATTTACTGTATATGAGAATTACGTGTATTCTTCTGAGGTGCTACTGTACATTTTTGATGGCGCATTTCAGGTATTCATAAATGAATAAATCAAACATCATTGCACTCCTCATTTTGCTGGTGTTATCTTTATTCTAAAATACGTATCATACATGTGCCACTAATGATCCTCTATTGCTTGCATTTTTTTCCATTTCGCTATTTTTCTAAGAGAGCATATTATCATGATACCGATTTCTACCGAGGCATCTATCTAGTCTAGGATCATGTCCAATTTTACTCCATACGTAGCTGTCCTATTCCCAACTCTTGGTCTCATTTAATTTTCATAGAATAATTTCACTCACAATGTCACGTATATATGATATTTTTTGCTCTGCAGTATGGTGTAAGTTATGGATGTTAATCAGTGATTCCGTTGAGATATTGAGGTTAAGCTTGACGACGAAGTCCGTGGACGTAGTAAACACTGCCGATGGAGGTTCCTCGAATGAAATGGCAGCCCACTTTTCTCTTTCTTCCTCTCCAACTATTAACTGCCGCTATTCATTTATGTAGCTCACTATCAAATCACTCAATTGGCCTAAATCAACGCCCCGCACTAATAAACTCCACCTCGAGAAGCAAGAGTCTCTCTCTTGACTTTGTATTGGAATTAGGTGAAGTGAATAAATTTCTCACCGTTCAATCTAGAATAGACGTGAAGCGATTGCATGGAAAATATAGGTAATAGGTACTTCAGCTTGCGGTTTCATAACCATGGCAATAAATAATATGATGAAACGGACGTGAAATAATAACTTTTCACAGCGAACGCCTTGAGTTATCCTTAAAAAGGATTGGTTATAAACGCAGACTGCCTTTAACACGATAGTATTGGCTCATAAATAAAAAGGTTGTTTATTTGTGGAGAAATAACTATGCTGCACGAAGTGTATGCTAGGAAAAAAACTATCCATTAGAAAGCTGGTATTTTGGGTAGTTGCGATTTGCACTACCACATTGAGTTAATGAATGCTTTCAATTTAAATTTAATGATGCACTAGCAAAGTTTCTTTTGGGAACGCATAGAAGTGAAAGTCATGCTTTCAGATTGCAGGAAACGAATAATCATTATAGGAAATACCTATAAAAATCTCACTGACTTAGTGATTCCCCGAATCGTCATCATAATCCATTTAATATTACACAACCGCGAAATTGCTAATATATTATGAAAACCGTTTGTTTAACATCCAATAACTCATAACAGAGTCATCTGAATGTTACATGTTCCGCCAATTATAGTATCCACTAGGGTCGTGAATGTGCTGCGACGCGAAGTCTTTTAGTCCCAGAAATTTTAATTCACGTCCACAATTTCAGCCGCAAACCACTAAATAGGTACCTACCTGTAGGCTGGTGGAGAAATCACGCGAGATATATTTATTTACTAAGTTTTCAGTTTCTTGGAATAATCCTCTCCCAGCTCCCTGCAGCTTTGGTAACGAGTGTGCACTTCGCCTCCGTTATACGATTCCGTCTGGTTCCTCCACCACTTGATTATTGCGCGATTTAAGATAGTGACCTCTGGCGGCATTTTCGCGATTTCGCTGGAAAAACACTACCGTGGCCCGCTCAATCGACTTGGGAACACCGTGACTGTTTGCGCGGGATGTCGATAGGTAGCAGGGGAGTCGGTATACTTTGAAGCTATCCCACCGGGGGCGATTTGATGTAGCCAGGAACTGAGCCACGGATATTACTGTAGAGGATTCTCATGTCGGCCGCTGGATGCGTTGTTACACACAGTGCATTTTTATGCATTTACTTAAGTCATCGCTCGCGTCAGTGTCGACAGAACGCTCCGCATTTCAAGGGAAAATAGGCTATAATTAGCAATGTAAACTCAAATATGTATTCTTGATCATAGAATTTACTATTCAAGATCCATTTCCTATATAATTTCCGCCTTGAAGCATGACAAAATCACACTACAGCTCACACTTCTCACTGAATGGAAGACATTATTCTTATATACATGTTTACGTACTCACTGTACGCTCAAAACGAAGAATAGTGACTTGAAACGGTCAACGTACTCAAGAGAGGGATCTCATTACACGTAGAGATCAATTGGATTTCCACTCTGGGTTTAATCTCGTGACCGATTAGACCTTGAAATAAAATATCCCTCGTAATCAATGCTTTACTTTTCAGTGGCATTCTTCGTGTGAATAATGGGTAGTTCGTTATTTCTTTAGTATTGTCGATTGAAAGGGATTTTGAAAAACGTATTTTTCCGTTTTTCGATCTTTCGTCTGCATTTGGAGCCATTAGCGCCGATTTGTCGACGGGCTTCTCCCCTTAAGTTCATGGCGTCACGGACTCTTGCCGAGTAGCTCACTGCTTCACCTCAACTTCTCAGCATCGTCCATCCTGCTCACAAGGTTCTTTGCTATCAACACTATTGAGCGGTTCTCTGAGTCATGAATTGGTTTTTTCTGAATGGCTTAATGAGCCAAAACTTTAATAACGCCACCAACTCCTGAAAAATGTGCGGCAACTTTAACATTCTCTTCCATATTAAAGTTAAGAGATAATGGCATAATGAGGAGAGCTTTTTTCGTCATAATTTATCTTTACAATCCATCAATGGAATTATCTTTTTGTATTCCAATTTCGAGTCGGTGTGAACGACCTCTTACTGTACTCTAAATGATAAGCGTGAACGGACATTTTTTGATTTATCGATTTAAACTGTGGGAAAGTGACAACCTTGTACTGGACAGACTGAGGCCTCTTCTATCTAGTGCCTTCGTAGTGTACTTTCGTCGATTGGTATGGAGTCACATGAGCAGGGAAGAGCAAATAATGGAGGTCGGGCGACAAGGCTGAACTGCCCGCGAGAGTGGAGCAGGCACGGATCGGAAAAGAGGAATGACCGGCTCAGCAATGAGTTTTGCGATATGTGTAGGTTGGCGGGAGGGGGTAGTGAGGGTTATTTGGAGTGTTGGAAATGGGGGTTAAGAGGGGCCGATCCATGGGTTCATTTCGATGAGGGGAGCCACCAGAATCAGTAGTGGTGGTGGTTAAAGTGTTGCCCCGGTTAAATCCTAGGGCATTAAAAACGCAAGGACATCATCACCAGTAACGGGGTAATGGCTTAGGATGTGAATGTAGTGTATAAATAATAAATCAATAGGCTGCTGATTTCACTATAATGAGTTAACGTTTTAAGTTGCCGTAAACGATTTGTAAGTTAACTTTGCAATACCTCCTTTGGCTTCAAGTTTTCCTTAAGTTTTTAAATTCATCTCACTAATGCTTTAAGTAATGCAAGATTTACATTGAAAGTGCTTTCATAAATTGAGGAAACAAGCGTATTACTTGTTTATTTTTTCTATTTTCAATGATACTCTGTTGCTGTTCTCTGAAATAATTTTGTCCATTTTTTCACCATCACGTTTAAATTTGTGAAATAGTGAAGCTTTCCTTTCATTGTATGTATTAATCTCACTAAGTTTCCATACTTACTAACTGGTTTAAAAATTCATTATCCATCACACGTAAAAAAAAAAATTCCAAGTATTACCGTTTAAAAATTTCTGGGAGAAGTGGAAGTGGTCGACATTCTTTGGTCCTTTATTTGTTGAACGATACATGACTTTGCTCCCATCGATTTTACCTGTCTTTGGCATGTCCAGGGGAGCATCAGAGGAAGTGGACTTCAAACGTGGAGGGAGGGAGGGGGTAGGTAGGAAGTAGGGGATGAGAGTGATGTGGTTTTTGCCTTCCTACCCACCCACCCCTCCCATCCCGGTAATTGCTCCATTAATGAATGGGAAAATGTCAGCGAGTCGGCGCTTTTCACAGAGTCATGGAAAAGGGGATGGATAGGGTCTAGTTTTAGATAAAACGAGGTAGAGCAAGGGCTAGTTCGTACGTCTGTGAGCTTGAGCAAAGGTCGACTGCATTGACATGGCTCATACCGGCCAAGAAAATCAGGGTGGTCAGGGAAATAAAAATCAGTATATCATCAACCGTATGCGAGCTGACTTTGTGGAATACGCTCAAGATCAGCGGACGTGCTAAATCAATGTGATCAACTTATTTGATTAAAAAATCAGGGCTGGAAATCAGGTAAACGTCAGAGGAATTAGGTTATGCCGAGGGAAAATCTTCTGAGGCGCAGCATTAAAATGAATACTTCTTGAATAGGCATTGGAAGGAGCATTGCTGAGTTTGATTGGTGAGATGGGCTTCTTCCTTTTGTTTGCGTTCAGAGAAAGAGAGAGGAGAAGGCGAGGTTAAGTTCATTGGTACTAAATTTGGCTGACTTAAGTCCATGGGTGCTAGGGTGGTATCAGCTGAGAAAGCACTGTAAATGAGCGCAAACGATGACCAGATTGATACGATAATGGCGACTCTCATTATAAATTGTTCTCAAGTTTAATTTTTTAAATCATTTGTGCTATCTTTAAACATCACAAATTTAAAGCTTCGCTACTAAGATTTGTCAATTTGTTTTGTATTTATATTTTAGCTGGAATGTGTCCAACACCGAATCTTGCTGAATTTATCTACAAAATATCTTCTTGTGCGTACTTTATAAATAGTATAATGTCAGGGAGGAGAAAATCAGACTTCAAATCAGGGAAGGGTCAGGAAACTTGATAAAGGAAAGTTGGTATGATCCTTGAGGGAGTATGAACGGCGGATTGCGTTTGTAGCGGCTGGATGCTGGAGGAGGCGACCTATATCGCCCTACTACTCCATTCTGCAGATCCTGAATGTGCGAGAACTCGGCAGCGATGAGGAATATCGGTTGGTACCTATCCTTCGAGGAAGCGGGATCATTACCCCCGGCTTGATTATATGCTAAACCATGGGCTCGGCTCGCAGTGGAAACAGCTCGCCTCCACCACGCTTGTGGACCGAGTGACGCTAATGGTGCACAAATTTGAAGATTACTCCTCTCCAAACGCCATAGGCCACCATTCTTATGGCCAGTAAAACGGTTAACAAAGCTCGATTTGGGTAGCGAACAACCTGAGTCCTTTGAAAAAAACCGCATATACCTCCAACACCTTATGGGGGATGGATAAAACGGTAGTTCCTTCCATTCTTTTTAAGTATATTTGTTATCTATTACGAATTTCAGTCACTCCTCTCGTTTCTCGACGAAAAGGACCTTTTAACAATTGATAGAACGTCTTAAGGTAAAATTCATATCCCAATTTAGGTTGATGCCACTTTGAATGAGAAATTAGTCAAATTTTCCATTTATAGAGTAATATTATCAAATTATTATCCCTTGCTTTATTTGATATTTAATTAAGAAATTCAAAACTTCAATTATAGGGTGCTTTTTGAGTTTTTAGCAAATATGTACCCGAGTAAATTTCAAAATATACTCAATTCCTCAAGTAAATAGCTTTATCTTGTGATGATAAGTTAGAAGTAACTCAAACCGTTGGGGGTAAATAATAGTTGGTATGATTACATGTGCATTTTTGTTATCACTTTGTACTGGTTAATAGCGCTACAATTTTATTCCTCTTTAACTTAAATTCTATCATTTTATTTATTTTTCAAGACACATTTTGATTGCCATCTTTCGTGAAGTCACCTGTGGATTCAATATCCTAATGAAGAAAAATCTGTCAAGTTGCGATAAACGAATTGATTAAATATCACCTTGGAGCATATTTTTCTTTGAGCAAGGCTTGTATACAGATAAACTTGCTCTTCAAAATTGCTGGAGCCATGCACAGTATTTAGAAATTATTTATCTTTTTAATTCTTTTGATTCGTCTCTTCAGGGAACTCTCTGCTCTTTCTTTTTGAGGTGTTATTTAAATTTCCCGAAGTATTATTTACGCGAACGTTCCAAAAATTTTTCGCATTTCCTTATTAGTTTGGTGTTTTATTGTGACAACTTATGCTTTATTGAAGGAACTGTCCATCCGACCTCAAAAGACAACTTTCAGTTGCTTTTGTCGAACGTTATGAATTTCTGGTACTTAAAATCCGCTGAGCACTTTTTTTTATCCTTTTTTATCTTTCTTTCTCTTTATGTGAGTAACAAGGAAAAAGGCATTGAGTTGTCAGTGCGCGTCCAGCCTTTTTCTGATTATATGCCAAAATAAACTTCCTCAGCAGGGTGTGAGGTTTTCACTCCTGATATATATATTTCACTCATATTATTGACACTGTTTCTATAGTTTTAAAAACTATAAATGTTTTGAATGCGGCTCTCTTGGAAGTTTCTTCTATCAATTCCTTGATTATTGGCACCTGTAACCTTTTTTGTGTCACTCACATCTATTAGAAAATGCGAAAGGAATAAAATGAAAGAGGCTGCCTTTTCATTGATTTCCAATGTTTAGTCAGGTGGTGCTGCCTGCGCAACGAATCTAGTTTTAATGTATTCACCTGACGGTTACGAGCATATCCTAAGAAGAACTACTCTTTTTAGCTATCTTAATATGGCTATGCATCCAAAACTTTAAGATAATCGTTATTATCTCATTTGACAGTGATAAATCTTAAATTGAAGAAGTCTTTTAAATATGTCCTTTGGTTGATAAAACTGATTTTATGTAACTATAAAAATACGTAAATACGCAATTTGTTAACGAGAGCGACGTTGATGAGCAGCGGCGACCAAAGATAAGTCACTTGAGAAACTTTGTCTTTCCTCACCTTTGAAATACAGATTATTGTGTGAAAGGTAAATTAGCTCAATATTTAATTGTGGGTAAAATTTTTATCTCGGGCGAGACTTCAGGCTTTGCGAAACAGCACTTTTTCAAAATTGCACACAAACCTTGGTTTTGTTACTCTTATTCCGTCGAATGAAGTAGTAAATTAATCTGGTAAATTCATTTAAAGTAGTAAATTCATAGACACTGCACATAGCGATATACAGTTATTTCATGCGTAATAGGTATTAATTACTTGTATTGGTTAATTATCGTGTTTTTTTCTTGTCAAAACTTACTCCTTTGTAAGTTTTCTAGAGGAATAATGTATGTGCATCCTTTAATTTATTTAGTATGGATTTGTCCCTCGCTGGATACACCTCGTGTCATGACTCACCTCGTGTTAAAAATTTCATCTCATAAAGCTGATGAATCGCACTTTCCTATCGCAAAAAACTCACAAGTTCTCTTACACCGATTTCACGATCGATGATTGGTTTGTGCTGTGGTTTAGATACTGTGTTTTAAATTGGCGTGTTTCATTAGTCAATATACGCCTACATCAATTTTTATGATCGGGTTTTTTAACTGTGTTTAAGCACTTCTTCTGACCCGGTCATATTCTTCTACATCTTCTGCCTTCGTGTCTTCGTTCTCCCATCTTCGTCGCAACCTCCGTCCTCTGGACCTCGTCATCCGCGATAACATATCACTTTCAAATCATTAGATTCCCCCCTTCAGCCGTCCGCGGCTACCGCGCTTATCTGATTCCGATCCCTAATTCCCCTCCCTGCCGCCACCGGCGCTGCTGCATCGGCCGCCGTCTCGTGTCCGCGGTGAGCCACCGCGTGGGGGCAGTGCGATCAATCACTGCGAAAGAGGCAGCCAGACAGCACCGAGTGTCCGTCCATCCGTCCGCGGCGCCTGCTGTCCCCTTGCCACTCTCCCCTCATCCTCCTACTGTGATCGTAATATCCCGACCAATAACTGCGAAGCGTTCGATAAGTATATAGAGTGATTGGAAATATCTCTGAAATCAATTGTTTGCGAGGATGCTTTGTGGAATCATTACATGATAGATTAAAAAGTAAACTTTGTTGTATTCCACACAGTTTTCATCAAAAGACTCGAGTTTTTTTCAACCTTCTTAGTTCATCATCAAGAGGTGAGATGATAATCTGTTGATAATGACGTGAAAAGGTTGAAAACTTTCGAGTCTTTAAATAATATCTGTGTGGAATACAAAAAAGTTCACTTTTTAATCCATCAATATCTCTCTGATTTCACATTAGCCAAATCACACACTTAGTTCGTATCGAGACTATCGACTAGGGAAGTCTGAAAAATTAAACTTTGGCCAGGAAAAACTTACTGCATGTGGTATAAGGGTGAACACGGTAGGTAAATATTGCTGTTGAGCTGGGGAAAAGAATAAGGTGAAGACTAGATCATTAGTACAACATTTGGCTGAAGGCCAAGAGGATTTATTTATGAACTGAGAAGGTTTCGGAAACAGGTGCAATCAATGGCCAGATAACTGCAACAATGGCAAGTCAATTATAAATTTCGTCATACGTGATGAATTTTGTGATTTTTCATAATCTAACATATTTAAGCGAAGAGTGCTTTATTTTTATTTTTTATATTTTGACTGGAATATTATACGCATATGTATGCATAATAATTTTTTTCCCCAACTTACTTCATTTTTTATGAATTCTGTACATACGAGTTCTATTTTATTGAGATAGAGCTAAGGAAAAATATTTCGGTCTTGAAATCAGGAAAACCTCGGGGAAATCAGGAATGGAAAGTTGGTATGAACGCTGCAACGACTGGAGTGGCAAGGATGCTTCACTTCCTCATCCCCGGGCTTGTTTAATATGCTATTTGCTAGGCATTACGTGTTAAAAAATTCGATTATATCAACTTGAAAAGTTGAAGGTGTGTATGTGTAGAATTCTGTTAAAATTTACGTGTACAAAACGTACAAAATCATATCGGATTTGGAATACTGACGGATAATTTACCAAGCTGGTAAACATTCCAATCTTGATATTGGTTTACCTAATGTGCCTCCATTTCAATTCTTAACATGCTTTCATTTGCATAGAATCGGGAAAATATGACCGTCATGTGGGAGTTATACCTTTTCTTCAGGCGGATTACTACTAAATATTTAAGGCTTTAGATATTTTTGCCATGTGTATTTTCAACTTCAAATAACACTATACATATTAAACTCCAAAAAATGAAAATTAGTTGGCGTTGTGTGAAGGGCGATTTGGTTAAGTAACTTGTCAAGGAGTGTTTTGGAATGGAAAGTTTTGAGAAAATTGGGTTGAGCTGCTATTTAGCTGAAAATAAATTTATATAAGTGCATCACCTAGATATAAATAAATATAATAAGACTTAATATCTCCAAAACAGGTTTTTCGGGTAGATAGGCAGCCATCATTAGAGAGGAGGAGTTGCCTTGATCTAACCGAGGACGTGGTGAGACATCTTCACCTCCTCGATTTCCCTAGGAAATGGTTTCGGAGGCATTAATTCCTATTATAATTGGCTTTAAGAGATACAGGTCTGAATTTAGACAGGTATTGGTTTGCATATGATACGGACTAATGAGAATATGACATAGGGGTGCTTAACTCAGACCATACATCTCAATTCAATTTAGGCATTCATTGTATGCTAGTTTAAGTCAAGTTTAACACCTTTCTAACCTGAGCCGCTTTTGGGAGAAATCAAATTTCCAGATTTCTCACTTGAAAACTTGAAAATTTTGCACTAAATCAAAATCATCGTGGATGATAAATATTTATTCATTAAAGTTTACACCACAAAATAATTCGAAGTTTAGATACTTCCTAATTAGAGCTGATAATTTATACATTTCTGATGTTGCTTTGAAGCAACATTGGGCTATAATGGGTTAAGACGGAAAAACCTCTCTCCGTTCAAGTTATTTTATAATGAAGCCTGAATGACAAGATTATGTGTTCCGTTCCTCAAAGTGGTAAATAGAACGGTTGCTTTCCAGGGACCAAAAACTTGATCCCTCAACCGATCATTTTATAAATCACAAGGTCAACCCACCATCGCTTATTCCATCGCATTTCGTTACATTCCATATTTACGACTGCTATTTCATTGAAATCCAAACTTTGCATTGAAATCGTGACCATTCGCGGTCGGTTGTCCTGATTTAGTGCAATTCGGCCCCAGCGATGGTGTCAGCGACGGAAAAAGGAAGGTGCCGAATGTTAGAAATATGAATGGGATTTCCACCTCAGTAGCTATTGCAGAAAATGATCACGTTGAACGATTATTTCTCTGGCATAATTGAAGCGATCATAAGAGCTATCGATCTGAAGTGGCGGACAAAACAATCATGTGATTCAGGTATAAGTGTTATTTAAGAAAACACAAAATTTGTCTACCTCTTTCCAGCTGGTGACGCCGAACTGTATCCTACTAAACTTATTGACACTTGTACCGTGAATTTATCCAGGTGGCATTTTAAGCCTTCCGAATGCTGGAAGTGAAATTCCCTGCAGATTTAGGTTCACCTAAAATGCTAAGCGGTGCAGAAAGAAAAGGGAACGGTTTACCCCCTCCCCTCCACCCAAAAGTTCCCCGTCACACCTTTGGTCGTGAGAAAGTGCAGAGCCTGGCTTTTTCACTTCTCCACCCTCTGTCAACCCAACCACACGCTACCCCGACCTCTCACCCCTTCCCCTTCCCCCTTGGCGACCCCTGCAGGGAGTCCTGGCACCCGCTCAGGGTGTAGCCGTAGCCAATGGCAACCAAGAGTGATTAATCCAGGGATCTGAGCTATTCCCCCGTCGAAGCGTGATTTATTGCAGGAGATAATTGGGACGCACGTTATATATCGATCGACGAGCCTTGAGTTATTGTGATCGGCCACGGTTATTTTCTTTTTCCGCGGGCGCTACCGAAAATTATATTAAAAATTTATAAAGGTAGAGCTATTATTATTTTTTCGCTTCAAAAAAATAAAATAAAAATAGAAATGGGGGAATCCCATCGTCTCTCATCGGAATGCTCTCGTTTCCCGAAAATTCCTCATTTTTACTCCATTAGTTCGGTGAAATGTTTTTACACGATCGCTTCTTTCGAAATTATCCGCGGGAATGCATGAAAAATGTGACGTTGAAGGACATGCTAGACGACAAGCACGCATTACAATGTCCCTTCATCCTTTTGAATCGAAAATTGCTTTGAAAAAGCGTGAATAAATGCTGTAACTCATAATTGTGGTGCTTCTTGTGCTATTGTAAAATTCCGAGGCGTGCATTGGGTAGGGTCAGAAATTCTTATCCTCTAAGAGGTAATGCAAAAACTCAATTCTTGAAAATAGTGATGTGTCCTTATCTAAAATCTATCCCAAATACATTAATATTGCTTTGAAAATATCTGCAGTACATAATTAATTAATAAAATACGTTGCAAATTTGAATATCTATTTTCTTTTTTTCCATTATTGCAATTATAATGCTCTGCCTACTATTATACCCATCAACATCAAGCCACTGAGAGAGATTTCTATCTATTTATTAATTTCTAGTGATGTTACCTATGTTTTTTATCCTCACCCGAGCCCATTCTCAATAGGACATTTTCAACCTATTAGGGGAAATATTTCGTTCTTAATTCTTCACTGAGGCTGTTACGGTCCATGTTTGATGACTCCCCAATCACCTCTGAAGAAGCGACCAGCAAGGATTGCGAAACGTCGGGATTAAAACCTGAACTACGCGGTCGGAGTTAATTTATTTATTTTTATTCATATCACACCACAAACAGCACTAAGGCCTTTACATTGGGTTTATTAACAAAATAAATTATCTAAATATAATTAAAAACATGCATACAAATAATGTCATAAATAACATTTTCAACTAATGCAATATATTGGTTGTTAAAATTGGCACGGGAGGCAAAGATGTCCAGAGAGAAAGAAGTATTTGAGATTGAATTGAAAATAGAAGGTAGGTGGAAAAAGAGGGATCTATGAGATATTGCTAGACGGAAATTGGGCGGGTGTAGAGCTTCAGTATTGCGGGTTTTGCGAGCTGGATTGCGTAGTGAAAAGAATGTTAGGAGATCACTGCATCTGAAGGATCTGCATTCATGATGCGGTAAAGATATTTGATGTCTGATGTCAATCGGCGGTGGGTGGGGTGTAATAATCCTAGTGAATGAAGTATTTCGGCTCGTGAGGAGAATCTGAGGTGAGGTATGCGATGTCGAAATGTTGCTAATTGTAAGAAGAAATTGAGTTGACGGTTGATTAATTTTAGTGTAGTGGGAGAAGCAGTTGACCAAATGGGAAAGCAATATTCAAGGATGGGTTGCACACATCCAATGAACACTGATTTTAAGGAATTCGGTTCGGATATCTCGCTCAGACGATATAGGGTCCCAACCATTGCCATAGCCTTGTTAACAATGGTTTTTCTATGTTCCTAAAAGGCTAATTTTTGGTCAAAAGTGACGCCTAAATAATTTTTATCAATATTTCGTTCTTTTTCACACGGTACTACTCCTTTAATTTTGCCTCTAACAATATATCCGCTGGTTATGAATACGGTCACCATTGTTGCTTATGGAATTCGGTAAGTTTTGAATATGTGAGAAAATATGCAGTCTCCCCTTCATTTTTATTTTGTAAATTTAAGGTGGGAAAAAGTTACTCGTACATACACAAATCAAACATAGTATTCGTTGATTGCGCCAGTGACACCATAGACTCACATCCACGGAACTTTACGAATCCTTCCTTTTCTCTGCAATCTACGGAATATTTTCCATTTCGCCCGGGGATCATCTCTGACTCCGTTTCTCCTCATAATCCCGAAACTCTTCCATTCTCTGCACGCAGTAACCTCTCTCCGGCCGTCGCGAAGGGAAGGATTGGAGCCAAAAGAAGATCAATCTTTTCCTTTGTGAGTCAACTCATTAAGACTAACCCCTCCTCCTTTTAAGAGGGGGGGACGGTCACGACCCCTGCATCCTCCCCCTCCCCATCACGCCCCCAACTAACGTCGTCCTGACACCTAAGCTGACGCCTCTATCTCTCCATTTTCTCCTTTCAAGCCATGCCGCTGTCTGCAATCCTTATTTTTTGCGTCCCATTCACCGTCCATTTCCTCTTTCCCCTATTCTTTCGCACGGATCGATGCGAATACATTGTTGACGGAAATATTGGATAACGCTTTCTTTTATAATCCGCCTTCCTCCTCGCCTTTCCCTTCTCTCCAGCGCCTGATGGTCGATAGCCCCCGCTCAACAATGGCCCTGCTCTCGTTTTGTTGCCAACTAATGACGCGATAATGTGGAGCCCGCTGCGATGTCGTTGTGAAGCGCGGTATGGAGAGCTGGTCCATATTTCTTTATTTATTATTCACTTTTTTCGTTCTGTATTTTGTCTCCTCTCATGAATGATAAGGAGGGAAAATCCGTGCTTAGCGCCCTTCTTCTGCCACCTGGTGATAAATGTTGAGTTTATTTATTTCCGACGTCTCCCATTATGAAAGGAGCGAGTTTTTATCCAAAATATGTAAACAATGGGAGTCTGAGGATTCTGCCCGGCTGAGCCCATTTGCGTGGTGGAGGGATGAGGGTGAGAGATGATATTTACCCCTTTCTTGATCTGAAATCCGTATTTAATTGGAGGCATGTGACATTTCTTACGCTATACATCTTACTTTTTAGATTATCTTGCCTCTTTACTCTTACTCGTCCATCGACCGTCTATTCATGAAGCGTAACGTAAAACTGAAATGAACACTGGAACTGAAGCAGAGACATTGCGCATCTGGCCATCTTCGGAAAGACCTTTAGAATTGCTCTTCATTTAAATTCAAAGGAAATCGCACAACTCGGACATTTTTATCATATAATATTGTCCATGTAAGACACTTATTCAAAGATGAAATTATTGCGTCAAATGTGACAATTTTTTATCATCAAAATGCACTATTCTTTCGACTGAATCTTGCGCATTCTTTTCTTCTTCGGTTAGCAGCCGTAGGGCTGGTTAGAAATAACTTTCTAATCTTCCCTGTTATCCGCCATCCTTGTAGCACGCACTATGATAATCTCTCATGATCTGGTTGATAAATGCAAGTGACGGTCTTCCTCTTCTGTTCCTCCATTCTATTGTTCCTTGCCAGCAGGCTGTCATCTACTTATGAGAGAATACCCTATCATATTTGCTCTTATTTTTCTCAGGTTATTCATTGAGCTTCTTCTGTATCCAGGTCTTCTGAACCCTTCCTCATTATTTGCATTATCTACCCAGCTGATCTTAAGCATTCTCCACCAGCACCAAGTCTCCAAAGTCATCAACTTCTCCTATTCCACCTTTCCGATTGTACTTGTATCACTTCCATGTAAAGCCACGCTCGAAATTGTCTTTTCCTATTGGTAATGTCCACATTTCCAGGAATAAACAGATTTTGCTTTTCGGTAAAGGCATAACTTGCCCGAGGAATTCTGCTACGTATTTCTCCTTTACTTTTCCGTCGAACTTTGCCAAACTTCCCAGATATCTGTATTCTTTTACATTCTCCATTCCCTCATATTCAATATAAATAACTGGTGATCTTTTTAGAACTTCCTAGTTCTGACTGCGTATTTGCTCTATTCTGTGCACTACCCTATGTAAAATAAATGGGAGTCGGCGATATTTGTATGGGTTGAAGAGAGGCTGAAGTCCCTCCTCAACTGCTCTCGTGCGTGATGTATTGCTATCATCATTCTACTTTTTTTAATTCGCTGAATATAAAGCGTCCGAATTATAAGCGTTGCCTATCCCTTTCATTGCGTAACATTTTCTCAGAGTTGTTTCACATTGGCGGAGAATTTTTTTTCACTGCATTCACTTTATTTTTCAAAAATATGAAAACAATTACAATAAAAAAGGATTTTTATATTCATTTGCCTATTTATTAAACAATTTGTTTATGGCATCACAGTGATGCCATCCGCACCCATATGATAACTGCTCCGGATATTTATGCAACCCGTTACACAAACATTCGGAACGACGGACAACATCTTTTTACGTAGCAACTAAGAAGCTTGAAATAATTTCTGAAATGATGGCGGAATTGAATTATAAAATAAGACTAATATTTTTTCAGATGTCATCCACAATCCATGCATCAAGTTTTGGTTAAATAAAAGTTTTCAAATTTTAATTTCACATTTCTAAATTTTTAAATTTACGAGTAACTTAGATTTGCATGCGAACATATGAAAATTATTTTTAGCTTTTTGACATTTTCTTTTGCGTTAAATCTGCAAAAATTAACTAATAATTGTGAAATTATTTGAAAAAAGGGTTCAAACACAGTCCTTGAACTTCTGCACATCATACACCATCAGAGGTATACTTATTCGCCAGTTAGTCGTTCTTAGGACGTGAGAAGGAGAGTTATTTCTTATGCTTGTCCTTAGAGTTTCAGTGGTGTAAGTGTGTCTTTTGAGTAACTCAATAGATATTTGAACAGATTATTATAATTTCAATGCATAAACTCAGTAGGGTAGTCACGGGATCGAGGGGGGGTTATGGGTTTCAGAAAGAGATGTAATGCCTCATTCACATTACGATCGTCCGAGCCGTCGTCCTAACGATAGTTGACCGAACTCGCCGTGTGAATGCAAGTTCTGACTATAGTTGACGTAGTTCCGAACGTTGCCACTTTACGATGGTTAGGCGCTTGGAGACCGGAAACGGAAGCGACAAGAGAAAGACGAAATGCTCGTGAAGCTCTATTTTTTTCATGGACATTTCATGGATTTGTCCTAGGAAGGAAGAATATGGGCGGAAGAAAAATTATTCGGTAAATACACGTTGAAAACAGTAATATCTTGACCATGCATATATCAACAGCTTTGCTAATCATCAATTTCCCGTTCACTTTAGATGTCAGCACTAGAGAGCAGCACAGGTTTCAACCATCGTAATGTGAATGCACGATAGTTCCGACGACGGCTCGGACGATCGTAATGTGAACGAGGCATAAGCGTTAACATTTAGAGCCGACGTACAAGAAATACCTAAATGTGTATGTTCCAGATAAAATGGCAATGTATAATAATCCAAAAATAATTGTTTCTTTGCGCATAGAAATTTTGCTGACTTTCTTCTCTGATTATAATAGCTCTATTTGGTCGAAGTAAAATATGTAAATTGCTTCAAAGTTAAAAAAAACTTGGCGTAGAAGACCCAATGCAGTGTTTCATGTATACACTTGAGTAAATTGGGCCAGAAGTAATTTTATTGCGAGGAGATATTCTAAGCCTAGTTCACCAAAAGCTGATACATATACGGTCTTTGGGGTTTGAAAATAGGAATAAAATTTAAAATAAAGGTTTCTCCCATATTCCACGTAAGTGGCTGAATGTATGTAAAATGCTGAAATATCTAATAGAAAAAGGCCGTACGGGAATATTAGAAAAAATAAAATCTCTATAGAGGAAAGAAAATGCGCGCAATCGAAAGATGTCCGAAGGAGAGACTGTACTAATGGCGAGAGTCGCAAAAACTGAGAAGGAAGATCTGACCTTCTCCACGGCATTCACACGACAGAATACTTTGATGCATTTATAATAAGAATGGCAAAAATACTTCTAAAAATAGAGAAAACAGGCGATACAGAGCGAATTGTAGTCTGTTCCGCGGTGACGTAAAACGACTCTTTTATTTGAGCCCCGAAATTCGATTATTTACCCAAGGATTTCCCCAATTCTAATTTCTCATTCAAAATGAAAAAAAAATATAAAATTTTTCCCAGAGCCTTCATTAATTTCCGTGAATAACGAATTGGTGGTCGTAATTATTCCCACCTAGTAACTTTAACAAACTCAAACGAAATAAATGAGAAAAAGTCGAAAAAATCTATTTCTTTTTCCGTAACCAATATAACCACACCTCTATTGAAAGGATCGTTCAGGAAATGAGTTGTAAATATGTTATGGAAGAATGTTATGAGTTATAACGGCATTATGTAAATATTAAGTTTAAACATTAATAAAAACAGCAATAGATTATTCAACTGTGTTTAGCGTGTGTATAGTGACCGTATTTTGAAATACGAAAATATTTTTCGTCGATGAGGTGGAAGGAAGATTATGACTAAATATCCTTTACAAAAACTTTAATAGGACTAAAACGAGAATAATAACATTCAAATGTGGCAAAATTTAGTACAAATATTCAGAAGAGTAAATATTTTTTTATTGGGGACAAATCTTACAAATTAAAAAGTACTCCATAAATGTAAAAAAGGTATTTAAAAAAATATAAACTTTTTTTCAAAAAACGGAAGGCATATCCAGGTAGCCTAATCCACTGCGTGTGCGGGAAACCATCATGAGAGTAGAAAGAACAGAGCGGAGGAGCGTAGGGAGTGATTGAAGTACATGGGCCGCCGTGGCATCAATGTGATGCCACCCGCCCGTTGGCAGGACCTACGCTGGGCATCAATGCTATGCCATCCGCACTCAAAGGGCTATGCTGTAGGTGGATTTTTTAGTGCTTGAAAAATTTACACCCAGTTATGAATTTGAAGAAATAATAGTTCAAAGTTGCTCAATCTTCGAGAATATTCACTGCACCCTAGCTGTTTTTTCGATCACTTCACAAGGTAGATCCAGGGAAATACTAACGAACGGGTCATTTCCGACACGGTTCTTTTTGGTCGTATTTAAAAGATTGAGCGCACTTGCATGGTGCTGCTACCTAGCGGCATCACTTAAACTCAATAATTTTATGACTGCCTCGCGTTCTCGTGTATTTTTTGTTCATTTGTTTTTATTATGCTAAATCTGGATCTAGAAACACTCTGGTAACTTGCCACTTTTGATAACTCTAGATAAGTTGAAATTAAGTGTGAAGCCGAAAATTCTAGTGAATATTTTGTTACATTTGTGTATGCATATGTGTTGTGTATCCTGTATGCGAAAGAATTCCCCATACTATCCAACCGTAGAAATCCTGAAGGGCAACCACAGGGAAAAATATCGACAGGTTCCAGTTGGTTAGGTCGAGAAAACGCACACTTTCTTTCAACTACGTTGTCATTAAATAGCTACGATAAAAATATCCAATTCGAAGGTGTAGCTTTTTTGTGTGCCATTATTCATATTGCTGAGTAAAATTATCTGTCATTATAGTGTTTCGCTACCTTACCCTATGCTACGATTTCAACCGTAAATCTTCAGTCCTAAATATTAACTTTCATTGCACATATCCTAACAATGCTACTCCTCCCCCAAGCTTCATAAGTTTTTAAAATATAATTCAGTAAATTATGCCCCATGTGCAATATTTATCCAAAAATGCGAGGTCTAGGATTTGATATCACTTTGGAAAACAAACCAATTCTCTGCAAAACCAGAAGATCACCGGGAATCTTTGAATTGTAACAACGTGGACACCTTGAAGAATTTACTACGACCTAAGTGTAGAAGAGGATCTTCATCACTAGGCCTGATATTTAGGAAAATATTAGAAATAAATTAAACGATAGATATTTTATTTGTAATATTTATTGATTATCATCGTTCACTCAAGTATAAAGCTAAATGATACCCAGACATACACGATTGTATCACGAATGCCTTCATTTATTCTATCAATGCTATTTTATCAAAACTGAACATGAAGATTCCCTTCTTAACCTAATTTATTCCTATTATTTTTAGTATAAAAGTTGCTTTCTTGCACCAAAGTCGTAAATTGACTTGATGTTGGTGCTATGCATAGTATCGCTTTTTAAGTAAGTTTTTTCTAACAAATAGGAGTGGGCATTCAAGTTTTTTCCGTATCTCTTCCCACAGTAATTAATCTATTGTAATTAAATTAATATTAAAATTAGTCGTCAATCGTTATTTTCTACTATTTTCTTCACTTTCTGTTTTTCACGTCATGGTATTGACACGTGGCCACTGGTACGTTTAGGTGTCGGGGGTGGTAGTGTACGTGGCCGTCGTCGGCCCGGAGGCAAGCGGCGCTATGTCGCGTCATCTCAAACTTCTTTCCTTAGCCCAACGATCCTACCACGCTATCGCGGAAATGTTAATGTGGTCCCTCGCTAAATTCACATTTGCAATGAAGATGCGCAGCCGTGGTAACAGCCCACCTCCCGAATGAGGTTTGCGAATTTTCGCGCGTTATGAGCGCGTTGCCAATTCCGGACGCCCGTGGTGTGGAAGAGGTGTCGGCGCGCCGTCGCTGTCTCGTTGTCGTGTCGTCCAATTAGGCAGTTAATCGATTAACTATCGGCGTGATGCTCACGCTTTTGGGCGATTTCACGGTCGTTTGAGTTGGAACCCGCACAACCTCATCCCTCACCTCCTTCCCCACTCCCGTATCTACCTCCCTCACTCACTGCCTAATATAGAAAAACATCATGCCTGACTTTCCACTACTCTTTAATCGTCTTCAACTCTATTATATTCCTCCCATCTTCTCCCTTCTCCACGTAGGCTTTTGTGATTTGTCACTGGAACATTGTGTATCATATGTTTTTCTTATTATAATGTTGTCGTTGTTGTTGTAGTGTAGTGATGATATGATTTCTTTTTAAAATTGGACTCTTTTTTGTATTTTCCTGTTAGTTTATCGCTCACAATATGTAAGTAGACTTAATTTCATGCTTTTATGTTTAATTAATTTTATGCTTAAATCTTCTCTATGAATTTGTATTGGTAAATTTTATTTGTTCTTAGAGGACAAGAGCCCTAGAGCAAAAAATATCTATTCTAAATCTAAATCTTAAATCTAATCTTTCGTAAACCTAGTATTTCTAACACTAGAAGGACCGGCGTTGTATGGCCACTATTGGGGGGACCATTATTTTATCGAGTAATAAATATTTCTTCGTTTAGGTCACAATCAATTGATCATTTCTTCTTCATTAAATGTAACTTTTTCTTTGTTTATCAATACAACTGAGGAATTTTATGCAAATTATTTTGCAATAATGCAAAATAATAGCAAAATATTTTGCAATCACGTCGCTCATGTTTCCCCTGCTCTAGCCCAGCACACGTCAATCAGTATGCTGCTTGTTTCACTCTAAATCTAATGAACACTGTAAAATAGATTAACATGCTGACCAAAACATAAAAATGGCGATATATTGTAGTGATTTCCTGAATGAAACATGCCACACCGTTAACGATAAAATAGAAACGCTTAACCTGCCATTTTGATAGGGTGTTGGTCTTTTAAGGTAGACAGATGGTATGACTCCATCCCTTTGGTAAAAAATGAAATTATAGGCAATATGACTTGATTCCTAAAGGTTTCTCGTCATAACAACAGGGTCTCGTCCTTCTATTGCTATGTTATTATAGACTATGAAGTTACTTTGCTATTTTATGCCTCTTCAGCAATTAGCCTTATCCGTTCCTTATCCCTTTCAAAAATATGCTTTCCTTGAAACAAATTACAAGCAGCTCATCATTCGTTATTACCTCATACAAAACAACCCAACTTACCCATTGTTCAACAAACCCTAATATTGGTCGCTGGTAGCCTATTTCCCTAATTTCGGTCCCCGTTATTTTACTGTAAGCTATACAGCAGGCCATATAAGGACAGCATTACTCCTTTTCTGTTATTACGTCGAAGAAGATGTCGAAGAAGAGTTGGTAGGAGTGTCAGTTGCTCTTAACCTTCCAAGGAAACCTGCTTAAGATTTTTCTTTAAGTGGCAGTTCTGCATTATACCCTCCATTTTATAATACGTCACTACTCTTTCTTATTTTTGGTAACCAAAAAAGTTCAGACACGGACAAAGAATGCCGTATTTTACGGCCGTTTTTTCTCTTATAAATCCTTATTATGGATATATATAACTCATTTAAATCAGCCCAGGATTCCACTTTATTTCATATTTATCCTTCACTTTTCTTCAACACTGAATAAACAGTGCCTCTGGAAGACCATTGCCCCGAAACTTGTGTTCTTTTCCGTATTATTATATTTTACTAAAATAGTTCCACGTGAATAATGTTTCTACTCTAAGCCATTTAGAAGGTTTATATTACATTTTTCTATCATTGACACTGGTCTACAGTTCTCTGATTGATTTAGTGCAACTCTAAACAAAAATCTCCCATCACCTAACCTCTGCACACCTACGCATTTCTTCTGTTTCGCATCTTATATCTTTTCTATGTATTTTATGCTAAGTCTTCCTTTTCCGTTCTTGCCTTGTATTTGTCCCTCTACGAGTCTTCATCAAGCCATCTTGTCTAAAGATATTGGCGATAAGGTTTTTTGCACTTCTTATCAAAGTTCTCACAAGGCTTCTCTTCTCTCCTACACTTACTTGGACTTCCTATTTGCATACTCGGTCGATTCACTTGATTTTCATCGTTATTCTGAAGCACCTCGTTTCGAATGCCTCCATCCTTGATTTTCCGCTGCTGCCCATGCCTCACTACCGCAGAGAAGAATATTCCACATACATGATGAAATTGTAGCTTTACTTCTCTGTTTTCACTGTTTACATTCCCCGCAGTAGATAGATATTTTTTGGGTGGAATGGCCTCTTCGCCCGGGGTATTCTACTAACAAGTTTTCTTGCTTCAGCAATCGCAAGTTATTCTGCTTCCCAAAAAAACTTCTCTCTGTTCTCTCCATTCTTTCAATTTTTATTTCCCTATTTTAATGCTAAAGTGGACTTTTTCTCTTCTGTAATATGAAAATATCTTATCTGCAAGGGTGTCCATTAGAAGTAAGTACTCAGCAACCACCTAGAAGTCAAATGTTTTAATTCGTGTATAAATTCATAGAAATTTAATTGGGTAATAAAATATCTATCTCCTCGCCACTGACTTGATCCCTCCTCCTTCCAACTGCTGTTACGCAATGCAGGTCGCCATATCAAAACGATCAATTTACTGGTGCGTAGGAAAATAACTAGAGCATGAGGCAATTCTCACCCTGGTCGTGGCAATTACTTAGATTACGCCGTGATTACACGGCCGCCTTAGCAACACGAGTGCGACACCTTTTCTGCTCCCTCGTTTATTTTCTAAACCTCTGCGTTTAGCGAATGTATCGGAGAAATCAGTACCCTTGAAAGATTTAATTATTACGCTTTCCTGTAGATAAGTTAAAAATCGTTATTTTGGATTAATGACTTTGTCATTTAATGTAACGATTGTTTTGTAGTTGACTCATTCAAGCAAAAATACATGGATATAAGTTAGGAAATAATAGATTAGAAAAATCTTGTTGATAAATGTGTATTATAATTGGTGATGTATGATTTCCCATGGTGGTATTTAGAAATAAATTTCCGGTATTACTAGCACTTCCCAATCTCACCAATCGGTAGCATATACCCGGTGCATCAAGTAAATTAGAAAATATTGCGGTGACCGATGTATTTATTTCACAACCGCTCCATAAGAGCTTCTCAACTAGCTTAAGAATTAGCTTCCTTCAACTTTGACTATACGTCCTACACTCGTATTTGTTTTTCAATCAAACTAGGCCCTCTTAGGGATCCAGATATGCAATGCAAAGTTTCCGATCGATTTTATCCGAATTAATTATCACAGTTTTTTCAGCTCAGATTTTTTTGATTGCCATTAAGATAAAGTGAAATAGTCATCAGTAATGCGGATCGTGATAAAATGAGAGTGATAAAATCTCATGGGATCCTGTTCTGTTCATTCAAAGATATCCCTATTTTTTCCATCTTGAAACTCATGGCATCTTGACTTGGGTAGCACAAGTTTTCTTTTCGCGGGAGAGCTCAGCTTTCGGCATTATCAGTCAACAAATGCTTTCTTAATGCACCATGTTTGAAGCTATTAGATGACGGTACTCCCAGAGGCACCTATACGGCTAGAGGTAGTACTTCTACGAGACACCTCATATCTGCCCGATGTGCTGCATAATCATGAGGGGTGAATTAAGCATTCCGCAAGATGTTTCAGCGTCCCTTTCCGTTTTACTTTTTCAAAATTAAAAACACGCGTAGATTGCTTTCTTATTCTAAAGCTTATAGCTCTTTCTTACGCGTAGATTATATTGCTTTCTTTCAATTATATTTCTACATTTTAGGGGAGAAAAAAATAATTTTTAAACTCTTTACCCCCTCTTTACCCCAATATTTTACCCCATTTTTTTAAACGATGTGAATGAATGAATAAGATTACTTTATTGATGTAAGTACTACTAAATATCCTCATTAGTGAGAAAATGAAGGACTCATCACTTCAGCTCGATTGACATAACGCATTAAACGCATTTTTTCAATTTAATCCTTTATCATTTTAGTCAATGATTTCAAATAATGTAATTTCACATTTGTGTTAAAAATTTATATTAACTCATATTAATGCTTTATTAATCAACTTTTTAATAATAAACCAAAAGAGAGGAGTTTTCATTTTTACGTATATCCAATCTCTCTATGCTCTGAGTACATTATTAACTTGATTCTCAGGTATTTTACTATAATATATTATACTCTACTTTTTATAAGAAATTTCTCGTATTTTTTTCTAATTAGATGATGATGATGATCACGAAACGCATGTGACTACAATCCTAAATATGCAGTCGTTGTGTTTTGCTCATGGGAAGGGCATGGATCCAATTCTGGAATCAACGCCGAGATAAAAAGAAGTGCATGCCCAATTCTTGAGTTGCCGTTGGTTCATGATTCATAGTTCCGCAGTCTCTCAGATGATCGCTCTCCGAACTTCATTTAATTAACTCGGGCGCAAATGGTTCCTAATTAGGTAATTGAGAATGAGAGGGAACGGGAGCGGAGAAATCGTGGAGAAGGTTACCGGGGTGGTGTAATGATTGCATAGATCGAAGAGGAGGCACTTGATTAGGACTTTGAATTTGAGAAAAGAGGAGAAAAGATAGGCACAAAGTCGGAATTAACGACTAATTAAATTAGCAGTTATAATTGATCGCTAATAATTTAATTAACCCATTTACGGCCAAAGGTGCGAAAACGCACCATTTTTTAATTAGTTCGTGAAAAAATATTTACTCCGTTATTTAATAGTTTTTCCATGGTAAATTACCCTTTAGATGGTAAACGTATTTTTAAAACCATTTTCTTTAATAATTTTGACTTGATTTTTTTGTTATAATTTTTCAAGTTTACTAAATTTCATGCTCATCGAGGGCTATCAACTTAATATTTTTTTACGAAAGCACTAAGAATATTTATGAATCCTATTACTAGTATTATAAGTGTACTAATAATGCTTAATTACTCAGATTTTTTTAAACCAAATAATATATTTAGAGATGTACAATTTTGACACTTGTATATAATGGTGCGTTTTCGCACCTTTGGCGTTTGGGGGTATGGCGGATTAGGACTGAGGCACCGTACCGAGAGACAAATGTAGCAAACCTTGGTCACTAATATTGTACGCCGCCCTGTAATTATTCGGTGAATCAATTTAATCCCTGTTGGGTTTTAATTAAATACCATAAAATGTACTTTCTTATCTTATTGGTCTCACAGCTGTCGTCTTCTAAAATGTGGCTTCTTTTAGCCATTGTGTGCTAATGAGCAACTTGATTACCCGCCACGAGACCTATCGGTTTTCAACTGTGTGTAATGTACTGTTTCTCAAACAGCGCTGGTCATTCAGAAACGGATCACTGCTATGTATAGTTCAATGGATCTTGCCTTCTAGCGCTAGAAGAAAGCTTCAAGAAGTTAGTCTCATTGGTTTATTCGCATTTGTTAGGTATGACGGTTGTAACTGGGTGATCCTACATCTTCAATATCAACGTTTCAGGCAACGTAGGAGTGAAAAAAATTATCTTTTTCATTTCATCAAATTTGCCAAGACTACTGTAGGTGGATAATAAAAGAAGGTGTATGTCCACCCAAGATATCTTGACCACTTTAGAGGAAACCCTGGATTCTGTGGATGACGCCACGGATGTTGTCTTAATACCGCCAGACGTTAAGAACTTGACTGATGAAGACGTCGATGATAACATTTGAACTGCGAAGCCGATTAACAATGACATCGCGGTAACATTGCAAACGCATCGAGGCGATGGCATAGTGGAGCACCGACTGAGTGCGCAAGAAGAAGAAGGAAAGCCATCAGAGTACCAAAAAAGATACCCAGTCGTCTGATAAAACGCACTAATTTTCCAAAATGGAAAAAGGATATTGATGCTAAGTTTTTGTGTCGTCCAATATCAAAAGAGAAGGAATATGACGAAAAAATAAGACGTGAATTTGGAGGTATGTCTCCATCTGACATTTTCCTCCGGTTTCTTGATGACGAGGTTTGGGAGGGAATGGTATATTTTTCAAAAAAGTAATATATGTTACTTATAGCAGTACGCATCAGTTACAATTAGTATTGTAGACTTGAGAAGTGTCTTGAGATTTTGATTCTCTCTAGGTATCATGTGCTCCTGCAGCAGGACTTGTGCTTGTCTAAAGATATTATAAAGATAAATGGGTTGAATTAGTTCGTCAAACTATGAGTAGAAAGAGATAAAGGAAAATATCCACCTTTTCTCTCGACAAAACGGACAAATGTGCAAAGCTGAGACCAATATTTACTATGCTGAATGCTAATTTTTTTTCAGTTTGGAATTTTCCTCATAACTTTTCTATGGATGAGCAAATGGTTCCGTGATTTGGACGCCACTCAGCAAAAATGTTGATACAAAATAAACCGGTTTGATTAGGGTTCAAATTATGGTACCTTTGCTCTTCAGATGGTTACCTCATCCAATTTGTCTTCGTATGCAGGGGCTAAATCAATCAAACTAATGGAGTGAAGGTAGGATTAGGAGCTATCTTTGTTTCCCATCTCTTGAAAATAATTCCCGAAATTACTCAGCATCGGTTATTTTTTCACAACTTCTCTTATACATGTTTCTTGTTCCAAACACTGAAGGAAAGACGATCCTTTGTAACGTGAACCACTCGGGAAAATAGAACTGGAAAGTGCCCGCTTGAAGACCCTAAAGCTTTTGGAAAAAACCTCTGAAAATTGATTATGCTTTTGACGAGGAATCTGAATTGTTCGCGGTCAAATGGAATGAAACCTCTGTTACAATTGTGGCCAGCAACAAATAGCCAATTTACCATTTGAAAGAAAAGGCATAACTATTCCCCAGCTTCTGTCATTCCAATAATCCCATAGGTGGATTATACATCACGATTATGCAAACTCGAATTATAGAATCAAAATCAGAGGGAAAAAAAGGTGGTGGATATTGTTTACCAATTTACTGGAAAGTGTGTTAGCTAATTCATTGAAAATCTATAGGAGGGCACAAAATGTCATCAATTGATATTTCAAAGATCATATGACGCGCTAACGTCAATCAAAGGTGACCGATTCAGTTATGGCAATCACTAAGAAATACATGCAGAAGGACCATCAAATCCGAAAAAAGACAAACCTTCTCGTAATTCTTTACTAGCAGACACTAAAAAAGATAATGCAGGTCATATTATCGAAAAAAAGCTAACAAGGAAAGGTGTAGGTAATGTAATAGGCACAGTGTATATTTTTGGGTAAAATTTAATGTGCCCTTATATTCAAATAATTTTCATTAATAAAAGGGATTTTTTATAGTATGAACGCTTACTTAATGATTTTAAATACTAAATTATTCATTTCTATGTGTTTATAAATAAAAAAGGTGGAAAAGAATAAGATTTTAGTTTTTCACGGTATATTAACCGAAGTACCCACATTCCGCCAAAGGTGCGAAAACGCACCATTATTTTTTTGGTATAAATAAATTTTTTAGAGCCTCAAATTTTTCAAAATTTCTTTTCTAGTATCTATTAAGACTAAATATGATGATAAATTCAAATATTTCTACCGAATATTAGCCTTGGCCGTTAATGGGTTAAATACTTAAATTAATGTTAAATTTTAAAAAAAGTCAACATTTAGCTTAGCTTTTACTAGCTAAAATTTTACATGCACTAATTTAGTTTTAAATTCAGGTAACTCTATTTGTTGTACCTTTATTTTTACCATTTATAATAGCTTATTAAAAACCTTTGCGTGATTTTATTTTAGCAATAAAATACACATTGTTACTTCCACAATATATTTTTTTAATATTCCGACCGGTTTCAGCTGTAACACCACTATCAAGTAATTTTATTCGTTCATTTTTAAATTTGGTGACTATCGATCTGCTTGAATGTGAGCATGAAGCTTGTCCATTAGAAAAAGAAGAAAATTGAACGGAAATTCAGCACTGTTGATGTAATCTATAGCTCTATTCATGTACTCATCATAAAGGGTAATTCTTGTATATCAGAACATCATCAGCACATTATTAAAGAATGTTTACTGATGCAGGATGTTTTTCTTTCGGAAATAGAGGATGTAAGTCCGGATCTTTAGATGGATGTTTAAAGTGAAAATGCAATTATAGACTAATGACTTCAAACTTTAAATAAAGCATTGTTGAAGTCAAATTTTCATTTATTTTATCGTAAGTTTTGTCATAAAAATATTTCAAATTTCATGATTATTGTGGAAGGAAAAAATAACGTAAAATCTATGTTTTTTCCGCAAATATAATCATTTTTTCAAACGGTAAACCTTTTCTTCAACTAGCTACTTTATGCCGATAATAGTCTTAATCGATTACTTTTTTGGTAACATTCCCAACTCTGGATGGAATACGAAGATTCATGCAGCTGTGAGGGCGTAAATCCCCGCCGGGACCCCAAGACTCTCCCGCGTTATGAAGTTTTTCTGACCGTCCCATGTACTTATTAGATTTCATTATATGTAAGTATTACCAAAATAAAATTTTGATAATACATGCTCCATCGTAATGAGAACTGAAAACACAGTTACTTTGCAAATTGAACTCTTCATTGAGAATATACCCATAATATTGTTCAATCTCACAGTTTTTTACGGGTAGGTGCCCTTGACCACGGAGCCATCATTTTCTAACAATTTTGCTCAAGTTAACACACCTACCGTTTACATCCAATGTGGTGAGGCATTTTGCTTATTTACACTTTTTCCGGTTAAATGTGACCACTGCTTCAAATAATGACTAATACATTTCAATTTAAATCACCTCCCAAAATCATATTGTTGGTAATATTTGTAATATTATTCAGTACCCACGTTTGGGTACTCCATAAGGCGTAGTGACAAATTACAAAGATTTTAGGGAGCTCATTGGCATGAAATCCTATTTCAATGAGGGAATCGACTTGATGTGGTGGCTAGATTGTTGACTTCCCAAATCGAGGACTCGAGATCAAATCTCGACGGTTTGAGAGATTTCTCAGAGAATGTCTCTCCTGAGCTCCACTTGAGTGCCTCGTGTAGGACACCTCAAGTGCAGTACACCGTCCGTCGCGCGAGACATAAATCTGTGATCCCCTTGGCGCATATCGTCACGACTAATGCGGACGCCGCGCGAACACGAGTGGGTTCCGAAACGTCGCGTAGGTAGGATGGAGATAGACCACCCGGCTGAAAGCCCGAATAGCCTTTTTCGAATTTACTCGCTGGGAAAGCATCAGATCTTATTTCGTTATCAGTTTTACAAATTTAGAAATAATATGGAACGTTGAAAGATTGATCGCCAAAAGTATGATAAAATATTTCCTATGCATTAAATTGGTAGAGAATAACCTTTTTGCCACTGAAAACAATAATATTTGTTTTTTGGAATGCTATAGAAGTTTCAGAAACAATCATCTTGAAAATATGGTGTGGATCGCTTATATCTTGTGACTGAATCTCAAATATTTTTACAATCAAGATAGTTCTAAGGTATGAATTCCAAATTTGAGATCCAATCAAACATTACAATAGGCAATTTACAAAATGCACCCTGAAAATTTCATGACATTACCGTGAATTAAAAACGAATGATACGTCTTGCAAAAAGACCATTCGTTCGGAAGTTGAAGATTTCTACTTTAAGGGTGAATTATGTAGATCACCAAAAAACCATTAAAAATTTTCCATTTTAATAAATTGGATAAGAATATCCCATACGCCTCTGTGAAAACTTGATTAATATTTTGAAATGCTTTCAACGTCACGTTTCTTAGATACCGAGCAGTTTTTAGTCATGTAAGACTTTTTGAAAGAAATGGAGAAGAAAAAAGGGAAGGAGTGAGATTTGTAAAGACGTACAAGGAAGCTTCACTAGTTCTCTTTATCACGATGTGGGCATTTGCCATTTAAAAACTTAAAGGTTTTCATACTATTTATGTTCTAGTTAATGTAGTAATGACCTAAAAAGATCGACTTTTTAAATAGGTATTGAAAAGATTTTTTAATATATACTGCGTAGAATATAGCAAAGTTTATTTTTGAATCTACCATGTTACCATTCCACAAAATGAACTCGCTAATCATTGATTTCAAGAAAAATTTAGATGCCGTGTTTAAAATTTTGAGAGAAATCGCAAAAGTTGTAAAACGTGAAAAAACAAACAGTTATGGGAAAACGACGCAAAGGACGATTTGAACGCAACGAAGCACTGTGGGGTTTGGGAGCATAAGACGCACGTATGTTTGCAATCCATGCAGCCGTTTGTAAACTCATAGCAGGCAGACAAACGGTCATCCTCATTTATATATGTATATAGATGTAACCTGAAGGATACATATCGATAGCGTAGTTCTAACAACACATTTGTCAAAAATAGCAACTTTTCAGGAGAGAAAAAAACGAATAATTTCTTTTATTTGCGCACTTAAATTAAAAACATAAAGTTCATAAAGCTAAAAAAGAAGCATACATTTGCAAATAAAGAGTTGTTATTTGCTTAAATTCTATTTTTTAACGTTATTAAACTTTGTTTAAGATACCTGTCTCAAACCGGCCGAATTTAAGAGAAGTGTTGTTAGAACTTAGTCATCGATATACGTATATAGATGTAACGTGTAAACTTAAAATTTCTAGACGATAGCATAAAATTTAAACATGTAATACATCACGCAATGAGACGGGTTGCGCGTAGGTGATGAGTTTTCTTAAGTGCAGGGATGGCTGAGAGGAAACGAGGGTGAGGAACGAGGAATTTTTTGGGGGAGGGAAGTATGAGAGAAAAGCCGTGGAAGTCCCTAGGGTACAGGGAGAGACAGTGAATTGGATATGGCGTTCGCGCGAAGGTTTTTTGACTCGTAAGGAGCTTAGCCTCGAGACGCCCCAGTCTCTTCATCGTTATAAATGTGAGAATGTCGAGCATGGAACGGGGGCGGCAGCGGCGCAGTACGGAAAATAGGTTCAGCGAAATGGGGTGATTAAAGAAGCGAGATTAGCGACGAAGAGTAAAATTGGAGATGCGAGAAATACTTTTAGAAACTCGTAAATTGGATCGCAGTATGCGTGCCGTTTTTGTAGTAATAAAGTTTGTGGGTATAAATCCCCTCCTGGGACCGTCTCTCGGGGATTTTTGGGGGAAAAAATTAAAAAGTGCGGTAATTGCACCTCTCTGTGTGGGCTTATAAAAAAATAATATTCTCTCAAGATAGTTTAATTTTTTCACAAAATTTATTCCGCTGACTTTCACTTCTCCTGATTAATCTTATTTTCGACCAGCGAAGAGAGAACCCTTTGGAAAAAAATCCCCTTATAAGTTATTTCTTAGGATAAAATATTTTTCTTCCAACATCCTCTTCTTCTTCTTATTTATGAACCTCGCCCATCGCAAGTCTCAACTTCCTCTGATTCTTTTTCGCGGTGGAAGGTAACGAAATTGTGAGCTCACTTTTACATTCTTTACTGCGTTAGCTGTTGGGATGAAACATTGTTCATTCTTGCAATATCATGGCACTTTGCATCTTGAGTACATTTGTTCGAAATATTTTCCGCGAGTGCTTTTAAAATTATTTTCCAAAAATAAATTTTCCTAGAAAGAATAATCTAATCTGATGATATTAATAAATCTCGTTAATAAATGTATCAGAAAGTTATAGGCACTCATTTAGTGGCATAAAAATGATAAGCTGACAAATGCTTTTAGTTAAAGCCATTAAATGTTTAATGCCTAGGATTATTAATTAAGCACTTCGTTGATTTGGCAATGAAGCCATAATTTCGTCCGCAATGAGGTAGATGTACGTAATTTAAATTATCGACCAAAATATGTGTGATTTCATTGAAAACAATCCATATCAATTTTCTCATTTATAAATCTCATGACTAAGCTGATTACCAAGTGATAGGAAAATATCTTCTGTTAATTAATTAATTATTTCTACTTTTCTAACCCAATTACCTACTCACATGAGGTTTTGTCGCTCTAGTCTCGCCCACTGCCAATTTTACGATAGAGTATCTTTGTGGCATTCACCTAGCTAATGATCCATTAATTTGATTCATCTATATTCACCTATGACTTATTACATTATTCAAAGGCTACAGCCGAATGCTTGTTGCTTGGATAGGAGAAGGCAGAGCTCATCCCATATCAGATTAAAGGCGAGTAAATGTGACACATTGAAGATAGGGGGCCATATCCTTTCCTTAGAATACCTAACAGTGGGGAGGTTATTGCCAAGGGGTTGTAAGAACCTAGCCTAAAATACAAACGCGCAACTCCTCGGTCAGTAGTCTAGCTCTCTATGAGTAGACCATCATTTTCTCCAGCTTTCAGTGCAGTGCTAATTATCTTATTCGTGTTGTTGCTGTTTAAAGCAGAATTAATTCTTCCTTAAGCAGATTCGTCCGTAAATTCGGTCGTCACTGTCAGAACTGACTTGACTGCCAAAGGTTAATGTTAGGAAAATTAAATTTTAAAGATACTTTTGGCCTAACCGTTTAATTTTAATAAGATATAATACTTTTTCTTCGTGATTTTCTTTTTATTTGATGAGATACTCTGATCAGAAACTTGTCTTTTGGAGAGCACGATACTATCCTTCGGATTATATTTCTCCCAGTTTTCATGCCGCCAGAGAATGATGCTTGTTTGTCATTTTTTTTATCTCAGAATAGACGACACACTGCACATCCCAGAATCGTGATGCGTCCAAATTCGTCTAATTATCCTTTAGGTCAAGGTCTTTCGATTTGTTTCACGCGCGTGTTGACTTCATGTCTATGTGGCCGCATGCCAATTTTTAAGATGCTGTGTAAGTCAGTAATGCTTGCAAATTGCGTGAGAAGACATGGCGATAGCGATGGAACAGTTGATATTTAAAAATTCTTTTAAGTCATCGCAACAGATAAATGCAATATATTTGTAGTTTTTTTCCTTTATTTGTACCGATGCATTCCTGGTTTGTTACTGATTGTTTGAAAATTTAACTGAAGTACTTGACTAAGTTGTATAAAAAGGCTTTTTGCTGAGAATCATATCTGTCATATTCGGTTGCTTTAAAATTAGTATAGAAATTTATTAAATAGAAAAAATTTAATTAATCCCTATTCTTAATTTAATTTAATGAAATCCTAAGCATTTTACATTCCCGAGATAGGCGTAAGGAAGCAGTACAAGGCTTAATATCCTTACTAATATTCTTCTTCAGCAGTGAGAATGGATGTGATACCTAAGGAAAAATAGTAAAGATTCATCTCCTTCTCTTATTGTTGTAGTATTCTGAGTGGCAATTTGATATCATATTATCGGTTGTTCTTGATAAGAAAAATATATTTTTGGTTATTGATTTTATTTCATGAGCATCTAGCTCATTGTTGACCTAATTATTATCTCATTGCCAAAAGAAATACATATTTAATAAATTATCCTCGGAACTGGCAATGAATAAGGAAAATATGGAAATGAAAGCAGATTCCGTTTGTATCGGTTTATTGTTAACTAGAATTTCAAATTTTGTAAAAGTGGAAAACATTTATTAGCTTGTCATTTTATGCCAATACACGTATGCTCATGCCGAAGTGATACGTGGAACTTTTAATGGTGAAATACTTGGTGATTTTTGTGGAATTTTCATTCTGTACAAACGCTTTTCAAAACATTCACAAATTTCAAACTGTCAAAAAATTTTATGTAAACCTTATTTAATCAATGCTTGGTAGATGCATGGTTATGCGTTTGGTAATATCATTTCATAAACTTAAAGCATTGCTTCAAGGGGTTGATTGTTCATTCAGTCGAGAATACATAGAGTTCTAGTTTCAACCCATCTTAAGACTCAAGACGGGAATGAGACCATTATTTCTTTCACCTTTCCACGATAATGGAACCCTTAGCCTTTGACTGCCGAATCCCTGGAGTGGACCTATTCCAAGCGATATCTGCGTGGGCGCTTTCATTCCCCAATGTAATTCACAAGAAAGAGGGCTCACCCATTTCTTTCTATCGCTCACTTTGAGAGATCGGAATAGAAGCTCTCCCGGAGATGCTGCCCCCTTAAGGAGGTGAAGAGTCTCTTCAATTCTTGTAATCTCTTTGGTGGAATATTCTCGAGGACTCCAGCCCAAAGGCCTAGGCTCTTCCCTCCCTCATTATATCCAACGCTCTATGAAATACACGCATCCCATAAACCCATTGCACTTCAATTCCACCCCAACCGCCGACTTCCTGACTTCCTTCCCTTCCCATTTATCGACGAATATACGGTAGGTCAGGTAAATTTTCACCTCTTGTGCTGCATATCCAGCCGAGTGAATAACGCTCAAAATTTTAGAATCGTCTCCCATCAAATTCCTAGGAATATGATGCATTTCCGTCTTGCCTGGCTTTCACGCTATTAAATTTGTTACCTTCACTACATTAAGGTAGGTAGTGAGGCATTGCCGGTGACAGCAGCCGAAAAATAAGGGTTGGAAGATTGTGAAAGGTGATATTATTGAAGAGGGATAAGGATCAAATGGATAGATTGTGAGCGTGATGCGGAAGCTCTTAGACGAGCAGAATGAAGGAGTAGTCTTTAAAAAAATTTTAGGTAAAAACTTGGACGGGACATTTTATGAAAATTGTTTTTAAGGCTAGATGCAAGGGAATAATGTCAAAAGTAGACCAGGGATGGGATAGTACGTAGAATAAGTGACGGAAGTGGGACCTCAAGCAGAAAAATTATGTGTGTGCTAAAATATTAGCCGATAAGAGAATTTAGAGGAAAGTAATAATAATAATAATAATATCGTTTATTTTCGTAGGCACTGGGGCCCATGAGAAAATATAAGTACAGCTTTCTACATTTCATATTGAGATAGATAAATAAAAGTAAAAGTAAATAAATATATATACATATACAGTCAAATGTGAACAGTGCATATCGCCTAGTACATGAAAGAAACAATACAATATTTTCGACAAAAAAAATAATAATAAATAATCGCACTTCGATATAACACACTAATTACAAAATTTAAGGTGACAAACAAAAGAAATATGAACAAGAGATATGAATATAAGAAAGTGAATATAAACAAGAAATATGAGCATAAGAAAGTGAATATAAACAAGAAATATGAACATAAGAAAGTGAATATAAACAAAAGTAATTTAACTTGGGGATAAGGAGGCATTCTTCAGAAACCCATATGTGCTGTGTTTGAACCTATTGATATTTGTACTGCTTCTTATTTGGGCTGGGAGAGAGTTCCATATTTGTGAGGCGGTTACTATGAATGATTTGTTCATATGAGGCGTGTGATGTTTTGGAATATGGAGGTCAATGTTATGATTTCGGGTGGGTATATCATGAACCTCAGATTTTCTAATGAATTTCTCATACAAGTATGGCGGGTAACCGGTCGTTAAGATACTAAAGGCTAAAGTTATTATGTGAAGGGTGCGACGCTCTTTATACTTAAGCCAGTTGAGGTGATTGTAATAGTTACTGATATGGTTCCATTTTTTTAAATCGTAAATAAACCTTACAGCTGAATTCATGGCCAATAGTGGAATGGAAAGTAGCATTGAGCAAGTCTTAGGATCGATAACTCTTGAGGGTGAGTGATCATTGTATCCATTTTTTCATTTTCTATATTTTCCTATTTAATTACAACCAGAAAAATGTAGTATTTTTAATCGCCGTTATGGATGCAGCATGTGAATTCAAAATTTCATTAGCTCATATGCAGCTCATATAGCTCATATGCGGCAAGGTAATATCAAACTTTTACAATCATTAGAATCACGTTAAATCCCCCGTGATTATTTGCTTATAGCCACATCAATGTGTTTCTACATTATCATATTTTGCTAATGTTATGTTGTGGGAATATATTCACATTCATTAGTTACATTAAATTGTTAACTGTGCCATCTACAGCTTATGAAAATCAGAAGATTGATTTTCGTGAACTTTCCACTAGATTTTAACTTCAGGCAACTGATCTTTACTACGGTAAATGAACGTCTTGTATCTTCCCTTAATTTCCTTGAGTGCTTGTAGACTTGTCGTCTCCTGTGAACATTCATGTACATTCCTTCTGTTAATTTTGTCGGAGTGCATTGCATCTTGAAACATAATATTTTTTTTACTTTCTCGTATATTATTCGATGATTTTTTCTTTGTTCTTTACATTTGTTTTTGATGCTATCGTGGTGTACTTTTATCTTTGTGGAAAAAGTATGTAAGCACCCAGTTTTTAAAGCATAAATATTTACTAGGTGATTAATTTAAATATTAATAATAGAATTTCTAAATGCCAATGTCGTTCATTGCTTGATTTGATATGGTGATAGTGGAACGCTAGTGGAAAACATTGTTATCTTTAATGATTCACCTGTTTCTGTGCGTAAATCTAGAGATGATCTCTAAGAATATACGGCTTGTATTCAGTATTGGCAAATCTCAATATCGGAATCGAAAAATCGAAATATTGGGCATCTGCCTCAGTGAGTGATCAATCATTTATCCAAGATGTTTCGTGAAATGTTCACTTTTCGAAACATTACCACAGGAAAATGCGATGGTGGTTTGCGTAACATGGTGAAACTCCTTCATGATGCACAAAGGTTAAGAAAAGACTTAGCTGTTTCACAAAATAAAATATATTTGCGACCGGTTTAATATATATCGAAACCGGTCGCAAATATATTTTATTTTGTGAAGCAGCTAAGTCTTTTCTTAACCATTGTGCATCATTACCACATGAGTAATATCCGATTTTTTCTTCCATTTCCGAGAGTTTCCAAGCTTATATATTCAAAGCCTCCTCATGCACTTCGTACCAACGCTTTCGCATTGGGGAATCGGCACGTGAACATTTTATTTTCTCCAAACCAAGGAATAAAGATGATCATAGTTCCTGTAACTCCTACATTAAACAGCGTTTTGCTTCTCGGGTAGCAGGGCCTATCAACGGAGGCTGCACTTTAATAATTTTTCACTCAGTTTGCTACCGAACGTGGACAAATCCTCTTTCCTTTTCTTAAAAATGCATTTCATCTTTTAATCTGATTCGTATCTGGCATTCCAGGTGAAGAATTTACTTGAATCTCAATGTAGGAAATTTTACAAAAATTGGTAAAAAAGGATGTAATCATCATTGCTAAGTGACGTGTGTTTAATTGGTAGGAAAATTCTCAATGCTTGTAATGATTTTAATTTTTACACCTAATTTAATATTTTCAAGTACTCAAGCATCCTAAGATGATCCGTGTATTAATGATCAGAGGAATTGAGAATTACGTCAAGTTATACCTGGGGTTTTCCTGTCAAACAATGGCAATGAATATTTTTCGTGTTTTATAAGAGGTAAATATTCCATTTGTTTTTATAAATATATTACTGCCAGTTATATCGATATGTGTTTTGCTACAATTGTCATGCGTCTCATTGCTAGTGAAAGCGTGCTTGAATGCTAGAAGCTTCCTTCAACGAAAGATAAGTAGTCGTCTGTTTATGTTTTTTTCATCAAAGCAAGCATCGAACCTAAGTTTAAGGAGTAACTTTAATAAAAAAACCTTTTTATACCCTGGTTTGAATGAAAGCCGTATACTGTCCCCCAATTCCAACCCGCTTTCCTCTATCTTCATCTGATCAATTTTTCTTTTGGTGATAATTACTACCCATTTCTGCCCTATTTTAGTGCACACAAAATTATATTTATATACTTTCTTTGCTTCTGGCTTTTCTTTATAACCCTTCAGCTTTTTAAGATTCCCTTGAAGTCAAAATGTAAAAATTAAAATCAATTCATTGAGTTTCAAATTGATTGAAGTTGCATTTTGTTTGTCCCCCCTTCTTCTTCCCTAAAATTGATCTCACCCCCACCTCCCCGCACTCCATATAGATTCTCAGCCGGAAACTAAATCTTCGCTCTAACCTTTTTTGTCGAGTCCTTAAGTCGAAACTTAGGGCACAGTCACCCCACCATTTTCTCGACTTCAAAATCGTTCGTACCCTTCATTTTCACTCACTTCCATAGAGCACGCCCGTCTTTCCGAATTGCAGCGACACCCCTGCATATACCCTTATCCTCCATCTGGAATCACCCTCTGATTCCAACACTTCTTATCTCACGCTCAAACCCCTTTCAGTTTACCCAATTCGTACCCTTCCTTTGTCTGCTGATACACCTCCCCTCTTGCTCTCTGACCCAACTCTCATAACGAGCTCTTGCCGCAACCCTTTTCTGAATCATCTTCTATTCCACTCTTCTTTTCCAATCAGTTCCCTTTTGGTATTCCATTCTAATTCCTTGTCGTCTTCCTCCTGAGCTTTGATGTTTCCGGTATATCTTAGGCTCGTAATCTCCTCCCTCGATTCATTTTGAAAAGGAGGATTCCTATCTTAATACATTCCACTCTCAAAATGGAATAAATACTTTTCTTAATGGTTTTGTCGCGATTGCATGATAATTATCTTCGTGTGCGTAAAAGCCTGTAACAAGCTACTTAAATTGTAATATAAAATATTACGCATACTCTGTACACTATGCATGCATTTTTGTCATGCTGAATCAGAAAAAACGCGCCTATATACAATATTGCTCAGGATAAGGATACGATGGAAAGGAAATTAAATAAATATAAAAATGATCAAATATCAAACGTTCGGAAAAATACCTACATTGAAATATTATAAATAAATTTTACATGTATTAGAGTATTCTACAATGCTATAGTTCGTTATCTCCTCCTTGGTTTTCTCACCTAAAATTCTGCCATAGAGATCAGTTCAAAAATGTAATATTGGTATCGTAATGCACGTTTTCCTTAAAGACGGGATAAATACATTTCTTAATGATTTTGTCCCAATTGCTAGATAATAAGCCCCGTATGCTTGGAATGATACTTTAATCCGCAAGTAAATAAACATAATTTGCATTAAAATCACGCGATATGCTATTGATTCCTAACTGAGCCGAATCTTTTTCCAATATATCACATATTCAAAACGTCTGAATGTATTTTACCCTTACGTTTTATATTTTGATCTTTTTTTCCATTTCAGTTTGTCCACCTTTTAATCGTGCTATTCATAGCTTTCTGCAGGTTTTCACATCCTAATTTTTTGTACAATTATAAATGCATGTTGTATTCAAGTATAGCACATCACTGTTTTCGTATTTTTTGCCAATTCAGGAAATAGAAATCTTGAGTATTCTTCCTCGGTAAAATTATTCTAAGCATTCGTTGTTAAATCATATTATTATTATCATCGCACAATTTTGACCAGTTCGTCTCATTAAAGGGTTTGTTATTTGTTTCAGAGGTAAGTATTACTTCGTATATCATGTGCCATAGAGTGTGATCAAAAATCTGGGAAAATGGGCTTCACGAAACAAAGAACACCATTTCGCTATGAAAATAATCTACAGACCAATTTTTCTTGTCACAATTGTCACTAAAACATATCGCGACGAATTTCGTAGGTTCTGTTTTTTTGCAATTTGGCCTACTTTTTCTCCGATGAAAAATGTGATTTCATAGACCAGTCCTTAAATCCGTGTCAATCGAGAGAAATATAACTGATGACCGCATGCCCATACAGGTTTCCCTGGGGAGACTAGGAATTGCATGACGCCATCGAGACACGATGCAAAAACGTTCGCTGCGGAATAAAACACCGAGAAAGTTTTCCAATCATATCGAAAGCCGGGGCAACGGGACTGCGAGCAGGGTTTCATTTCGAGTGCCTGTCGTGATTGTTGTATTCGGAACTGCAGGATTTATGGCTTTCGCAGCAATGCATTCTCGAGTGCAATAAAAATGGTCCGGACAAATGCCTGCAAGCTCAACTGAGAAAGTTCTTTTTTTCCACCTCTTTTGTTTGCAGTTCATTATTTGAGCCGGATTTTTATGAAACGAATTCCAGCTGTATTACCTGCATAGTCACTGTGGAGCTCGTTTGTTTCATAAATTTTGAAGTACCCTCGTGACATTCGATTGATTCAGTCGTGAGTGACACTCGCATGTTCGTAGCAATTACTGGTTAGGCACTTGCTAAGAGTTCAGAGTGAGGGGTAAAAATTGGCTAGCATAATTTTTTTTTGATTTCTCCTTTAACGATTGCTTGATAATGCCGAATGTATTTTGCCATACGAAGAAAAAATATCCATTTTATCTTTGATCATGTATTCATGTTTGCTACTTTTTAAGGGTGATGCATTACAAGTTTATGAAATATTTCCACTCCCAAAATTTCATCTTTTGTCTACGATAAATCTCAATTATTGCTCGTTGAGTAAATGAGTCAGATATCAATGTTAGAATGAGATGCCACATGAATATTCTCGATATCATTCGATGAAATTATAGTTTTTTCCAGTTTTTTTTAAATATTGGCGAATTGATTATTAAATAGTAAAATTGGATTTGTATTATGTTATCAGCTGTCCTCTGGTATCCTTAAGTAATTCATTATTCTGACTGAGGTCTTGCCAGCCTCGATACGAGGCCTATCCAGAGAGGAATTACATTATTTAAAAAAAATCTGCTAATATTTCCAAAAGAATTTCTCAACTATTTCAGTTTTTTTTATTCTGTCACGTGGAATAACCACATTTTTTATAGTTTCCAAGTATGTTGACACTTTGATTGAAACAGTCGACCAACTTAACTAGTCCATCCTCATTGATCGACACCGACTAAGATGACAGCCTTTGCTACTCAAAGTGGTTCGCGTCTTCGTTTTTTTAGGCGTTTTTCTGCCACCACATGCTTCAGCTGCAAGAAATAGTGGTTTGTTTAAATTTCAGGAAAATCGTCAGAAAACGTTACCATCGAGAAATATTTATCCTCATGAATTTTTCAGATTGAAAGACTCTTCACGAGAACCTCTTTGACAAAAGAGGGCTGAACATTTAACCGTGTGCATTTTTTCGTCTTCCATTTTCTTAAATTTCAACTTTTTGTTTCCTAAAAAACCTATTCCCTCACCATTCCAGCACTCATATTATTCTCACGCTTACCTTTTTGAATTTTATAAAAGTCATCAAAAATTAATTTCCCTTGCATTCAAAAACCGAAGCACATAACAAATCTAACAACCGGCGGGATCAGGATTAGAATAAAGTATGTTAAATGGACACAATTAAGAAAATAAATTAGAGAAAGCAACAAAAATAGCCTCAAAAAGCCTGCTAAACTTACTAGGAGACTAACACACATGCACGTAATGACGGCAACGCCACTACAGTACGGGAGCAAAATGATACATACTTTATATAAACGCCCTGTATCTTGTTAATTAATCGCTGGCATACCATGCCTCACTCCTGTATTTCTGGCGGGACACTTTCTCGACTTTAAGTTTTGGGGCGTGGTTCGGACGTGAAGATTGGGCGAAGGAAGGAAGGACAAGGATTGCGTCCGCGGGTAAACAAGCGAATAGAATTCTTTTTATCACCTTACTTTCACATCCAAAAACATCATTCATCACCCCATGTCCGCTCTTCTGTCCACAACACCGAAAACAGATGATTCTCATTCATACTAGCGCAAATCTTTCCTGAGAGAGTTTAAAGAGACCGCGTTGTATAATGTTTGAGCTGATTAAGATAAGGTCTCCATTTTTACGGTCCGCCAGGGTGCATGCTGGGCTGCTTTCGCGCCCATTTTCCTCAAGGAATGTTTACTTTGGTCCATATAAAAGCATATCTTAAAACAAATTTATTCACAGCTTACAAATATGTATATGCGCAGGGTACACGCTGGCCTGTTTTCTTACGCTCCTGTTTCTCATTCTCAGGGACGACGCGTTTTTGTCTATTTAATAGTGTGCAGCTATTGTCTATATTAACATTGTAAGGAATTTTTCAATTAACATTAAGCTCATTTCAGTGTTGAAAACTTTCTACCAATGAATGTTATAACGTGATGGATCAATTTTTGGTGCTTAATTATCAAGGTATAAGTTATCAAGTGTTTTTTTTTTGAGACTTGGAGCAGTCGCATTGGCCGCTTAAATAATTTTCTTTGTATGGAAAATTACAAATAGTTTTAATCTTGACATAGGTAAAGCCAAACTTCACAAAATTTATCCTTATACGTCCGATATTTTCTTCGATGCTGAGAAATAGCGGAAATTAATCAAGGAGTGGTATCATGGCTGGTTTACGGTGGATGTTTTCACGTCTTCCTGCGGTGCCTCGGTGGTATGCTATGTACTAAAATTTGGCACGCGGTTTTTTAAATGATCTCCAAATATATGTTTAAAGGATTTTTTTAAAATTTGATTAAATACTATGTATTCACCACTAAACATAGTTTTTTAAAGCTGGCTATAAAAAAAAACTTGAATTTCTTAGCCACCTTATAAATGCAGTCTTAAAATGTCACCCAAGTTCACGCTAATTTTTTTCCATAAACCGTTTTTAATAAAGTAGCACTTCCTTAAGACCCACGCCAAAACAATTTTTTTCGAGTTCCGAGACAAAAGAGTCCACCATGCGTAGACCCTCCACTCATCCCCCGGTATCCACCCCTCCCATCTCTCCTACAATGTGACCCCTTCCTTCAGGGCGGCTAACGATAAGATTACAGCCAACACGCAATGCTCAACCCACCCTCCACGGGGCTGTGCCGCTAACCCTCGCACATCAAGCCACGGTAGGTGTATTCCCCCGGATTATTTGTAAGGGTAAGAGGAAGAGTTTTGGGAGGGGGCGTTATTTATTTAGCCTCTTCCCTTAAACTCCATCGTTTCGACGACTGACTTCAAACATTACTCTCCCCTTCCCCCGTACCCCCACTGTTCTTCGTTGGCCCAGCGAAGTCATTTGACCCTATCAAACCAATCCCTCCCTCGGTACCCGACCACGCTTTTACCCATCTTCGCATCTCCCCTCCCATCGTCTACGAGGCAACATACGCACCACCCTTATACTCTACCGCCAACCCTGACTTCTCCTCCTTAACCCCTCGTTGCCGCATGTTTTATTGCTCTTGCGTTTCGTTAGTTCAAGCTTAACTCAACCCTCTCACGCACATTCGCCCAAGCCCGGTGCACACACAATAGTAGTTCCTCCGCGGCTGGCCTCCCTTTTTGCTGCTTGAGCGTTCTATTTACCCACCCATTCTAGCCCTCATCTTACCATTTCCCTTCGTTTCAACCCCTTCAGTGTTCTCCAGCTTCTCCTTTTCAACTCTTTCATGCACGCTAACCACCCTTACCCACTTAAATTCAGATTGAGATCATTCACTCATTCAGATATGCTCAAACTCTTCCTCATCCATCCATTTTGTCATAACTTTAAAGTGAAGAATTACGAAAGCTGTAGCATATTGTTGCTGCCAAGGTGGAGTCACTAAGGATTTGTTTCATTAAGTCTTTCAGATATCCCCGATCCTACTTAGAATTTTAATAGCAACGAACCACGTGAGGTTGATGCACGATGCCGAGGAGAAGCGGTGAGCCGAATGGCAAGAGTCAGTAACGTCATCTACTTAAGGCGAAAGTGTTAAACCCATTTATTTTTCACCGCGAATAGCTCGAAAAGTAGGCTACAGATCTAAAACGTGAAAATATTTTTTTTTGTTCTTTAGACTCTAGCCTTATCAAAAATAAAATAAAATCTGTGAATGAGCCCTGTAACACTTAATTTTGAGTTGTTGGGTTGGATAAGGGTGTGACGATTGTTGGAAGAAGGACAATGAAGCGGGCAATAATGAGCAGCAGAGATGGAATGGAGCAATTGTTGTTGACGGCGCGGGAGGGAGAGTATGGGAGTTTGGTTGTAAAAGTTGTGGCGTGCGGTTGTCTTTGCTCCCTAGTTTTTAACTCATAAAATGTATTTATAAAATTTATTAACCATATTTGTGAAGTTTGAAGAAGAAATAAAAAAAACGTTACAACAATTATTCTAACGCCGCGCCGCTCTCCAGTACCAATCAATCTATTTATGTATTTTTACTTCCCAGTATTTTATACGAAGGATTTTATTCCTTATCACCAAATGGTGGCTTTGAAGGAGTGCCTAACCCAGTGGGTGGTCCCTGAGCCAGTTTTTTACATTATTTTTATGTGTTAATTGTTTGAACTATTGGAGTTTTCTTTTCCAAGGTATTTTGTATTTTTTTGCTGTCGAGTTGGCTTAGAATTTAGAAATTCTAATCAAATCAATTCGATCAATTTCGATCCTAAATAGAATTTAGGATATTCAACTGATCGAAGCTGTGCCAATGAAACTTTTGCTCTTCCTCCACTGGGTAACGGAAGTAACGGGATAGTTACGCTACGCTACGCAGAGTTTTCGCGGGCTTTTATGAAACACTAGTTCCCAGATTTTCAGCTGTCTATTTAGTGTTTCTTGGTATGACGGTTTCAATTTGTTAAGAAACTTGAGGGAAGTATTGTTTTAAAATTAAGAACATGGCGCGAGAACATAAAGAACAATTGTATTCAGAACGAATTAAATGAAGAACATACCTGACAGCGATATGTTGCACTCCTTGTGCCCCCGGCTGTGCTTTTCCCTTCCTCTCCACCACTTCCGTATTCTCCTGTTTGTCCTTCAACCATTTTGCATTAAGCACCCTTCTCCACTTCTAGAGTCGAATTTCGGCGGCGACCCTTGTTGTTCGTTGGCGTCTCCTCCTCTGCATTTCCGTGAAATTAATCGCGTCAAGAGCCCAGGGCCATTAGTTTGGCGTTTGATTCTGTTTCTGAATGCTATTGTACGCCCTCTCTTCAGATGATATTCCATCCGTAACACTCAGGACACGTACAGTGATTGGCTGAGTCCATTTGAGACTTAATAGGAGACCGGATTTATCGTCTATATCTCGGTATCATAGCAAACCGGAAGTAACTTCTGAAATTGAATTATGCATTTCGGAAACATGATAATCTTTCGACCATTATCAAGAAATTTACTGCCATTAATTAGTTAATTTGATGAAAATGTCTCATGCCAATGTCATTGTTGCCTTAGGAATTTATTGGAACGCCTATGTGGTAGTGTAATGTCCTTATAACTATTTAGTTGTGGTGATCATCTATCGTAAATAGTAATGTAACCATTAATAATATGCTCAGTAATACTTTCTATTTTGTCTTTTGACATCCGAATATAATTATGCATCACAACGATTTACATGTGCAATCAACGTGTTCCAATGTGCAGGCTGATAATTAGTTCTCTGAAGTTCCTGTTCCTGGAATGCGATAAGACCAATCAAAAATCATCTATTTCTTGTCCATCACGTTAGCATTTATTTGGTAATGCCAGCGTTGAAATTTTCACCAATGAGTATCTCTCTAAATTACGTTTTAATTATCTTAAATAAAATTCAACGTTTAGTAGACCGCGGTTCATGTCGCAATAAAATTATTTAATTGTCTAAAAAAGCTTTAATTTCCCTTTGTCCATTCATTAATTAAAGCCTCAGCAGCGGGAAAACTTGCACTTGTAAGGGAGGGCTGGAGTAATTCGCAAAAAATACGCTGACAGATTTTGCAAACTATTTTCTTATGACTTGGATATTATGATTTAGGAAAGGAGCTATGAATTTGATAGATAGCAATATACTAGCTGCAAAACTGCACAATGTCTGTTTCTATTTTCCCAGAATACATGTTTATAGCATGGATGAAATTTTGAGTAATTAAGGGAACGCATCATTTCCTTTCGGCTAATTGTATTTCTTCTTTTTAAATAGCCAAAATAATTTTATTAAACTAACTTTATGCTGCTGAAAATCTCGAAGGGTGAAACTAAAGTAATAATTTGACTGCATATTTCCAACTTAATCGCCTGAAAATTTCCGAGTAAAGTTTATAAATTTATATACAGGTTAATATCGACAGGACTTGCCTCAAAGCCATGAGAGTAAACTTTATAACCATTATTGTACTTATAACTTGGATATTATGACGCAATGGATGTCTGTGTACGTTAAACTGTTACATGCTAATGACCCCGATGTAAAAGGCCGCACAGAGCGTTGTTCGGTTTTATGGAAATAAACAAATAAACAAAAAATAACCCCGCAGCGCGCCGCTCTCTTGTTCCAATTAATAATCTTATTTACTTTTCTGCCCAGTATTTTACAGTATTTTTCTGTATTCTTTGCTCAATTTGTGTGACTTTTTTTACTGTCGTCAAGGTTATGAGAAAGTTTGTTTTTTCGTGGAAATTTTCATAGTATCGATTAGATAGATATCGATTTAAGTGATCAATATTTAAAGAAGAAATATTGGTCGTGGAGGAGTTGTGCGTCATCTAAAATAGCGGGAATCCAACATAATGTGTGTTTTATAGGGCGCTGTTCTGGCATCAGGCTTTTATGTTTGAATCCGCCTCCCGCCTAGTTTTCTCCGCCGCCCCATAACATTTCACTTCCGTCTCCCTGCAGACCTATTGCTGTCACACTCTGCTTCCCACCCCTGCCTCTCGAATTTTCCTCACCATTGCGCAATCTTGTCTTCCACCCACAACCATTCCATCCCCTTTTTCCCCCAACACACCCGACTCCGAATCACGATACAACCCCTCCCTAAAATATCCAGCATTGCACCCTATTCTGCCCTGAAACCTATCCTTTACACCACCACATTTGTCTCATTGTTTTCTTATTGCTTGCTCAGATTCTCCCATGTCCTACAGAAGAAGATTAAGTAACATGTTGATTGTAAAATTTGCCATTTAATGCCAGGCAGCAAATCGTAAAAATTGAGGAAGTTTCAGGCAGCAGGTAACTAATACTTGTGCCGGAGTATACCCACCTTGAGTAATGAAATATCCCAAAAACGGTTCTGTTAAACACCGAAGCCTATTTATATCCGGCGATCGAGTTATCCCCGTATGATACCCATGTATGGGCATTTCATAAGGCAATTTGCAAAGTTTTAAGTGACGTAATTGGCATAAAATTCTGGTTCAATGTGGGAATCGGGTTGTTGTGTTGGCTAAAGTGTTGTCGTCCCACCTAGACGAATCGTGTATTAATCCGAGGTGTAGTATGCATAGATATTTTAGAGTCCGCCCTATCCTTCTTTAGTGCTTAGTGGAGGCAGCACTTGAAGTACAGCACTCCTTCCAAAGGATGTGAGCCGTAGTCCCCTTGGCGCCTTTCGTTAAGAGCAGCCTGATACGGGTTTCTCTTCACGCTTCCGCTCATGACCTCAGCTGATAGTCGCCTCCTCCAAATGCCATACTACACCTTTTTATTTTCCAGCCTAGCCTGGTGGGCATTAGTATTAATCAGTATCCGCATCCATATAAAATTTTAAAGTGTAGGTCACGATTTTTAGGCAGAAAGTTTTCATAAGATGTGGTGAAAATCATTTGTGTTTTCTTGAAGCCATTGCTCATTGCCCTCTTGGCTGCAAATTTTTCCTCTTATTTTCCTAATATCCGAAATCATGTATTGTTATTGTGAGCATAAGCAATAGTCCATTCAATTTCTCCTCCGAGTCACATTAGAAGGTTTTGAATGTTGTATTTAGTTGTGATGCATTTTTCATATTTTGATACATCGCACCGAGGGATGAATGTTGTCATCATACATACAACGAAATGACGGATGAGCCAGTTCTTTTGAAGTCGTAATTATTTATTCCATATTATAAAAAGCATGATGATACCAGGTAATATACTAATGGATCTTAAAGTAAAAATTGTGCTCACCGAGGCATAATTAGAGATACTTCATTCGATTTAAATTTTTGGTTGGATGATATATATGATAAAACAAATAGACACAGATAATGACTATGGAGAATATGCTTTTGTATATTAAAATTTAAGCGTCACTGTGTAACATTGAAAGTAATTTTTTACGAGGGGAGTTCAATAAGTAATTTATTACATTTTTTCTGAAACGGGTTATTTCACGCGGAATTCAAATACACCATGTTATTTCCCATTATTTTAGCTACATAATTATTTTTCAACGTAATCTCCATTAAATTCTACGGCCTGACGCCACCTTCAAGGGAGAGTCTACATGCCTACACGGTACTATTCCACTAATCTATATTGGAGCCAACGTCGTACTGCAAAAATAACTTGTCCATCATTCCCGTAGCGGCGATGATGAAAAACACGTTGCCCAACAAGTCATCGTGCTATTGTCCACTATCCGATCACTGCAGACATGCTGCAAGCGCCTATGAATGTGAGACACCCTGGTTTTTCGCCGAAAGAAGCTGAATCACTGCCCGTTGTTTTGGAACGCATCTCCGTTACAAATGCCATTTCAATAGCTCCGTATGTCGTGGTCACCCATCGAATGTCAATGCAACTAATCGAGACAGAGCAAGAATGTTTGAAAATATTCCACAAGAAATGACAAGTTTTTTTAACCAAAATTAGCGGTGATAAAAATTTGTTGTATTACTTAATGGACTGAATATTTTCACCAGGGGACAAAATAGAGGTTTAACAAAGTTGGTAAGTTAGGACTCATGCTTTGCCACGAATAAATGGTAAATATTTATTTTAATAAAGTGAAACGGGGATTTAGCAACTGGTTCATGGGAAGGTACACTTATCTTTTTCCGGTTTTGGAGGTATTAATGAAGTTATTTTGTTTTCTTTAAAATTTCGCTGAAACCTCTTCACTGATATCTTGCTTCCTACCTATATGCATCTTATTGTTAGGGGTTGACATTTTTACTCTCTCTGGAAGCCCAGACGTTTTTGGGACTCTTCATAATTTATTGTTCCCGAGGCAGTGCAGACTGTCGCGGGTTGATTTTATCATACGCTTTCTTTCTGTTGTTCTTTGCACCATCCAATTTTATAATATGCCCCCCTCCCCCACTCCTAAAGCCCTTTCGCTACCCACACGGAAATCCCCGCAACCCCCTCTGTTTTCGGCTAGCCCTGTCCTTCGTTCTACCCTCTCTGAGATTCACTTTCTTTTCCGTCCCTCGTGTAATTTAGTGCTTGCGTGAGCTTACGTGTTCTCGAGCCACTGATTCTCATTGATTTCCTCCGGGGCTGGTTTGTATTCATGTTTCCGGGGTGGGTTAGGGATTTTACAGCGGTCAGGTTCGTTAGTGTCGCATGGCTTTCTTAAATATACTGCTGGCCTAAAGTTTTTATGCTTCTTTTTCCCTGTGTTCCTTGCCATTTATTATTGTTTAAGACGTAAGTGATAGCTTGGGCATGTCTAAGTCTCAGTTGATCAATATTTTATGCATGCCGCGATTAACCACGGTGATATCTTTTCAAAGTCACCCGCAATTCACAAATAGTGTGAAAAATCCACAGAGAAAAAATCATTCGCTTTGACCAGGTGGATTTTTCTCTCCATTGACCATTTTGAAAATTTCATCTGATAGAGACAAATGTCTCTCTTAAGGGCGCACCCAGAAAACGTTCTTTTGTGCCATCGTGGATAATATAGTGGTACTAGACGGGCAAATATTTTTTTAGTCACGCATTCAGCGGTAATTGATATTGTGAACAATGGGCCGATGATTGACTCACATTGTGATGATTTTTGTGACAAGAATGTTAGGGAAAATGATAAAAAATCGCTCACCATGTTCAACGAACTTATGCTTTAAATTCCGAATGTTGTCTAGCCGATAGGACAATACAGTGACCAGCTCAGTGACTCTGAATGTATTTGCTGTTTACTGTCTATGATGAGTATCCTGATTTGAAAGATTTTTTTCAAAACGTAGCTATCGAAAATATAGTAAGGGATTTGACCCTACAGGAAAAACTGCATCTATTGAAATATTTTCCATTCTGTAGCCGCTCTTGTGTACCTAATTTGATCGTTCCTGAAAACTATTAGATAATAACTTTTTCTTCTTCAATTTTACGCTAACTCAAGTGTCTCCTCACCTTGATTATTCTATTTTACGTATTAAATGGGTAAATTTTATCATTTTTCTTTGGCCACTCTGTTATGTGAAGTTCTACAAGTGGGACGAGTTTTATAGCGTGAAATTTAATTTTGGGCTGAGCTGTTGATTGCATATTTTAATGCTTTTACCGCAGATAAATTCCTTTTAATAACTCAATGAGAAATTATTATTCTTGTGAACACCCACAAATACCATGGCTACCCTTTTCTTAGCTAGTATATGGATTTTACTCTAGAAAGCAGTCAGATATGGTTATGCCTCTTAATTTTCTCGAACGTTGCAGCCCTTCATCTTGGGATCGCAGCTCTCGATCTATCAGCCAGCCATTAAATCTAGAGGGGTATTAATTGGTGCTTCCGTTGATTGAACTCCTAAAAGTAAACTTTGACAGTTCGCAGTTCCATGTTGTCGAGGCTTCGGCCTATTCAATAAGTGGTATTTTGCTTAAATTTTCTGCTTACCTGCACAGGTATTTGCACTAACATAATATATTTTTCAGTAGAATGTTATCGTTATTGAATAAAGTCGTTTAATAATATGTGTTGATATCCACCCTTAGCTTTTTCTAAAATCCAACGTTAAATTTACGTTTAACTCTACCTAAACTAATAAGCTCCTCAGACGCTTAGAATTTTACCCCTGTAAAGTGCTACCGATTTTAACTTACTCACAATTTAAGTTATGTAAAACACGCTTTCATATAAACGGTATAAACAAAAATTCCTTCCTTACTATTATTATACAGTGAAGTTCATTCTCTTCCCCTGCTGTTTTATTAATTAGGATATGACGATTTATTTAAGGTTAATAAACACTAATTTGAAATCCCGAAATCAATAATCTTATCATTTTTAAGTATGCACCTGCGCTAACTGTATTCAATATAGAATACATGTACAAAACATCTATTTTCGGCTACAGCGCATTTGACCAAGTTCGAGAAAATAATTGGTCACTTGACACATGGTACAACAATGGCATTTTTTACACGTCAATTAACTCAACTGGAAGCTTTATTCCCGTTTGTTTTACCACTTGCAAAGAGGAGTATGTATGTAAAAGTATGGAGGTTTTGATTAAAATATATCTATAAGTATTTTATTCCCTAACCTTATTGACTTCTCACTGAAAACACATGAAATATTCCGTGATGATGGTCTCTATGTCGTAAATTATTCACTAACAATTAAAAATTGAGTTCCACGAACTAGCTAAAAACTAACGATACAAAAAGGAGATTAAATATCGCGTACGCATTCTAGTACTAAGCATGCACTGCAAAAAATGGGGACAATACAATAAAAATCACTGAAACTACACTGATTTTTGTCATATTTATCAAAACATTCAGTATTGTATAATAATAACAATAGCATCATTGCGACAAAATTCACCGGAAATTGTTATGCAATTTATTAGTATTATTTTTCCTAAAACGTTATTATTTTTTATGTGGGAGATACGTTCTTATTTAGTAGACTCGGCATCGTTGCGTGGACTAGTTTTTGTTGTCGGTGGAGTGCACTTCCATTCTGAAATTATCTATGAATGAATAGCATTCGCCTACTCTTGAGCACTTTCTTCTCCCGCTCTGAGCGTATCTCTCGCCAAACGGAATAAAATGTTTATCGGATTACGCACGCTGCCTTTCCCTTCTCGCTGCGTCTCGCCTACGCCAAACTAACGTTCTCGATTCCTCCATTAATTCACGCCGAATGAGTCTTTAAGGGCTCGAGCAACGGTGCGATTCCTTATGACGAAGCCTTCATGGCGGTAATAACCTACGCTTATTTAAGCAGGCAGGAGGGTGAGGTGGGATGAAGTTCACTCAGCCGTTGATTGAGTTCGTACATTGATCACGTGTGCGTGGTTATTAGTTCACCTCAACTAGCTTATGAGGAAAATTTAGCAGCTCGGTGCAGGTACCACATGTAATTTTGATGGGAAAGCATCAATTACTTCCACTCATTAGTTTTCAATCTTCCTGATTAGTGTCAAGTACTACGTAATGCAACCAATGCATGATATATATTTTAATATTCGCGCTGTTTCAGCACAAGTTGTCCTTTGTTATCACAAAGCTAAATTCCTTCATCGCCATGTATCTACTGCATATTTGCTAAATATCTGCAAAAAAGTTTAACTTCCATATCAGACTTACTTCATTTTGGGGTTAACTGCATATTTTTTTAAATTATCCTTGTTACTATATATTATACACGAAATAAATGATATTTTTGTAATTTGAATCGTTATTGCATCTCATTCGTCATGGAACAATCATTCTGAGTATTTTCTTCGAAAATTTGAGCATCTGACTCGGTGACCCGAGAAAGATCATAGGAACCTCATTCTTCAACCTACATATTTGATAGTGGTGGTAGGTGTTAATTTAATGTGTTGTCATCTTGCCTTAAAACGATTAAAATAAATTTTCAGATTATACCAAAAATTACTCCAGTGGTTGAATATTTCATAAAGACCGCATCTCATATAAAATTTTATGGCTGGCGAGGAATTTATTTCAGGCAATATTTTTCCTCTACGATATGCATCACCCTAATTGTGATTTTTTACGTGGTATCCCGTTATTGAATAGGAAAAATGCAAGGAGTGCTTACGCCAAGGAAGCCATTAACTTCGTCTATCATTTTGGAAATTCATCTTGGGTAACTTTCATCATTCCTCTTTGAATGAGCTAATGGAAACGGAAGCTCTACCTACTTTAAATATATCGGTTTTTCATCCTAGTAATACACTCTGCTTTCTAAAAAGCAAAAACCTATAGTTATGTACCACATACTAATGTAAGTACACATTCACCAAAATTTCTTACAGTATTCAAGTTTGTTCAGATGTAGACTCGGAAAAGTACGCCTGTACGGAATAAGCATCATAAATGCGAGCAAAACGGAAATACAGTCATTTTTAATTATTTCATTTTTTAAAAGTTGATTACATGATTCTTCATTCGGAAAAATTGTCTTACTCCTTACTAGGGCTCTGGTATGGTCACATGACTGCGTATGATGAAGAAACGTGAGTATCTATTCGGCCTCTAGCCATAAGTAGGAGAGGCAAATGTGGACATTTATTTTCCACGAGTAATATCCCATCATTAATCGGATGAAAACTTTTTTGCAGTGTACTGTTATGTTAGTATGGCTAAATAAGCTTTTAAAATGAAAAATGCCTTTTTTTAACGCTTTAAAGATAAGATAATTGTAAATTCTTCAATGATAGAATGCAATTTATTAACCTTGCCTGACAGGCTGATGTATTTTAGTTCCTAAGAAAATGCATAATGGATCCGTTTCACCATAACCCTCCGACTTAAGTTTTGAAGAGACGAAGCTTCTGAGTAAGTCACTTAAACGGTTGTCTACGTAAATTTGATCTACGAAAGACTCAGCGTTGTTAGCGTAATGGCATACATGGTACTTCAACGGTTTAATTGTTACCTATATTCGTCCCAGCTGACTTGGTAAATGAAAATAGGGGCCGCATGTCGTATTCCTGAGCTTGTAAAAGAAACATGGAACACTTATTACTTTATTTACGCGAAACAAATTGTAAGTCTAATCTTTGGTATTCCCGAGATGAATTTGTATTACCTTATACTAAATAGTGTATCGTGACACCGCAATCTCTTCAAATAAAATAATTACGTTCTGAATTTTAAGTTATGAGTCAATATGCGGAATGTTTTCAATTTTATTTTTTTTTTAATTTCCACGTTCATTTTCACAGAAAAAATTAACGTGGTGCTCATAAGGTTTTATGGCTGTCTTGCAGTTCGCACATTCCTTTGTCGTGGTGTGGCAAGTTCCCAATTTATCCCCAGTAGTCTTAAGTTGTGTAAATGAAAAAGCCTCTGAATTATTACTGTAAACTCAGACATCTACGGGTAGATTCTGGTTAATTATTGATAAAATATAAATTAATATTTAGTTATTAATTTTATGGCTAATGATAACATTTCAGTTAACTATAATGATATGAACTCCTGTGGTTAGACAAAAAATGACTTCACTTTCCATCAGTGCTTAAAGATAGGCTTGACGAAAGGTTTTGTTTGAAAAAAATTAAGCAACTGACTTGCTATCTGTGACGTCACGTCTTTACCAGTTCATAGGGTATGTTAACCAAAATTTATATACGTGATTAAGTGAGCTATCGAATTCATTACTTCTCATTGCTCTTCCTAGAGATCATAAAAAATACCATGGGCCTACGAGCAGCGTTACGGGGTTGTCAAATGAATTAGTCTAGTAACCGCTAGAGACACGTAGAACATATTAGAGCCCCAATATATTTCCAGGTACGACAGAAGTGATAAATTAATAGTGATGTGCTTCCAAACGGATAGATGAGGGAATTCGTTTTTTCCAGGAACTATAACGGGCTTCAATAAATGGTAGTCGTATTTCTGTTTGAGCATTTGCTTTTTATGCATAAACGGCTGGTGTCCTAGTATCACCTGCCTCGCGGCTTCAAGGAGTCTTACGTGGTTGGCTGTAGATGTTGATGAAATGCTTTATAGTTAATACTAATAATTAACGGATAGTTAACATTGATGAAGCCTTGTCCCCGCGTGGAGGTTATTTGTAGAAACTGATTATAATGCACCCTAAGTGGCTGCAAAAATGAAGCTTCCACGTGGGATTGATTCCTCCTTTGCTGGTGGGTCATGGCTGCTAAAATAATGGCGCGCATTCTTTTCATCCAGCCCTGGCAACCCTGTCACGGTGATTCCGAGCCCGTCATGAGCGTCATCGCGACCTCCATCCCCTTCCACGCTTTCGAAAAATCCCTTTTCCTCGCCCGTCCTCGCTCTAATGAGGGTACACAACTCGCATTGCTTGCCTCGCTCCGCTGCGGGAGGAAGGATTTTGGCCTCCTCAATATCCTTGCATACTCGACACCGGCGGCGCGCACCCAGCGACGACATAAAAAAAATTCACCCCCTCTCCCACCCTCCTTCCTTACATTCCCCCCCACTACCTCCAATATCATTTCCCCTCTCACCGCCCTGTGAACGTCACCTTCACCATGACACTCATTCATCCATTCCCATCGTGAGTTTCGGTTCATTTTGATGATACGGCTCAAATGATTGATAATGATTTGATGACTCAAATCAGTAAAATGGATACTTTGAGGCGTGAATTCGTGATACTATGACCCTTACCTTTTCGGAAATCCTAACTTTAAGCACTGAGTTAAATTTTAACCTTTTTCCAGTCTCGCAACCGGAGTTCTTAGGATTATATTTATCTTAAGTGGTATCATTAACCAGGAAATCAATTATTTCTCTTCTCACTTTAGTTGCTTCATCTTGAATCTTAATTTTTTTGATTCCACATAAATTAATTTCATCGTCAAGTATAAATACCCGCTTTTCCTTTACTTGTACCTGACGATATTGCACAGCGGTGCAACTAGTCGAGATTACATCTACATAATACCCCGCAAGCCGCCTAATAGGCGAGTGGCAGGGGGTGTTAAGACACCAGCCATTTGCACATAAAATTAAAGTTATCCATGTGAAATCTACTTGGTTTTGTTCTTCAAATTAGTGCTGAATTAAAACTTTTTTGTCAAAAATATGAATTTTAACCATTGACCTATTAAAACAACTGTCCATCGTAACAAATGTATATATATATATATATAAAAATAAAGGGTAATAATTTATTCTTCATTGGTATCAGAGTGTCCTTTAAAGCACATCAATTGATTCATAGAACAAAAGCTCAAATATAGTATACTGAAAAGTATAAGAGAGGCGGATCACATATTTTTCAAAAGAAAATAATGATGCACTATATGCGAAAATATTATTTACATTCCGGAGTTAATAGGTGACGAAGGTTCCTTTTTTAAATAAGTTATGAAATAGAATCTCTCATTTCACGGATAATGTTGTTCGATGATCTTATCTCAACTACCCAGAAGTGTTTTTGGTAGTTTTAGTCCTACATTGAGGGGATATAATATAGTTATGACCCAGATTGGTCGAAACTTAGCGTTTTTTATCACTGAAATTGAACGCACGTGTCATAAATGCAGGCTAAAAGTAAAAATAATCATGCAGAAAGGAAACGAGCAGGTATTTTCTTCTCTATTTGACCTTCGCCCATACAAGTGAAATAAAGCAAAGGGAAATATGATTATCTTCTTTTTTAGCTTATGATGAATCTTGCGCAGATTTTTAAGGATCGTTGAAGTATTTTTATTTAGTTCATCAGTCAGATCATTACATATCAGACAGCAATAGTTGAAGCGGCATAAAACTCTTTGTAAAAACTGCATTGCAAATCAAAAAGTATATCGATTATCTGTATTGATAACAGGCAGATATTGCTGTTTATGTGGCAAAAGAAAATGCGTAGCACTATGCACCACGCACTTATAATTGCATGCCTCAGCTATCATGAAAGGATGGCAGAAGTAAAGAAAGAGGTGCCTCCAAGGTAACTTAAGGAAATATAAATTTTAGCTGGATTTTTTTTTATTTTGCCTAAATGGATGCCATACGAGAAGGAAAAAATCAATTAATAGTTAATTAGTTGAAGGACGCGGGGAAGGAATTTATTTGTACTAACGAGAAAAAACGCAGTGATATAACCGATCACCCCAAATAGCCGGCTTTTGGTATATACATTTATCATGATACCACATTTTCTTTCGCAAAACGGACGAAAATATGGCGGATTTTTCCACGATTGCCTTCCTTTCCACTTGCTAACCTATGAAAGGGAACAGGTTGAGGCGCATTTGCGTAAAGAAGCCCATCAGTGAGTGCTATCATGATATATTAATGAAAATAATTACGAAAACATGAGCCGCAAGACAACCGGGCAATTGATTGAAATCATAGAAAAACCCAATTCTTGGAAGTAAACTGAATTCAAGATTCTATGAGGCCAAGTGATTTGTTTATATAACTAAGGATGAACAGCTCTAGAGACGGGTATAATACTAGAGGAATAAAAATATGGAGTTATCTCGGCGGATTCGGCTAGCTGTTTCATTATTCAAAAGGGTTGTTTCCTTAATCAAAGAAAACGAAAGGCATTGATTGCAATTCGACCACCATTTGTGTATTCATAATATACAAATTATTTGGTTTTAGAAATCCTAGTTTAGGCGAATGGCAACGGTCAATTTTATCCTCATTTGAAAAAGGCCAGATTGACGCCCATGCGATGCCACTCCACGTGACGTCACAGGGACCCAGTTTCTATACGAGTAGATAGGAGTTTTACATCATCTGATATTACCAATGCATGCACGAGGCACAGAGCTCAGGGAAACATGTCTTAATAATCACTTATTAAAACTGGCTAGGGTCGGAAAGTTTTCTTCGTTTAATAAGGTATTAATAATCCTTATTTAAACCAAGCGCTACCAGCTAGCAGGGTACTCTGCTACCTGCTAGCATCCTGCGTTGCATCTCAAAGCCTCGCCCCAAGGTCACCTCACTTGCGGCTGCGGGAACCAGAAAGCGGAGCGTCACACGGAGTTTTCTCGGCATTCATACTTACCCGTCGCGTTTTCGCGCGCTTGAAAATTTTTCATTTAATCGCGAAAAATAGATATCGTCATTTAAAAATCTAAAAGCGTGAAATACGTAAGGATTAATAATCTTTCGATTTAGGCAATAAAAAAATAATAGGAAACCACCCTATTCTGCAGCAACGCAGCTAATCGCAAGCAACTCACAAGATTTGGAAACGAAGTTCATAATGAACGATTTCGCTCATTTAGAACGATTTCACCACAGTATCTCGATTCATTTCATTCGTATGAAATCAATGGTTTGCGAGTTTTTTTTGTGGAATGGTGACATGATAGACTTAAAAGCACGCTGTTGTATTCCACACAATGTTTATTTTTAAAACTCAAGGTTTCGACCTTTTCAGGTCATTAGCAGGTTTTTCCGAACAGAAAAGGTCGAAACCGGTTGAGTTTTTTCTTAATAAATGCCCTGTGGAATGCAACATAGTTTACTTTTAAAAACCCATCTATTCATTCGGTTCATTCTAATGAACCATTCCTATTGAACGATTCATCCATGACGACACAGCCCTGCTTCTCATTCACCCCCGCGACGTTCTTCCGCGCTCCGTTTCGTGCGGGGGTGGGGTGTCCCGGAAGGGAAGGGGAGCAGAAGGGGATGATGATGTTCGTGCTGCCTCTCCCACAGCGCCCCGTTTTCTTTTTCGTCGCAGTCTCAAAGTGAGCGTGGGTGTGACGAAAACTTCAATTCGCTGCGAGACGCTTGCTCATTAGAAAGTACATTACTTGCGATTGACTGATGGCCTTTTATCATGCACAACTAATTGATTATTTCTTCTCGGGTATTACACTGGATCATGTGGTCCATATTATTTATAATCCGGTATAATTCTTCTCCATCATCCTCAGGACCAGGGCCAGAACTAGGAGTTTTGTCATGGTTGGCAAAGATCAGCGTGTCGGTCTCCTCCCCCTATCTTCCCTCTCTCTCTCTCTCTCTCTCTCTCTCTTTACCATTCCCCTGCTACTGAAACGAATTACATCCGTACGCTAGTTTTTTTACATGCAGTAGTTGAAACTTCACAACGCATTTGCCATTAAGCTTTTTAAATATATTATTTTTTTATAATTTATATACTATAATTATTGTTTTTAAATAATTATGTAAGAAAAAATTCATATTTTTTTTTCAAATATACTTTTTAAATTTTACCGCCCCTGAAATCTATCTTCCGGTCTAGAGGGGGCACGTGGCCGCGGCGACAGAAGTGATGATCAGCATGAGTTGGTGACGTAATCAAGTTTTCTTCGAAAAGGCAGAAATTCGTTTGTATATTGTCGCAAATGTCTCCAGAAACAAGCGACGCATCGAAAAATGGAGAAAAAAAACTTGTTCGTTATTCTCAAAAAACTATCGGGCGATTCCACTCGTCACAGATTGACCGTCGCAATGCGTTTTTCAACTTTTAAAGAACACACCTGGTGGGATTGGACCGACCCAATAAACTATTACGACTTCGAAATTGCTACAGAATTGTGAGACATTTGACATAGGTTAGCATACTACTGTGTCTTGTAAATAACAGGACGCACGTGACTTAGAAATCACTGACCTGAAAATCCTGACATAAATGAACGAAACTTTCTGTTCAGAGTAAAACCTTTGAGTATAGCTCTGAAACATTGAGTGATTAAGAATTTCAGTAAGATACATCTCAATACTCTCTATGTAAATTTGAAATTAAAATTAAAATCGGTTAATATAAGAAAGCTGAAGATGACAGACTAGCCCATTCAGAGTGCTCAACATGCCTCACACTTTTCTCGTTGGCGTGTGTAAAGAACGGACTCAGAGAGTCGAAGTATAAATTCTGGAGAGATAGGGTTGCACACTGGGAAGTGCTCTAAGGGTTCTCTGGGTGGGCGATAAGGGAGGGTATGGAAGATTTTGCAGTGAACTCCCAGTTGGGTCGAGGAGGCGGTTTCATTGGATTAGAATCAAGGGGTCGCAATAAAAATGGCATGAATAGCTTAAGCATATGGGAAGAGTTGCTCGCGGAATACGTGCCACGGGAGTTATCGCTTTGTATCGCCAGTATTCTCGGAAGTGGGCTTTAAGGGGGAAAACTCCTTAATTTCGGAAGTAATATGAAGCATTTCTAGTGAAGGGAAACAGTCTAGGGGGATATCATGGCGAAATTAATGGAGTATAATCCGTCATGCAATCAATTAGCTCTTATCTCTTGATTGTCTTGGTTCTCTGGGTAAGGAAAGCACCGTTTTCAATGTTTTCGTCTCGCAACTAATTAATGTGCACTGATTTTAATCGTTGTAAATCAAGTGCGACACGGCATAGTATGGCTCCGGATTTCAGCTACAGGGCTTATCCTTATTCTTGTCCTTGATCTTGACTTTCAGTTGTGCTATACTTTTCGGTAAAAGCCGTTTTGGTTCACATCATTGGTGCAACCAATGCTTATTCTATGTTAAGCTACATCAGGCTTCACTTTGTCGAAGATATTCATACTTATAATTATATTCATACTTTTCCAATAAACTTAAGTATTTTTACCTAATCTTTCACTACTATGTGGCGTTATGAGTTAGATTTGCTCAATTATAGTCAGTAAGTACTAAGAAACATTAAAGTTAAGTTGAAAAATGCTTTCCTACATAATTTCAACTGATAGTGACTTTTGCAAATTCTCTTAATAATATTTGAAGTATGCCCAAAATAAGCATGCCCGTCGATGCCTCTTTAAATAAATTTAATTCTAAAAATGCTCCTAAATTTCCAGGAGAAGTTTCTATTCATCGTAATTTCATTTATGCTCGGAAATTTTACGATGCAGCTGCAGTAGAACATGCAAGTGATAAATACCATTAGTACATAGTATTAAAGTTAAAATTATCCTGCAATATAAATGTACCAGATGATGCCGCTTAGTGGTGAAACATGTTGTATAACAAATGAAGTTTAGTGGAAAAGTACTAATGTTAGCATGAACATTAATTATGTCTCAACTTTCCGAATATGTGAATCAGAGTTATTTGGACGCCATCATTTCTACCATAGCTGGTGAACTCTTGGCAAGCATGTGATGGAATCGTCACACCATTTGCCGCAACTTATCAAGGTGAGGTATTTGGAGGAGGCGACCGACAGCTGAGGTAGGCCATTTGCACCGTAGGGAAGGGCATGGAAGGAAGCGAGGAGAAAAACAGGGCGTAGGCATCAGCTTACTTCAACCGAAAGTCGCCTAGAAGACTTTAGGTTAACGTCCCATCCAACGGACGAAGATCTATACATGTGTGGCCTCCACAACGCAATCAAATAGGCATCGAGCAGTCACTGCAAATCTTCGCCACCGCCAGAAAATGAACCCGAACCTACACTGTGGGAAGCAAACACTAGCCACCGCAGCGATAAGGTCTCATTTATCTCATGAAATTGTCAAAAGATGCTATTTATACTCCCCGTCTTTCCATCTAAAAATTATTTCTTAGTTGCCTTGCCACTGTTAGGTGTGATATCAGCGCTTAGTATGAAATGAAGTGGTGGTGAAATAAGTTTCATAACGATTGTGCGTGATAAAAAAAACTTTCTGCACTCGTATTAATTGGACGTTTTCCCGAGCAAGGGGTTACTAGAAATGGGATTTCACGGAATAATGACTATCTATTTATATTTACAATAAATATTATCTGGCATAGGGTATTTATCAAGCTTGGGTTGAAATTATAGAGTTTTAGACATTGTTAATGTTTGTTATTATATAGTTGACGGATAAATAAACCGCACCATCGTAAACAGAATTCTTTCCCCTCCTCCCTTTCCTCTCCTTGGGATAAATTCCTGCCACATCTCCTTTCAGAATGCTTTTAATGACTTGATTTTGCTGCACGCAATTCACTCCTCTGTGGGTTTTTTTGGTGCCTTTTCGATAGCGTATCTCCGGAGGCAGTGAGCTCACGGCCTTGCTTCCGTTCTTAATTAGTGACTTTGTGAGGGTTATGAAGGGGATCGTGGGTGGGTCGTCTGAGAAAGTGAGATGAGGTTTGAAGGACGATATTTTGTTTGGGTGGTACTGGCGAGAAATATTAGTGCTGAAAAATGAAGTGGTTGGAAAATATGTGCAACAAATTGTTAGGAATAAAAATATATTAATATGAAGGACGGTTGTGTAATAAAAAGTTATTATACAACCGTCCTTCCTTCACCCAACGAATATCACGAATTACTTTACCAAGACCTAACCTTACGCTTTATATAAACGTTATTTCTTGTTTATAGGTCCAAAAGTGTATAACTTATTACATGAATCATGTCTGAAATCAAAAAATAATAACGCAATAATGAAAAATATACAGTCTTGGTTGTTTAGAATGCAAAGTATGGAGTAAATTTTTCTTTGGTATAATACCACGTAATACATGTACGTACTTACTTCAATTCAAATGCTGTGCCTAAAATGTTTCTATGTCAGCATGACCCTGTGTAAATGATAGCAGCCATAAAACAGGTTATCCTTAATGGCTACCTAAAGTTACTCCTTTTTATGTAATTAATTCTATTCTCTACTCTTTATTTTTTTGGAGTAATAAAACAATTTATTTATTTATTTATATAATTTAAGAGGAAACGATTTTTTCTTCCTTTGCAAAAATATTTTATCAAAATTTTTATTTTATTGCTCATCATGATGAAACGTGATCAATTGATATATTTGAATATCGATTATTCATTCAATTTATCAAAACTGTGTTTAAATTTATTTATATTTGTTTTTGATACAACTCTCCAATCAATTATGCTACCGGCCTAATGTGTCAGCCCTCCTTTACACTCTTCATCCCATGCTCTACTAATGTAATCCTAGTCCTTCTTCTGTCGTTTTTTCCTTCCGCCTGACTTTCAGCGATAACTTTCATCAATCCATCGCGTCTAGCGTTATGACCGATTAAGTTTTCCGGGGAAAATTTATTAAATCTTATTCGCAATTTACCGTAAATTTCTCTTTAGTGGACACAGAACAGATATTTTGAAATTTTTTTGCATCATCGAATATACAAAAATTTTTATTGAGGCGTTTCAGTGGGGGCTTACGAGTACATTTTAGCTTACAGATTCATAGTATCTCAGTTGAACTGTTTCACAGTGGCAAAAGCATAGGTAGCGTTTATTTTTGTCACAAACGTTTGCAAGACCCTGTTCCCTTCGAGGTTAGGAATCACAAACAACTGCGACAAAATGTTATTCTTATGCGGAAAAACCATAAATGCGGCTATGTAACTCATGTATGTAGCATAAAGGCATCAAGCATTAATGATAGGCTTATTAAACCTTTCTACGGCGTCGTAGATGGCTGACAACTTACTTTAGGAGATATAATAGCAATGTTTCTTTTTCCAATCCAGATTGCTTTAATAAATTAGAGGTGAATTATAAAGCTATCACGAATTACCTGCTTTAAAAAATAAATCATGTATTTATGCTCATAATTAGCATCAGAACATTGGCTATTTTAAGGCCAAATTTTTTCATTGAAAATTTCGGTAAAACTTGGAAGAGAAGTTTTCTTACTTATTCATACTTATTCACGAGCAAACCATTCGATCGGCAGGAGACCCTTGCTTCATCTTTCGCTGGACCTCCCACCAGCCTCCCTTACGCCATCTGCCAGATGCCACTCGGCCAACACCATCCTGCCACCTCTCGGCAAACACGCGATTTTTCTATCCATAAAGAAGAAGCATGCGACCAGCGCTTTCGCCCTCTCTCGCCCTTTCACTTTCATCCGCACCTCATCCATTCTTTATTTATTCCCCCGACGTCCCTCCGGACTCTATAGAGCAGTGTCGCTCATGAATGAATCCTTCAAAATGAACGGTTCATCGCAATGAACCGAAGAATTGAATCATGACTCTCTCATGGCGATAGAGGAACGCACAAACTCTTATAATTTTCAAAACTTAATTCAAACTTAACACCGACTAAGGTTTCAGCGGATAACCGTCATTCTCGAGATGTCGAACGCCAGCAAAGTATAGGAAAATATAGCGCTTATATCCATGATGAAATATTGGCAAGAAATGGTTATGTTTACGCTTTAATATGTAATTCCACTACCGACCATGTCATTCTATGTCATTTTCAAGGTATCACTCTAAGTTACCTTGAAAATGAGATAGTATTGAAACAATGGTCGATAGTGGATTTGTATATTCATCATCATCTTGTGGTGTTCTGCCTGTCGGCAGGTCCCCCGCGCCAATGCTGTCTCCATTCCCTCCTATCTCCGGCCATCTCCTTCAAGTCTCCATTTCTTCCAACTTTTACGTTGTCAATGAACTTCAGCCTTCTCCTTCTCCTTCTTCTGACCCCTTCCACCGATCCCTCCAAAGCTACTTTCAAAATTCCATTCCCTCTCATCAAATGTACCAGCCAGTCACCCTTCCTTTGATTTATTTTTTCCATCAACGTTCTTCTCTCATCTATCCTATTTAACACTATAATTTTACACTATGTATATTTATTTTTATATTAAAGAATGGAAATTACCATTTGTTGCTTATATTTTTTCATGGATACATCGCATTACCACCACGTCAAGCCTAAAACGATTTCATGTATGCTATAGCAGGGGAAGAAAGTGGGGGAGGTGGGGACTAGGTGGATGATAAAGACTTTCGACCATTATGGAAAGGAAGCACCTTAGCCAAATATCAATTGGTATGTACAATAGAACAAACGCGGGAGAATGGTAAAAGGCCAGCAGGGTTGCCCCAAAGGGGAAAGTTAACACATAGCAACAGCGAGCAGAAGTCAGAATCGATTCATGATGATTAAAAAACCTCACCAAATTAAACTTGAGAGTATTGTTTGCGTTTATGATTTTCGTTCCGTCAAAATGATCGAAATCGTTTACAATGAACAATGAACTCAAATCTAGTTGCGTTGGTTGTAGCTAGTGGCGTTGCTATTGAATTGAGTAATGCAGCTGATAGCTAAGTCCACCGAACATTAATCACACTTAATGAGCGATTTATATTCAGGGAAATCTCTTTGTATCAGATTTAGATTTTACAAAAGATGTGAGTAGAAGATCATTAGGGGGATCATAGGTTCATCTTTATTAGCCTAATTTGAAAGTCAGGTTGAGCGTTGGCAATGCGTGTTGATTACCGAAAGAAATCAATATTTATCGCCATGAACTGATTTCGACTCAGCTTGGAATATATTCGACTTAAAATTAGATTAAAATAAAATACACTGATATATTTGGAATACGATTTAATACAAAATATATAACCCATTGCGAATCAGTCGTGAATTCGTGGATTTAGTTCAATTCCAAGAATCTCTATAATTTACTCCATAATGAACGATATGAATAATAAAATCATTATTATGAGTTGAATCAAGTCCTCAAAATGAGCTGAAAGTCCGCCTCTACCCAACTCTGCACGCCTCCTCCCCTACTCCTCCTGCACACTTAATCCTTTATCTTCCTTCCCTCGTGTGAACACCCTTTGGGTTATTTGAATTTATCGTAACCTCAAAGGTATTAAACATTAGGTACGTTAGGTGTAATACTTAAACCACTGAGTTCAGGCTTACCTAGCCTGATGGTTATTGAACAAAAATAGAAAAACCACTTCTTATTACATATATATGCTACAATACCGCAGCAATCGTCAAAAATAGGGTAATAAAACCATCCATCGATGTCCTGGATGCCAGATGGCAATGCATTGACGCTTGCTGAAGGCGAAATCATGGGTGATTATTTCACTCGTGTTTTTAACTCCGAAGAAGGTGGTAGTGCCTCCGAAACAGTAGAATTGCTCACCCAAAAAGGGGTCGTTCACTCAGATCCGAAATCACAATCCAAGAAAATAAAGTAATGCATGGGAATGGTAACAAAAAGTCTTTCTTGATTATTCAGTTCCTAACAATTGTAAAATGAAATAATGCAGAAGCTTCCTCACACTTGTCATGAGCTGTTGAAGTCACTTGAAGAATCTTTGGCTCATCAACTCGTTCAGGTATACTGGGTCCTTGACGTAAATAATGTTATAGTATTAATGGCAACGAGCCCCCTCAGAAAGATGCGCGAGGCGGAGGAGTAGCGGTGAGTCGCACGCTAAGAGAGTCAGTGACGTCATAAAATAAAAAAATACTTTGTAATTTCCAAAAAGGTTTTAATATGTAGCGACCGCTTTCGACGTGTTCTACGTCATTTTCAAGCTAGACTGCCTATAAGGTTGTCAGTAAGTCAACAAGGCAGTCTAGCTTGAAAACGACGCAGAAACCTCGAAACCGGTTGCGAAATAGTAAAATTGTGTGGAAAGTACAAACTGTTTTTATTTTATTTTATCATGTATAACTTCCACAAAGTTAACTCACCTACCATCTTTTTCGTCAGTGACGTTGTTAACATACGAGCGGAAGGGTTAAGCCCGCTGATTTGTTTTGCCGTGAATACCTCGAAAAGTGGGAGACATATTGCTGAACGGAAAAATTCGGGTTTATTCAATTTCTTAATTCTATCGCAATATAAAATAAAATAGGTAAAGGAGCCCATTTTAATATAATTACTCCTATCTCTTTTCCCAATTAATATACTTTTGTGCTTTTACAATATTTATATTTCATTATTATTGGCGAGTTTTTATAGCTTTCAAAGATATTTAAAAGTTTTCTTTTTAAAAGAGATTATTTAGATAACAACTGAGACGTTTAAGTCATCTAATTTAAGCAAGAAACTTTTCTCCTTCCCCGACTGGATGACGAAAATACCAATAGGAAAGTTATCATTTGAACTGAAGAATATAACCCCCCACTGACGAAGTAGCGTTACTGTATTTACTAAACTTTTATAGATTAAAATAAATACTTATCTATATGCGTGGAATGCCCCGTGATAATATGAGCGGGGACCGTGGGTGAAAACAGTTTTCAGTGTTCGTGCTGCGTAGGAATCTTGTAATCCGCAAACCGAACTCCGCTCTCTCCCAAACCGGGCTCATCCCAATCGATCCTCGGAGCGTCGACTGCTCCCAGACTGCACCATCCCATACCACCCAACCCCCCTCCCCCCCGTAACTCACCCCTATCCAGCCCCCAACCCTCGCCATACCCCTTTCGTTGTATCTCCTCATCCTCTTCAGGCCTCAAAACACCTTCAACTCCCAAGTCCCTCGTGTGGGAATAAATAATAATTATTCTTTTCCTTCATCCTCTGCCCCTCTTCCCCCTCTCCCACTCGCCAATTCCCGAGAGTTTCAAGATGAAAGGGTTGAATGGGGCCTTGGTTCGGGGGTGGGTTTCCTTTTAGTTCGGGCGCCATCAGAAAAATTAATCTTCTGTCGCGTTATATCCGCACGGGTGGCGCCTAAGAATGATACGCCAGTCTGTCCGGATATACATATATGTCTTATTTTATCGATTTTTTTCCGAGCTTTATTCCCATAAAGATACATTTGGCAAATTATTCTCGACTTTCGTTGAAAGTTCATTGAAAAGAAGGGAAGTTGTGCGCTGTAAAATGTTTTGATATTTTTATCCAGACCGGGGTTCATTTTTATCCAAAGGTTAAGTAAGTATGCTTCAAAGTCATGCTATAAAATTGCATTCCATTGGTTGCTAGGATCAGTGGCGTAACTATGGGGGATGAGGGGATAAATCCCCCCTAAAACCTCTGAGAATTAAAAAAGTATTTACAACAGTTGTATGGTTTTGAATTTCAATAACTGCATCTGCTAAAAGCAAAATTTTTGAGGGGTTATCGTCACCCCAAGCCATCCCATCCCCCAAAACCATATTCCTAGTTAAGCACCTGGCTAGGATAGAATGGTCTATGCATTCGTCCTATGACATACTATATTATTGCGCATCGCATAGTGTAGTTGGCTTCGAAATTTATAGTAAATCCATGTACCAAAGTAAGAAACTGTGCTATTATTCTAACGTTGGCGGTAGTATAAATTGACGAATATAGGAATGAATTGGAGAACTAGGAGCACATTAAGCTTCATGATGGACAAATAGGAGAAACAATGATACAATCCTGAAACAATCCTGGACTTAGAAAATACCGGCTTTTATTATTCTGCAGGCATCATGTGAGTGACGGCAATTACACAGGTCAATAAAAACTTTTTTTTGAAAATTTCTTTTATTTTAATAGCTGATCTTTATAGATTTTTATGTGCCGAATCCGAACCTGGCCTTATTTTTTTGTATCACCTATAGTTTCCAAGCAATATGTATTTTAATATTTGGTCTAATACCCCTATACGGTATATAGGGAAATCAATGAAACACTGTGTTACATCATAAAATTGTTTGTATTTAATGCTCACTGCATCGTGATAAAATTTTTTGTATTTACTACAGCGTGATAATACAGAGTTCACTTGTCAACAGGAATTGGTCTACATTTTCTTTCCCTTTTTTCCTTGAAGCTTCTTGTGTAGCTTTTTCTGCGAGGAATTGCTTGCTGAACTTCTCGGTGAAGTGCCAACAGTAATCCCCCATTATCTTCGGTAATTAGACCTACGTCTTCAATTTTATTAAAACAATAAAAAATCTGTTAAACTCTAAAAATATTGCTTGATTTCATAAATTTAACTGTAAATTGTGAATTGATGGTGGGTGATACAACTTTAAAACCTTCATATTTGGATTCAGCAAAACAAAAGAATAAGGTATTTTCAGTAAAAAAGTTTTTACATTGTTGGCCTATGTTATTATTGATGTCTTGGTAAAGCATGAGAAAGTGTGATTTTTGTGAAGTGAAATTTTTTTATGATTTTATTTTGGGAAATGCTTCCTAATCAAGCTGGTTAAGCTTTGAATATCCATTCCTCTCACTTCATTTCCTTACTTGAAGAAGAATATTTTCTCTTCCAGGCTTTGTTTTAAACCTCAAAGAAAGATACCAAAAGGATTATTTCTAAGAAATTCTTGAACAAAGCATTCTCTCTGGAAACCATATTAAATACGAAGCTACTAGTTTCTTAAATTTCTGAGTTTTCGAATGTTATCACAATAACTTTAATGGCCTGGACGGATTTCTCTCCTTCTTGATGAAAGAAAAGGACACCAACTACAGATTGGTAGACGCGTTGGAACGATGTCGCTTCTTTTACTCGATAAATTTACTAAATTATATCTAAGTTGGTTATTTGATGTCTATTAAACATTCAACTATGGCGCATTAAGAAAGAAGCCTGAGATCGGATTTTTGATGTTGGACTTAATTTTTTCATGGCAGTTACTGGTCTAAGTATATACCACTCAGAGAAATTAATGTTGTCAAGGTTATAAAGGGATATGAAAAGTGGATATTTCACCAGAATTGGAACCGCTTGAGAACTGATTTTTTGTTGGATGCATGCGATTATGTAATTCTTATAACAAATCTTCTCTCTTGGGCACATTATCTCTCAGCTCCTCTTACATACGGTGCATAGGTATTCACAATTTCGTCTGTGTTTTTGGGAATTGAACCGGAATATCACTAATTTAAGAGGTGGTTGGAGAAGTTACATTAGAGTTGTTACATTGATAAATGAGTATTCAATAAGTATCAATACTCTCAAATATTAATATCCATAAATTTAATATTTGAAAACCTTTTCAAAGCTTCTTTTTAACTTCACTAGATCAAATCAATCTCTTAATCAATTAGGTTACAAGTGATAAAATACCTCAAAGCGTAAATTACTGAGGGTGTGATATCCAAGTAGGCAGAGCTCTTGGCTTCCAATCCTAGGATTTTCATCTTTCCTTCTTCTCCTCCCCTTGTGGCCCAATTAAAATCCTCCAATTTTGAGTAAACCCTGGTAGAGGAACTGGTTCACTTACCCTGAATTAACGAAATTCACACGTCTTTATATTAGTCTGGGGCGAGCTCTACCATAACCTATCCAAACCAACTTTAGGGCAGGATCAGTGAGTGAGTACTCGATGATACAAAATAGAATTTTATTCGGGCTATCAAAGTCGATGATAGATGCATCCCTATTACATGTAAGTATTGCTCAAAACCTTCAACTGTAACGCATAAGGACGAAAATTATCACTGATGTTCAAAATAACAATGCATGATATGATACGTAGAGAAAAAAGAGAACAAATTTATGACTAGAAGGAACATTGGCCCTCACTCGATAGAATAAAAAATATGTTCGACTACATTGTGAGTAATTTTCCACAGGAAAACTTTAATTTGCACTTGAAAAATTCGATTAAAATAGTCAATTGTTCCATGAAGTTACATCACTAAGCAAATGGATACAGCGAAAGAAAATTCTCTTCTTACGTTTCACTCTCACGCTATAATACCTACCTTGGTTTTGACACTTACATCATCGTCAAGGTCGAACATTCGTCATCAAGGTGGTGCAATGCAAATCCGAAAACGTTAAATATATTGGATATAATATTATGCTCTTATTTTGCGATCGTTGACTTCGTGAGGAGGAGTCTAAAAATTGGCAAGAACGCCATCTGATAGTATTTCATCCTGTCTCATTATTTTAAAGATTTATGCGGCATTCTAGTTGATGTAGTAAATTGCTAAAGCAAGTTGGCTGACTCTTGTGTTAAGTGTTGAAATGTTATTGCAGCATAAGGGTATTGGTATGGTGGTTTCACACCCCGTGGGCCCTGGTTCTAACCCCAAAGGTATCATTGAATCTTCATAGAATGCCCGATCCCTGTTCGCGAGTCGTAAGGACAACTCAAGCGCAAGACTCCATCCGTCGGGTGGGACGTTACGTAGTGTCTCCTAGGCTTATTTCGCTAGGGGCAGGCTAATGCCGAATCCGTGTTCCTCGCTACTCTTCTTGCTCAATCTTTACCTCATGGTGCAAATGATCATAGTTCTCGGACGCCTCCCCCAAATATTGTACTATACCAGTGCTTAACCCTTCCGCACTCGCGTCAAATTTTGGGACAAATATGCTCGCGTGGCGTCTGCTAGACGCCAATAGTGTACATTATAATATAATAGTTAATATTAAAATTAAATGCAACACACTACTTTTATGTTATTTATTTGCTCCTTTACAAGTTATAACATTGTAAATACAATAGTTTTTAACTTATTTAAGACATTTTAACCATCTTTTAGTAACTAAGCACATTTTTGATACATTGCTCTCAATTAAACCACATCACAGCAACAATTACATATTTTTATCCTTGCAAACAATACAAACGTATTCAGAATGCTCTAAACATATATAATGATCACAGGAAATGCACCTATATTTTGTCATTCGATTTTTTTTTCTGTCGCAAATGTAACATCTCTTTCTAGAATTCTCTTTTTTCTCCTTCGTTTTTTCCTCCGATTTCCTACGAATACTTTTGGAACTGCAAGTACTTGACTCATTATGTTCAGTTTCTTTGTCTTTCTCACTAATGGCTAAAGTTCTTTTTCTCAATTCCCTCGGTAAATTTACCACGTGACTACGTTTTTGCAGGTGCTCTTTAGTTAGTTCTTGCGCAAGGACTTTGATAAAATGCCTTCTTTTCAAAATTGCATGAGAACTCTCTTTGTTGTTTACAAGGTAAATAACCTGAGCATTTATTGCTGCCACATTGAGCATGGTATAAAATATAGTCATCGGCCACCTTTTGGTGTTTCTTGCTACTGAGTAAGTCGCGCATAATTTATCAACTACATCAACGCCAGATTTAGTTGCATTGTAAAATGTCACGATCTCTGGCTTATTCGAATTCCCTGTTGTTTCATCGATTGTGGAATCATGATGCATTGAAGATATTAAAATTACATTTTTTCGTGGCTTTGGTATGTATGATACCAATGTGCAATGCCTATCAAATCCAAAACGAGTTGTAAATGGTTCTCGACCGACAGGGGATGTAAAACTGGGTGGAAGCTGCCGTTTATTCTTCCTTACTGTTCCTACATACGTAAGGTTAGCTTTGAGTAGGTCTAAAACTAGCTCATAACTGGTAAACCAATTATCGGCGGTTATATTGCGACCACTGTGAGCAATCGGTCTAACCAACCTTTTTACAACATCATTGGCACTGTTACTAACGTAAAATGGGCCTTCCGGCTGCTTCCCAACGTATACTTCTAAGTTCCCTGTGTAAAATGTTTTAGAATCTGCTAGAGAAAATATCTTAATTCCATATTTTCCTGGTTTACTCGGGATGTATTGCCTAAATGCACATCTTCCTCTGAATTTTGATAGCATTTCATCAATAGTTACGTATTCTCCCAAAGAATAACTTTCACGGCAATTTTGAACAAATATATCAAAAACCTCTCTAACAGGTGCAAGCTTATCTAATAGCTTCCTATCGCTTCTAGTTGCTTTGTCATCAAACCGAAGGCTTTGTAAAATAAAGTGGAAGCGCTTACGAGACATCACCAATCGAAAAAATTCAACACCAGTTCCATCTGTAGACCACAAATCACTTGTATTTAGCTTACTATTTCTAAGGAAACCTGCCATATACAGTAATCCAAAGAAAGCTTTCAGTTCACTCAAATCGGTAAATTTACAATCTCTTTCCCTATCGTAACGATCTTTTTGGGATTCAATGAATTTATTAGTGTTTTCCAAAATAATAGCAAGCAGACTGTCGGTAAAAAAACATCTCCAACACTCGAGTACAGTCTTAGCGGTTGTAGCACTTTCTTTCACACGTGAATTCAGGTTTACAATATTATGACGACGAGTCCTTACAGTCACCACTGGTATTTGCAAAGCCCACTTCGTAGTTTTGTCTTTCCCAAAAACAAATTCTTTACCTGATTCTTCATCCTCTCGGTCACTTTCTTCCTCACTAGTAATTTCTTGCTCCGTATCCGTGTTTTGCAATTGTTCCTTCAAGGAATCTTCTTCACCTTCGCTCTCATCATCTACTGCAGACAATTCTGAATCTGATGATTCCATCAGAAGACGCTGCAGATAGCTACGATCTTCCTCACGCATTAGGTTTAGCTGTTTTTTTCTCTCCATCTAAGGGACGTAAGTAAATCCAGAAGAGATACATCATAATAGGGAACAACCATCTACAGCGTGATTAATTTCATAAATGTATATGCATAAATATAAAGGAATATAAAACTTACACTTTCGAACAATGAAACACTATGAAGTGTAGCTTGTTCCACTGCACCACTCTGGAATTACTCGCACGTTTTACTGATAAAATTCAGGGGCTCCTTGCAGTCACAAGTTCCTTTCTGACGCACCAATACACCAACGGACAAAGAATGAGTGGTCGATAGCGGGATACTTGGGTATTTATACGGAGGAACTACAAGAGTTGCACATTTGTATATCCAAAAGAAAACAAGTTAGTAAATTAGCGCAATATGTGGGGACCCGACGTGGCATCTCTGCGGCTGCGAGAAATAGATAAGAAAAAGATAACTTGTCATAGATATGTTGGAGAGTTTCTCTAAGGTTGCAGATTGAAAAGAAAACAAAGTCGTCACCGAAATGGTTTTAGAGGCGGCGTCTATCACACTGTGCTGAATAGACATTGATAAGATACGTTAAAATTGAGACTCGACGAAAAGGCAAGCGTTGGACCTACGCAGATAGAAAACAAATTAGCAGGGCATATGCCGAATTCAAAAGAAAGCAAAGTCGTCACCGATATGGTTTCGCGACGCGGCGCCTATCCACAGTGCTGAATAGACTAGGGTAAGATACGTTATAATTGAGACTCGACGAAAAGACAAGCGTTGGACCTACGCGGATAGAAAAAAAAGCAGCTGGGCATATGCCGAAACAGCAGGCCGTGGCGTGCCGCTCCCCAGATTGCAATCAATTGCTGTGCAATTAAGTTGCACACAAAAAACCCACAATGGATGGGTGGCTGAAATACGACCTTCGAATGATTGTCTCCGGTGAAATCGAGAGCAGTAATTCCTTGATATATTCCCGCAGTAAACAAAAACGCGAGCTTAAACCACATAAATAAATAAGAGAAAAAAATTGCATTTTTATTTACAACAAATTAAAGATAATCATAATTAATAATAGCATTAAATAACAATTATAAAATATAAGAAATGAGCATTGATTGAAAATAAAATATTTATTAAATTGTAACGAATCTAGTCGCGTGGCGTCTGACAGACTCAAATACATTTCAAAAACCCTTGCCTGGCACCCTGCTATAAATTTATCTGATATGATTTAACTGAATGGCAGACAATTCGAAAAGAGTAAGGTACCTAGAAGGAGAAACTATTATACGCACACTTTGGCCGAAGAAAAACAAAAACATATTGGTTGGCGTCCAGCAGACGCCACGCGAGTAGCGGAGGGTTAAGGGGGCGCCCTAGTGTTTGAATTTCCCACTTTAACGGCTCACGAATCCTTCTAGCCGTACCGCCGGGACATGGAGACCGAAGCCGCTTTGCCTCGAGGGAGAGAAAGGGGGGGGAGAGCAACTCGCCTCCCAACTTCGCCCGTGAAGGCTCCGAGGAGAAATTTGATACTCATGATAAATTTGATACGGGTCGCTGGAACAGGGGTCGCAGTCGGAGTTGATATGAGACACCTAAATGGCGGCGACCCAATTAAAAATAGTAGAAGCTAACTCATGGGGCCTTGTTCCTCTCTCATGCGCTGAAAAAATGGGCCTGTGAATGCGAAGGTCCTTTTGCGTTTACACCTTTCCCGAAATTATTGACGTTCTTATCTTCATTATGTAAGCAGGCATTTCGTCAACACCAAGTCGCTGACTTCGGTAGCGGCTGGAAAGAGTCCTCGCCTGCCAAACAAGAAATCGCGGGTTCGAGTCCCGCCTGGGTAGGTTTCCCCTACTCAGGGCTTGGTTGTTCGTGTAATTAATTGTTAAATTTGTTGAATAATCAATATGAAATGGCTCAATATGAGCTGTATTCGGTGGTTTGGAAATATAACAAAATTTTAAATAAAATATCAGTATTGAATTGTGGCTTATGATGTTATTTTGGCGGAATGTAGAGTATTTTTACGTAATGAAGATATCACCGCTCGCAGTTTTCAAAACGGAAGGGAAAAACGGGTGGCAAACGAAAAATTGAGAGGCTTCTCATTCGATATATACTTACGCGAAATATATTCAGCGAACATAATTAATTATTAATAAAATGTCACAATATATGTCAGCTAGCTTGCTTGAAAATCACTCTTGGATGTGAAAAACAATGGTTACTAAAGTTACAGCTAGAAATATTTTTTTATTAACACCGATGAAAAGAAGTAATAAACGCATAATACGACGAAAAAAATTCTTTTGGAGAGCCGAAACCTGTGTTTCAAGACAAAAGTAGTAGTTAATTAATTGTTGAGCTTTGTGTCGTCATTCTTTTCTGATACAACACTAAGTAATCAGAAATCACCTCGCAAGCATTTTAAATTTTTGAAAAATGCAATAGAAAACATGAAATCATATGTAAAACATTTTAAACAAAAAAAAATACTTAAATTATAAGAAAACATTAAGACTAAATTCACCAGCTGTACGACTAGTTTCCATTTGAATTCAAGGGAAAAGTTGACCCCGTGATCATCACTGAATCTTGGCATCGATGCTATGATGCGCGAGGCTGTGTGGTTCAGAAGCCCTTGAAGGTCCATTTTAAGCCCCCTTAACACTTTGGAATTTGAATTATGTGCTTGGAACAATGCTTCTGTATGATTTACATGGTTTTAATATTAGTTCAAATTGAGTGTAATAAAAATATTATGTATTTTATGGCGGTACATCATTTGTTGCAACTTTTTTATTTTTTAAAAACAGTAGATTTTCATTATTAAAATATATATGTAAAAATTAGCAATAAATGCTATTCAACTAATTCATAAAGAAGTGGAAAGTCCATTTTTAGCGAAATGCACATTGGTATAAACATATATGTTTGATGCTAATGTTTTAAAAAAAATTGCGAATTTATAAAAAATGGCTGGATTTCTCAGTAGGGCCTTAAAATTAGCGGCCGGCACTCAAATTTTTAATCGTCGTTTTTTACGTTGCTTTTGGAACAAAAAATTGATACGACGCAGTGGTTAACCTGCTGTCTAATGATATGCTATTTACTTTCAATTAGTGAGGCAACTCAACTCCTAAAATTGCGAGTTGGACTCAGGAAAAGAACTGGTGCCCTACTTTATGCATGTAATGTAATCACTCGATAGGGCCTTAGTCTGGGGTGATCTCTTTCCTCAATTATCCGTATCAAAATACCATCCGTACCAGCTCCGAGTAAAGGCAAATTGTCTACATTTTTCTCTATTATGGTGTTAATCCTCCATTTGGAGTTGCTGTCATTCCCTCCCTTCCAACTTTCCTACCCTTCCCTCAAGGCACAAATGATCGAAGATGTTGGTCGTCACCCGCAAATACCATGCCGTTTCTTGCAAATTTGGTGCTGATATAGTTATTTTTCTTCTCTCTTTCTGTCTTCTATGTGCCATTTTTCTTCGCTTGCGGGAAACAGCGGTGGAGTGATAAGTGCTCGGCGATGGATAGGCCGTTACGAGGTGGAAGTAGCAACTTGGGACTGAGTTCCCGGGGACCGCATCAGCTGCACTCCGCCCTACAGCAGCAACTTCATGGGACAAGCGACAACGGTGGAGCCACGTACGACATGGTCGCCAAGGAGGGGACGCAAATGACAACAGGTCAGAGGGGCCTCCCAACGCCCTCCCCTTTCACCCATCGCTCCTGCCGCCCCCTAGGGACCGCTCTGCGGTCGTGACATGTGCTTTCTTGCCGGCATACACACTCATATCTGCTTGTAACCATGAGTTTATGGCCTGCTTGTTCGTGGCTCGTATTAATTCATTGGATGAGTCATGCAGTAAACATATTGTGGGAGCAGTGCCTCGGAACCGCGGAATTAACGCGCCTTCTAATTGGAATGAAGATAATTGTACTTCATTGCGGACGATTAGAGTAATCACCTCCAATTTCCTTTGTTCCATAAAAAAGCTATAGCGTTTATTGTATTATTATTATTGCTGTGAATATCTTTAATGGAAAGCTTCCAATTTTAACTTCAAACTGCATTTTGTGGGAGATAGTTTCTTACCAAAATACGTACCTACTCGTTACCTTCTTACAACCATGAGTTTACGCTACTAGTTTGGTCTTCTTTAATTAATTGAGTGATCATGTAATAAACATTGCCAGGCAAGAGTTTCATGAAACCGATGACTTAACTCTACCGTCGCCAATTTTGGGACCATATCACTCGTATTCTTTACTAGAGACATTTACGTAGAACTTCCCCAGGCTTTGATAAATTTTCCATAAAAAAAGATATAACGATCAACATTGATAACTATCGCTATGAATACATTATTTAGAGAACCCATCGGTTTTATGTTATAGCTCCACTTTTATTTTTTATGTATAAATTTCTCTTCGAATGATTTCCTACCATCTACTTGGTTGAAATTCCCTGTAATATTATGCATTAATAGGTAAGTATGTATTTTGTTCTGGAACTTTTGATCAGGAATGCCATATGCTCATGAAATATTAAGAACTCTCTGTGGAGAATGCTCTACATTTCATTGTTTTGTGATAGCTGATGTTGAAGGTTCTGTTATTCCGCATAAACAATATTTCAACTACTGATAGAAATATAATATGTGTTGTTTCGTACATACCAGTGAGTACCATCCCATTATTAAGAAGAACTCCAATAAAGATCGACTATTTTTGTTAGTTGATAAAACATTTTTTTGTGTTTAAAAATCATAAATAATTTTGAAAGTTTCTTTGAAGTAGTCCTTAACTTTCAAAGCCATAATATCTGTCTGTTAGGCTTTTTTCATTACTTTTTTGTGAATTTATAAGAATTTTGAGAAATCATTAAACTCACATCGCTTTTTATAGTACACAAAATGCTCTACGCACTAAACTTCTTTATATTTACCTATGTACATATTTAATTCAATTCAATTAATTTATTATCGTGGGCCATTTGGCCCATGAGGTAATTTACAGGTTTACAACTATTTAGTAAAAATCATTGGACAAAGGTTCAAAAGGAAAAAAACACTACATCAACACTCAGTAAATGCAAAAAATAGATAACAAATAAAGCTAAAAACAAAAACAAAATATAAACCTATACATGCATATACACACAATTGCATCCCGAATGCGGATACCCGGGTATCTAGCCACACAACATTTTCAGACATTTTAAATACATTTGAAACAGTATCACAATTTATTCAAAGAAAAATATTCAGGTGTAACAGAAAAACGTAGGACCAATAGAAAATTATAACATGAATACAGATACCTGGGTATCTAGCCACACAACATTTCAGACATATGAAGGTCTACCTGAGCAATTTATAAGATGTATTCTTTTCTTCTCCCGGTGATAACCTTGGTCTTATACCTTAGAGATGAATAAGTCATGAAGAGATCGTGTCCTTAGCTGGGACCAAATTCAAACTTAATTAGTTACTTCCCCGAGGAGCTCAATTACACTTTCAAATGATAGTTGAATAGAAAGCGATCATGAAAGGGATCATCAATGAGAATATTCTTCCGTTTTATCAAAACCTAAGTCCGCGGTGACCCCATCGCAAAATGAAGAGAGAAGTATTTCCGAAAGGCTTGACTGAGAAGGATTGCATGCCCGTTTCAAAAGCAATTTTCTAACTAAGTCGGTTGAAGGGTTGATTATGACCAGACCCCAGTCTTGGGATCTATATTTTTCTCCAAAATTCTCCATCCACGTGCAAACAAGCCAGGGCCATACATTTCATCCTCAAGGTACCAAACAGGAGTTAATCTTCGGGTGACGCTGCACTCTATATGAGAGGGGATAAGGCAAGGGGAGTATCAAAAGGGCGCGTTCATTTCGGAGACGATGGGCAATATCCTTAGCGGCCCAGAAAGAAAGAGGAGGGAAGTAGTGGTATAAAGATTTCAAGATTTTGCTGAGTTCTCTCGTCGGTTGGTCGGTCGGGAGGGATGGCAAAATCCACGGGGCTCTCTCTTTTCCCGCTGGCTGAAGAGGGGATTAAGTAAGTCTAAAGGGGTCTGCTCGAGGACGGAAAGTAAATTTTTGCGGACTTCAGCGCTCAGTCAGTGCGGGAGGAAGTCACATGCGAAGGAAGCGGAGTCGTCGCAATCTCCGCCCACCTGTCTGACGTGGACCCCTGCCTCTCACCCCCCCCCCCTTTACCCCCCCTCCCGCCAACCTTCTACGTCTTCCGCTGAGACTCTCTACTCCCTAAACCTCTCGTTTTCATGGAGTCAGCTCTTCTACCCTCGAAACATAAATTCTAGAATCCTGGACAAATGGGAGAAGTAACAATCGTTAGGTAAGGGAAATAGGACGAAATGACGAGAGAAATATTAAATTCTTTCTTAAAAAATTAAATTCTTTCTTCTAGAATATTGGAAAAATTGGTTAAGTGGAATGTATTGGGTTGGTAAATGTAGGGTGTTATGTCAAATTAAATATAAAATTCCGTCCAGTAGTGCAAGAGTTTTGGAAAAATATATAAGTACTGTGTTTGATCGCAGAAGGAAGCCGTAATAATGTATGCTGCTAAAATTTCCATGAGTAGGTACTTCGAGTCAACTTTTTCTCCTTTTCTTGAAATGCGAATATAGAATATTGGGCGAATGTGAAAATTATCAAAAATAACGTTGTGGAGAATAAGAATGTCGAATGTCATGTAATTTGTCATTACTAACAAATATTAGTTAAATCAACTCTTAGCCTCCTATTCGCTAAACCTCTGGTTTTCATGGACTCAGCTCTTCTCCCACGAAACATAGATTCTAGAATCCTGGGCGAATGGGAGAAGTATCAATCGTTACGTAGTGGAAATAGGACGAAATGGCGATTGAAACATTGAATTCCTTCTATAAATACTACAATTTTGGAAAATTATTGAAGTCGCAAGTGTGGGGTAGGTAGTCGAAGGGCATAAAGAAAATGTAACTGTAAGATTTTGTCCATTAATGCTAAAGTTAAAAAAAAAAAAATAAATATCGTGTTGGGTATTGTAAGACATAATAAAAAATACTGTAAAATTTTCCATGAGTTGTTTGAATAAAAACTTTCTCGTTTTCCTTAAAATATATATTGGCGAGAAACATTGGCGAATCAGAAAATTATCAAACCTCACATCGTGGAGAGAAATAATGTTGGATGTCATGTTATTTGTCGTTAATATTCAATGTAAGTAGGTTGAATCTTCATCCTTTACTCCGGAAACTTTTAGTTTTTAAAAAGTCATATATTCTCCCCTCAAAACATAAATTCTAGAATCCTGAACAAATGGGAAAGGTAACAATAGTTACGTTGTGGACATAGGACAAAATAACGATTGAAATATTGAATTTACTTCTATAAATGGGAGAAATAAACTTTGTCAGGTCCACTAATATACAGTCACTTTCAAAAGTCGGTCCACATACCCGGCGCAGCAGTCCCTGTTATTCTGTGAAGACGACCTTCGCGTATTGCTTACGATTTCCTTGTCCACTGAGGATCGATTTGACTTGATCGGGTCGTGCAAATGGTGCAACTTGACTACTTTAACCCTAAGAAAACCTACCCGACATGCTCGACTTCAGATGTAGTAAGGTCCCGGTGAACCCTCCCCCCCACCCCCACAGCCAGACAATTCCACCATCGAAGAAAGCGAGGAAGAATTTAACGATTTTTCTGGCGTGTAACACATCGTGAGAGGAAGTGAGAGGGACGACCGAGTCTTCTGGTAAACTTATTCAGCACATATAGTACAAATAAAATTTTCGGAACATTTCGAGCACAATATACTTACTCCAATATTTTTTCTCAACATAGTCTTGATATAAGTACGAAAATATATAAACAAATGTTAATATTATAGTTTGCGTTACGGCTACCATCCATGCTCGCGTTCACTCGTTTCCAGATCGAAGGCTTTTCGGTCATTTTTCAGTGTTTACAAATGAAATTTCAGTTACTCCCCAAGTTTAACTTTATTTGGAGTACAAGTGGTGCCTACATTTTGAATACCGTAACTAATTTCCATCCTGTGAATAGAAAATAAGAAGATTTTAATTTTTTACCTTGAAAAAACTACCGGTAAGTAAATTACTTTATGAGAGAAGATAATTTTTGCATTATATTTTGCAGATGAGCAATTGGATTGTTTTGAATTGCTTTTAAGATAAATATATTTTTTAACTGAAAGAAGTAGCGAGATAATAATGGTCATAGTAAAATGGCGAGCTTTCAGAGCACAATGCATCGTGGGAAACGTTGTCCTTTTCTTTCTGGGGAATACTCGTACGTTAACATTGTTCGGCGTTTTTTTAAGAAAAATACTGCGAGCAACATCAGCGTGGAATAATGATTTTGAGTCAACCCTTTATGGTGGTCATTGGAAAACAAAATTTACCTGCCCTTCTGAAATCAAAAAGGGGGTATATAAGATTATTATAAAAGGTATCCTGATAATTTTGCATTACATGGAAGATTTTATGAATCACCCCGCCTGCGCCCCTCCCAACTTGAACTTGCAACTTTAATTAACAGTAACACCTATTCGCATTAGGCCCTTCTTTCTAACCATATCCTTGCCATCATCCTTCTCCTCTCCCCTTACCTCAAATCTCTCCTCAATGGATAGCACTTCTTCATTTCTTTTCCTCTCCGTGCATCTCACCTTTTCCGTTCTTTTTATGCTCTCATCTCGGATGCCATCATTCTTTTCTTGTCATTGTCTAAGTTTCCGCACTGTAAAGCGCTACATTTCAAGCTTTGTATTTTAGTAGAATATATATATAGTTTGTATTAATTGCGCAGAAATAGTCATCAGGAACACGACACGTTATATTTTTATCGGATGAAAATTATGAATGCATTATGTACTTTTTGTTTGCAGGATAATGGTCAGTATTTTTTCACCCGTAAGACTCCCTCAAGGTATCCATTACGCGAATGTATGTTCTATTATTGGTGCGAAACCACTCCCAAAAAATAATGTGGAGGACGTTGACATGCATGATATCACCAGGCGCAGACTATGACCGATTGTAGCAGAAAAAAATAAACGAGAAACTGGAAAGACTTAGTTTGACTTCACAGTTAAAGAGTGAAAGATAAATATATACTTAATGTGCCTTAAAATTGTAAGAAATAGGCACACAAGTCATGTAACTATTGCTTCTGATGGTTTTTTAACAATCAAATATATTTATGATAACTATCTATGTAGTCATTCCAACTTTCTATGAATATTAAGATGTGTGTTAATTACTTACTGATACCTGGAATACAATTAGCATTATTTAAATATTTACTTATGGAAATGTTAGTAACGACTGGAATAAGTGTCATAACGAAGTAAACATAATAATTTAGCGCACATTGGTATATTTTATTTCTCGAATGATGAGAAGCGTTGAAAACTTTAGGATAACATATCTCTCAAGAAAATGCTTAGGAATAATGAATGCGCCTATCAGTATGTCTAAAATACTTAAATATAGAAGGACAAGTGGAAGGCAAGAATGGAAAAGGAAGACCTCGGACAAAATATATGGAACAAGTAAAGAGAGATGTGAAAGAGAAGAATTACGTAGGTGTGAAAAGATTAGCTGATAGGAGAACCGAGTGGAGAGCTGCGTCAAACCAATCCTAGGATTGTTGACCAGTGATGATGATGATGATAGAACAATATGCATTGATAGTGTTTGGTAATAATGTGGTAGAGGTATAATGTTGGAGGTTATTTTAGAATCAACTTATAGAATACTCTTTCAGATGTAAATTCCGATTTTCTCTTCTTCCTTTCATGTGCGTTGCGACGCAGATACGTGTCGGTATTTTTTAGTACAAGCCAGACTATCCAGACCATCTGTCTCAGAATACTATCACGGGGAGTATCGCGCCCGACTGAGAACTTATTCTTCGCCTTGTGTTCTGACACCGGGAGTCGGGGAGGTCGCGATGTATCTAGGAATAGAGAAGAATGCCTCGGTAAGAGTTTCGCGGATGGTGAGAGTAGGTGAAACTGGCCCATTTAAGGCACAGAAGGCATAGGCAATTCCCGAGGTTCGAGCGCAGCGAAAAACGTGGTTGCGCGAGCTAGCCGTGGGGACCGACTTTTGAAAGTGACTGTACGTATTTGAAAAAGTGAAACCCAGTTTTCATAGCACAGTTACATCGTCAGGTCTTAATTAGCTTATTCTTAATTTTCCATAATGGAAGGTTTCCTAAAGAAGGAAGTTAAGCCTTAAATAGTTAGTTATATCCTTCTATAAATATTAGAATTTTGGAAAAATTAGTGAGGTTGCAAGTGTTGGGTAGATGGCTGTGGGGATTTAAATGTAAAATTCTATCCATTAAATGTATTATTGTGGAAAACTGAAATAATGATCAGGTATTTTGTAGCGGTGTTAAGACGCAATGATAAATGCTATGGAAATTTCTATAATTATTTTGAGTCAATACTTTCTCGTTCTCATTGAAGATGTATTTCAGAGATTTGGACGAATGGGAAACTTTTCAAACGTCACGTTGTGAAAGTTGGATGCCATATCATTTGTCATAAATATTCAAAATAAGTTTTACTTCCTAAACCTCTCACGTTTATGAAGTCAGCTCTTCGCACCTCGAAACATAAATTCTAGAATATTGGAGGAATGGGGGAAATGTCAACCGTTACGGAGTGGAAATAGGACGAAATAACGAGTGAAATATTGAATTCCTTCTATAATTACTATAATTTTTGATGAATCGGTTAATTTGCAAGCGTTGGGGCAGGTAGTTGTGGGGTGTAATGACCACTGAAACATAACATTCCGTCCAGAGTTTTGTAAAGATAAAATAAGCATCGATTGTTGTATCGCGGAAGGAAGTCGTTATGAATAATACTATGAAAATTCCTATAAGTAATTATATGTGCACACACATTCACATAATTCCAATGTGCACACACGTTCACGGATGCCATTGTGTTTTATATTCATGCAGTAAAAACAATTGCGCCAAATTTATTGATAATACTTGTTATATTGACCAATAATTAGAAGTACAACCTAGAAAATTTTCAACCTCAAATGTCCCAGAAACTGATTAAATGTACTTTCTGATTAAATGTATTTAATGTACACTCTGACGTAAGTGAAGGTTAGAAAAACACATCTAATTGAGACAAATGGGATAACTCAGTCTGCTTCTGTTATTGAATATTTAATATTTTTCCTAGGTTTTTTTAGTAAGTTTTAATCCCATCTTGCAGAGTACAACTTATTTCTCCTTTTCAATTCATGCATCAAGTTGATTAGTGAAAAATTTTACATAAATACATTTTTTCAGTCTTTATGTAAGTGCACTGCTATTCCACTGCGTAAAACTAACTTTTTCGATTTCGTGCCTACTCTGTACTTATTTTTAGATATGTCATACCTTTAATGATATATATATATATTCAGTCGTATGGCTTATGGTTAAGTTGAATAAATTTAAATGCCGTCCGCACACACTGGCAGGGTAAATGTAGGTAATTTTGATATTCATTAACTGGGATCCATCGCAAAAAATATGGGCTATGAATTTAAACATTCACGCAATAACGTTAATTTGTAAGAGGAGCTCACTATCGGCCGTACGATATTAGTCTTTTGTAGTCTCACCCACGGAGACCTTCCTACGCTTAAACGGCTTCTACCTCATTTGTGAAATGAAAACTCTTCGCAGAAGATTACTCCGGTTCCATAGGATCCCATCCATGCGATTATGCCTAGTTTTCTTTTAGTCCCATCACCAATTGCGCCGAGGAATCGTCTCTCCGATTTTTCTATTTGGGGGGATGGGGAGTATCTCTCGATTTCTCGGTTTCGCTGTGCAATTGCCTTTCAAAATTCGCCAGAACCCCCGTTTTCACATATCTACCACCACTCCTTCCCCCTCCACAGAATCGGATCCTCGAATTTTCACATCCGAGGGAAAATATTAAGGGATCACAAAGTGTTATTCAACCAACTAGTCATTCCTGCGAATGGGCCTTTTTTTCTCTTTCTTCAACCTCCTCCTCCTCCTCTCGAGAACCGGTCTAATTTCATACTCAAGGGTTTCCCTCCTTTGTCTCACCCCATCCCAAAGTCTTCCTTATACCCCTCCTCACCTCGCCTCGGATTCTACCCCTCCCCTTCCTCCAAAAACCCGCGTCCTTTATGCCTAACCACGTAATAATCCCGTGAAATGAAGCCTTTTTCCGCCTGCTTTCCTCCCGCCATATCTTCACTCGCTCCAAATCTTCTCCTCAAGAACCTCCGCTCCAGGCCCGGACTCAACCACCTTAACCCTCTCATTCCCCCAAGAAATATCCCACACCGCACTCTTCTTCTGGCATAAGAATATCCTCCTTATCGCTCCTTTTCTCTGCAGCTTCAAACTCCCGATCGCGAGCTGCCTTCTTATTCCTTGAAGGACCAGGCTTGTACAGCTACCTAGAAGAAGACCTGCCGTCATTTTGATAGGAGACGGATGGGAAACGGAGCAAGTTTAGTCTGTTTCAAGGAGACTGCGTAATTATATTAATTATTAATACAATGAATGTATTACATTAATGATGCTAAGAGCGTAGGATGGCATTTTACGTGATAAGTGATGGTGAATTCTAAGTTTCACGCGTGGATTTTCTTTGCATTTTTATCCGAAAACAAAGGCACAGCGTTAGCTGGTTTAACACTGGAGGGCCCGGAGTTGAATGGCTACCTATTATGACCGTTATCCGTACTTTTGAAGCGTAGCAATTATTTTAAATATGTATTCGTTTATGTTAAAATTAATTGGTTACTTCAATAAATATAACCTCTTCTTGTATTTACCAGTACAACTGCGCAATTTCTTACGAATAATTTTACAGTAAAAAAATTAAATGAACAGCGGTCACGTCGCTCTTGCTTCCCCTAACCTGTCCTACCACATGCCACTCGGTATATTTATCCTATTTATTCCCGAATACAGCACATAGTACATACATACCACCGAATTACGAACATATTGGCCATTTTACATCGGGTTTTCCAACAAATCTAACAACATGTGGTAGATATGCTGCTTGTTTCTATTAGAATTGCAATAAAGTATTAAAATGCACAAGTGTGCTAACTAGAACATCAAAATGACCATAAGTATTATAGTGTAGTGATTTCCTAATAAAACTGGCGTTAACCTTACAAATTGAATATCGAAACGCTGAAATCATCATTTTGACCGATTTCAGCCTTGTAAGGTAGTCGGGTGTTAAACCTTCATTTCTATGTGAAAAAAATATATTTTAAGAAGATACGTACCATAAACAATAAAAGTTATAAAAAATTAAGACGACAAACATAAAATTTTAGGCAATATAATTAAGTAAGGAGTAAATAATCCATTAAATCACGGCTCTGGTCCTTCTATTTTCATCCCTTTACTAATGCCTATCGTCTTTATTTCCTCTTATATATTCTCTCATTCTCTAACCTTTCCTCTCTTGAGTTGTTATGCTCCGTCCATTGCCCGAGGTGGTGTTCAAACTAACCCGGCGGGTCTTTCCGTAGCGTGTGCGTTGTAAATGAATTCTTACCAAAATATTATGAACATGTATGTAGTGAACCATTAATCCTGCAACTATTGTACCTTTTTACTGTTTATGCGCAAATATTACGAATGAATTTCTGACGGGAACTACAGCAAATCATTTGGACTTTTCATTGGTGGTAGAACTATTAAATTTTACAGAAATTTTAGGAGCATAAAAGTACTTCCTAATATATTTTCCAATACTTAATCTCACTGGATATTAGTGATTTTATTCTTAAATCTACATATTGTAGCGGGCTATTGCTGTGTTTGCGGCACATGTGACTCACAATTGGCATTGGAATGCCGCATACTTATAATTCACGGCGAGAAAAACTAATTTCATCAATACTTAATCATCGCCTTGTGGAGGCTGTAGAGGAGCACATTTTCCCGTAACCAATGTTTGAACTTGCCCATTTTCTTTATATTCCCATTCCCGCCTGTATAGTCTCCTCCTGCACACCGTCTTCAGCAAAAACCCAACGCTTTTTTGGCAATAGAAGGACAAAATTCGGATTAAATAACTTTCAAATGCGTCTTGAATCACAAATAAGACCATGATCGGCTCGGGAGTTAAGCCCGTATGACACTTCCCAATTTATTGGCCAATCCATTGGATATTGTATTGTGTTCCAACTGACACGCGCCAATTTCTAGTCGAATATCCTTTTCACAATATTGGGTACATTTTCTTGCCCAATTTGGAATTTAGAACAGGTTCTATTTTCTAGCGGCCAATCTCCAATCAGAAGTCAGTGTTGTTGACTACTAGTGGCCAAAACAAGAAGCTCTTTGCAAAACATCAGGTTTGGCGGTAAAACATTGTTTATTCCCGAAAATTCGCTTGAGGTTTCTAAAATATGGGCGAAAGAAGTTGTTTCACTATTGATTTAAGGGTACAAATCACACGGATACTTATGCAAGGTAAAAACATCGAAATACAGTGGCGTTCTCTAGCGGAATATTAGAATACTATTTTGGCCAATATTGGTGCAAATATTGATGCGTGTCATACGGTACGTAACGCCCAATGTTTTGAGCAATATTGCGCGCCGATTTATTAGCCGATAAATTGGAAAGTGTCATACGGGCTTTTGTCAAAATTTCAATCCTTTGGGCTTTTTCTTCGTCTAGCTGAAGTTTCATGGAACACTACTCTTGTATCTACGTGACACATTTAATACGGATAAATAATACATGCAATACTTGCTATTTTACTCATCCTATCCACTCTCTTAATACGCAATAATAAGCTTTCATTAATGAAAATAATTGAGACATATTGTTGGATCGATTTGGGACCTTAACCGAAGCAGCCAATCTGCAACTCATTCTTAGCTCTCTGAATACAACGGCAGTGATGCACCGAAATAGTATCTGTTAACCATCTTTGTCGTAAGTAATAATTGAACGAAGAAGGTCAGGTCTAGGGAATAGAATTTGAATAATTCTTGGTTTAGGTGATGGTTTTACCCTTACATTATGGAATTCATTTTAGGAATTAATCTCATTCAAATTTATGCGAATCGAATTTATTTTTCAGTCTTCAATTTTGAGGTCTTGGGGTCTCAGGGAGGTTTGAATATAACCCATAATTGAACTTGAATTTGAATTAATCTGAATAAAAAATATTCCTAATCTACGGCTGCTGACGTACAGTAGGTATATCTGATGTATCAAAAAAGATATTATGAAATCCTTCGCGAAAAAAGCTCCTCCACCTATTTCTTTTTTTTTTCAAATAAATATGAGACACACGATCAATTTCTTATAGCCTTCATCTTCATTCTGTGGAGTTTGAATTTTTAAAAGGTGCTTAATTAATTTTTAACCTTCACTAATTCATTTTTTTACTAATTAAAATCTCTTATAGTCAGCTTATGTAATTCATACCCTCAATCCATAGCTAGGCACCGACTTTGTCTCTCAAAATACTTTCCAACCTCTTCTACTTTCCTTAAAACAGTTTCTCGTCTCTTTAATTCATCCAGCCGTAACCACTCAGCAACCAAAACATGGTAAATTTGGGAATTCTTGTATTAGCTTATGCTTTGTCAGTCATCATGAGTGTAACGTATTCCAATCTTGCTTCAAAAGAAAGCTTTTCATGAGTAGTCGTTTTATTTCCGCTGCGAGAAGTAAAATATTGCATGAAAGAATTTTTTCATGAAAATGGGTTCAAAGATTCACATTTGTAGCTAATGCGATGACAAAATGTGCTGTACCAGGTATAAATCGGGCGTTCATGCACATTAGGTGACGTAAACTTTAAGTGCGTAATAACTGGTAAATCTGCTTATGAATGGTAGTATATATAGTATCGGTAGAATTCAGTTTATTCTCTTTTCAAATGATCCTGAGTGATCCCAAACAAATATCCTTTACGTGCGATGTTACTCAAAGAAAAATAACGCACCTTCTACGGTGAACCTGTTTTACCGCGTGGTTAGTTTAGGGTGACCTCGAGCCTCAACTATCCAAACTAATCTTCGGGTTGATTCACTAAGTGAGTGAGAAATGACTGCATTTAAATGATCTGCTCGTTTGCAAGGGTTAAGCTCGATAAGTTTCAATTCAAGTATCAGAAAGACCGGGACTGATGGCAGTATTTATCTGTTCCCCCATCCATTAAGTTTTTACCGACTTGCTATTCTATGTAGGTAGCTAAAATCATTCCTCAGGCGTTACCCAGCCGTATCGAATATACTCTTTTCTCTTACTCTGCTTTCCCACCCACTCCCTTTTCCTTTTCCTCTTCCTTCGCGTTCTCTTTCAACCCTCTTCTCGCCTTCTCCCAATAAACCATTTCATCCCCAACCGCCCCAAGACCTCCCCTCCACAGCTCCATGCACCCCCCGTCTCCCGCGGGGAGCCTCGGCAATGATTTCTCCAGAGATGCCTCGAGAGCCCGCCCACTTTTTGCCCTGATAAGGATTGCCCTGAGAAATGAAGATAATGCGAGACGGTCTGGGGAGTTGCTTTGCGGCCTCACCTTGCCACGGTGGTTGGCTGGAAGGCTTTTTGGGGGGCGGAAAGGGGTACCCCAAAGGAATGACAGTTATTTCGTTTCTTTTTTCAAGGTATTCATTCGATGGACCTAATGAAAGAGGGTTAATAAAATGGTGTGAGAGTGTATTAAAGGGAAACGGAGTGGTTGGGTCAAATGAATATTTACGAACGGCTGGGAATCAGTCCGTGCCATTATTTTGGTTCCTGAAGGGTTTCTTTGTCTGACAGTGTCTCGGTTTGGAAGTGTCGTGATTGGTTTTCTTTTATTTGTTTGTCGGCGACTGTGTTGACTAGGCCTTACATTTGACGGGGGAAACTCAAGTGATAAAAATCTATGCTTATTGAACGGCAGCTAATTAAACAAGGTGTCATTTAAGAATGGCAATGGAAGACCTAAAGTAGCGATAAAGGAAAACCTTTGATATTTCTTGCTATAAACTAATATTAGATTTCAATGATTTCAAACACCTCAACACCCTCCGTTTTAAAAGTTACGTTTATTTCATTTATGAGGGCTTTTGCAAGGGTTTGAATTTGTATAATGAGGCAATAAGTGTGTTTGTGAGATGGATTTCTATAAGAGTTAATAGATCAATCCGTTCCATTTTTCTATCATTTTTCTATTATGGCATAATTTAGTTGGTATTTTTCAATAGTTGTTTCTTAATGAACTGAAGAGTTGAATTGATCGGTGAGAGACCAAGTCCACGAGCCGGCTCCTTTCAATTCGTGGTTCATCGTCATCTCTTCAAGCGTATATTACTCAGTTTAAAGTATTTTTTTTTTGTTTTATAATATTGCAAGAAGGTGGATTCAAGATAAATCGAAGCAGAATAAAATTTAATATGTATCGGCCCATACCCAAAAATTCGTATTCTAATATCTGATAGTTTTTATAAATGTTTTTGTTTTCGTAATAATATTTCGTAATCATGAATCCATATTTTTGGGATCGCTTTATTTCTGTACCTATTGTTTGCCGTTCAGAATTTGAAGTAATCTATGGTGTTTAACCTTATCAGCAGGTGGCTGGATAGCCTGATAAATATGGATTTCGTTTTCTTCCAAAAGATCTTGTAATCAAGAATCTAAGCTATTTTTACCTTCGTACTCGAATCTTCTTTCTCTCTTTAAAATTATAAAATTCCCCTCTACTGATTTTTTATTTCATTCCTAATATGAAACGGTTGATGATAGCGTTTTTTAGTGTTCAAGTTAACATAACTTAGCATTACATTCAGAATGCTCCGTTCCTTATTCCTGTATTTTCTAGTTTACCGTCATTGAAAGTTACTCATGCATAAGTGGTTAAATTGCGGACCATTTTGAAGGATTATTGCAAAATGGTATTGGATCAATTGGTACTTCAATTCTTCTGAGCTGAGAGCTTCCAGAAGTAGAAGTTATTTGTGGATAACTTGGTTGAGGTTGCAAATAACCCTTAAATGATGGCATAACTTTACATCCACTTCCTTAGTAGTACCTGTTGAGGGGAAGAAAACTTTGCTCAAACTAGACGGCTTCAGACATCGACATCCCCGGCTGTGACTTTCAATCCGGCTCTTCGAAAGGCACTCCTACGGATGTTAGGGCGATGCTTGCGTACTGTGCATTGGCCAGGCATTCCTTAGTGCCTGGGCCCATCAGCTTTCCAACGTTTTGTTTTTCAGCTGTTGTTTTCTTCGGAGAGTGCTTCCGAGATAATAGCACTTTTCCACACTCCAACGCGATTGCACTTAAATAGGTATCCATCCTCATCTACTTTTCTAATAATCCGCTACTATCTCCCTTCAGAGTTCTCCTGTATCCTTTCAGTTCTTCCCTCTTGATAGCCGATTAAAATAAGAAAAAAACGATAAATTGAATTGCATGCATTACAAAAATTATCTTATTGGCATATATGGTAAACATTTTCTCGCATCAGGCACCATCTTTCTCTCTTCTTCGAACTAGCATCAAACCGCTTTACTAACTGTAAGTGTAAAAATGTTGATATGCTCCTAAGCTTTGTCATTATTAAGTTTATTCCTCTATTATAAATTTATATTAATTTTAATACATCAACCATAATTAATGTAGTAGGTTTAAGCAATACCTATGAAAAGCGCATGAAAAAAATGAGTAGGCCACCGCGCGCTTGAAAATGTACACGCTAAGTCAAGTTTGACCAAATCAAAGCTTAGGTTATCCAGTGTATGTAATTATTTGTTTCCGTTTGTTATTCCGCTTACGCATATTACAAAACTTCATTGCGACCTTCATTCTAATTATCAAGCCTTCAAAACCTTGGTCGCAGTGCATTTTTGTAATATTTTGCAAAATAAAGCTCCTATTGTCATTAAAAAAGTGATGAGAATGAGAGATGAAAATTCTAAGAAATTACACCCATAGCTACAAAATACTATTTCTATTCCTCGAAAACCGGCCTTGACTCGTGACTTCTTATTCATTTCCACTCAACTCACCATGACTGCGTCTTTGCTGCTTTTCTGAAACTTCAAGGAATTCATTTCCTCTTTACTGATCCCTCACCCACACCGCTGTAGCCCCTTGGCATAGATCGTGTTATCCTTGCCCCTTGTCCCTACACCCTCATGGAGTCCCTACCGCCAGATTCGACGAATAGACCACCGCGCTCCGAAAATATCGAGAGAAATGTTACCATTTTATTCTAGACTCAGCGTTTTCGTGTGATTTTTTTCTAGATATGAATCCGAAAAGTACGCACACCGCAAGATCCATAGAACTGTGAGGCAATGCGGGCGGTAGGTTCCTGAAATATGATATGCAACTCTCTCCTCGTACCCGAAGGTAGTGGAGAATAATGCGATGGTATAGTTGGTAAGATATTATAAATATCACACGCGAGAGATGCCATTAGGTGGCAATTTTAACTTTAAACAATGCGTACTTGCAACTGCTCGTTTGTATCTTGTTTCGACTTGTGGCTGCATTACCTCTTCCAAGTATAGTACATGTATGACGCTGTTTGGTTCACCTTCTAAAGTAGGGGTCCTGTCATTCTAAACTCTTGCGAGTCGATTTTTGAGTCAAGTATTTCACATAAAATGTCCTGCTTGAGCTCTTGGATACAACTATCTCCGAAAATACCTAAAACCAGAATTCTGGTGGAAATTTCATGTGATTTTTGGCAGCGTTTCGACAAGGAAATGGCAATTTCTGCCCTGATTGTGGTTTTAATATTTTAATGTCTCGATTCGGTGCAAACCATAGCATAAAATAGCAAAGTAGCCTGTAGTATAAATACATAATGCGATCATGATCAATACCTATAAAAACCTCTACCTTGAATACCAGTTCGGGATATCATTACTCATTAGTTACCTACTCACTATACGTTTACCAACGCTGTAGAGTTTTGCAAAATTCTATACAAATCTTTCTTTAGACTGTAAAGTGGTTTAGAGTATAATCTTATCGTCAATTATCCCTGGGTAGTGCAAAGATTTCGCAGTGACCCTGGAGTATGAAGGGCTATTAGTCGGTCCCCCGTCTTGATAATTTTTATGAATGCCATTTTTTCTTTTTGCAATCAAGGGGATTTTTAGCATCCATTATGTTATGTTACAATATTAACTTCGCAAAATAAGGTGATCTTTTTATCAAATCGAACTCAATGGTAATATTTATTCCGTACGCTCAATAGCGACTCCTGCGTAGGCAATTTTTTGACATAACTGCCACGTTTCTCAATATAATTGTTCCAAGTGCGGCTAATTTTTGTTAAATACTTAGCATATAATTTTGTTTTCTTTTAATTGCATGCCATTTTCATTCTACTCACTTTATTAATTGGTTTATATTCCACGCTCATCGTGTTTTATCTCTGTTCTTTTTATCTTGCCTCTATCGATCGATCCTTGTTTTTCCCGTTATCTTTTAACACCGAAGCACGGAAAATCTTCAATTATATTAGAACCTAACTAGAACTTTTTCCAATTCTGATGCTTAACGTAGCTCTGCCGTGTTGAAAGCATTACTAGTTAATTTCTTATTCTTCAAGTTGACGAATAAAGAAAGATAACTGCATATTTTTACTGAAGAGTTGTTGATTCGTATTTTATTCTTTGCTTACAGATTTGACGTAATTTGGATTTTTTTATTAAATCTTATTTCATTGGTACAATTGATGCTGAGGAATTCCGAAAGCTTCTAATTGCTACTTTAGAGTATTCCATCATAGCATACGATAGTCATGACAATGCGAAAGAAATCCTGGATGTTTTTCTTCTAATTTACCTGAAGGCAGAAACAAATACTTTCGAAACCTAATGTGTGAATAGCAAAACGTTGCGTTATAGAACCCGAGAGACCAGCATTTTCCCCTCCAGTTCGCAGAAGCTTTCTTTTCGTGCCTCTTGGCATTGTCAGCAGAGTTCTAATTTTCCTCCTTCGCCAAAGTATGACTGTCATCTGCATTGTTTTGCGGGGGAGTAATCGGTTTATATTTCGTCCTGGGCGTCATACATACATCCTCTGAGCCGTATCCATCTCCGCCCTCTTGCCGCTTTCCTCCTCTCTCGGCATTATCTCTTAATCCTCCATTCCACCTTCGTCCCCTCCTACCCTTCCATTTGTCGCCTCTTCCGTCTCATTTCTCGCACGCGTTCGTTTCCGCATCTTTTCTCCCTCCGACGGCGGAAGGTTTCCCGCTAACCTATGCCCTACTCCCAGCGCCATCCTCTCGTCTTAGGGACGTACTCCAGAACCTGCTTCAATCTTGGAGCCTCGCTCTATCTCAGATCTCAAACTCAAGTTCAGTTAGATTTCGTATCGTAAAAATTAACTTCAATTACTTAGACGACATTAGTTGTGGTAAAATTCACAAAAGTGTTCATTTAACTGAACTATTTTCGCAATGGTCTTGTGCTTATCAAGGACCAGCATCACTGTAGTTTAATATCACTCGTGGAAGTATATTTAATGGAGATATTTTGATTGTTTGAGGCGTAACTTTGTGAAAGCGATTCATTATTAAACTTAAAAAGAAGAACTTTGTGCTTTCACGTATTTATTCACACATTTACACGACCATGGTTTCAACGTTAGACGTTATCATCAGGTGAACTCTACAGAGGTCCATCACATCCTTTTATACCAGGCTAGGATGGTCGGGGGAGGAAGGTAACTAGGTTGAACGGATTGGTTACCTACTTCCCACCCCCTCCTAGCCTGGTACAAAATCACCTCTCCACGATACTTAACCGCACTATTTGCCCTTAAACTTTAGAGTTTACGTAACATTAAAAATTATACGAAAGGAAACGCCCTTGCCCTGGATAAGGGCAAACTACCAAGGTGGTATCGAACTCAAGACCTTCGGTTTGGCAGCCGAGGATTTACGGCGTCGCCACCGAGGTTCGGGCGTGCTTGGAGACACGAGTGAGTACTCGTAAGAGCAGCGTGGCAACCGAGTTGCGTTTGAGTCTGGATCAAGACGGGTAACGTTCTGGAAAGCGGCCCTTATTCCTCGAGGTACAGCTAATCCTCACTCCCACCCTCGCTCCCTCCACAGCTGTTTCCCTATTTTAACGCATTCTCCCCCAAGAAAAGCTCTGCTTTCCCTCCTCCATCTCCCCTCACATTTGCTCCACGCATCAAAACTTTGCCCGTTGGTGGGTGCGTGGTAGACGCGTTGCAAGGAAGATCTTGGAGACGTATTTCCCGATGATGAGTCATCAACACGTGTATAGTCCCTTCGGACCACCTCGAAGGTGCTTTTCAGGGGTGGGTTTTTATCCCCCTCTGCTCATAATAAAACGTATGCTCTATCATTCCCGCAGCCAGCAATTTTACCTTTACTCTCGATTTTGTTTCCCTCTCAAAAACGAATTACTACACGTTTGAAGTTCTCGTAATAATTTGGAAATATTCGGGGTAATACTATTAGCGTTGTCAAATTTTGATGGAATCTCAACTCTAGAGATTTTCTTCTTATTCTGAGAAATATCGGGGCAAATATTGACAAGGTTTTTATCTGCTTGCTCTGAAATTTTACTCTGGCCTGCTGAGGGAGAGTTATTTGTCATCTAAGAATTCGATGCTCTACCCTCCATCTGGTCCATTAGCGTCCTCCACCGTTTCTAGAGCAAAAATCGGCGACGGAATCTACTCATTTTATGTAAAAAATCTTCTTCTTCCTTCCAGGATTAGGCTACTAAGCCTGTTCCGGCTCCACATCACCATCTTTTCCCTGGTCTTCCTATACTTCTCTTGCCAAATGGTTGATATTCCATTGCTTGCTTTGGAATTCTTTCATTTGGCATTTGAAGTAAATGTTCCTTCCATCTATGTTTGTAGTCTTTTAGTTTGTCAGTGACTGCTTGGACACCCAAATCATCTCTTATTTGAGTGTTTCTTATTTTATCCAATATTGTGCAGACTTTTACTGATCTTAAAAATTTCATTTGAGACGATTCTATCTGCCTTAATTCCTTCTTTTTTGGTACCCAACATTCTGATCCGTAGAGTACAGTAGGGACTGCCATCACTTTGTAAAGTTTTATTTGTGTTTCTTTTCTTGTTTTGTTCTTTAGAGTTCTTCTACTAGTGCCACATATTCTCTGGAAAGTGTTGACCTTATTTATAAAATCTTTTCCTCGTCATACGTTATGTCGCATCCTAAGTACTGGAAGTGCGACACTTGCTCCAGGACTTGATCCTCAATAACAATTTTTGTTCGTATCGGGTTGCTTCCTAAAAATGCCATAGTCTTTGTTTTGGTTTATGAAATTCTCAGGTTGTATAGCTTGCTCAACTCGTGTAGTCTGTGTACTGCCATCTGGAGTTTGTCCTCTTTATCTTGTCTTATAACCTGATCGTCAGCAAACAGCATTGTATTTAAATATTGAGATGGTCCTATTTCTATGCCTGGTGATACATTATTCTCTTTCCACATTCTTAGAACATCATCAATATATAGATTAAACAAGGCTGGGGATAGGCTGCAACCCTGTCTAACTCCTCGGTTAATGATAATTTCTTGGGTGATCTGTTTCCCTGTGTCAATTACAATTCTGGTGTCTCTGTATAGACTCTGGGAAGCTTTTATCAGATGTATAGGAAACCCTCTTTTCTGCATAACTGGCCATAACATTTCTCTATTTACACGATCGAATGCCTTTTCAAAATCTATGAATGCCAGATGCGTTTCCAGATTGAACTCTCTTCGTTTTTGAATGATTTGTTTTAAAGTAAAAACATCGTCAATCCAAGATCTTTCTTTTCTAAATCCAGCCTGTTCTGTATCAGAGATAGCTTGTAGTCTAGTATTTATTATTCTACTGTAAATTTTAAATGTAAAAAATACCAATTTATTATTTGCTTTTCCCTTTGTTCTAGAGAGCGTATTATTTGAACATAGGTACCCATAATGGAGAGAGGGTAAGGGAATTCGTATTGGGTATCAGCACCTATTTCGGTTTAAGCAAAAGTTAGCTTCATGACATAGTGTTACACTCATGGCCGCGGGATCATTTTTTCTTGGAACATATTGAAACACCAGTAATCCGGATTTAGAGTTAAAAGGGAAAGCCCGTATGGTTAATAATTTCTCGTTTATCCCTTGTTTTTTCCAATAAATGTGTTCTTTGATTGATTTTGTAAGAACATATATTTATACGTATTTTATCGGACCTCGCTATACTCTACTATGTGATCGATTATTACAGTGAGGCGTGAAAATTATTTTATCGCATAGCTGCATGCTTTTTAAAAATTATTACATATATTTTACAAAACTGGTATACATTATAATATAATCAGTATTGAGTGACCATGATTACCCATCACTTAACTGTTGTCATATGATTCTTATATGTCATGCTAGAGTTGTATGTCATTCAGAAGATAGGAAGGATCTAGTGGCAAGAGAATGCTTGTAAATCCTCCCTAACTTCCGCTCACACTTCGAAAAACAAGCCCCGAGATGCAACCTCTGCCCTCGAACACAGAGTGGCTCCTTTAATGCCTTGTGACACTCTCTGCGTCTTGCGGAGTCCCCTGAGGAAAAGACCAAGAAGGGCTGACTCACGGAGCCAGATTGATATTTTCTTTTTGTCTGTGTATTCCTTACGAAGCGAGGGACTCATCTCGAACCATTTCGTACGGTGTGCTTTTACATGGAAATGCATTAGTTGGATATTATGCTCTTTGCAGTTTCTTTCCTGAGCATAACAGTCTTCGAGGCATCGGATGTACACACTAGCGAGACGGATCTCTAGCTTCATTTATATGTATTGTTTGATGCATTGCGTGCATACATGAGCGCTACGCATATTTCCTCAATCGTTCAGTGAAATATTGCAAATTATTTTTTGAGCTATTATGCCTCCCACTAAGCTTGAGTAATTCTCTTGTGAGAAGATTGTTTTCCTTGTCCTTATTAAATTAGCTTTGTGTGTGTCCAACGTTTTGCATTGTTTTCATTTAAATCTCCACAATTTCTTCAATTTTTATTTCGAATGCATGAGTAGTCATTTGCTTGAACCTTATGTTAAGGTTACCACAGCCCTCCATTTTCCCTGTTCTATTCCAGTTCTTTCCCCTCCTGTTGTTTCTTTTATCTAAATTCTCGTTATATAATCATGTTAAATAATGAATTTAATGTACCTAAGTTCTTTTGATCACAGCTAAAATAACTACACGTCACTTACCTACGCTATGTTTAGCGTTTTTATAAAGTTTTCTATCATCTTAAAGCTACCTCAGACTCACAATTTATTTCAAAGGGTTTCTATAGTCAATAATGGGATTACCCTTCTATAAACTGACCAGATATCGCATTTTCGTATGAATTAGGATATGTGTTCATAATTCTCTTTTATGATTGCAATGACTTTTTACTATATGCCATGAAAGTGTGATTAATGCACAATGAGCTTTAGATAATAATGTTGTGATAAAAATTTTCTAATTATAAAGAACTTCTTGTTTTCAAGAAATCCTAAGTTTCTTCAGTTCGTGGAGAAGTTAAATACATTTGAAATATCAATTTTTTGAACACGAACACCGCAGGCTCATAAAAGACAAACATAGTAACTTAAACAGTAAATGCACATTCGTGCCGGTGGTGTGAGCTCCTACCACGCTCTCATCGCTCCATGTATCTCAAGACCACAACTTGAATACATTATGCAGAAATCGAAAACTTGCCAACGAGTAATTCATATATTGGGTACATCAATGCAAGGCTTGATCAATGAAAAAAAAACACGAATTGAGTCGTCTCAGCGACTGTCTAAATTCTTTCTTTGGAGAAAACTGGATAGCGTAGTAGAGAGTAAAGATCCGTGGTATTGCTCTCAAACCAGAGTAATTTATTCCTGTAGAAACTAAGAATTTTTTTCATGTTAGGTTTTAATGTGTCTCCTTTGTTCCAATGGGATTATGCACTCAGAGATGCATGCCCTCAGCTCCAAAGATCTTAATGCCTATCCCTCAACACCCATCATACCTATGTTTTATTGTACCCCTCCCCTCTCGGCTGAAGAATCATCACCCTCACCGCTCTAGGGCTGCAATTGCTCGCAACACTTACACACGACCCCTTCAACTTCCCCACAGCCAACGTCTCTCTCCTAAAGTCCGTAGACCATCAAGAGCCTCCCCCATTCCAGCGCCTCCTTGGCTCGCCCCGTGTGTACACTCCGGGGACTGCTTGGCCTCCACTGTGTGCTCTCAAGTTGCTGGCGTTGTTACAACACGTTCCTCTTCCCATTCTCACTTTTCTCTCCCTACCCCTTGTCGTCCTATACACTTCTCTGCAGTTCACTCCCTTACCCAGAGATAGGAGTTTCGGTTCATTTTCAGGAATCGCCATAAGTGATTTATTATTATTATTATTGTATTATACCGATTAAGATAGGTTTCCATGGAGTACTAAAGAAGTGATTCGGGAGCCTCCCATTCCTTCCAGCGCTGCCTTCTTCAATTCACTGTAAGGCCTACTAATGTATCTAAAAAATCCTATTCTTTTCCTTCCCCTCCCTCGTTTCCCTAACATCCTACCCTCTAACACCATTTTCAACATCCCCTTCCCGCTCTATCCATGCATTCTGTCTCCTCCGTACCTCATCTAAAAGCTGCCTCTTCTCGCCAACCATATCTAACACTTCGTCGTTCCTTTTCCTCTCCGTCCATTTCACCTTCTCCATTCTTCTCCATACCTACATCACGAATGCCTCCAATCTTCTCTTGATCTAAGTGATTTAATTCATGAAAATGATTCGATTCTCCAAATCGTCCATATTAAATTAATGAAAGAAATAACCAATGGACTGAACTAAATCCACAAATCCATGATGCATGCTTAGAAGATCCAAGTGATTTCATCATAGATTGACCACTGTGGACATCAGCGTATTTTAATGAATTCAACGTCTAATTTTTAGTTATAAATTGGAAGTTGCATCCAACCTGCAATGCCAACCGCTAACATCGAAGATAAATCTCTAATCCCCCAGTTAACTACACCCGAATCTGCTGCTATCTGAATCCACTGAATGTATATAACTAATTAAGAATGCTGTGTGTTCGGCTAGCAGCTGCATCATTCGATTCTCTACCAACGCAATCAACCCGCATCAACTCTACTGGAATGGGTTTCATTTAGAATGATTTCGTCTACTATGAACGATTTTATTTGGGAAGCATGATTCAGTTCATTCGCTTCATTACTTTTCCACGTGTACAATTCAACAGTTCATGAATGAATCGTTCTTTTGGATAATTCGTTCGTGAACGACACAGCTCCACTCTTACCCCATCCCGCAAGATCCCAAGGAGGTCTAAGCGTCCCTCAGTTTTCCTCTGCTTGGTGCAGTGTGTACACACGTCCCAACCTCTTCATCTCCGCTGCAAATGGCTATGGTGCCTCTTTAGTGATCTTAGAGGGATAAGGACTCATCCCATGATGATACTATCTCTGACATCCCCCGACTACACTAGTTCTGGTAAAGGGATGTATATGAGCCATGTTTTGAGGATATTTTTTCGCCTTAGTTTTATTTATTGACCCTTAGAGGAATAGAAAGCGGTAAATACACTTGTGGAGGCCATATAAGAAGTAAAGTTCGTAAAAAATGTAGTTCTAAACGCGTAAATGCGTGCTTTAATTCATTGGAAAGAGAGAGATACCTCATGGAATGATGCATTTACTTGGCGCCCTTACTTAACTCCAGTTCTTTCTTTTTATGATCGAACAATTCTCATTTCTAAGGTCACCGGCTTATCCAGTTGGCCCTATCCACTGAAATATTTTTGAAAAACATTACGGTTATAATGTTAAAGTAATAAGGTATATGGAAATTTCTATTTATTTTCTTTTATTATTTTTCTTATGAACACCTTGCCAAATATCACCATAAAAATTATAAGTTCTCCCATATTCCAAATAATGGTTAGTCAAGTTTTCTCCCGATGTTGTTTTGGGAAAATATAGTTTGCTCATGACAAGATTAATACTTCTGTCTGTGCTGACACACCTGGTGCGACACATCTGTTCGATCACCAAAGATAGGCATTGGTTGTCATTCACATCTCAACTGAGGTGCCTATGCCCGCTGTCTGCCAGTGACAGGCTGCGCATATATGCTATTGACATAATGAACCGAAAAGGTGAAAAAGTACCAGGGTATTCAGCGATGGAGTTGATAAGGAAATTAAACATAAAAAAAAAACGAGTTTCACGCTAAATGTGTGTAATATCCTACAACAGGGTTTTCGCGAAATAAAAACTTCTTTGAATAATCATACAATTCTTTCCCACATCATTCTACTTTTCGTGTCATGATATGTAGGGGTAAATTTTAATTTTTCATTGAAAATTTCTGTGACCAAAAATTTTCAATATTTCGTGTCCATTCCAACCGTAATAGGCCAGTTTATATGATTATACGGATAATTGGTCAAAATTAATGCGCGCCATCTATTTTTCCCTCTTTGAAGCTCTTTCTTTCCCGACGGCATCGCTTATTTTAATTGACCATAAATGCGCGGCGGGTATAGAACCGAGGCCTTTATTTAGGTTGACCAGACCAACGCTCCATCAGCGACGGGAGGAGAAGCAGCTAGACAGAGCGCGGTGGTGTTCATGGAGGGCGTGTTGGGTGCGGGGCCAGGGGTGCAGGGGATGCGGAAGGCAGGCGAGCTGTGCGTGCGGTTTACCGGTATCGTCCTCATCCACCGTTTCGGGGAACACGTTTTGATTCTCGCGCGGTCCGCTGGACCGGAAACTACACGTCACTTGGAGCGCTGCGGTCGGCCGAGGAACGGAGCATGCTAGGGAAGTAGAAAGGGGGTAAATAGCGACTAGATGGACTGGGTAATGAATGGGACTAGACCAAAGGCAAAGTTAACGAAAAACAGAAAAAAATACGAGAGATTAAACGTCGCATCAGCATCTAAATAAAGATTTGAGAGAATTATTCGGTGTTGCAGTCCGTATTTCTTTTTTTTAGTCCTTTTAGAGCGTGCGGCTTTGGTGAACTCTATTGTAAATGCATGCTGTCAGAAACGTTAATTAATGCATTACGGTTTTAAAGCACGTTAAAAAAGTCTTGGTCGGTTTCGTCTGGTCAAAGCACTTATGGTGGTCACGAGGAACGAATACGGAGATATACATGTACCCCGTAGTTAAAAATATATTTTCCCTGTGGTCGTTCCCATTAAATCGTTATTTCGTATTTAGTATACTAGTTTTTTTAATTTTTGAGAAAACGGTGAGCCATAAATAGGACATAATAGCTAATTCATGCACCTTAATAACCTAGAAAACATTTGTTGACGAAATAGAGTGCCAAAGAAAAGTATGAATTCAACGATGGCATTTTTAATGGAATTTTCACTTTTTCCATTGAAACCATCATGAATCCGTAACTAATGCTTCACAGCTTTTATTGAGAAACAATTCGCTAAAAAATTTTTGCCATCAACTAATATCTTACATGGTCGCTACCATGATCCATTGTTTCAAGGTAGGATAACGAAATGTTTTTGGGAAATAAACGTTCATAAATAATAAATGATGAATTGGGTATTCTCAGGATTAGATACGAATACGTTATAGTGGTAGCCTCCATAATTATATGCCCAGCAAAATGAGTGCATTATTTTAATAATAGTGCTATGATACCTTCTCATGATATTATGTTTAACCGAGTTATAAAGCATAAATAAATCCCATTGGGACGGTGTTCTGTCGCCCTTATTTTGAGTTAATGGTAATTTATATCATGGATTTCTTTTTGAGACTTCAAAATTCCACCAGGAGAATACAGTGTTTTACTGATGATTGAATAACTAACGAAACTTGTCACTGCGAACTAATTTATTGGAGCAGGAAATGATTGTTTTCGGTTTATTACTAGAAATTTGGGTGGAATTAAAATCTTTTACGCAATTTTTTGTGGACCTCTCAACTACGTTTACACAGTTTCTTCTGTTTTGGAAAGCATCGAAGAAAATTTATATTTCTTTGCTTGGCGAGGTAAAAAAAATGCTTCCAATTGGTTTTTACTTTTTTCATAAGTTGCGGACTAAAATTTTTCTTTGCCACCTAGATATTTGGAATAATATGTAATTAGGAGGTGAGCTAAGGAAATGGCAAGGGTATTCGGTCGAAGGTTCATAAAACTCCGGCAGAATGAGGGAAAACCGAATAATTTTTTTCAGTTTCTAGGGGACGTGTGAAATGATATCAATTGAGTTTAAGATGTATTAATAGTTTTTATAGATATTAATAGTTAACGATGCGAGAATCGTGGTTTGGCATATAATACCATTTCACATGATTGGATATCGTAACATTCTACGTTTCATAGGATGATTTCATTTGAGTTTATACCCGAAAACGAAGATGTGGCGCTCGATGGTTTCAATAAACCCACTTTGCCAATGCTCAAATTTGTAATCTTCAAAACCACGAGCAAAGGCATGAAAAATATTCTTTTTCGTTGAAAATGTTTCTTTATTGCTATCATCAGATACTTTTTCAGGTATTTTCCAAAAAATTAAATTTTTATTCTCTTAGTTCTGTAACTTCCTGAATGTCAATCAACTATGAATCACGTAAAATGAAGTTATAATTGTGAAACTTTAACGGGATTCTTTCAGATCAATCGGATCATGCACACCGATGTAAATTTGATGAATACAATGACTTCATTCGTGTAGTGACACTCTGTCGTAAATTTTGTTTGATAAGCACTGAACTTACAGGGAATTGTATAGGTACGTGCTGATAAAATAACTTAATTTTGAAATGTTCTCTTCTCAAGAGAAATATATATATAATAATTTTAACTGGTGATGCCGGAACGGTCATCACTGTGTCGAGTAATTCCGATGCCGACAGAATAGGGATTCGCTCAGCTGTTTCTGTAACACTAAGGCCAGAGAGATAAACTCAGGAAATTTGGAGCTATAATTTAGCAGTTAGAACAGATTGAACTCATTTTTACTACGAATATAATCAAACTTGTTGAAAAAGAAGGATATTTTGCGCCATAGAAGGGTCGACAGTAGCCCTATCTATTTTATAGGTACTGATATTATTTTTGTAACGTCTCGTTAAGCTTATATCGTAGCATAAATTTTATTGCGGAACGGATCATTATTCACAAAACATAGAAATTATAGAGATATCTGGAATCAAGCCTTTATTAGCAATGTTTATGGAAGGCTTTAAAAAAAATTCAAATGTTCAATAGAATATCTTATACTGCTTGCTGACTAGTGTAATTTAAAAAGGACCTGACTACAGTTATTAGTCTTAAAATAAATAATTAAGGTAGCAATATTTATTCCTCATGAAAATCAAACGGAAGTATCGAAAATGGTCGGCGTTCAATAGAAACAGATACTTATAGAGGGTTGGGAAATATGATTACACCCTTAAATCATTTAACTGTAGTTGAAAATTAGCTTCAGATAGGTAATACAAAAGGCATCATTGATACTAAAAATTTGACATTCATTCTCTTCATAAAAATCTCGCAGTAGTGCAAGGCAAAGTGAAGATTATAATTATTAAAAAATCTGAAGCTGTTTAATTTTTTTCATTTGTACGAGCCAATTAATTCGGGTTAATTTTTCGGATTCGGCAGGAACAAGTGAGCAATCCTTGATATTAAATTTTTCGTGTGAATTTTTTAGACTCATTCGTTTGCTGAAGGTGTTAGCGGGAGGGTAGATGTCGAGGGGGATTATGTTTAGTTCCTGGCTGTACCGACGCGGTGGAATTTGATGCAAGATTTTTTGTAGTTTTTTTTACTGGCCATGCTTATTTTTTCTGGGAAATATCAGCGACGCCTCCGTAGTTTGAGTCTTAGTGATTAATCGTCCGAAGATTCAGGTCACGGATGCGTTCGTTATTTACTTTCCGCCTGATTTTAACATTTTTTCGGTGCACGAATTAACCTAAAAGGGTACTGATGCATTAACTTTAACTACAAGGAAATTGTATCCAATCATTCAAGCTTATTTTTTACCCTAATAATCTATAACGCGTTTTAACGTTTACTTTCCTTAACCTCGCATTAAATTTGAAATACTCATTAAAATAATAGTTCTCGTCAAGCGGATTGGGAAGATTAATTACGAGTTATGATTTAATTTCACTTGTTGTTTATTCCAAAATTAATTATTTCACTTCAAAATCCGTTGTTTGCAATTTTATTGGAATGCAGTGTTTGCATACTACTACGCTTGCAAGGAGAGTGGATTATTTCATTCGAGCCAAAGTTTCTTTTCGAGGTTAAAGGCATAGAATCAAAGAGTCCTAAACCTACATTGAGTTGTGTTTACTCGTTCCATGGTAAATATTCACAGATTTTAGTATAAGTACAAATTAAACACTGCAACAGTATTCACCGATAATAATTCAACACAAACAGTTAAAAAAGTGTCAATTTTGACTTGAAATACATTATCCTCACCTCTGTTTACCTTCCATTTGGAGAAAATTTTAAGCCTTAAATTTGTAATTGCTAGGGTAAACCATATTTTTCCATTTCTATTGCAAATATTGACTGTCATATCAAGAGCTAAATTATCTTGCGACCTATTGTAAATATTACTTTTATCCCATCGGCCATGATGTAGCTAGTCAAAATATGTAAACTAAAGTGTAAATAATGAGTGAAAACTGCAGGCACAAATATAAAATATCCAACATTAGAATTTTTAATTAAACACCCCCTGTACTCAGGCAATGAATATCTTACATTATGGGTTTATCTAAGATATTATTTTGTGATATTATGACAGTGTAAGTAACGACGAAGTGCTAAGAAGAGTGGGACAAAAGTGAAGCCTCCTAAAAACCGTAAGCAGAAGACGGGACAAATTAGTTGGCCACATTTTGAGGCATAACGGCCCGATCAGGGCAATCCTTGAAGCAAAAGTGGAAGGGAAGAAGGGCAAGGGACGACCCCGAATGAGTTACATAGGAGAGGCTATAAACTATGTAAAAGAGAAGAAATACATCGCTATGAAAAGGTTAGCGGATGGGAGAGAGGAATGAAAAGCTGCGTCAAACCAATCCTAGGATTGTTGACTAATGATTATGATAATGAAAGTAAAATATTCTAAATCAGAAGACCATGGGTATGTGAGAAAAAAGAAAGCGACGGCAATGGGTGATTACTAAATCGGTGGATAAGGCAGAATGCCGATTAAGGGTTAAGAAACACTATTAAAAAGGGCTTAGGAAGTTAGGAATGGTTAGAATACCCACAAAGAGGGATATTCTGATTCCATGGGAGGGATAAGAAGACTCGAGGGTGGCGAAAGCGAGGGTGAGTGGGGAGGATCTTGAAGACGCTAATCCTGGCTGGCTGAGTCAGAGCTCGTTAGACGAACCCCACCCGGGGGGAGTGCCCAAACCCTAGAGATCCTTTCTTCAACCACAAATCTATGAATTTGCCGTTTTTGGGACACTTTTTGCGCAGTTAAGAGCGCTCCAAGCGGCTAGCAACTATAAATAACGTAATATGCTTTGATTCAATGCTTCATTTATTTAATAATATGCTACAGGAATCAATGATTGATTAGATAATGTAAAAACCAATACTCTGAAGCAAATACGTGGGGCTGTGCTAAGTACAAAACAAGAGTCAGCAAAGATATAAATTGGAAAAGTTAAAAAAAAACCAGGGCCAGCAAAATTTTTAAATATTTTTGACTGAAATAGCCCAAATTAACATGCGATAGATATGGCGTATTGTAGTTATACTCGCTCACCAACAGAGGCGCTAGGCTCGGCTCACTGAAAGTCAATTCGGAGAAAATTACATACTTTCGGACTTTATGGGCTGTGAATCCACCTAACTTCCTCGACTTCAATGAAAAAATCTAAACTTGAAAATGTTCAAATTGTTTAAATAAAATACCCCAAATTTACTTATGCTTACTGTATTTACACTCGGCTCTGGGTTTGGCTCACTCCAAGTCGAAATGGGAAAAATTACGTGAAAGATTATATGGGCTGTGTATCTTCCCAACTGCCTTGCCTTCCCCCGATGTAGACCCGCCACAGCTCGTTCGCTCGTCAACCACCCACAACACCATTGTAATGGGGCAGAAGAGCGGAGGGTGTGTTGATGGGAGACAGGGTTGTTGGAGGGAGAAAATCTGAGGAAGTGCCCTCGAAAAGGGGAAGCAAGATAAAGAGATGAGGAGGGATGGGGGAGCTGGCGACAAAGGGTGACTCTCCCTTCAGGGTATGGAATTGAATGAAAAGGAGTGGTTCCATGGCAGTCGATCTCTGCCGATTTTTTTTCTCCCGTTCCTTTTCGCATTTCGCGCCGGGCGGCTCTGGGATCCACTCGCTAGCAGGAACACTGCGTGTTAGGCTCTTTCGTTTTTGCCTCGCTTTTAGCGGGGTCTATTGGAGGAAGGGTCCTCCCACTTTTCCTCTTTCTTCTCCCACTATACTTCCCGCCCTCCTGGGAGCCAAGGATCAAATTGTGCGCCTCAAATGTAGAGCGAAGGATAGATTGGACTTTTGGATTGTAGGGTGGAGTGAGACGGGAACGGATATTAAAAATAATAAAATTCCTTTCAAGTATATTTTCACGCTGCATCTACAAAAGCCTCTCCTCCTCATCGTTTATTTCATGCTTAATTGCGGCAGCACTTCGCAATTGAACTGTGCTCGTAACAATTACACATAATATTTTAAACAATAGCAATTGTTGGTATTTAATGGAATTTTAAGGCCATTGAAAATGTACTATCTTTGCTTGTGTCACGAAAAGATGAAACCATGATTTATATTTTCTTTTCATTAGGAAATTGATATCTAACCAATGCTAGCTTTTCCTAATTCTCTTCCCCAATGACCAATCTCTTAGAAACTGAAGCTGAAGGAGCGCCCGTTAATTGTGGAACGAACAAAAGAATTGACTGTACTTGCAGGGATGTTCGGTAACCCTATTTTTAGTTTAAATTTGTTTAATAGGGTTTTATCATATAAACGTAAACATTTTGCATATCAGAATAAGCTGTCATTATTACCATCTGAATCAAGCGAATTGATGGAGGGAGGGACTACCACTACCATTGAAGTAAAATTTGTTTTGAAGAGGAAAACCCTACGCTGATGATTGTTACTATGGGATTGGGTAATAGTAATCGAATAAACTTATTATGCGTGGATGGGAGGGAGGCCAATTATAGCATTAGTCCGATGAATGGTACGGAAATCATGGTTCCGTTGCCTCGTTTCGTTAGGGCAATCATGGTTTTAGGAAGAAAAGGGTTATTTAATTTAAGGTATACTCGTCATCACTGGATGCAAAGATAGGTTTGAAAAACCTCTCGTCTCAATTCTCCTGTTGGCTAATTTTTTCACACCTACGTATTTATTTTCTTCCCCGTCCTTCATAACCTGCTCTACATATATTTTTTGGCGGTTTTTCTTTTCCTTCTTTGCCATCTACATGTCCCTTGATGATTGTAAGGATCACGTCATCACGCCTCAGGATTTGGTCGATTAGGTTATTTCCGATCAGGTTCATTTTAACTAAGTTCTCTCAAGGATTATTTTCTCTCCCACTCCCTAAGACTTTCTCATTACTTACTCGGTCGAACTATTTGGTCCCTTTCATTCTCCTATAGCACAATATTTTGAAAACGATTGATTTCTTTGCTTCTGTCATTGTCCATCTCTCACTTCCGTGTAGAGGCACACTTAAAATTAAAGTTCTGAGTCTTCTTACTTCCATACTCGTGTACCCCCCTCCAATGAGGTCTGTCTTTCGTTAGAGTGTTCTCCTTGCCTGGGCTATTCTACTCTTAATTTCTTTTTTTTCTTCTCCAATCACTAGTTATCCTGCTTCCCAAAGAGCATAACTCATATATCTCTTCCAGTTATTGGTTCCCTATGTTTATGCTAGTCTTTAAGTCTTCTCTTTTACTGCATACTAATAGATATATTACTTTTTTCTGCTTGTTTTCAGCTTAAATCCAACTATTAACGTACTCATATTTATCACAAAATCCTTCAAATCCTTCACTGACCTTAAAATCATTCTATGATAGCTATGTCATCGGTATGTAGTAAAATTTTATTTTTTCGAAGTGGGTATTCACCCATGCGTCTTTTCTTTTATTTCACTGATGGTATTCTCGATGTACCGTAAATATTGAGAAAGTGAGTAAATATTTGGTGACCAATCACAGCCGTACCTGACTCCTTTCTATCATTCTCCTGTCATTGTAAGGAATCTTATTTATTTCGGAATTCTAATCATTGAATATCAATCCACGGCGTGAGATGCTTGTCTTTAGGGAAATTTTAAAATAGTTTCTGATATATTTTAATTGCTCCCCATCATTCATATTTAGCACTTCCACAAAATGAAAATTTCAAGCTTTTATTATGCATTCGGTGAAAAAAATTGTCTTTGAATTGTATATTGTTTTTCTTTGTTACCAAGAAGTATTCGTCAATTTTTCCAGCATAAAGAAGGCTGTTGTTTGCTGAGGTATAATTAATGTGCGCAAAAAATTTAAAGATGATAGTATGAGCTTGCAGCCATTATTACCCCAGCACAAAAAATACCTAAGTCAAGCGGGAGGATTACATTACGTCCTCTAATCAGGGAGTGGCTAGCAGGAATCGTGTATCGGTGAGTGCTGAATGTACCGTTTTGGCCCAGTTGGAAAAGGCTGAGATCCTCGTTACATGACACCCTGTAACGAGGGTATCGGTGCTTATACCTTTCCCCAGGACGTAGTATCGTCCTCGCACAATGCAGCGAGAATTTCCCGCTACAGAAGTTGATGACGAGGGTCAGCGCAGCGTGGGAGGGAAGCGACGAATCTGGGGCGGCGCGGCGGTGTCGGCTTCGCAAGGCCGGATGGGAAGTCCCGCGTGCTGCTGAAAAAAATAGGCTGTTAAAAAGGTCGCGGGGACCGCTACACGCAAATGAGTTTCCGGGAGCGTGAATATGCGTGCAAATTTCCAGGTGCAGGTGTGAATAATTTGCGGGGCGGATTAAAAATTCATTGGAAATCCCGAGCGAGCGCGGTTCTGCTCCTCCTCCGCTCTTGCCCCGGCCGCACCACGAGTCTTCGCCGTGAGCAGAGAGGGTCCTTGGGTGGCGATGTTCCTGCCCGAGGGATAAAAAAAACACCTCACCTCATTAAAACTCCGTGATTCCCAACCCGTTTTTTTTTCGAGCGATTCCTTCTCCCCCGTTGCCCGATCTCTGTGAAACGGATCAATGCAGGTTCCCTCGCACACGAATACATAGATAGCATCCTATGATGAATTCGGTGATTTTTCTGGTTGGTTGCGGGTTTATCAAAATTATCGGGTAGGCTTGCAAATTGATAACAGTAGATATATATTTGTTTGTGAACACCATCGCCTTTCGCCCCTCTTACGGTGTAATACTCCGTGGCAATCCACATATGTATTGAAAATGAGACGTGTGCAAGTGCTGATATCATGTAGTATCCTAGTGTTCATTTCATTCTAAGATGATAGTCTCCTGCAAAACCTTTTGCACTTAACGAATTACTTTAACTTGGTGTAATTATCACATATTAGTTCCTTTGTTTTAGGAATGCGATTTCGTGTAGGTCCAATTTTCGTAAAGATTAGCGTACCGTATTCTTAGCGGAAAATATCAATTGGAGTTTAAGAAATAGCATTTTTGTTGGTATTTAGTGTCTCTGCGATCAGCATATTTTCAGCATAATCCTTGTCTTCCTGTGCATGGATTTACTTATTAGGAAACGGCTAGATTCTGGTTATTATGCCGCAACATTTATTTAAGAGTATAATTTTTTATCGTTCTTTGTTCAAACTATTTTTATCCATGCAATATAGATGTTAAAAACAAAGAAGAAGAGCTGCAACAAATCAATCTTGGGATTGCTTCCCGTTCAGGATTATAATGACGAAGACATAGAGAGGTGAATATAGGATTTTTTAAGTAGTGAAAAGAGAACCCAAAATGGAATAAGACCGACGTCGGGGGTGGAGGTGGAAAGATACTATCGCATAAGGTTGGCAGAAATGGGGTAAGGATAGTATTTGTGGACTGAGGGAGATCCTGAGCCACCTAGACAGGCAATGATAATGTAACCTGGGTGTCAAGTAAGTCACATGGATGATTCAATGCTTACCAATTATTTTGGCGTATATTTCATCTACACACGACCTCTTTTTTTCAATGCAAAAGTGTACTTAAAACACCAATGAATGACCTTCTTTTCGTCGTTGGTCCAAATAAGCGGAATATCGTTATGTTTATGGGATTGACTATGACTTGGTAATTTTCCACACAACATTAAATTAACCCATTAAGATATGCCAACAACTCATACTATGTCATTCTGCGGGAACTAATTAACCCTTGTAGTTGAAACTGGTTGAATTAAATACACGTTATGTGGAAAATTACTAAGTCGTTATTACACCCGTTAAAATTCCTATTACATTGAAATTATTTGAATGTCAATTTTGCTAAATTGATGCATTGAAAATGAATAACTCGTTAAATACATTTTTAAATATCTTAAAATAGTATTTTCAAAGGATTTTTTTGCATTTATCTCATGATTTTCGAGAGAGTGGTGTGATTAAATCTCTGTGATGACGTGCTAATTAGCGGGGTTAAGCGTCGTAGCGCCTAGCCTGAAAAACACGGAATCTTCAAAGGGCCTTGTTGTCATTCCCAACACCGCCTCGTGCTCACCCACCCCTGGTGTTGCCGCCTCGCTATTCTTTTTAATTTTCTATTTCTTTCGGCGCAAAGCGGGGATAGGACTGCCTCCCATTTCCTCCATGAAAAGGCTGAGCATGATAATTAACCTCCCTCACCAAGCCTATGACTTTGTTAGCGGAGAGGCAGGAAGAGTGTTGTCGGGTGCGGTGGCGTTCGAAAATGTTGCAGCGCTGAAAGAAGAGCGCAGAGGTCTGAAGGAGGAGACCGTTGAAAAGAGTTTTTGAGAGCCGCGGGGGCGTATAGTCTAACGCCGCCAATAAGTCCGACCAAAGAACATCGTGGGGCCACTGCGCGTGAGCAGAATTCCTTCCCAGAAGCCTCTTTCCCCATCCCGGACGTGGGACCAGAGTCTCGTTACCTTCACACAATGGGACATCGTCTCAGATCCAGCCCAATTAATGGTTTCTTTGACGGTTCGTGAGTCGAAGGGGAGAGGGAAACGAGTCGGTAGCGGGTGGTGGTGTTGGTGGCTTGAGGAAGGATCATCGTCGGCCGTTATCCCCCGAGGGATGCACAGGAGAGAACCCTACTCCATCGGCAGAGCGTACCTTGTGTGATGGGTGCAGTTGGGTTCTGGAAAAGTCTCTTCTGGATGCGGCCCGATCCAGGAGGTGGGAGGGTGTTGGGGTCGGTTGGAGTCTGGCGTTTCCGCTCCAGGGTTTCGACAATGGAGATGGGTGTGCACCGGAGGGTATCGGGGTTCGAGGTTGCAAAGGAGTTGGGTCGGGCGGTTTTATTCCATTGGAAGAGGCGACCCTGACTGGGTCTCTTATCTCTCAGCCCGCCCACGTTCCTTAAGGGTTCGTTTCTTCTCCTCGCACTTCCTTCGCTTTCCTTCCTCAGCTTCCTCTTCCTCTCCTCTACGCCTTTGCACTCGTTGGACGTTTCCTTTCCTCCGCCACAGAAACTTTATGTTCCCGTACTTTAAGGGTGAGACCTGTGTCCAAATCTGTTTTAATGGAGCGAATGAAGGTGGATTTTTTTTCCCCATTCGTATCCTTGGACCGCAATTTACCTCCCTCGCACCGTGTCTGTTGTTCCCTCAGTCTTATTATCCACTCCCCTAAAGTTTCATTTTGATCTGTATGTATTGTCTACAGTATATTTTATTTCAAAGAGTTAAAAAAGAGGATGAGGATAACAATATTTTAGCCTGAGTTTTCTTGTAGAATGTTTTGGTCGGATAAAACTTGTTTGGAGGTACTAAATGTACGTTCGTAAGCACTCGTGAAAAATCCTTAGATTGGTTTGATGCAGATCTCCACTGAATGCTCCTGTTAAATAATATTTATACATCCCTTGTTGACTATTCCAATATTTTATTCGAAATTCTTCCGTTCTTAACGTTTAGCTGTCCCTCGAGAATTACTTCATCGCACCTACTTTTAATAATATTATAATTTGATGCGTAATTGTAACAATTTGTCATCACATTTTTCTTGAAACGACTTTATAACTGTGATTTCCAAAATAAATGCATATACTTGCACTTACTAATCAAATGTTTCAGCTGTGCGATAAAATGTTGACACATTTTAAGGGTGTACAGTATCCAGAAACCTTTGTGAAAGAGTATGATGATTTCTGATTCATTTGTTCATTTTTATCACGGTAGATTTGGTTGAAACAATACAAATCCCTGTTTTATTTAAGGCAATCTTATGCTAAATCTCACGTGTTTACCATATTAGGATTTCTTTACATATTATGAGCAAAACTTGTCATTCGTAGTTTCTTTTACGCACTTGTATAGTACCTAGCACGTCCATTGGCATGTTGATGATATTTCGTATCAAAATTTAGTTTTACTTCTATTGATTGTTTTGCATCTTTGTGGATACATAGAAATGTACCTCTATATGCAAAACCTTTACAATTATTCGGTACGTTACCAAATTCTTCTGTCGCATTTTCTATTCAAATCCATGAAAGTAATGTAGATGAAGGAATTAATACGTTCGTTGACCCTTAATCTGACTGTACGTAATTTTTATACGGTAACAGAACATGGGCCACCCGAGATAAAAAAAGTAAATGGTTGCAAAATTTTATTTCGTGTGCCTCCACCATCGAATATAGCCCATGTTGTATCTTTTGTTTTTGATGCATATTTTGGGCAATTTTAAAGGGATATTTGAAGAAAAATAATTTAAATGGAATGTTATTTTGGAAAATTTTCACCCTTCCTGTGGAATACATGCTTAATGATTTGTACAAGAATCAGAAGTAGGAAGACTTTACTATGAGCGTGCTAGTTGACTATTTTCTGAAGGATAGTCCGAACGTGAAAGGTTTTCCACTGCAAGATTCCAAAGTAGGTATTCAAGCAAGTCTGCTCCTCACCTAATGCAAAACCTTCTTCCCCTTGAATGGCTCCATTGTAGCGAAGGAAACTCTCAAATAAATTCTTCCATTAAACTGCCCCGGGTCATTGGGAGTTTTCTGTCGAAGCTATTCAATTGATTGCTTTCTTATTCCTTTCCTTCTTTTCCCTACTCTTTTTCCTCCATTCTCTTCACCCACATACTCTTCCATCTCCCCTCCATTTCCTTCCCTATAATTTCCTTCCTTTCCGCTCTCTTCCTGTTCCAAACTCTGTCTTAAGATTAACGAGCAGGGGATGTCATATTTTTATGCCCCAAGGATTAAATTTTTTAACCCCCCAATGCGGAACCCAAAAGTTTTCCTTCCCATTTAATTTGTTTCCTTTTAAACTTCATATTTTGATACGCTGATTCTCAAAGAAAGTTGAGGAACGGAGCCTAAAATTTGCGATCATACTGTAACCTTTTTAATTACTTGATTATAGATGGAGTCCATTTTTCTGAAAGATTTTCCTCTTCTAATTTACTTCTTTATTTCCCTACTTAAAAAAAACATTTTTTTTTTCTCTGATATCCTGTTTGTAATGATTTTCGAATTCCTCGACTCTTTAAATTTATCAATGGGTGAATGAAAATATCCTCATAATGAAATAGGAGTGAAAATGGCATTTTTTGATCGATCAGATGTATTTATACTGTTAGCTTGGCAAGATTTATATCATGGATTGTTCATAGATTTATTTTCTCCAAAACTTTCCTTTGTTGCGATAATTTTTTAAAAGAATGAGCTCTCGGTGTTAAAATTATCATAAATTGGATGTTTTCTGAAAATTCTTAAGGAAAAATTTTGTTTTCACCCATAGTTAATGAATCCAAAATAAATCGAAGTTACATTTCGAAAGGTTATTTTATGAGTAAAAATTCACTTCATAAGATGTGATGCATCATGCTACAAATTTAATATTTCCTGTTTACATGCACCATTTCAGCTCTCCAAGATCGATTCAAATGAATTCGCGGAGTTGATTCGCGAAAGAAACTTAACTCCTTGCCTATCTGTATCCTTAATTCTAATTAAAATTAGAGATGAGATGGACTTTTTGAAAATTATGAAAGGATAATACTGCTGAAATTTTTATTTTTTTCCTAACGTCCCCTTTGGAAATATGGTAAATTCCTTCATTAGAATGAGAAAGAAATTATTATTGATATAAAAATCATTGCATAACTTACACCTACAGCCTAAAAAAGGAGAACAACGATTATTCATTCTGAAACTTGTTCAATCGCGGTCTATTCCTATGTGTTTTCTGCGTAATATTGAAATAATACCGTTAAAATATAAATAATCAGAGATATATTTTTCAGGGATCTATGGTGATTAAATTCAAGCCAAATTACCCTTACTTATCATTTGAGCCTTTTCGGTGTACATAGTAAATGTAATGATTGAAGCACTACCACAATGTTGGATAACACATTGGAAATATGGAAAATTATGTTGATGCGGCAATATCAACGGAAAAATACTTTTCTACTCCCGGTTGAGTTTAAATGGATTCAATAACTCCATTTCTTTATAATGTGAGAAATATATTAAGGGGATGTACAACATACGCCTTAATAAATGTAAGGCAATTATCCTTGCCTATTATTTGAGCCTGTTCAGGGTACAAAGCAAATTTAATAATAGTGGTACTAATGCAATTGTCGATAACACACAGTAAAATACATAAAAAATACGTTGATGTGGCAATACCAACGAAATAATATTTTTCTAGTCTTGGTTAAGCTAATATCGACTCAATAGATCCATTCCTTCCTTCATCGGTACTCTATGGGTAATCCAAATATTTTTGCCTCAATCATATCCGTTTCTTTAACTCTTCAGATTAATTTCAGAAATAAATTTGGAAACTTTTTCCCTGATAGGCTGGCAGATAGGTTGAAGGTGCGGGTTCTGCTTGGTCCTTACTTCATCTGACCCGTGATCAACTTCCTTCCTAACCACATCCCACTTTTCCCCTTCTAATCCTCCTACATAAGAACTCCTTAAGAGCAGATTACCTAGAGGCCAACGCTGGCTGGTCCCTCGGGTGCCATGCATCGGCCGATCCATCTCTTGGGTCCCATCGCTTCAGAGCGACGCCTTCAGGCCGCACCGGTTGGGCCCGCCCCGTCAATGACGCCCCATCGGTCCCTAGAGAGATAGGCGTAGACGCAGCGACTTATCGGCAACATCCCCAGTCGTCTACTCTCCACGCAGCCCTCAAAGGTTCACTTGCAATGGATGGAGCTTGCCATTTAGGTTTTTTTTAATTAATTTCATTGGGTGATTTAAACTTTCATCGACTTCATCATTAGGCAAGAATTCTAAGATTTTTTCTCCGTATTCAGTAATTTTTGGGAGAGTTGCCAAAATCGCACCGCTTCCCAAATCGCACCACCGTCCTAGAAACCAACGTATCAGATATTTATGAAATCTAATGGCTGCATTTGGAACTTCCTGCATCCCTAAGCACGCCACACTTCAGTTGTGGCCACAGATGTTGTGAAAAGTCAGGTGCTTAGATATTAAGAAAAGAAGTGTCTCTTCTGCTATTTTTACGTCTTTTCACAGGAATATTGAAAACTAAATAAGTTGTATTTACATAGTTTTACCTACTTACCATATTTTTTAAATATATTGTTTCATTAAGTGCTATAAACAGCGTGATATGATCACGTGTTTAGGCAGTTGAAATGATTTCATATAAAATGGCTGTCGCTCCCAAAACGCTCCATGCCTCTCTATACTTGTGCGAATTAAAAGGCCTTAAAAAAGCTGCCTTGAAAAGGCTATTCCAAAGCATAAACACTTCCAGAAAAAAGTAAATTTTGTTTCAATCATTGCAGATTTTTGTCTACAAAAAAACTACACCTAAAATTACTAATGTCAAAGATATACCTTATTTAACTTTCTTCTTTCCTTATTTTACGGGTTTTGTAATGCACACGTTTGATCTGTTAAGGGATCTAAAAATAAACTTAAATAACTTGCCTCTTTGCCTCTCATTGTCGTTAACATAATTTCCTAATTTTTGCCTCCAATGTTACAATTTGGGATACCGGTTGTCTAAATCGCACCGTTTGCAGAGGTTTGAAATTGAATTTTTATACATGTGTTCAGATTGGAAGAGACTGTCCCCAAAATGTGATAGAAGTAGACATTCCTCCTCATATTAAGCAGCACTAAAACGTATATTGCTTCACTTATTTTTAAGTTAATTCGTTTTTTTCCAAAATTGGTGCGATTTCGGTAACCTTCCCCTATACTGCTTGGCCTAACTGATGGTAGCCCCACCGCAGGTGCTCCGTAAGAGGCTGTCAATCTGCTTCAAGTAATTTTCTTTTTACAATTCATGGAGCGATGGGAAGCATTTAAAACACTTTTAATTATCACTGACCTACAGTTCCAGAATTGGTTTAACGCAGCTCTCAATTTTCCTATCAGTTAATATTTTCACACCGGCGTATTTCTTCTATTTCAAATCCCTCTCACATTCTCCATATATTTTATTCGATGCACTCATTTCCCATTGCCATCAACTTGTCTTTCGACGATTGTCTTCGTCAGGCCATTGAACCTCAATGAATGGCCGATTAAGCTGTTTCGCCCTCTTATTAAGTCGTTCATAAATCTTCCGTTTTCTCTGCTCTTCCTTCCTGATTTCCTCATTTTATTTTGAAATATTTGGCATTTCAGGATTACGAATCAATGTATGATGGTGAAGTACAAAATCCTCTTCCTCAGTGTTTAGAAAAAAATATTTTTGGTAGTTTCTTATACGGTATGGCATGGTATTTGGAAGAGGCGACCGACAGCTTGGGTCATTTGTGACATGAGGGAAGGGTAGGTAAGGAAGGGTGGAGAGAAACCCGGCGTCGGCATTAGCCTGCTCCTAACGAAAGGCGCCAAGGGGACCACGGCTTTACGTCCCATCCGACGGACGGAGTTTTGCGCATGAAATGTTCTCCTCACAACATTCAAGCAGCATCTGAAAATTCTCTGCCACCGCCGGGATTTGAACCCGAACCCACGGAGTGGGAATCCAACACTCTAGCCACCACACCAACCCGATCCCCGTTTCTTCCACAGAAATAGTTAATTCGCCTCTCTCACTGAGTGACTAGACCCTGTGGTTGGTAATGTTAGATGATGGTACCGGGCTTACCGTAGGCCGGTGAATATCATACTTTTAGGGTATAAGGGGGCAAGATTCTTGCCCCAGGCCATCTCACACTTTGAGGATTTTGTTTAGAGTGTCCGAAGGCCTCACACGGGATCTGATCCTTGGACTCTTTGAGTAGCATACCAACGCTATTTCCATTGGGCCGCCAAGTTCCACCGCCATTTTATTTGGATAATTTTGGTTTTTTAGTTAAACTTAACCCAGCCCTTATTTTATTTTATTATTTTCATTTCTTATTTTGTGTCATTTATTTTCATTTTCCGGCCTCGGTGGCGGCGGGGTAACGTCCTTGCCTACCAAACAAGAGGTCGCGGGTTTGAGTCCCGCCTGGGTCGGTTTCCCCGGTCCAGGGCATGGCTGTTCGTGTAAGTTTACTTGTTACATTTGATGAAATCCCCGGTATAAAATGGCCAATAGTAGCTGTATCCGGTGATTTAAGAATAAAAATAAAATAAAAAATAAAAAAATTACAAATAAAAATTAATCTGGTATTAAAATTCTACATTGCCTTATCGTCAGGTACTGAAAAATGTAAGTGCACCATTGCCAAGGATAATTAACGGAACAGAAATCTTCATCTTCTTCATCAAATCTTGTACACGTTGGTGCTACAGCAATCGGTGCGTATTCAGGGATTCCTGGATCGTATCTCAATCAACCTTTCTCCTCTTTAGGATTTTTGAGGTCGAGACAGCATGATTATGCATTATGAAACTAACGAAAAAATATTATTTTTACGTCTATTTTCCTCAATCTCAAATGAGAGATATCTCGTGTTTACTGCGCAAATTCATCCACACCTCATGGGTACTGTGTACAATACCCAAGGTTAAGTACTAGTATGGGAAATCATCATGGTCCTAAGAGACGTTTGTCTTATAGGTTGTTAGCCACCATAATAGTACAGCAACCGTCGCGAATTTGGAAATTCTGGGTTCGTTTCCCAGTCGAGGCAAATGATTTTTTCCTCCGTGGAATTATAGTCTGTTTTCTTTCTAGCACGAACTCCCATCTCTCCAGTGTTAGACCACACAGGGGGAAGCCTGCCTCCTGCAATGACGTCTTATAGGTCCCTGGAGAGATGGGCGTAGACGCGTCGACTTATCGGGGGACTACCATACCACCTCCTTACCCCGCTGCCCACAAAGGATAAACCCCCGCCCACACCCCCGCCTCCTTTCCTGCTTGCTTGCCAATCGAACCCTTCGCTAGATCCTGTGGGCGGTCATTGGGGCCTCAGATGAATGGTCGGGGATTCATCCCACCTAATTAGTGAGGAGTCAATTCTGCCTGATCCTTTGAATCCCCGGCGGGATGCACTGCGCCTCTTCATCCTCCACAGCCCCCCTGCTGCTCCCTTAGCGGAAGGCGTCGACATAACCCCCCGAGACACCTCTCCGCCCTTAGCAGACGGTGACACATGCCCCATAACTCCTTTTTCTGGGCAGTTCATCTTAGGAGTTTCAAAAAACAAGCTAGCCATCCGACTAATCAATAGCTTGACTTTTAAACATCCTCTGACGCTAGTGAAACGCTGAGTCAAAATATCTTTTACTGGTAGACTTTCTTCTTTCGTAAAAAAACCGTTTTCAAGACTTATACGCAAGGGAAATTAATGCTCAATTAAAAATCTAAGTTCCACAGAGGAATAATGTATATAAATTATTATGCAACAATTGCAGTGTTTTTTATGCGGGACAATTCTCACTCGAGTGATATAATACAAAAATTTCTTTTTTTAGGCTTAAATCTGGTAACATTTTTTCACAACCCTTCCATCATTTGAGTGGAGAAGATCACGGTAGTGACTTAAGCCCGCAAGTTCTCTGCGTTTAAATAATGGTTAAAGGTGATTTTCCTTGAGCTATCTTTACCTAGAAGTTGTACTGGCCGTCAAAAAAGATACCGCTGACGTTTTATATGAATATTTGTTCCCCTTTCACTCTCACTTTCTGCTCCTAACTTTTACTTCAAGATAACCTATTGCTCATCACACTATCTCTCAACCACCTTGGTCTTCATTATTCTTTACGTATTACCCCTATTACTCCCTACTTTATTTTATTTCTGTGCTTGTTGAAATGAATTTCTCCCCTGCCCGTCCGATTCTCATATCATAAAAGGAGCTTATTTGACCAGAATCAGGCCATGATAATAAGTGAAAACAGTTGAAAACTTGGTAGGTTAAATTAAAAAATATAAGTGGACACAACAAGAAGTTTTACATTAATTAAATGACTAATTAATTTATATTTATTCGGAGTTTCTGTTTCCCGCGGCATGAAGAGCTCCACCTGTTTGAAGTGTGAGTAGTTAGCAAGCCTAATGCACTGGTTCATCAGTTTAACTAATTTACCGACTTTTATATAGAGTTTGAAATTTTAAGAGGCCTGTATTTTTCCCTTTTTAGATCTGGCGCCTACTTCTCGAACTATATGTTGTATTAAATGGACGGCCTTTACTTTTTACCGGATCCGTTGATGACTTCATTAAACCATTCCTGATGGTTTGCGCCATTTTTTCTGCAATTCTTTCCCTCCTCGCATCGGTCTGTGTGTTTCACGGATGCTTGCGTTTTTGTTAGCGACTGCTCACCTCGACCATTTAGAGAATGGTCGAAGTGAGCAGTTTTTTCGTAGCAAGTTATATTTCCCTTCGGTCTATCGATTTATTTTTATAAATTGGGATACCTTTTATGAGTAATTTCTCATAATAATCTGAAATGTCAGTAATTTGGTAACTTTCGTGCATTTCTAAAACGAATTTCTATCGTTTTCATGGCACTGAAAAGAGCGCCGAGGAGATAGATAGTTCCAAAACGTTGATTTCGTTATAAATTCTGCATCGTTTCTCTCATGTATTTTTATTCGCAATTTATATTAGCATTATATACGATGAAGTTCATCTACCTGCCGCATAAGATCATTTGTTTCGGTGAGATTGGAAGATTGTGTGATTTTCATGGTTGCCTTTGAGTGTCGGTCATTTCAATAGCTTTTTTTTATTGGATTCCGCGTAATTGAATTGGAAAATGTAAAGAGTGATATGGTCTACGCCATTTTAGTTATTAACATTAGGATATGAGATTTGTTTCAATTTTATTTATTTATTTAAAATTTGTGAAACTCTTAGATGCATGAACATAAGTTTTATATAACAAATAAATTACTTTCACTTGATGATCTTTCATTGAAAAAATATCTTTTGTGGCAATTAGAGGTTGTGTTTGTTTTACATGGCATTTTAAATATCCTCTAGTACATAGAAAGCCATTACATCACCAGGGGATGTTGCTGCCAAACTTTATAAAATGTGAGGCTGCAAAATTTATAGAATGAATTTAATAAAATCCATTCCTTATTAACTAGTTCATAAGTTTGACAGTATATATTGCACACATATTCCATCAGGCAAGTAAATTTATAGAATAAGCTACCTAATTAGGGAATAAAAATTAATCGGTAATTTTAATTTGAACGGTGTTTTAGGAAATGCATGGAAAATATTTCAGCACATCGAAATCGGAGTGAAAAAGCGTGCATGGGTGAAATAAATTCGTAGTTTTGAGCCACGAGTCGGAGGTTACGTTAATTCTGCCAAAAGAAAAACATTTTACCCATTTCCCATGAAAATAAATCACTAATCCATTCAATTTCGACGTGACTAAGCGCGCGCGGGATTCAACAAAACTTGGTTACAAAAAACTCTTGATGGCATTGAAACTCCATTGGAAAAAAAATTAAAAAAAGATAGGATGTTTGGTTAATTTAAGAGGAACGTGATTACCACGTAGTTTTATGATATGATAGTATTTAAAAAAAACAATACGGTTGCTCTCGCATGTGCGAATTTTATTTTTGATTTTCGCGCCGCGCAGCTTTTAATTTCGTTCACTTTTTACATCTCTTTTAATTGGCGCCCGTGCGCACGAGTTTCGCCGACCTTTTGTCGAACGTTATTTTCCAATTTGAAAGCGGAGCGCACGTGTGTGAAGGTGAGTTCTTACCCGTCGGTCCCTTTGTGGAGAGGGGGAGGGGAAAATGTTGTACGCGGCAGGGTGAGTTGGGCATGCGTCTGAGATAACGGCGGCTCGTCGTTCGGCCTAAATTGCGACTGCTCAAACAGAAACTCTCTTCTTTCCTCGCACATAACAACACCACCAACTCAGCTCCTCTCCGAGGTAGTCATGCATAAACATTCGACGCCCTGAGTTTCCCCTCTCCTGGCTTAGTTAACATTCCACCGGACGTTAAAAAAAAAAAAGAAACAAAAATAAAAAAAAGCTGATTTTTTTTCTCTTCTGCGAATTAAACCCCTCTCCTTACCAACATGCATACGCATCCCCAGTTTCCCTTATCTCTGCTCCTTACCCCCAGTCCCCCCAAAATATCCCCTCCCCCCTCTTCTCCGAAACCCCGTTCAATTGTCCTAGTGATTCAAGCGCCATTAGCGCCACGAACGCATAAAATGACCAACGCTCCCTCCCGCTCCCGGCAACAAAGCCCACACACTCGTTAACGGCGATTGTTCAGACCAACCCATGAGAGAGGGAGGAGGGGGTAGTAAGGGGAGGGCGGGAGAGGGGGTGAGTGTGTGTCGGGGGGGGGGGGGGACGAAGGGAGGGATCCTGCTGTATCCCACCCATCATAACTCGAAATGGGCATAATAGGTGGCGTTGGCTGCTCAATTCGTCGCCTTTTCCCTATTCTTTCCTCGAGCGCCCTATTGCACTAGTTTCCAGGCGTAGAGTATATTTTACCTTGATTTTACTCAAGTTGACTAGTCATTGCAAAACATATATTCATTATCATAGACGGTAGTTTTATCCTTTCAGCATTGATTCCATTGCCTAATTGTGCCTCAGGAAACAAGCATGGCGAAGAGTATAATATTATTTAAAGGATACTTCCAACCTCCCACGGACTTGAATCTGAGTATTAGATTCGAGATATCTTTATAGGAATCAGTAAAAGGTACGCTGCTAGGATCTGACCCTAGCAAAAGTCAAAGTAACAATGCCACTATTAAGTATTAATGAAAGTGGATATTTCGATAACCCTATTATTTTTCATTGTGAATAAAATACTATTTTAAATTAATGCTCATCACTTAATTTGCACATTTCTTCTACATCAGTTGTGAACATTATATGGTTTAAGATTTAGAGAACTGAGCGAGCGAAAATACTCAATTGACTGTTCAGTCAGCACTAATTATAAGTAATAATTTGCAAAATGCTTCATGAGTACCGTAATGGGGATATAATAGACACCTTTTTCTGTATTTCCAAATAGGCTATTAAGGGCTCTTGCCTTTCAGAATACCTAAATCTGCCTTAGCGATAATGTACAACGAATTCACTCGCATGATACTACTTATAGTGTTTTATTTGTTCAATAATATTAAAATTCATGTATGCTGGTAGAATACAAAATAATTAGTTATCACAACCCCCTGAATACCTCATATTAAGGAGGCGAATGTTTTTCTCGTTTAGGGTTATGTAACGCGATATTAAAGCGTTTTAATGAAAGCGTATATTTAATTCTCCGAATCTCACTGCCATTGTTTCGGAAATGAAATGAAGAAGAGTGCGTAAAACTCAATGCTCTCTACATGGATTCCGCATTTACATTTGTGTGTTACATATTTATTTAAATTAATTCTGTACTACTATTACAAAGTGTCATGAAAATATGAATAATTAAATATTTTAATTTCATTTTCTTCCCATCCTCGAATGTATATTTGCAGACATGGTTGACATTAGGTGGTACATTACGTGCGATTTCGTATAAGGAATTATGGGCCGCACGATTACGTTTTGTACGTTTCTATCTGCCTCTAGCGTGCATTTATAGCGAATTTTGCCATGTTAGTGTAGAATTACCCCCGGAAGCCATTTATATACAGACACCCTACGCTAGCACTCCCGGGCACACATTCATTACGCATCCCGTTTTTCAGTCGCTCGGCGAATTTTCTTGGAAAAGGCCATCGTGAGCGTAGTATGTGCATCATTTCCACATAGTTTTTCCCCGTTATTTAATTCACGGCCGTGCCAGGCCGTGCGCTAAAGAAGAAAAAGCCATGCATTATCCTCCGACCAACATATTAATCTCCACTAATAGCGGCGTTGGTTCCCTTAACATCTTCCCTGCACGCCTTTCCTTTTCATTTCTATTTCCCCACTTCATCCATCTCTACGCCCTCTCACCCTATTTCCTATGCGGCTACCACCCTCCATCATCATCACCCCCCTTCAAAACTTCCCCCATATTTCCATCCTCCTAATACCTTTGGAGGCTTTCGCTTCAATAGAGCACACGGTTCAATACGTTCCCTAAAACCATCCAACTCCCTCTCCCTTCTCTTTTCCTCTATGATTCCCTCAGCTCCCGATAGTGATTCATTCCTTGAACTCACACACACGTAGACACCATACCCCCACTTATACTCTCACCGCCTCCCCTTCCCCACGTTCCAATTCTCAATCACATCCCGTTCCCATTGAGCCGATACCCACAGATAGTTCCTCTCCCCTCAATCGAGCCATCCCCAAACCAACCAAACCAACCTCGTCCTTTCCTACTCAACTGTACGGGATGGGTCCTCTTTCCTATAGCTAGCGCGTTAGCCCGGCATGTACCCTGATCCAAATCCTTCTCCCCCTCCCTTCCCCGCTATCCTATTCTGTAGGGTCCCCTTCCATTTTTCCCATCAGTCCGTTTCCCCCCAACCCCACCCCCGGCCCAGTGTAGTCCCTTTCATTTGCCCTAATCCTAAATCCTGCTCCAGGGGGGTGAGGTCTGGGGGTTGGTTATAGGTCGCGTTGGGGCGAGGAATAGATGTGGGCCGGGACTTTTCGAAAACTCCATCGCCCCGCCGCCATAGAAACTGGATTTCTTGTTTTGTTTCCCATTCCGCGAGATATTCCCGCTTCGATTTAAAACCCCTCGAGCATTTTTCCAATTCGGTTACTCGTTCCTACCCCTCCCCTTTAACTGACCTCCCCTCCCCCAAGCAGTCTACATTGTGCGGTAGCCAAGTGAATGTGATTTGCATTCGGTTTGCGCGAAGTACTATGATGGCCTCCGAAACACAACCTGCATTTGCGAGCAATCATTCGACGGATGGTGAGCGGGTCCGTGAGGTAATTTCGATCTCATTTTATTCTTTATATATCAATAGCACTGATATGAGTGAATATTTTAATATTTACTCGCCGGCCTCGGTGGTTGCCTGCCAAACAGGAGGTCGCGGGCTCGCCTGGGTATGTTACCCATATCCAGGGCTTGGTTGTTAGCAACGTTAAAACTGTTAACATGTTAAAAGTCCCGATGTAAAAGATATATAGAGCTGTTTTCGGTGGTGTGGTAATAAATTTAAAAAAATAAATATAAAAAAATAAAAAATGAAAAAGCAACCTCGTTTCACAATGAAAACAGCGACAAGACAGTGTCGGCTTCATACCCGGTCAGCCAGGGTTCAAATCCAGGCGGTGGCTGAGATTTATTTGAGACTGTTCGATCCCTGCTTGAATGCTTTTCGTAAGGTTCATCATGTACGGATTTCTGTCCGTCGGATGACGCGTTAGTCCGTGGTCTCAGAGACGCCCTACGTTTAGGGCATGCAAATGCTAACTCCGTGATTCTCTCCGCACTTCCCTACCTATCCTTCCTTCACGGATCCAATGACTTTGGCTGCCAGTCGACAACTTAATACATCACATGGTGAGCGGAAAAATGTACCTTGCTACGTGGGTTTTATTGCTTTGCTCGGAGCAGTGGATATGCTGTGATAGTTGGCACTGATCTAGGATATACAATTTTTTTAATATCCAATAAATATTTTTTATCTCGTTGTTTACATTTATACCACGTTTTTTTCATTATCTATTGATGGATTGGATATGGGAGTTAATGGTTTAATATTAACCTTGCTTCATAATTTGAACTGGCTTGTCTTGTTTTTAATAAATTACTTGCGGTATTGTTGTGAAGTTGTCATTTTACTCTTACAATTTCAAGGTTTAACTTACTATTGATAAAAATCCTTAAAAATAACAAAAATGATATTTTGAAATTGGTTTTATAAATTGCCAAATAGCGTTGTAATCCTATAAAAATCTGGCATAAAAGTACTACGGTAGGGGTTAATTCTTATGTAAATGCAAGTTGAAAGCATTATTAATTGCCAAGAGAGCGTCTATGAGGGTATAGAATATTGTGGTTAAGTTTAGTGAGCGTCGGTTGGTAGGGAATATAAAATTCTGTCCCTCAGGATATAACATTTCCCTCAGGAGGCAATGAATATGTCAGACGGATGGACGCTCTAGTTACCCATATGTCATATTTTTCAGGAAGGCTATAGCAAATGTCCTACTCTTCATGTCCTTTCTCTCGTCCCCTAAGTCGCTTGCCCTTTACGGATCCCCTCCCACAAAACAACCCTTGCCATTCACTCCTTTAACCTTTTAGAGCGCAAGACCCAAACGTGCCAAAACACTTGCTCAAAAAGCCGTGACTGACCGGCGTCGCATCCACTAGGAAGCTCTCCACGGCATAATGGAAGGATCGGGTTTCTCCAGTTCGCGCCAAGCGGAAGTGGACGAGCGTTGGCTCTGTCACTTGTGTCGTGCTTGGCCTCTTGTTCCCCTGAGATTCACCGCCAGGGATCCGGAAGCCGGGAGTGTATTTGTGTGCCAATCGCATGCCACATGTTCCGAGACACATTCTTCGCGTCATTTGGGAAGCTTCCGTCGAACGGCTGGGTTGAGAGAACGAAACAGCAGCGTAGAATGGACTGCATTGGCAATCTATATTTCTTTAATATTTACTTTTCAAGGTTCCATCTTAGATTAAGTATCTCTGAGGAAAAAGTTTGGTCATACAATCAAAGCTCGTGTCGTTAAAGGCTCGCAGTATTACCTTGATATATTTTTACAAAGCTTTAAAAATCTTTTTTACTTGCGCCAATATCCCACGTTACTGGGATAATTTGGCGAATGGTTGGTTGGACCACAAAGTAATTTATGAGATGAATAGGATGTAGAAATGGTGTATAAAGCATAAAAATTTACGCACCGAGGAACAGGGTTCATTAATCCGCTAAAAAAAAGTAAAATAGCCCATTGATATCGATTAAAGCTGTTTACGGGGTACTTCGCCTTTCATAGATACCAGCCTTCCCTGTTTGCACAGGGCCAATCTGACCCATCATGACATTTTAAAGTACTAATGATTTTTTCACAGCGCACCATCATGTACGACGTTACATTATGTGCCAATAAAATTATCACACTAAAACCAATAAACTTGGTACTAACCTACTGCATTGCTCCTGAACAATAGCGATAATCAATTCATCAAATTAACTGCTCAAAATCAATGTAAACGTATCCAAAACGGATAATTGAACAACGTATTGTGGAGGGTAGAGCTAACCCCAGGCTAAGCCACAAGCGTCTAAAATTTTTCATGGTAAGAGTTTTATTTGGTTCCCCTGACCCACCTCGTTTTTCAAAGATTTTTGTTTTGGAGTCTCCGTAGGCTTCACTCGAAATGGAATCTACGGCCCTTAGATCAGATCCGAGCGCTTTGCCCAACAACCTACCACGCGCATAGCTTGAAAATTTGTGGCTGATATTCGTGTTAATTTTTAATATTTATTTCATCTCCCTTTGCCGCTTTCCATTTTTCATACTAATATTATTGATCATGTGAAGTTCATTAAATATTTCCTTACTAGTGGTCATCCATTTATTAATTACTATACTATCGAAAACAGTGTCATTTTGCCTTTCACATCGGGGTTTTAATAACATTTAACAATTATACGCACACGAAAATTCACGCACGCTCTAGATTGGGGCTATCTACCCAGGCGGGACTCGACCCCGCAACCTTCAGTTTGGCTGACGAGGACTTCAATTCGCCGCCACCGTGGCCGACCACGCATGTCGCTTGAATATTCGTGACTTAATTTCACGTTTATTAGAAAATCACCTCCAGAAGTAAAGAGAATGGCCATATAAGTTGTACACTTCTGCTGTTTTATAATACCAATTAGAACTGGATCTCAAAGGGATATTCAACCCCTGCGAAACAGTTGGCTGCACGCTTCGGGTCGAAATCGCTCATCAGCAAAACGAATGACGTCACTTATGCTATGGAGCAAAATGCCTTTATTTTTACATGTTATTCTTAGGACACGCGCATCAAGAATAGTGACATGGTAAAGAGTACATATTTTTTTGCTTTTCAATTAGTAATTATGGGAATTAACCCATTTAATTACCGTGCTTCCTACCCATGAAGAATAGGAATGTAAATATAGATATTTTTTGTTCTTTAATATCCCATCTGAGACATCGTGCCCCATAACGTAGGTATTGCTATTTATTTTGATCTTCAAGAGCGTGATATTGAATAACGTATGGCATTAGAAGAAGAGAGCTCATTACGGCGCCGCGCCCATAACAAGCATAAATTTTCTTGCTAAATTATTTAACTCAAAAAAATTAACATATATGAACTTTTAATATGGTCATTTTCTCAACTCAATTCTGATTTTCTGATGTTTACAAAAGCAAATCTCTTATGTTCAAGATCTGTGCTAGAGAAAGGAGAGCGTGGTAGCGTACTGGGTAAAGTGCTTGGCTAAATGTCAAAGGGTCCCAGTTTCAAATCCCGGGTTAGCCCATCGCATACCACGTACAAAAAATCGTCGGAGTACGCCATAGTCCAGGGAAAGGAACTCCCCCACCCTAAATTTACACGCCTGTGACTTACTGCGGAGCAAACCATACCCTCGTGTGGATATGTGATTTACATGCAGTGCATGTGGAAGCAGCGGCCGATCGGTCAGTTTCACTTCTTCTTCTTCTTCTCCCCCACTCAAAAGTTACACTCTGGCCAACGACAGATGGCGGATTCGATTACCACCATCCCTTCCTTTTCATTCGTACGCCACCACGCCTCGTGCCATGCCCCTCCACCCCCCACCTCCACAACTACAGCCCCCCCACACGTTATCACCAGCCCCCAGGCCAACCAGCCAACTCCAATCGCACGCCCCTCTATTCCTCATCAGCCGAGATCAGCATCTCCCGGCAACCTCCTCTCCCTATCCCATAAGCTCCAGTCCGATTATGCCCCGCAAGATCATAGTTGGGATTAACGATCCAAATTAAGCACTAAAAATGTGGTTAAATATTTAATTTAATCATACTTTTATAAATTAAGCGTTCACAGTATGCGTTCCAAAACTAACTACAGTTTTATTTAATTCGTTGGAGTTGGTGATCTATTCGAATTCACTATTATGTTTTCTCATGATTTAGTCCGATTACGGCCCGCAGATAATAGTTGGGATTAACGATTTAAATTAATCGTCAGAAATGTGGTTAATTATTGCTTTACTCGTTATTTAAATAACGTTAACTTTTATCCGTTAAAATCTGACATTGCGTGCTTAAAAAAAAAAACTCCGGTTAATTTTATTCGTTGAATGTTGATGAATATCGATATTTTCAAATTTAAGCACGGAGATAAAATGAAAAAATAAAACCGTATCGACTTAAAACCTTATGGAGAAGAAGGGACAAATTAGTTGACATGATCACCTGATAAAACGATCGTAAAAGGACAGGTGGACGAGAAGATAGGCAAAAGATGGCGCCGAATGAGTTATATAGGGTAGGTTATAAAGGTTGTAGGGGAGAAGAAATACGTCACTATGAAAAGGCTAGAGGATAGGAGAGGAGAATGAAGAGGTGCGTCAATCCACTCGTAGGATTGTTGACTGATGATGATGATCTAAGAATACAGTACATTCCAGGGTGGTTGTGCAAGAATGCAATGAATCGGCCCAGACGAATCCATCCTAAGAAAGGCGGGGTTGAGCGGATCGCATGAATTTCTTTTTTCAAAATTTAAGCATCAACGGACTCCTATCAGCCAAAAAGCACTTCCAATCGCAGATGCGGGAGTAGGAACATATTTTCACGGGAGTGGTAATATTGAAGTACTCTCAGAACTCCAGAAATATTTTGGTTCGGTATATACCTACTGGTATCACTTCATCAGCAGAATGTGAAAGAATGTTTAGTGCAGCCGAACTTCTTTTTTTGGGGTAGGAGAGGAGGTGTGTCCGCTACAATTTTGAAATGTGAATTTTATTTAAGTTTGGATACTTATTTAGCTTAAGTTAAATACATTTTTCTCAAACTGGAAGTTTGCATTTAATCCCTCGTAATTGTGAAAAATGGATTGCAAAGGCAAAGTTAAGTTGATTAATTTTAAATTAATTGAGAGGTAATTTTTCTAACGTGAAAGTTAATTTTATACTAGTGTTAATCAGTTTAATGCCTAGAATAGTAGCTTACAACAGTAACTAGTTATTTTCGAACGGGATTAACTTTCTTTCCCTTTAAGGATAGGATCTGAATTTTGGTAACTAACCCACTTCCGTCACAGTTTGCCTTCTTCCGCTCATTCTATTTTATATCTTGGCTATAATCCGTTTCTCATTGAAGATGTAAATATTCAGTCGTTGCAATCTTGAGGCATTTCAGAATCGAAACACAAGAGTCGAAAACACTGGAATCGGGATAGGACTTGGAATCGACCCGCCCTTACTTCTTTGCTAAGCAAGCAAACGCCGTAAGGATTTTAATTTCCACCAAACACTTGAAGTATGCCGTTCTATTAGTCTCCACGTGTTTTGTCATGCCAGCTGCCAATGAGCTCGCAGACCATGGCGCTATCTTTCCCACGAAAAGGATAGTAGAGAATTCTCCAATTGGCTACTAATCGTGTCGTCACCATCCACGCATTTGAATATTTTTGCAAAGGTTGCGTCACTTGCGTCAATGACGGGCTGAGCGATACGATTTTCAAGGAAAAATAAGCTATAGTTAAGACTTTACCATGATCAATCAAATCCAGTACTTTTCAATACTATCCTTCCATGATCATTATTTTGTGTAGTAGATATTGAGGATAAATGCATCACTATCAACAAATCGCTGCGCTTCGAACATTTAAATGAAAATATATCCAAATGCGCCCATTGTGGCCGAGAAAATTTAACTTCAACGTGAGAAACTGTAGTCTCTCTGTGTGATCATATTGCATTTGGTCTCTACTGAATTGAAAAGAAGTTAATACGTCGAATGGATAGTATTTTTCTGCACGCATGTTTGAAAAACCAAAGCCATGTGGATCCTAATCCAATGTTTCTAAATGTCGACAAAAACTTGCCTCATAAAGTTGAAATATCTGTTAATACAATATTGGTGAAATCACGTCGGGTTTTTCAACGGGTGAGTTGCTTGTAGGCCGAAGTTTCGATGGCTTCCTCTGCCATTAGGGCAGCCATCAAAATGCCAGCCTGAAAGCAACTCACGAGGTGGAAAACCCGATAAGATTTCAGCAGTATCATACGCCGGAAAAGAAAAAAAAATATGTGTTAGTACCATGTTCCTAATACTGAGAAATAACGGTTCATTTTGCACTCATCACCGCAATGAAGACATCTTTGAAAACTGATTTAAATAGCCCTCAATTGGCGAAATATACCACGCATCAACGAGACAGACCCGGGCTCCCTCTATGCGGTCTCCTTTATCTTCTCCCCTTTCTTTCCTCCTCATCCACTTTCCCTCTCCAAACAACCAAGTTTTCCATCGATAGAACTAGAGTTAAAAACACCATTCCAATCCATCGCTAGAAGCGCATCATGAAGGCACCGGGAATCAATGTTTTGAAAGTCACGGAATCTGAAAGAGGTGGGTGTGACAGACATAGATAAACTGAAGTTGTAGGTAATTTCAATCAAGTCATGAGACGACAGGAAGGGGACAGAAGTCTGAGAGTATTTTGAAACTTTTTCCAGATCGTCGACGATACAGAGATCTAACAGGGTAAGACTTTTTCCTGTGTGATGCGTTGCAGCATATGGTACAAGATGGAGATTGTTGCAATGCACAAAGTTATGCATGTATTTACCATCATAATTATTTCGTATGAGGTCAGCATTGAAATCACCAAATATAACAATATTTTTAAAGGTAGGGGCATAGTGCAAAAATGCATTTTCAAAGTCTATGGGGAGTGCCGTTTTAGGAGGCCGATACACGACACATAGCAGTAATTTCGAGGAAATTTCACTATGTATTTCTGATATAATAAATTCAGAAGTATGGGAGTAGGTGCCGGGGGAAGTGGCAAGAACATTTACATTCAAATTCTTTCGTACATATACGCCAACACCCCCACCACCTTTACCAATTCTATCATGTCTAAATATATTATAACCATTCATTGTAACCATCTCATCTGGTATGCGTTCTTTTAGCCAAGTTTCGGACATGCAAATTATGTCGTAGGTTGATTCCTGAAAGAAGAGGCAGAATTCATCAAAATGGCCAAATAGGGATTGACAATTAACGTGGCACAGAGTTAAATCTCTTGAGATCTTTTTGTGAGCAAGCAATGACTGAGTGTTAAAAAAAGATTGGCAATTAACACAACATATCTTAATGCAATTAGATTGAAAAACTCTTTGAACCAGATGGCAGCCCTTGGGTTGACAAGTTGGTTGCTAATCCACCAATGAAGAAAGTTTATCAGTATCCTCCGTCGAAGAAATGGTGAGGCGCTCGGAACCGTCTTCTTTGCGAACGTAAATCCTTCCATTGCGCACCCAAACATACTTGATTTTGCCATTTTTCTTCAAGTCGCGAACCACTGAGTACAGTTTACGATTGAAAGGCGTAAGGGATTCATTTACGTACACTGGGGCCGCAGGAGAGAGGCTGAAGCCTATATCTTTGGTAGTGAAATTTCTCTTCCCACTACGGGCGGCGACAACCTTAGAGGCGAGTGAATGCCGAAGAAAACGGACTATCACTGGGTTAGGTGAATCAGACCCTTTGCCATGCAATTTAAGGCGATAGCAATAATCAAGGTCAGACACACTGATGTCCACACCAAGCGCTTGCCCTACGTTACAGACGATAGAGTCTAGGGTTTCACCATCGACGAAGGGAACACCACGAAATTCAACAACATTTCGTAGCCACTCTTGCTCAGCCCTATTGAACTGAACTTGAAGACTCGAAACACGATTTGAAATTTGGATGTTGTCTTCAGATAGGTTGTCAAGGCGTTGGTTAAGGCTAGTGAGAGAAGCCGAAATACCTTTGAGGGCATCCGCATGATCAGTGATGCACTTTTGGATGTCGGAGAGAGACGATTTTATGTCCGAGTAACCCTCTTGAAGTTGCTTTACTCTATCAAGTAGCTCCTTAACCAGGTCAGCAAGAGGCTCTTCGGAAGATTTCCCTATGCCAGGTTTTAAGGGCGTGGAGTCAGAGCGAGAAGCACGTTGCCGAGATGTACAGGAATCACACACCCAGGTTTTCTGTAGGTCATCCAGAACTTGCAGGTCCCCATCGGACATAGCAACACAAGACGGATGGAAAAATGACTTGCACTCGCCACAGTTTAGGCCCTTTTGACCACGTCGAGAGCCTTGATTACACACACTACAGGTAGGCATAGCGAAAGCAAAGCAGGAGCTCTGAGGAGACAACCTTTCAGCTCGAGAGCAGAACTGGAACTGCAATTGCGATTAAAAATTGTAAATATATGATATATGCAGATGACCTTCAAATATACATCCATACTTCGATTAAAAACATAGCTGATAGTATTAATCTAGTGAATCATGACGTGAGAGAAATCACAAAATGGGTGGGTAAAAACCACCTCATACTGAACTGTTTGAAGACGAAAGCAATAATCATCGGTAGCTCAAGGATCCTAAACAAAATAGATTATAATCACCTTCCTCCAGTTGTAGTTGGTGACCATCAAATACCGTTCAGCGACTCTGTTCGCACTCTTGGACTAACCCTCACAAAAAATTTGTCTTGGAACCAACATGTGAACGAAATCTGTAATAAAGTCAATATCACACTGTATCAACTAAAACTGCACAAGCACTTACTTCCTATATCCACCCGAAAAATGTTAATTTCTACCCTGGTATTCCCTTCCTTTGACTATTGTAGTCTTGTTTATAATGACATGCCTAAAGAGCTGGATAAAAAGTTACAAAGGCTACTTAATTCATGTGTAAGATATGTATTCAATTTAAGAAAGGATGTTCATGTATCACAGTACAGAATCAGCCTTGGTTGGCTAAATCTTTGTAATCGAAGGAAATATCTACTCGGTGCTCTTCTTTTTAAGATTTTCAGAGAGAGAATCCCTAATTATCTCCGGGAAATCTTTATGAACAGATCAGTAACCACCCATATGTCATCTCGCAAAAATGACTATTTATGTTATCCTACTCCACGTACTAATATCTACCAGAAATCATTTCTGATAACGGGATCAAAATTCTGGAATTCTCTCCCTGAGGATCTTAGACAGAGGGGCTCCATCCATGCTTTTAAAATTAAATTGTACATGGATTTACTCAGTGGAGAGCTAAAATAAACTCCCACGAAAATACAGCCTATTATGTATCATTATTATGTATTATGTACTATATTCCGTCTGCCTATGATGTCAAATTTCAATCCTTGTTACGTGTTATTTCTTTTTTATAGGTGCGTATCAAACAACTTTACTTGACATTTTTCATGAACTTTTTGCTTTGATGAGCCATTATTTTTGTAAATTGTGTTTTTTGCTCCAAGGGTTTTTTCCCAGAGCATAATAAATATCTATTCTATTCTATTCTATTCTATTCTCTTCCACCTTTCCCTCCCTCCAGCTTTTACTCCCTCCCTGTCACATCTGTTGCAATCCTCTCAGTCTGCCAGTTTCCCGCAAGCGGGGCAAAAATTGAATTTTTACCGCGGGGGGGTTGCGGGAATGGGAAGCAATGGGTTGATTACTACTTTGATTAAACGAGTCAAGCGTACGGCATTGACGCCGACAATTACATTTGTGTTCCTTTGATCCTGGTTGCATGCGCTGAGGATTGAAATGGAGGATTATTTGACAAGCCATCCCGGTTCGCATGATGACAAGGATTTGGAATGGAAGGCTATGGTGAGGTTTCATTCTTTATTTTATTTTAGAGAGAAATAATTAGTGCCATGAGGACGGGTCAAGCGTATAGGTTCAGTCAATCGTCAGGAAACGATTCACTCTTCGCAGTGATGATACTCGCGATTCATCAAAATACGATAAAATATATTTAAGTAAATGGCATGAGTTTAACCCTCCCTTTTCTAATCATATCCTTTAATAATATTAATTACCGTCCCAAGTCTTGTAATTGTAGCATCTTCTTGCATGAAAACGTTTAAAATCTGTCCCCAATTAAGATTAGTGCTTTGCTCTTTTCATGCTCCAAATTTAAGTGACCCGAAATTAATTTTCACTCTAAATAACCCACCTTGGTTATTGAAAAACTATCATTAAAGGAAAAAAAAACTCTGCTCGTACATGATGTGTTTGATAAAATTCCTAGTTGGAAATAAAGTTTTTCTGAGCTATTTATTTTTAGTAATGTGTACCTATTGACAGCGTAGTTTTCCGAAATGAGCTATTGGGCGCCATAAACATTTTATCTACAAATAAATGAATGTTCTATTGGTCTCCGACACTTAAGTCATTCTTATTGTCTCTGGCTTCAAGGAACACCAGATAGGTACACGAATGTACTCCAATCAGATTTTCTTTTCATCGACTGCGACGCAATTTGGACGCGTATGTTTGCTCAGGGACTGCTTCATCATGGACAATGTCCGGTCTGTGTGACCACGGAAGGTCCCAAGTGGGTCAGGAAGAGGTGAAACTGGGCAAGGGGTGCGAGGGGAAAGTTTTTTCCCGTATGTTTGTTGGTGGGCCGACAGTGGTTTTTCGGCGGCTCCCGCGGAGTTTCTTTATGTCCCCCTCGGGCGTTACTGGTGGGATAAAGGGGTCCCAACTGTTCCTCCCCTCCCTGTCTCCTATCAATCGGAAGATTGGAGGAAGACTGAGCAGTGTTTGGCGAGAGAGGATTTTAGTGATTGAGTTTGGAGTGAAAGAGTTCGGAGTGGATTGGAACGAAACGTCTATCAAGGTGGAACGGGTACGGGGGGAGAGTAGTATAAGAGGTTTAAATTAGGGAGGGGGGACGGATTGGCATGATGCGGTTATTGAGATGACTTGGTCCAGTAACATGTATTTCTTAATTCCTTTATGACGTCATATCATAAAAGCAACTTACACCGTGTCTTTCAAAAATAAACTAGTATTTAACGTACTTAATGAAAGGATGCAGTAGTTCCCAATCCAAACACTTCTTCTAATGGAAAATCTATAGCTATACATTTTGTAAAATATATGTTTGAGCTACTTATCATGATCATCTCTTTTAAATTTCGATATTTTTAATCAAATATTTCCTTTTTGTAGCCATTCGTTTTTTTTATTTTCTTTTTTCAATATTTTGTATCCTTAAGCATAAATTTCGTAATTTTTGTTTATTTTTTCCTGTGAAATGTACTTCTATTGTAAACTCTGATTGGATGTATTTTTTCATATGTATTCTTTTTATTGTAACCTTTGCTCTAAAGTTTGTAATGCATCAAGGATTAGAATGGCCTATGGCAATAAAGGGAATTGAATTGAGTACTGAAGAGAAAGAACCTCTAATACCATCAATATATTCTCAAGAGGACATCTCTCATCCCCAGTCAATCGGTCGAATTTTGTCTCTTTTTGGTGGAGTAGGTATTACTCAGTTACCAGGAGAAGAACTCCTTACACGTTGGAAAAGGTTACAAAGAATATATTAGAAACCTTCCGGATATGATGCTGCTGACAGGTGGTGAATATTTAAAGGAAGGATAGGTTGCGAAGTGAGAAGGTTAACTAAAGAACACGAGAGGAAAGGTAACTGTGGAGGACATAACCCAGAAATGGACCACGCGGAATAGGGCCGTATCATAAGACAAAGCGATTACGTGAGAACAATTATGAAGTGGAAATAGGGAGGAGAAATTCCCCGAGGAAGGCCATGAGATAAGTTCTTTGGGCAGAAAAAGAAGAACACTAGGAATAGGGAGACCTACGAACCGGAGAGACTAGCTTTTTTTGTCTATTATTATTATATACTCGTTTCCTAGCTAGAAGCATCACACACACTGGACTCGGTATAACCAGGACTGCCGATTGAATTAAGAAATCGATTTCTTTTTCTTGCCCTCAATAATTTAATTATAACGTATCGGAGAATAGGTCTGAGAATGACATGAAAAATGTTTTGCCATTGTTTCGATATATTTCTTTTATCTTCTTCAGGGCTATGAAAGAAAATGGTCACAAAGAATTGATTCATGAAGGTATTGCATGTTTTTTTACATAAATAACATAAAAATATTGAAAGAATTCAATTGTAAATAAATAAAAAAGAAGAGACAAGTATTTTGGCATACCATATTTGCACAAATTTGTTTACAGTTTGAAACTAAGCCCGCACACTATCATAGTTACCATCAATTTTAATTTAAGAAATGAAAATATACTTTACTTGGATCGTCAATGTCTGACCTTTTATTTCTGTTATTTTTGTTTTTAGAGGTATGAATTATATCTTTAAATAATCTTTCTAAAAAGAAAATTTTTCCATTTTTTCACTCTTTTTAAAGTTATGATACAATGGCTAAATTAGGGAGACTTTTATTGCTATAACTTATCTTTCCTACCCGTCTACCAAATTATCTTCGCAAAATACGATTTAGGGGCTGATCGAACGACCCCATCGGATTTTCAACTTAAATCATATAAGCAGATATTTTACCCTCTTTTGTCTAATCCCTTTGGAACCTTTTTTTGCCTTTGAAAAGCTTTGCATTTCATCAGCGTTGGCGACTGTCATCACCACCGCAGCTCATAATATTCCATTGCAATCCTTTTTCCACCCCCCGTGGGAAAAAAAACGTGGAATAGAAAATCCGTCATTTTCCATTCCCTGAAATCCCTTTCCTATCCGAAATCCCCTTTTCCAACCCTCTCTCTTGCAAAAAAAATTGGCTTGCCACCCCCGTAGTTATTCATCCACTTTTTTACGTTACATCCACCCCCAAAACAGCTTCCCTCTTTGCCATTCCCTCATTCGTCCGCCAGCTTTTCACCCTTTCTCCTCTTTGTATAAGCATTCAACCCTCCAGTGCAGAGTTTCGCTACAGGCAACCGTCCATCCTCTTCCATGCATACGCACGCGTGATCATTTCCTTTTCCGAGCTATACGTCACCTCTTCATTTTCCCTTTTCTCTCTCATTTCGTGCCGAGTTGATTTTTTCTCATTTCCTGTCATCCCAATTTTCCTCCCTTTTATCTCCTTGCGCCATTCAATCTCTATGCTCTTTTCTGTCCCATTCGCTCGCATTCAGCCGGTTCATCTTACCACCCAAATAGCCATAATGGGTAAATTCATACTCGTTGAAATAGTAAAATGATTATTATTACCGACAGTAGAAAATCAGACGCCGAATGCTGCAGTAGTTGAGGACAAGGAAAGAGCATATCTGTTATATATTAAGGATATCACCCAAAATGTAGCCGTAAGTTCACAGAAAAACAATGGATGAGTAGTATTTTATCACGGTGGCAAATCAGAAACATCATTCGCACTCTAAAGGAAAAAGATTAGCTAGAGACGAGGGGAGTAAAAAATTAAGTTACCGTACGCACGAAAAGTTGCACATAAGGGCAACCATGCAAATAGGGTAAAATAGAGTAAAAGGGCCGTATTTCAATGGGACAGTTGGGGAATTTAGCTACTACTGGACACTGCCCGAGGCCACGATATCAACGTGACCAGCACGGAAATCATGGCGAAAGAAATACATATTTACAACCAGGATAATGAGAGAAGACCTCGTTGTAAGACAACGCGAAAATAATTTAAATTCAGACTAAGGTCTGTATTCCAAAAAGTGTGATTCATCCTTCAGATCTTACTCAGCCTCGTCAAGAGTGAACACCTCTAAGTGATCAAAGTTCGGGCCACGCTCTGTAGCTCCGGTGCAGTGCGCACGACTTGGACCGCGATTCGCATAATATGCTCAACAGTCTATACCATCTTGCCCGGTATGGTTCAAAAATTTCAACAGAGGGGAATGTCGCCTCAGTAATTTAACTGTAGCTGTAGCACTCAACCGGAAATCCGGGGATCCGGGTTCAAACTTCAAATCCCGGTCAAGGTGAATGATTTTTTCCCCTGTGGAATTTTCCATGATAGCGAATGTGTTAACAGAGTCAAATGTGCTAGTTGACCATATTGTGTGCCTCTGAGAAGGGATGATCCTCAATATTCTCGCAATGAGCAGTTATTGTCTCAACGTCGGGTTTAAAATACTTGAGGCCGCCCATGATATCCCCGTTTTTTTACGACGGCTATTTATTAGCAGACTAAGGTAATGCTGTTTTTTTAAAGCATCGCAAGTGAGGAATGTGAGACTCGAGATAAAAGTATGTGGGAAAAAACTTGAGCGGGTAGAGCAATTCAACTATTTGGGCAGCACTTTTGAGGAAAACGGGCACAGTAGCAAGGAAATCAGGAAGCAAATTGCTCTAGCAAAAGAGGCGTTCATGAACAGGAAGGAGCTTCTGAGAGGATCATTATGTAAGAGTATAACGAAAAGGTTAGTGAAGAGTTTAATTTGGAGTGTAGCTCTCTACGGTGCGGAAACGTGGAAACTGAGGAAAGAAGACGAGAGAAGATTGGAGGCATTCGAGATGTGGGTATTGAGAAGAATGGAGAAGGTGAAATGGACGGAGAGGAAAAGGAACGACGAAGTGCTGGATATGGTTGGCGAGGAGAGGCGGCTTTTAGATGAGATACGGAGGAGATAGAAGGTATGGATGGAGCGAGTACTTAGCGGGGAGGGGATGTTGAAAATGGTGTTAAGAGGGTAGAATGTTAGGGAAACGAGGGAGGGGAAGGAAGAGAATAGGATTTTTAGATAGATTGATAGAGAGTAGGCCTTACAATGAATTGAAGAAGGCAGTGCTGGAAGGAAAGGGAGGCTCCCAGATAGCTTGTTTAGTACTCCATGGAAACCTATCTTAATCGGTAGAATACTATTAAAAAATGTACATTTGGTTACATTAAGTTTGCTCCGACTCTCACTCTTGGTACTATCCCTGCTCCATCAACGAAACCCAATGACAGCGTCCGGGCTCTAACGAAAGCCAACCTCCGCCAATTGCTCTGGCCACATCCGCTTAGCCGCCAAGACAAATTGAACCGGGTAAACTGTTCTAGTGCCGATTGTTTTTAAGTAATATTTTTTCCTTAAATTCATTGCCCACAAAACAAGGTACGCATATCAAAGTAGGGCACGTGGTATATGAGGAGGTAAGGTATATTTCAGACCCTTTTGCGAACCAACTGTTTCTTAAAGTAAGGAAGTGAACTTTCCTCCATGTCCGCCTGAAATTCCTTTCCATCCCTTTACGGAACCACATCCTCACTATTAAGCTTGTTCCTTCTACTCCGTCGTTATTCCTTCGTAAAACTCCCGTCCTCCCTGCTAGTTCCCCATTCTTCTGGTTCTTGGCCTTTTGTGCCTTAACTTTTCCCCATATTCCTTGCCTTGGCTTCTCTAACGATCAGCTTCCGCCTCTTCCTTCGCCATATTTGCGTCTCTCCTTTATTCTCACGCTTCCTTCAGCGTTCGTCCTCTATTCCTTTGCTCTCCCATTTCCTACTTGCTGGAGTGGACTGGTTACTCAAGGGCCCCGGCAGCAACGGGGCCAAAAGGCCCCAACTGCGAAGCTCTCCCTTCATTCAAAAAGAAGTTAGAGGACATTTTTAGGTGAGTTGTAGTTTAAATACGACTTTAAAATGACGAACAAAATAAAACAATTGATAGTATCAGCCTTTTCATTTCTTCAGACGTCTAAGGAAATGTCAAAATTTTATATATTTGTGGCTGAAACAACTCCCCTCGTAACTGACGACGCATTTCAATTTCAGAACTATTCAAACTAAATAATGATCTTGTAGTTTAGAAGATTTTCTCGGCGTTGATTACATGATCGCTGCATTCTCTTCGGGTTTTCACCGCGTCTGTTGGGTTTATGCGACAGCAGTTTCGTTGACATTGCAGGAACATCGAAGGGCTACTAAAAACAAACAGCACCAACTCTTAGCCATATCTGAGCATATTAATAATGAAATACTCTTTGTTACTTCCACAAAATTCACCGAGTTTCTGTAGAGGTAACAAAGTGTATTTAAGTATTAATATGGAGACCTTCCACCACGTAAAAGCTTCAAGTTTCGATTTAATATCTGAGCATACTTGGAGTGAACCTAGACTCAACATACTCTTTGAAGACGCCAAAATAATAGCAAAAGAAAATAAATACTTCCCTCGTCTTATCACAGAAGCTATCTACATCTACATAATACCCTGCGAGCCACCTCTAGGGTGTTTGGCAGGGGGTGATCAATCACCAGCATGCAGCATGCATTTGGAAAAAGCTATTGCAACGAACGCGGTGAAAACCCCAAGAGAATGCAGAGATCATTAAAATAATTATCTAATTCAATGAAATAAAGTCAAATTTTCCTGTAAGCGGGAATTGGCGGTAAAATTTTAGTATTGGCATCCCCCGTATCATCATGGCTCTCCTAAAAGCAAATTTCTGGCTCTGGGCCTGATCCGAGATTTGTGTTGTCATAAAAATTATATAGAAATATAGCTCTTTTTCATTGGCTTTAATGGATTATTCCCAATTTCTTTATCCTCTACTCGTAATGACAAATGTAAATTCCCCCGCATTATTTTGCGCTGCCAACAAGAGGTGCCAATGTAAATATGTTACATTTTACGTAAAATTATATTTAATGTCGCTCACAAGTGGTGTCAATATACTATTTGGTGATACAAATAACGTAAAATTGTATCCAAAATGGAGCTCTTTTTACTTGACCTTTTTTTTAGATTTTTGATTTTTTCCCTCCAACCGACGCCAAAAAAGTTAAAGTTAATCCCATTGCATAATTTTGTGCTGTCTTCAAATAACGTTTATGCACTTAGTACTCGTTTTCACTCGCTGGGCGGGCTCTTCCCCCACCGAACACCAAGGAAAAGACGCCCTATGACACTACACAGTATCTCCCTCCATTTTTTTCCGCTATAATTCACGAAATATTGAAATTGCACGTTTTGACTAAAATTAAAAGTCCTCCGATCGGCCTGAAAATTGGTTTCTCGGCGTATTACACGATCTAGATTCGAAAAATGAAACTAATAAAAAGTTCGGTTGAATTTGAAAGAATCAATTTTTTGACTGGGGGTAAATTTATAACCCCAAAAAGTATAATTTTGGTAGTTGGCAACGCTGCAATAGATATAAATCTTAGTACAGCAACAATTTTTCCTTGGGTTTCAGGTGATTACATACGAGTTCAATTCTATGACTTTATGACGTGTCTATTCTCGTTCACACCAAAAATTTGTTGGAATCATTCAGTCAGTCAGTGGACAGAAGTGGGTTCTATAGTATATACCTAGAGATTATTTGACGCTCCCATTTCAACGCGTTTTACTCCTCCCCTTTTTTCTCTTACTCTGTGGAGACGGGAAACCGTTTCCAGCTCCCCATGTTCGCGCCTTCCCACTCACCCCCTCCCCCCCCCCTCTGTAGGAGGGAGGGTGGGGGTGGGGGGGGGCCCGCATGTCCTTTGCCGATTCCTCCATTGTGCTCTGCATGACGCAAAACGCGCCCACTGGTGCACGTCAGCATTTCTTCCTGTCAAGTTTGTTTCTGACTTGCGACAGATATTTTTTGGATGATGAACTCCATGTTTGTGCTTCTTTTTATTCCTCTTTCTCCCACTCCCCGAGATGATGTGTACCGGCGCGCTGGCGAGAATTTTTTGGCTAATGTGGAGTGAAATTGTTGGCTACGGCTATGAAAAGCCTGTTGTGCTTCGATGGGAGATTCTGTACAGATATCTTTTTCACGAATGCATCCTTTACCACTTTTGATTCCAAACGTTAAGTTCCACTTAATATTTTAAAGGTTTTAGAAGTATTTAACCCATTTCCGCCCACCATAGCTACATCCTACCATTCCGAGTAAATGGCGCTCTTGAAAGTAAATTTTCTCACCTTTTAACTGTGGAATTGCCACAAATATGTTGTTCAAATTTGCAATGAGTTATTCCAATTGTTATTTTACTTATTTCTATCTATTTTATTTCTCTCAATTTCCCCGAAAACAGCACAATGAGGCTTTTACATCGGGAGCCTTACCAATCAACAACGGACGATTTAATACACAACCATGTCCTGAAAGGGGCAACCTATCCAGGCGGGACTCGAACCCGTGACCTTCAGTATGGCAGGCGATGACTTATCCCGAAAGAAATATATAAATTATTATTGAAGCCGGAAGAAATAAGCCCACTGGTGGTAAGAGACGAGTGGAAAACGGAAAAGTAATAAGGACGCCTATTGCAAGTATCATAAAAGTAAACCAAATATGGCAATGCATAGGCTATTTTAACTTTCTTTCATCCAAAAATATGCTTGCCCTGAAAATCCATTTTTTTCTATCATGGCCATTTGTAGAAATTGGACAACTTTAGATTCTGACCTCGTTACCACCAACTGTATTTATAAAGGTATGGGTCATTCTGAAGAGACAAGTTAGTGTATCTCCAAATAATATCACTTTAATAGCAATTATTTTGTTTTAAATGAATAAAACTTCGCCTTATCAACAATGCAGATGCTATTTTAAAATTTAAGACTTCAAATTTAACTGTAAAATATGATATTAATGTCACATAATTTACATGCAAAATACGACAAACTGTAATTGAAACATCGATATGGTATTAAAATAAACCTATTTCTACAAGGTTACTATACCGTGTTGTCGCAATAATTACGAAAATTTCCGAATGTTTACAACCACATTCGTCTCTTTCCATGGAATTAAACTATATTAATGGGTATTTTCTGATGTATCCGGGACAAACCATTGTTCTTTAATTCAATGAAATTTCGAAATCCTTATCAATCCCGAAGAAAGTAACAAAATAGTATTGTATGCAAAAGCCAATATGCGGTGTAATGGAATATTTTCAATATTTTGAAAAAGCACAAGGCATTTTTCATTCAGTTTTCACCTCCAGCGAGAGCTGTAGTTTTACCCCTATGCCATCGTACCGAAGTTTTTAACGCGACGATGGCTACCACTATCCGTCGAGGTCCTCTGTAAAGTGGTATATTGCCATTGGAGTCCGTCGACTTTCGCCATCAAGTAACCTTGAAATTAAGTTAACTTGGTTCTTGACTATATTGAACATGCCCTACGAACGATACCATGAATACACGAAGATAATAATCTCTCTCGTTCTTAGGGTCGAAGAGTAGTGTGGAAGAGCCGAACTCTTTCCAACTCGAATATCTTGTAAACTAAGGCCCATTGAACGCTTCAGAAAAACACATATTTTCTAAAATTCTATTTTTTGTAACGCTGTTAAATTCAAACGCGATATAGTGATGAGACTTCGGTATCATTCCTTGTCAGCATGGATTATTTATTTTTTACCTTTTAGATGACATTTTAATCCACTCGAATCCGAAGCGTAGACTTTCGTAATGGCTGAAAAAAATCTGTGAAGGAAACTAGATTGTTCACTTACCAGCCTGCTCATTCATGACGCAAGGGAAGTAAATGCGCTCCCAGGATTTAATATGGCAAAGAGCCTTAGGTGGAGATATTCTTGAAAAAAAAGAGAAACTCCATTCTACCAGGATTTGAGTGAAAAATCTGCAGTCTACATTTATGCCTTCTCTCTCTCTCTCTCTCTCTCTCTCTCTCTCTCTCTCTCTCTCTCTCTCTCTCTCTCTCTCTCTCTCCTTGGTGTGTGTACATAACTTAGAGAGCATCCATTGTGCAGGTCTCAAGATTTCTACCAAATTGAAATTGCTCTGTCAAAATGTAGGTTTTGACCCACTTTGCCTTCCAATGGCAGTAACTGCTGTTGTAACTTACCCTCCCCCCTCATACCTCACCCCATGATCTCCACCCTCGCCACTTCGTGAGCTTCTCCGTCGTGTCTGTGACATTTTCACTGGAGTCACACGCCCCGGTTATTTTTTCGGGGGCTATCTTTGGAGACTTTTCCAGATCCAAATGCTTTTTTTTTATTTTCACCCGACCGGAAAACTTTATTCCTCCCATCCCTGTGATGTGCATGTACCTTTTTGCTAAGCAGCCTGCACCCTTGCCCGATTCGCGAGGAAAAATCGGCCTTCTAAACGGCAGTGGAGGTAATCTCGCCAGAGCCGTTTTCTTCCTTATTCGCATTCACGGGGGATGGAGGTTCAATGCGGCAGTGAACGCTGTGGGGTCTTAAGAAAGATCGCAACCCCGGCAAAAATCTCTGTTTTGCACTATTGAGATCTTTCCTTCAATCACTTAACATTTGTGATGTTGCGCTGGCAATTTTCAGTATATTACAAGTAATGGATGAATTTTGGCAGGCTATACGGTGTATTCGTTATTATAGCCTAGAAAATAAGGAAAGGTGGACTGTAAATGATCGATTTTCATGCTTAAATGAAAGCATTAAAATCCGAAAATTCTCCGGCGTAAGATTTGGATAAATTGCTGACGGTTTTACAGCCTGGCCAGAATCTTCACTGTTGCCGACGTTACGTTAGTCGAGTCGTCCCCGTGATAAAAGACTATAATTATGCATTCTTTGGGCAAACATTAAACATTATAGATGAAACTTCATGCAATTTCATCTTCAAAAAGTATACAACACGTAAGATGAGGAAATGTTTTCCTCCATCTTGTAGTATAAAAATTCAATGCATTCCTGAATTTATTGTTGAACAGCTATATAATTGAAAATACTTGAGGCTATTTCGAGATATGTCACTTTGCATGCACAACGTCGACAAAACTCAAAATATGGCTTAGTACATTAAATATTGTACATTAATTTTGTAACTGTAAAGTTGTATGTAATTTTTTAAAACTGTAAGTCCTTAAAAAATAGCGGCTAACCGTGGCATAAGCTTCCGTTACTTTTCTTAGCGTTACGCTTTCTTCTGAGTTAGTGTAAGTATTATTTTTCCACTGGCAACACATCATCTTCATTTTCATTCTCCACGATCGTCTTTTCTTACCGAAACGGGAGGGCATTCGTCGAATGAGTATTGAAGTTTGCTACTGTGAGGGTTTTTTTTCAATATGTATCGAGAAATACGATTAGGACGAATTTAAAGACTGTGTCTACTTCTCATGCGCCCTATGTTAAGCTTTTCAGAATGGATAGACGATTTTCAACTCGGATTCAATTTCGTGTGAAATGATGTACGTGTTCCCGTTCAAGTTTACGTCATCATCGTAAGTCTGGGGCGTTACACCTCACAATTTCATCCCTTAGGGCACACCGTATGTTATACACATGAGCTCTTAGTACAAGCGAGAGGGAATGGTTTATTTTCTATTACTCTTTCTGCCAGCCAATGTAATTTTAAGTTACACGCCCGTCTGGAGCTTTTTCTTATCCTGAGAGAGGCATTCCTCTATTTTTGCATGGAGTCATCCACTGTATCAGGTTAACACGATTTTTCGAAATGGAAATCTGAAGGGAGATTGTCGCACTCAGTTATAACTTTGGTATTGATGAATTTTTATTTAATTTCGTTTTTAAATACATTAATTTTGAGTCCTCGATAAATCGATATTGGCGTTGCAACATCGATTTATCGAGGATTCATTACTAACTCTTAGGATGAATTTTATTCTCAATCAGGATATATTTAGAATGAAGCGTACTCATTAATTTATTTTCTTGTGGAAGCGGATTATGATTGCTCTTCGTGAGCCCTATTTATATAAGCATATGATAGATGGATTAAATTGCAATTTTGCTCCGGGAAACCTATCAGTTGAATTTACTACTAGTAGCATTAATAATTAAATGTCATTGAAATGTCTTTGAAGTAAACTTTCTATAATAGTAGGCAAGTCTTAAGTATTGCAGCCGTATAGGTCGCTTAATGTGCAAAATATATCGGTATCCAACATTTGAGTTCAAAATCATCATGTTTCGATTCCCAACATTTCGGCATCCAATGTTGAAAAATCAGTTACATACAATTTAGTCTTTATTTGACGTGTGAGCACGATGCTGAGATTCATGATCGCACGGATCGTATTGCGTTGCATCATGATTCCTAGAATGGCTTTGGCTTACGATTGCTGCGACTTGAGATTTTTTTAGCTTTTTATTCAACTGAATATTAGTTTACGATCCCTACGGAAAATCTCTTGTATTAAAATCATGTTTTGTTAAAGTCTTGTTTAATGCTTCTTCGAATGAGGAGATTGAAGGGAAAAGGAAACCTTGGAGACATTAAATTGACTCTGTGAACTTCAAGGAATAATCTTGCGAAGAAAGAAGCTTATTTTTTCAGAGCATTTTTCCGATTGTATCTCGGCTGTTTTGATTCATTTGATCTCCTAGAAGAATTATCTGTAAATTTTATAGGGCAGTAATTGAAATGGTTCCTACATAGGTGCATACTCGAGCTTATACATGGGATATATTTATTTTTTTCTCAGACCTAGCTTCCATATTTTTGGTCTCTTTCATTGTAAATTTACTATGGAATTTACTACAATTCAATCATAGAAGTTTGCGTTATGGAATGATTTGTTAACCATCACGTTGATAAAATTATTGAAAAGGAAATTTTTATTGATGTAAGTTGCTTAAGTAGTTTCTCCATCTCCAAGAAATATGTATGATAATTTTAGTTAGTAATTACTTTTCATAAATCACGTATATTCTCGATTACATGAAAACAAAAAATTTAAAACTATATTTACATTTACGTTATCATTTGTCTACCATGTATGTGTACTTCTTCTCTGCGTAGAACAGATATGCAACATAATACAATAAAATATGAATGCATCGGATTGGACGAATCGTTTTCCGACTTTCATTTATTTAAGGAATTGCCAATAAATCGATTACATCGATCACCTTTTTTCAATGACTATGAATTGAAATAAATCGATTCGGCTTTAACTTTGTAAAAACTCCATGTTGAAATGTATGAAAATCATGAAGACGAGATAAATTGTGTATCAGTAGTGCTCTTCATGATAGAGATACGACATCACTGAATGCTTCTATAAGTGGACTTAGTGAACCGATTTTTCAAATTGCAATCCAAAAACGTGAGTTTCAAGCTCATTTCACTTTGCGAACATCAGTTTGTCCCCTGAGCTAATTACTATTATATCTAATATCCTCTTCAGCTACCGTAATCCTACGAAAAGTATCCTTACACCACATGCGTTCTCCCTGCACTGAAACTCTTCTATTCTCGTTGTTGCTGCTTCCGCCTTCGCTATTTCCGTTTCACGTAAAGCGCTGTAGCATGGTTCATGTCAGTGCACCGGACGGCGTAATAGTTCTTCTTGCTTCCACGCGTTATCGCTTTGAAGCTTTCACGACTCCTCGGCGGACGGAAGTATTCAGTTTGAGGTCGTGGAAACAGTCGTTCTAAGACCACTTTTAAACCAAAAATTATGATTCCTTGAAATGAATTTATAGCGATTTTATCTAAGCCTATGGCTATCATGTAACGTCGTGTGATACTGCATAAAGTGTCCGACTGCATACATTTTATACATAACCCTTTTACAGTAAATAAATGAAAATTTAGAGGTAAATTATTATTGACGCGATGGAAATTTTCAAAATTCAAGTTTCAGTGAACGAAATAATTTTAATTTACGAAGATAGGTACATGAAATAAAAACAAACATGAAAATAGACGACCTATAGTTCGCGACTAAAGGTGTGGGCAGAATGGCTTCTATAGCTATTCAATCAAAATTATATCCAAAATAAGTATTCATCCGAAGTATATATTACCCTTCATCCGGTTTCATTTATCGGCTTATTTTGACTTAGAGCAATAGTATTAGCGATATTTCCACTGTGAGCGCTTTGCGTTTTTATTCGAAGCTTTTTCGTTGCAAAATCTACCCATCCATGTCTTTTGCTTACTGAAACTAATGAAAAACTTAAATTCTATTTTTTTTTCAAGTCTAAAAACCTCATAATCCTTTCACATCTGCTTATATTGCTAAGCTTGAGTACGAGACTCCTTTCTACGGCTAAGAGAACCTTATTTTACCGGCAGTTGGCTTGAAATTTTGACTTAATATCATGTCTCCGCCAATTCCGTTAATGCTTGTGTAAGGAATTAAATATAGGAAACACACAAGTTGTGTACCTCTCAATGACTTGGTATTTCACATTTTTGTAAGAATGACACTTACTTCAGCACTTTATCCGTCTGTAATGGATAAGTTGATTTCATAATAGAACTATATAAAACATCGATATTTATCGGTGGCATGAATTTTACGCCTAATCGTGTATTTACGCTTTTCATGAAAACCTGTGTTTAATTAAATTTTGAATTAAATTATACTACCCGCCTAATTAATAGGTAAGTAATACATTTTTCATGCTAAAAGACCATTTTGATTGTAATGCAGACTTGAGACGATTGTTCAGCGTATGCTTATGTAATTACGACTAATGCTGTGGACAGCATGTATATATGGTTTCTATAGCTATTCAATCAAAATTATATCCAAAATAAGGAAATATTACCCTTCATCCGGTTTCATTTATCAGCTGATTTTGACTTACTAACTTGAACTTGACCGATATTTTTGAATAAAATATGATAAATACCACTGTGCATTGATCACGGACACTTACCAAAATTATAACACTTAATTTTGAGAAAACGTCTAAAATTTATGCATCATTGAAAATTTTCTTTTTAATTCTTGAATTAGCCAACACTTATCCACAAGCAAAACCCCTGCTTGATATTTTTTGCTTATTCATTATGATATTTTTTTCTAGAATTTTATTTTAATTGGTGCATATTTTTTTGCATGTTCTTTATTAAAATGAGATTTTACATTTAAAGCTGTACACACATAATTCAAGTAGTATTTTTTATTTTTAATGCTTTTGAAAATATGAATAAATGTTGATATTTGTAAATGTGATGGTCATAACAAAATACCCACTAAAAGAGTGCCAAATGTCCGAAAAATATCCCTATTCTTTCATTCATGGGGACCAATTATTTATTGAGCTGTATTCACTCTTCTTGTTTCTTTTGGTTAATATTGTAATATTTTACTTCCAGGTATGTCATGATATTTTAATGATATCACCTCATGTTTTGGTGATCAGAGGATGATGGAGAAGGAATTAGTAAGTGATACATTCTATTTTATTTAACCATCCAATTTTATGTAAGAAATTTCCGGACTGGAGGATATGGATGATTTATACTACATTTTGTTAAAAGTCATTATTAATCAATTTATTCTTTATGACCTCAATTTATATAGTAATTATTAGAGTGTTGGAGAATAGGTCAGGGAAACGAAATGCAAAAATGTTTTATGACCTTTAGATATTTTCTTGTATCTTCACCAGGGCAATAAATAATGGCAGTGGTGTGACTATGGGGGGACTAGGGGGATAGATTCCCCCCAAAGCCTTAGAGTAATAAAGAAATATATAAAAATTATGTCTAGTTTTGACATGTAATAACTACATCTTCTCAAAGTTAAATTTTAAATGCCATATAATGTAAAATATATATCCAAGCATCCAATTTTTCAAAAATTTCTCGGACCTCGTTTCTCGGGGGAGACCCTCCAATCCCTTACCAAACCATATTCCTTGTTACGCCATTGAATACCGGTTACAATACATTGATACATGAACGACATGAATTTTTTCTTTTCTTTTTATTGTAAGTACAATGAAATTCTTTTTATACTTTTTATTTTAGTTTTGTAAAAACATAGTAAAATCGTTCATGGATTTATAAATTAATTAATTGTAATCATAAGCCATAGACCTGATGATTTTATAAGAAAATATCGAAACGTCAGCAAACATTTTTGCATTAAATTTCCCTGACCTACACTCCAAGACTATTAGTCATTAGTGATTAAATCCCGTAGCTAATTAGCGACAAGGTAATGCAATTTTATGATAGATACTCAGTAGACTACATATATGAATATATGAATTGAAAAACAGTAATGCGAAACGTAATTCCCAAGTTACTTTTCCATTCCTTCCATTATGCACTGTCTCTTTTCACCGGTCCGCTTTCACCATTCATTGCTCCGCTTGAATTAAAGACGTCCTCCACCTGCTACAGTTAGTGATTACTATTACCGTATTGACTCAAATATATTTTCACGGCTTCAATAAGAAATTTGATTTTACAGGCATAGTTATAAATGGTGGCTTGTGGACATTATGATCATTGAAATTTTATAGTTTATGCTTTCATGCATAATTTCTTAGTAGAATTGTGAAAAATTTTCTATAAAACCTAATATTTTAAATCTTTCTCGTCGTTTATTCATAGTTTTGAACGATTTTTTTACCAGCATTCTAGATGCCTTCTTTAGGCCTGCTCGACCGAAGTCTTTTCCGTAAGCAACTAGCGCATGAGCTAAATCTAATAAAAAACGTAGACCTGGAGAAAGAAACATACGCATGTCTCCACAACTTCACGGAAACCAGAACGTAAACATTTCGTGAAATCAATTCTTAAAGCCTATTTTAGTCGCTATATATTGCTTTTAATGAAACAATGCGAATTTCGTTTCGTTCGTATATTGTGTTCAGTAATATTTAGTGAAAAGTCTTTTGAATCGCATTTTTTAATGTAACATGAATTGGGGCGCTGCCGGTAAGACAACTGATTGGACTGTGCTGCCCTCTAGGCAGAATTATTTAAAATTACGTCGTGGCACCGTGGGCGTGTGAGTCAGCCCTCCTCTGAGTCTGTCCTCGAACGGCCACGAGGAGTGGAATTGTTGTTTCTTGCGAGAATGAAAAAAATCTTTTTATGACCAGCAAATACAGTCCATGCTGTAAAATCTGTTGGAGTTCCTTTATTTCATGTGCTGGAGATCAATATGTCTGTAATTCAGATTCATGCACTTTATATTCATGGGGAAATATAGCAATGAAAGTCTCGTCTTTTTAAAAAGAGCTTAACTGTTAGCATCTGAACGACCACTTTGGGCACTTTTCTCGTATTTACTCTGCGATTTGAACCTCTTTAAGCCTCGCTGCAATATTATCTTGGGTGATAGTTGGGCCACCGTTCACTCGAGACAGGGCTGCATGGGTGTAAAAGGAGAATTCCTGGAAGGAAGTAATTTCTATGAGTGATCACTCGTAGCCATTCATTAATTTCAATGAGCCCAACGCCTCCTTGGTTTGTAAACGGGCTCGAATGTCTGGGAAATCATTTGATTCCAGGATTGATAGGAGTGGTTTGTGGGCTGCTGAAGGCGATAAAGCGAGGAGACAAGAGTCCAACTGGCGAGGGCCCGAGGTATTTTAAGACGAGGCAGTGCATGCAGCTTATGGGTTTTGGTGAGTTAGGACGGGCGGCGAACTTTTATTGGCTGCTACACAGACGATAAGGTTGCGGCGAGCACGGGTCACGCGATCCCTTGCCAGAGCCGTGCTTCGCTTCGTGCAGGGGTCAGGGTACGATAGGGTTATTCACGCCCCCCACCTCACGGTATCGCTACCCAGGGCGACAGAATGCGCTGAGAAAAGTTCGTGGAGTGCATGTCCTCAGTTGAAAAAATATCCACAAGGAATGCAATCACAGAAATTCACAGTTCATGGTCGAGTGTGTCTTGATTTAAAGTCGAGTATTTGAGTCATAAAAGGTCTCTAGCTGTATTTAAAGCACAAAATTTAAAAATAAGAGCAAAGATTGTGAATAACACGTCGTAAATTATATTCACTGTCGAGTAGTCGGCAGTTTATGTCATCTTCAAGTAATGACGGAGGCGTGAAGGTGGCATCCTGTTAAAATCCAGGTTGTGATTATTTTAATAAATTTTTTTATCAAGTGAATTTTGGAAATCTTGCCTCCAAATGGTTCTCATTCAATACATGATCATTTGAAAGTCTTCCTAATTTAAGTGCGCTCATACTTAGGAATTTTTACATCTCGAATAAGATAAAATTTATTATTCTTTCCGGTGAATCGCATTGAATAAATTCTGAAACTGTTCAAATATTGAGATTAATTTTTAGATCACATCTAATATTTCTTTGCCTAAATTTTGGTATCAATTATAGCGAAACATTAAGAGAAAATTTTCCTCTTTGGGTTGTGGCTGGACACTGACGCACAGAATGAAGCTGTTCTAAGAAGCAATACCACATCAATTTATTAACTAACTTTCATGAGAAATATGTCGAACAACTTCAATAGAACCTCCATGAATATAATAATAAATAAATGATCACAATAATTTTATGCTACCGATGATGAAACGGGTAAACTCAAACTAACAATAAGTCAAAGCTATTATTTGCATACACTCATTTCAACTCCTTGCTCCAAGAGAGGGACATCGTAATGCCTTGCTCCGGTGGTAAAACGACAGCCTATTAAGAGAGGAATCACCGAAACTGATTATTGGGCTGAATCCTGTTCCGCGAGGTGATGCGCACAGGGGCCCTTTGGGATTGGCCTGGCGGGGCCCTGGATGGAAGCTCCCGCGAGGGCAAGGGCCGTGAGCGATGACCGAGGGCCTAACGCGTGTATCAGCGCTAATGGCAGGCCTGGAAGATAGGCGGAATGAAAGGGAAAACAGGAGAAACTGCGTGAAAGAGAGAGAGAGGGTTGGGATCGAAATAGGCCCTCGTATGCACTGGGGAAAAGAAAACGGGCCCGCCTTGGATCGCGTATGGCCAGGAACGCAAACAGGGAAGGCTATATAAAGGGGCGGGAAGAGGAGCATATCTAATGGGACAGGATGGTTGGTGGTGGCTCTCGTGTGAGGTGACTAATGGTGGGTTAGAAGATCGAGTTGGGGTAGAGTTGGAGGTTATCCCTCGCCGAGACCACAAGGGATAAGCCGGACGTATCCAGGTTGTTTAGGAGGGGTGGTAGTTCAGGGGAAGCAAGGGCCCAACCCACCCTCCCTCGCGTAAGCTTTGTTTTTCGGTTCTCCGGGTTTTTCGGGAGGGAGTGGGATGGGTCCTATGTGTATGTGAGGGTCAGATTAATGAGGAAGAGTTGAAGAAGAATGGTTCGAGTGTGGAATCAGGGGAACAACAAATGGGGAAACGTCTTAATTTTACGGTTTTTTTCTCTCCTCGGCTTGTTTGTGGGCTGAGGGAGTGGTGGGGTGCTCTCCTGGGAGGCCCGTGCGGTAACATGCACGCGTGTGCTTATCTGCTATCTTGTTTATTCTCACGCACGCCCTCCTTTCACGGTACAACTATGCAAGGTGCATCGCTTCCGTTTCTCGAGACGCGTGCAAGTCCTTCCTTTTGGAGCAAACAGATCAGCACAGATTCGTGATCGGCACATGAGTATGAATTAAAGATAATTTCATCTGGAATCAAATTATTTATACTAAGAGACCATCTTTCATTTTATTTAATGCTGAGTAAAATGAATTTTCTTTATTTAAAATACATGAATCAAAGTCTTTTTTGCGGCATCAACGAAAAATCATGACTTTTCCACAGTTTTGGCTGCTACCAATTGAAGTCATAAAACTATTTACCATTAGGGTTGAAAACTAGCTGAAATAAAAAGTAATATGAATTAGAGAAAATCAATTGTTTCAAAGAAGGAATCTTAAATGAAATCTTCCTTTCTGCATATGCGAAACACCAGGTATACGGCGGTTGGTTGGGGAACTATGAGGAAATATATAGTACAAGGGGTCATTTCTTTTGGCAGTGATGTGATATAAGTACAATTTATCTTTATATTTATCAAAAGTATTTGAAGAAATTTCAATTTGATTTGGAGCAAACATTTATTTTAAATTGGTTTTACTCTCAAAGAGAGCTCGGTCTACGAGGCAGCATCATGTTTACCATCACATTTCCCAACCCAATACTTGGCGACAAGAATCTTTAGTGCTTTAATCATCTAATGTTCTGGAAAATAGCTGCAAGGTTAAGTAATTTCTCATCCAAATTAAGTAATTTCTCATCCAAAAGTTTATGAAAAAGCAGCTATGATAGTGGAAGAAAATGAACCTATTTCTGTTTTCATTCCATCATACTGATTTTACCATTTAACATCACGAATGACGGAGCACGGGACAATGGACTAATAAGAATAAGTATGTTGTGAAGGCACTTCGAGCGTTAAATATCAAGTTCTTCATACACCGCTGCCTTAGATATAGTAAGTCATCAGGGTAACTAATCTTTGGAAATTAGTATTTTTTTGTATCAAGGCTTGGAATGCAGGTTTAATCTTCTGTGTAGTCCTTCGCTCCATTTGTTTTACTTATCTATAGTGTTTAAATCGTATTCGCTACAGCGGAGAATATTGCTAATATTTTTAATAATCTTTTTAAGAATAAATAATTTCTACAATAATTGTTTATCATTCTCATGTCATCATTAATTTCCGGTAAAATATCATAGTTTTTTTCTTTATTCTTTTTTAAATTTTAATTTTTTTATTTCGTGTCGATTTTCATTCTAAATGTTTACAATTTTATCGAAGACTTTCTAAAAGATCTACTTTCTTTAGTAGTACCATGAAAAATTATTAAATAACCATCATCAACCTTGAGTTATGGCTGTTTAAATCGCCAAGGTGACACAAGAAATTGTAAAATGGTATTTTCTGGCCTGCGCGAGTGGTAACGTAATTACAACTAGGATATATCTTTACGTTTATACTAATACTACATAAGTGAAAGCAGATACAAGTTGGGATAACCAGGTTTCTTTAACGTGGATACTTCGCCTTGGTGTGAACTTATCGTGATGATATACCGGAATGAGTCACGATAGTACTTGGAGTAGGAGCGTAAATTGTGGAACTAATTACGGTCCTTAAATATAGGAATATTTCACCACCTCCTTGAGCCGATGAAAATATCTTTTATCCTCAAAATCATCGCAAATACCGTAAAGAGTTCCATCCGCCAACGACTTGATCCATTCCGTAAGATACGAGGCATGATTTCGAATAAGTTATAGGAATCGAGTTCTGGTAAAACTGCTTAAAATTTTTGTTGCGCCCTTTTGTTTAAGAAATTTGTATTTTTTTATTTCAATTTTATTGGGAACAGCAGAAAATACTCCTGCCATAATTTACTTTTGAGTATGTAATAAGATTACAGTAAGTTCATCTGCCTTTAAATCACGACATTTTCTGGTTGTATTGTAATTAGGTTTGGTCAATCTTTGTGTGAGTGATTAAAATTATATAAATGCATAGCATATATTTTTTTCAAATTTTCGCTTTATTTTAATTTCCTTGTCTCGGTTTATGCATCCCTAAAATTCTTTTTATATCCTCACAATGTTTATGAGTAATTTTTAAGCGCGGTGTTTTTTCAAAACATTTCCTTATCTATACGAAAACGTACGAGCAACTGAAGTGCATTCAGTAAGTGCTTGGAAATTATCTTTGTGAATTTTTTTCATTTTTAGCATTACTACAGAAACATCACAAACATCTTTTGCTATTTCTTGAGGTCACAGAATCATGTTTCCTTAACGCCCTATTTTCACTCCTTGGATTTTGTCTTTTTTCGTTTTGCTCCTTCATAATTTGTTATTATCTTTCTTTCACGCTTACGTACACGATCGCATTTGCAGACACTCCACTTCTAAAGCCTTAATAAACGCGGTATCCAGAACGTATTCCTAGAAGAGCTCACTTATCCCTGTGTAGTCTAATGTTGCATTAATTTTAGTGGGCTGTTTTTATCTCACGTTTTTATTTAGATTATATAAAAAGGGTTTTGAACGAATAACTATTTTAAACTTCTAATTCAGAGATGATAATGCTTAGTGCGCAGTTGTCCTCGACTTATTTAAAATAACTGAGTCTATACTATTTTGAAAAAAATTATCTTTTACCGAAATGGATATTTTCTCCGCAAATATACATTTATAACAGCACAGTGGCTTTTTATCTCGATTACTGCCTTCAATTTATTTTCGGTTATAGCTATTTTCCTACAATTGGTAATTTCGTATATTAGTATTAAAAATATGTAGACACTACATTACCTGATTTTTAGTGTCATATTTTAATGCTTTTTCACAATTTACGCACTATTGTCATGTTTTCATTGCATACAATTTCTCCATGACTAAATTCGCGAAAAATCCATGCATTGCACAAATTTTCCCCGCAATTTTTGTTTTTGAGCAAGATTACTTTCAGTTCAAGTCCATAGAGGGAGTGCTGGAATCGTTCAAGATTGGTATCGGGACGGAATGACATCGAACGATCAGTTCTACTTTCTTTTTAACTGCTAATTTTGGGTGAAGTAGGTTCGTGGTTACGTACCAGAATATTATCGAGCAATTGATTACATCCGTGCGCGAGATATTTCAATGAAATTTTTTCAGACGGTGTTATTTAGTTTCAAAGGAATCCACGAAAATATCCAGAGCATATAAAGCCAAGATAATTTTTATTTCATCTTTTAATTCGCATCGTTCACATTGATGCCTAAACGCCAAGCCTTCTTCAAGCGTCAAGCCAATGGTTCTTCACATTATGTCGTTAACTTGCGCAAAACTTTGAAGGTACGTTAAAATACTTCACTTCCAACGATATGAATCTTTTCCAATGGCAATCATTCACTTTATTCTCAATACTCGTAAACTAGAACACCAAAAAGCAAAACAATGCTCTCTCTAGGTGTGCGTCGGAGTTCCTTTGATGAAGTAATTTCCTCCATCATAATGAATTTTTTGAGCTATACTTTTGCTTCGAGAACGCTTAATCGAATTGACAAAATTAACAATTTCGTGAGATTCCATTGAGAACTAATAATCCTTAATTACCAACCAAGCATCAATAGACGAGCGAATACAAAAGAGCGCGTTACTATAAAGTAAAGAGTTATATGAAAGCATATTTAATGATTAGTATATAACATGAGTATTTAGTGTTTGGAATAAAGGTCAAATATCTGTAAATAAAAAATATCTAACTCCATGCTTCCGTTTTGTGAGTGCAAACTTACGTCTCATATCGAATACAATTGAGGTCTTGTTTCACCGCAACCGCAATTTCGCACATTTTAATTATTAACAATAAATTAACTGTATCACCTATGGAAGCAAGCCTATATTTAACATTTTCGGATGGTACATATTTTTGACGTACTTTCCCAAAAGTGAGTAAGTGATAATCTATTGAATATTATGTCTCTAAGTGAAGAGATATAGTTTTAATTATGGAAGTCTCTCACCTCCCGTGATATCACTAAGTTCGTTGGGCGCTGGAATTCCGGGTACCTACAGAGGCGAGACCGGCGCTAGACGCAGTCGTTGCTCAGGATGACCATCTGAAGGGAATTGTCGTCGTGGGGTTGATGGGGACATTGCGGCTGGCCGTCTGGAGGGGGAGTGAGCCGCCGCCGTAGATGGAGACGGCCCGTTAGAGATTAGGCGTCGTCGGGAGAGGAAGTGTATGTTCTGCGGGGAAGGGCTCCTCTCGTGTTGCGAGGGGTTGATGACGGATAAGAAAGGGATTAGAATGAGACTATTTTGGGAGTCCGGAAGACGGGCCTCGCCCGAAAAAAATATCCCCTTTTGCATCGCGTAAAGGAATTCGACGCGATTATTTTTCATCTCGTGGTCTTCTATGTAAGTTGCGCTCGCAATAAAAACTGCCTTCAGGATGTTAGAGGTTTGCAGAATTAATTTCAATAAAGCTTGACTTGCTATGACTTGGCTCAGACATACTAAAGAATTACTTGTCGGTGCATAATTTAGTGATGTCATTACACTTTCAATTCTTAAATCAATATTAAATTTAAGTATTTACGTGCGTAAATTTACGTCGATTTTTTATAATTTGAGTGGAGGGTAAAAATATATAAAGATAAACTTTAAATGTAATTATTTCCTTTTTTCATTCCATACGGTGTAAAGAACTTCGTTGGTTTCCTTTGTTGCTTACTAGGTTGCTTACATTTTTAATAGGTGATGTAAGACATCTTGTTGCTACTGGAATGATTAACTTTTGAATAGATTCGTGTATTTTTCCGGGGCCATATTTAGTAGAATGGAAATTTTACATTTAAAATGAATATTTTACGCTATTCAAAATGCTATTTCCCATTTCCAGGATACTTAACATTTCCTGTGCACCACTTATTAGGTAATTGAATAAATAGCCAGGCATTTGCGAACGCATGAGAACAATAGTTTTGGGAATAGTTTGATATGATATGGTCGGTGGCGGTTCCAGGGTAAGGACAAGGGGGGGGTCTTAAACGGGGGTAACCTCCCAGTAGTAGTCGGGGTCCCAACAAACTTACCATTCTATCTAGTGTAAAATGGATATCCAAAGAGGGGGTTACAGCCCCCGTTGATCCCCCCCAATAGATTCGCCACTGGATATGGTGCATCCTTGCAGTAACCCAGATACGCCCCTTCATTATCCCTTCATTATTTCTTTCTATCGATATTTTTAAAAAAATATCGTTATTATACGAATAAAACATTATCATTGCTCATCTTTGCTCTAAAATATTTTCAAATGGCCCCTTATATTTTTTATATATTTGAATTTCGATATATTTATTTCACGATCCTCGGCTATTAAAGTTCTCATATCATATCGGCGTAGCATATTGTTCATGTAAATCAAATGATTAAACACACTAGAAATTTATATTCTGTGAATTCTGTTATTTCTTAGAAAGCCTAAATCAATCAGACTCTTCATTTAGTAAATACCATCTGAGATATACTTGAATGCTGTCCTCCGAAAAAAAAATGGACGATGTCTTGAGTGATTTAATTCTAGCAATACGGTGCATTCAGTTTTCCGTTTGTACGTGTTGCCACTGAGGTATATATATGATCTGGAGGTTAATGATTGTTCTTCAAATACTAAATTCTGTTATTAACCGACCTACCTTTAGCCGACCTATGGTATGTCAATACGACAACGTACGTTACTAAATATTCACACTGAAATGCAGTTGGCCAGTTAAACAGCTCTATGATATTATTTGAAGGTATTTTGAAACTAATTTGGTGAATACTTTACTGGTAGGGTTGGTTATAATGCATCAATGTGACTAAAGTAACAAGTTGCCGCATATTTTCCCAATTTTACTGTATATTTTAAGTGAACCTTAAAATAATATTTTGTTTTCGCTGCTCTGAGCACACTAAGTCATCAGTTACTAAACCAATTTTATAGCAATATATTTATTTATTCCCATACCACCAAATGCAGAAAATATTGGCCATTTACACAACGAATTTAGTAATTACACGTGTATGAACAACCATGCCCCGAATAGGAACATAGGGACAACCTACCAAGGCGGGACAGAAACCCGCGACCTTCTGCAGACGAGGACTTTACCCCGCCCCCACTGAGGTCGGCAAATGTATAAATATTATTATAATAATTAAAAACCCAAAAAAATCCAAACCTCTTATTGGATTTCTAATGAAGTGATTGATGTCTTCAAATTCATTTAATTGATTACGCATTCCAATGCTTTTACGAAACAAATTTTTATCCTTGGGTGATTTTTCGTGAAGTTTCCTGGGAGTCTGAACAATAACTACATCTGGGGAGCACAAATCGATGCTTACCGTGATGCCGTCCCTTGTTGTGCTGCTCCCTCAGCGAAAATTCTCCGATTCGTGTGCGCGTCCCTCCCAGCCCCTCCTCCTCCTACAGGACCGTTATCCTCCCAATCTCCCCACCCCACCCCCCTTATCTATCTCCCTCTCGTTGCAAATTCCTCACACGCTCTCTTCCCTTCATTGTCCTCTCTTCTCCAGCCAACCCATCCGCCTTATCCTCTTCTTCCTCCCATTGAATCAATTTTCGGGTAAAAAGCAGCCCGTCAACCAAACCCCTTGCTACCACCCCTCTCTCTCTCTCTCGAACGGCGCCACTGTTTCCTCCTTTAACCACCCCTCCCCCCCTTAAACCCCCCTCACCCTCCTGCCACTTTCCCTTCCTCGGCGAGACAACCAAGACACACGTGGACCCGCGGGGAGAATGCGAATTTCCCTAACTTCCCACCGAACGAAGGGCATTCTTTCACACTCGCCTTGTTGTGTGCAGTCGTGGCTTTAGGGTGAGTGGGGTTCGTGTGGGTGAGGGAAATCAGGGAGTTGTCAGAGAAATGCCAGGGAAGAATGAAGAACTAAAAGTCTGGGATGTATTAGAGAGATATGATTCTGGTCAGGGTATAAAACCAGGAGCTCATCATCAATGTGAAAATAGTGACCGAGAGGGCGGGGTATTGCTGTTTCGTAGTGATAAGGTGGACGTTTTCTTTTTGATGTGGTCTTGAAAAGAGTGAGAAGAATTCGAAGACATGGTCATTGACGACAAATTTGGCTAACTGTAAGACCATTTGCGCCAGGTTAGCACTGAGAAATTTTTCGAAATTAGCGCAATCGATAACCAAATTGCTGCAGTAATGACAATCCAAGGTTAAGCTTCGTTATTTTTTTTATTATTTGTGTGATTTATTATGATCTCAGATTTTTAAGCAAAGTCTGTTAACATTTTACATATTGTAACGTTTTTGAATTTAGACTGAAATGTGTTAGAATCCTGTAGTATATAAATTTTATTTCCCAAGCTACGTTTCTTTATTTTTATGCAAAATTTTATGCACAAGTTCTTTTCAATTGATGTTAAGTCAGGGAAATGAATATATCGAACTGAAATCTAGTTGATTCATAATATTCTAATCCTAAGATTGGCAAACCACAGTAATACGTTTCTCTTTATTCTATTCCAGGTAATTTACCTCTCTGATGCTCTTGTTTCTCGCATAAATATTGATATGTCCTAGGTATTTGTCACTTGCTCTGTCTTGGGGACTTTTCCATCATTTTTTCCTTCCTTAAGTTTCTCACTCAGCTGCTGTGTCTCATTACGTGGTCATTACACCGTTTACACTCCTTTACGGTTGAAAGATTCACAATCTCCTATTTTTCCTATTCTTAGCTATGCATCCTAGTCTCTCACTATAACCGTCTATTTTATTTTTAGCATCCTCCTTCAGCACCAGGTCTCGAATGTCTCCATTCTTTTTTGATTATTTTTTTCAATTGTCCAAGTTTCTAAACAATTGAGGGTGTGCCACTGGTCACATGACACTGGGTATTGTTTCAAATAGAACTGAAAGCACCATAAGAAATTATTCATAGTCAGCAAGACAATATTTACTTGTTATAACAAAGATCAAATCCTATGACCGATAAAAAAACTTCGAAATTCATACTTATCCGGTCTGAAGAATTGCATGCGGAAAATCTGAACCCCGTCACTAATTTTTGAAACCTCCTCCTGAAAACCTTCCTGGTTGTTGAGTTGAGTTTATTGGACTTAAAAAATACTCTACGGAAATTTTTTAAATTATAAAAGGCCTTCTATACATCAGTAAGCTTCCACCACTTTGGGAAAATATGTGGAATAATATGTTCCCTCCATTTTATGTTCTTTATCAGGTGGGTTTACTGAAATTGTAAGTGGTTTTAATTTAAATATGAAATTATCTCTCCTCTTACTCCAATGCGTAGCGTAATTTCCGCAGAGAAGTGTTAAAATTTATTTTAGGGGAAAATAAAATCTCATTTGGGGTCCTATTTTTTTATTATGTTGCATGGCAAACAATATTGTGAATTGTGGAATTCCATAATGGTTATCGTTGTGTTCTCTCTAGGATTAGACCCAATTTATCATTTGATTAAGAAAAATATACAGAATCTTTAAATGGGTCCCCTCCCATGGTTACTTGTTTTAAAAGAAAGTTTTGTAAGCTGAGTTTATGTGTAGGTACATTGAGATAAGTGAGTTATATGGAATCAATCAGGTTAGATATTTGAATATAACTTGCTTCAATCTAATATTTTTACTGCTGTTAATCTTATCATTCCTCGGACCTAGGCACTGAATTTTCATAATCACCTCACCCCCTCATATAAAAAAAGAGGTAAGTATCTATCAATTCTCTGGCTTATCCAATATCAAGGCATTAACTTGGCTAGGCCATTCAATCCTCGTGAAAGAAAGTGGAAACAAGTTTTTATGATGGTGGATAATATTTCGATGATATTTCCATTTCGTTTAGCTGAAGAGTTGGGGTGGAGACGCCTTTATTACTATTTAATGCATAAATCATTTGGGTGTACATGGGGAATGATTTCCATTTTTGAGTCATTCTTAAACCCTCCTCCAGCATTTCCCATGGCAAACGCATCGAAATAAGTGGAAATTCATATTACTGTATGCTCGCCACGCCCCTCATTCACGGGAATTACCCGATTATGCAGTCCGCCTGCCCTTCCCGGGTCTTGGGTTCGTCATTGGGGCCACCGCCGTGATGTAACCACCGCTCGAGGGCTTGATTCATAGGCGGGTGAGGTGGCCGGCCATTCAAGTCGAAGGAGTCGAGCCAACACGATTGTTTCGAAGAATGATGAAGCCAAGGGTCTGAAATTATTCAGATATTTTTATTCACTGCCGGAATTACTAAATTGAATTGGAATTCATTTTTATGTACGTGTCCTAATACTGTAACTTTACTATTAGGACAAAACGAAACAATTAATATACTGTTGGCATAAGTAGAGCTAAGCTAGATAAAACACGATGTACTCGTTCTATTACAATACTGTTGCCTTAGGTACAGATAAGCCAGATAAATGATCGATACTTTGCCATTTTTTTATGCATGAGGAGATTTTGAAATTTCCTTAGCCATATCCGCGGGGTGATAGGAATAATGATATAAAAAAAATATATAGAAGTAATATATTTTCAAATATGAATACTATTTAATTTAATCAATCCCTCTTTATCCAAACTTCTACCAACATCTACATAAATTATTCCACCATGAAGTTCTTTATACTTTTAATTTCTAATCACTAAGCACTTACTAAAAATTAGACATTTATCCTTATATTGTTTCTAATCCCGGAGTGAACACAATGGTGAGTGTAGTGGGATTTCCTTAGTTAAGAATGATACCAGACTAACTAATGGATTCGATAATATGATACAATAATAAAAGAGATCTAGTTATGCAAGAGAAATGACATTCATTTCCTCCACCGTATTAAAATACCTGAGTCATGAAGATAAAAATAATTTGATGCGTTAGTTTTAAAATATTTCAACCGTAACCAGTATATTTGAACTTAAGGTTTATTTATTAAGGATGTAGGAGATAAGATGCTTTAAGGAGCTGCTACGTATAATTCTGTTAATAGTAGATATAACCCCAAACAATGCAGTTTCTGCTTTAAATCAAGTCACTTCGCTATATAATTAGCATGGTAATTTGTTTTACACTTTGCAGACATTTTAAAATTGTGGAATGTTTGTTTATACATGGCAGAAATAAACGAATTCTTTCTTAAAATTTGCACTCACATACTTTCGCTGCTTGGTCTCCAATGTACGAATTGGTAGATGTTTAGATGACCAAAACCAGTGGCGTAGCCAGGCACTTCGCTCGGGGGGGGTGTTCAAAATCAGGGGGGAAATTTTTTGAAAAACAGGGTACAAAGTAGAGGGTTTTAAACTAATTTTAATGCTTTTCATAATCGAAAAAACTTAATTTGAAAAAAAAAATATTTTGTAAATTCATGATTTTTCAATATTTTTTTTATCTTTTATGGAGAAAAATAATTGTGCTTTTACATTTCGGTGGGGTCAGGACCCCCCGGACCCACCCTGGCTATGCCACTGACCAAAACAAGCAGTTTGAGTTACAAATGGACGGCAGACATTGAGAAATAGTATTTATTCTCTCAAGTATGTTTTTGAGATGGTTTTGAATTAAAAAATTCTATCTTATCCATAAAATATTCTTTAATATGGCACATCAACTCATTTCGGCCAAAATCTTTGATCGTGGAAAATTACCATGCACCCACGGGACATCAAAATGCCAACGCGGCATCATTAACTGTGGGCAGGTACGTATGTCTGATTTGTTCCTCTTAGCTCTTCTACCATTGTCCCGAGTGAATATGCTTCCCTTTCATCGTCATTTCCTCGTCCAGATACGTGTTTCCATGCGAAATGTTGTGGCGAAGCGTGAAATTCCCAGCCACCAGCTCCCTGTACAATACGTGCCATTCTGAATATCATGCCCATGTTTTCCCTCTTCCGGTAGCAGTTATTTTTCCGTGTTCGAGGGGATCTTAAGCGGCCGAAATGATGAATAGTGCGGGGGGGGGGGGGGAAGCGGCGCAGGTGATGCCTCGTGGAATAGGGAAGAGATTGGAAGGGTGGGGGTGCGTCTGTGTGCCCGTTACGTTGCGGAGGGATAGAAACGAATTGATTTGAATGGTAGCTCGGAGAGATTCAGTATGTAGGGAAAAGAAAAGGAATGGAAAGGGCTTTCATTTGTCCAGGAACGAAGCTCATTGGAGAGCAAAACAAGTACCTAGTTAGTTATTCAAGCTACCTTTCCTACGAATTGTAAATGATGCACGCAAAAAACACAAACCATGGTTGAATACACATAAGTACAAAATATGTTATAGTTTAGAGTGGATAACTATCCATGATAAAAAGAAGAACACAATGGTAATTTACACACTTTTAATATTACACGGTATCCTTGAAAATGACACTTACGTGTTGAAACCATGGTCGGTGCTGAGTTGTAATATTAAAAGTGTGGAAATTACCATTGTGTTCTTCTTTTTATCATGGATATAAAGAACTTCCACAAAATCGAGCCGGATACGATTTTATACGTGGATAACTATATTTTTATTGAGTATGTATTGTATTAAAATTATTACCCGGCATGGCGTGCAAATAGTAATCACTTGGCTAGACTTCTTAGGCATATAATTTGATTAGGTTCTTTGATTAGGTCCCTGTGACTGCCAAATGGGGTGCAAATGTCGATTTTGATAATAATTACTGATTTTATTGCATTAAAATCTATAAAGAATAATGCCGATATGAAATAAAATAGTGTTGATGAACGCAATTTTAGTCATAGAATGGAATCCCAGGTTCAAGCGATAAATCATACGAACAAAGATAACCTCTCAGCTATTGTAAAAATATCGTAATTTGTAAAGTGAAAATAATGCCTAGGATATTAAAATAAATGGTTTCTTTTTTAAATTCTAAAAATCGATTACATAACAAACGCTGTATAATAAAGTATTGTGGTGGAAAAATTAAATACCATTGTGTAATGTAGTAATTATGTGTATGTTGTAATGTGATTTCTGTGTTCGTCAACGCGAAGAACGCTTCATTCACACTCCGGTCGACTATTTGTTGACGCTTCCTTGCGCTACATTTTCGCCAGGGCGGCCACGATCATTTCATAACCAATTCTTGAAAATGAAATGAAAATAAGCAAATGATTTGAGCATAAGTAAATCGGGTGAGAGAATGAGGAGAATCGCCAAGGATTTTTGCAAAGCCTTCGTTAACTTTGTGTTTTATTATGAGTAAATTAATCACTTAATTGATCAATTTTTTGTAAATTCCACTTTTACACTAAAGTTAATCCGACCGCGGTTTCAACAACTTAAATTTGTTGTCAAGTTCTGGCTCTGGTTGTATAGCGAGATTATAATATTTTAAACCATATGAACTGGCAGGGAAACAAAGAAACTAAGGGTATAGAGTGGAGGAAAGTAAAGAGTAATTGGGTGGGTTGAGGAATTTGATGTGATGAGCAGTAGGTGTATCATCTTTAAAAAAACGGTAGGGACAGGAAGTGAGTGGGATGTGAGCACGTATTCATTTAGAAGGTCAGCAGTGTCATTTTTAGAGAATAGTATAATTTTTAGTTGCTGTAGAAAATGGTAAGAATAAATACGTAGAGCTTGTGAGCTAAAGCCATTACATTGTTGTTCTTCAAAGAAGTTATTGGCGAATCATATGTAGCCTAGTGTAACCAGATCTTAAGACTTTATTACACGGCACATTCACATGCACGAATTTATGTCTTTTTGCATGATTGATTTTTGAGGACATGAACGGAACATGTACAAATGCATGAACCAAATCAGAACAGGTTCTATTTTCTGTTCATGCATTCGCACAAATTGGGTAGTTACACGGGGCATTTTCGCATTCGTCTACACTTTCATACATTTATACATTAACTCGTACTTGTTAATTTATTGTGTAATGAGGCCTATAGATAGTTTTTTTTAATGTCTTTTACACGGGATCCATGGATTTTCACATGCGCATTTACCAAGTAATGCAGAAAAAAACATTAATTTGGAGTTTTACGGCTGAAATGTGATTTGTTTGCAATCGGTGTGATGAAGTCTCCCAAATGTGGTTCCATGGTGGCAGGTATACGCGTCATCAGACGCATCAGAGTACCGAGAAAGGTTTTTTTCTGGCACCCCGTTTCGTTGTGGTGATCAAGGAGGGTGGGTGACGGGCAAATCGGACGCGCGAAATAGCCCGAGCGTATCACCTTGGCGAGCGGTTCGCAGAATCCGCACGCGCGGTTTTCCGACTGCACACTCCCTGCTTTTGACGAGCGCGGAAATTTCGCGCCGAATTGTGGAAAAGAGGGTCCACGAGTCCCTTTTCCATCCTCCCTCGGAGGGGTGTGTATGAGGGACACCCTCGGCCGCAAACGACGGAGTTCCTCGTTTCCATTCTTTTGTGGACACGCGCTCATGTCGGATCGGGGAACTAGGGCGGTGGTGACATTGGCCTGTCGACCGTACGCAGTGGTAGTTATGAATAAATGCTATTTTACGCCCATCTCGAGATTCGAGCTCTGCTTAGCAGTTTCCCACAATGGGAACACGAGGTACACGGCACTATAGATCTTTTCATCCCCAGTTTTCCCGAAAAAAACGTATTTTGTATGGTGGGAACATGAAAAGACTAGAATGATACTTTTATGGCTTTGGCCGGCGCTGCTGAATTTTTTTTGTCGCTAATAGGGCTCCTAAACATTCATCATGCATGAAATGAGGCTCACATGGCATGGTGTTGATGTAAATGCTGCGTACAAACACAGTGAGAATAATGTTAAATCATTCTTGATCAAATGTGTCACGCCAGAAATTTTTCATGGGTACGATTTCATCGATAATGTGACTTTTTATGGAAGCCATCGTCGGATAAAATAGAAGAGTGTTGATTCTACGAAGTTTAATTTCATTCCCAAAAGTTTCCTGCGCAAGGAAGAATCATATAGTCCATGGCCATGGTTTGCGATATTCTCCAAATAGGGAAGGATTTTATGTGTAACCTACCTACTTGTGTTGTGACTCCAAGGAAAAGGGGTCCTCCAGAATATAATTCAGGTAGAGGTTTGCGATGACAGTGTGGGAAAATTACAGCATAAAAATGTTAATGAACCCCACATTCTGTGAAAATATAATAAAAGTATTTTGATACGCCTTCTTTTTTTAAATACTCGATTGTTTTCCCCTCACAGCGGAAACTCCTTTTCTGCAGATTTATTAATAACCGTGAAAACTTTGTATCAATTGGTGAATAGATATAATCAAGGCCTAATCACCAAATTGTTCATGACAAATCTTGCCTTTATATTCACGTAACAGACTTATTACTTATAGATATTTAACACAGAGAAAAGGTCGGTTTATTGAGAGATATTTTGGCCACATGAAATACGTTAACTAACATTAACAAGTTATTAAATTAGTAATAACTCGATAATTTTTATCCTTTTTTTTAATTATATAATATTATTTCAATATTTATTTATTTGTTAAATATATACATTTATTTTCTTTATTCTTGTGAAATTAAGACAATTGTAAAAGTAAATAACTAAATGACTGCATTTGTGCGACGTGCGCTTTCCTGCGCTCTGCTACAGAATTATAACAACACGCATGCATGTGGGAATAGAATGACTATATAACGTCGAACATGACATGAGAAAAAGAACGTGACGCCCAGGATACGTTTTAACCCCTGCAGAATTTTCGCACGGTGCAGTCCCTATGGAAGTTTACATTTCAAAATTCTACGCGCTGGTGCTTGAATTGGATAGCGTGAACCCTGTGGTGAGGTCATGGGTTACCATTTCATGCGGTTTCTCATGCGAGGCCCCTATACGCATCGAACGCCGAAGCTAGGAATAGGAGAGCGGTGCGTCCGAGATTAAACCGCCCCGCAGACCATCTCACACGGCCGTCCCCGCATGCATCCGCCAGGCACCTCAGTCAACTCTCTCCGCTGCCCTATTCGACGCTCTCCAATCGGCTCTTCCCCTGCCATTGGTGTCTGGGTCTCTCTGCGCTGATTATTCGGAGGACGGCTGCCAGCGGCCGCGTCGGCTCCGATGCACAATCATAAAGGAGGCTCGCTTCCTATCCCGTTGCGGTTCTGGTCTGTGAATGGCACGATACGTCTCTATATGCCAGCCGGCGCTACTTACGGCCACAGTCACGCTATTTAATAGATTGTGTCCACGTCGCGTGGGACCGGGAGGTTGATCTAGGAGGGTGCCTTGGAAGAGCATTTTAGCGTAGTGCGCGAAGCAACTATGTAGATCGACCCTCTACCCTCGGATCTGGTGAGTTGGAAAGACCGACGCGAGAGTTGGGCGAATTTTGTTCGTAATGTTCCGATGCCCACGTAGCGGGTGCACGCGTCCCGTGGTTTTCATAGTCAAATGCACTACGGGGATCTAGATAGGTTTTGTGATTCCCTTCAAAAGGTTTTTCTCCCCCAGCGCCCTTGTTCCGACTTTGGTGAGACATGCGGTCAACAGTTGTGTCGTTGTGTGTCAATGACGTTTCCAAGAAGTACGTAAGCATTAGTTACGTTTATTAAGGGTAATGTAGAGTAAATGAATGTATCCTTGATTCAGCTTGTCTTATTCCTACATATTTGATTTCTTCTTGTTTTTACGTTTGGCAATCTTTGGTAGCTCATGCATTTGTAGGCTGCGTAACTTGCCTTCATAGTCATCGCCTTTTTGTCCACTTCAATGACAAAGAATGAAATTCAATGCTGCTGAATGAATTTTGCAATATTTTTATCCTAAAAAACTAAAAGCAGTTATTATTGACGACATGATGACTATTGTTTCATGATTAACGCTTTCTAGCCCAATATCATTCATGGGAAAAATAAAACTTCACGATTTTAAAAATGCACGGCGAAAATAAAACTTTACTTCATTTTAAAAATGCATAATTTTTAACTTAATCATAATTATTTTGGCATCATCACGAAGACCATTTCACCCTGCAACAGTAAATGACTAGAGGTTTAGATCTTTCTTTAATAAAACAGAAAAAGCACACATTTTATATTTCACGGATATTCAAATGTGATGACTCTAAGAAGCAGCACTGAGTGATAAAGGAGGAGCAAAGTATGCCATGTGATAAACAAGTACTTATTTCAAGCTACGTAAATGGAAACAGCTTCTTAACGTCACCCAGGGATCTATTACTTTTTTCATTCAATGTAAATGCTGCCTGTACAACAACATATTCTCCTGTTAGATTGTGACTCAATAATTTACATGACAGCATATCCCAAATCAAGCACTCGGGTAAATATTCATTATTTACGGTATTTTTCTGATGCTTTTTATGCGTGCAGCATTTAATCTCTCCTGCTTCCGTGGCAAATTAAATATGAGATATGTGAAAGCGAAGATAATTTCATTTCTCTTACTGATTATATTCTGTTGAGGAGATGGAGAAACTCACCCCGGTTCCAATTTCAGTTTTTCCCCTCACCTCATAAATTACATTACAAAGAAACTCCAGAGATAGTGGAGCAAAACTTAGTATTTCGTAATTTGCATCGCTGTAAATTTCTTGAATGTTACTTTTCTCACGAAAATTTCATGCGCGAGCCTCGAGACCTTCGTTTGCCCGGAACATAAAGTGATTTATTTTTCGCGGTAATTAAGGTTTTCTGTAAACATTATTTCCGCGAATTATGCGGTTATGAATCAACCTAGACTTTAATCTGTAGAGCAATTACAGAGTACCGGGGAATAGGTTCAGTCCCTTGCGCTGAGAGAGAGAGAGCAACGTTTAGAAATCTCGCCGACTTTGATCAGAGGAGAAGAGGCGACGCTTTTCCGTGCCCGGCAAGTGGCTCCATCGCAGGAGTCAACGGCCAAGAGCGGAGTTAGCTTCTACCTTCGTTTTAACGTTGTGTTGGGGAAAGGAAACGGGGAGCGAGGGAGGGGATAGCAAAGGGATTGAGGGGGAGGGGCGGGAGGGGGAAAGGCTGACGTTAGGGTGAGCAGAAGATCTTGGGGGCGGGAGGGGTTGGAAGAGTGTTTCATCGTTTGCATGGTAACATTACACTGGTAACGTAAACGACTACGACATCTACATCTACATAGCCGTTTACCGCCTCAATAGGCGTGTGGCAGGGGGTGACAGAACACCAGTCGTTAGCAAATAAAAAGGGAAACTAAGTTCCGTCTCGCATGTATTAAAGTATTGTATTGTTCGTGAGAAAAACGTGTTCCCTTACCTATCCGTTTGACAAAATGTCTCTCTTAATTTATCGTTTCTCTCGGGCGTAGAAAAGTAGTTGGGCTCTGAAATGATGTTCTACGTGTCGCTATATTCGTTTAATGTTTCAATATTGTTTGATTTATTATTAGCGACATGAGTAGCATCTATCGTTGCAGTATTAATCTTTCAATTGGAAATTTACTGTGGGTGGTCTATTTTATTGAAAAGAAAAATATATTAGAAATTTAATTCAGAGAGAGCTTATCTCACATCTAGAAATGATGTCTAATTTTTGGAATGTATTTTTGTACACTCTAGGGCAGTAATGTCGGTTCTTAAAACCAATCCTCTTCCAGTCATTCAACGGTTGGTATGAGATGGTGATGGTAGAGCTCAGCCCATACTGGCTTGTGAAGTTTACATGCCAAACGTAGAGGTTCCTTTCCCCGATTCACATAAAAATTCAAGGATTTTAGTGTGAAGGAATTGAAAGGGTGTATCGGGGATTTCAACTCTGAACCTTTCAGTCAATATCCTAATGCTCTAAAAAAAACTATCATGCTCCTTATCATAGCTATCCATCATAACTATTTTAAATATCTCTTAGCATAACTATCTTAACTATCATGCTCCTTAGCAAATTTGTTAACAGAGGCAGCTTTATAGGCACAGATTTAGTCTCACGCAAAGTATTTAAACCCAGGATTTTTTTCTTGGGGACTCTTAGGGGTGCATATAGGACGTGAACCAAGGGTCCTTCAATCAGTCGCTCGAAAATCTGCCCACTGCTTCGAAATGAAAATGGAAAAAAAATTTAAAATTAATGCTTTGCATGTGCAAAATGGTCTCATACAGCGCATTACACTCCAGGATTTTTGATTGGAGCTTCGTAAAGTTTCACCTTGGATTTGACCAGGGTTCTTTAATTGGTATCCCAGCGTACTACTTGGGCATATGCTGTTTCAATAGTTTATCACGCTACCTTTCTTTAAAATTAAAGCATAGAAAATTGTTAATAGAGGTCGATTATTATAGGCTCAGACTTGGTCTCATATGACGTACTACACTCATGTTTGTGTATGGGGACACCGACGATTTCACTTAAAATGTTTACCAAGGGCTCCTCAATCAGTAGCCCAAAACATTGCCTGTTGTGGCACCTCACCCTCTTTCTTTAAAATTAAAATAAAGGTTATCGTAAAGGAATGGTGAAGTTTTGAACATGACTAATTGTAAGATGAATACAAAATAATTTACAGTTTATCGACTGTACCTTTCTAATTGATCGTCTCCAACAGTTTATTTTACGAAATTTATAAATTGCAATATGTGCGTCCTTAGTAGCTCGACAAGAGAAGAACCCGGCATCGACATTAATTTAATCCTAACGAAAGACGTAATGGTGACCTTAGCTTAACCACTCATCTGACGGACGGAGTGCTACACTTGAAGTGCCCTTCTCAAGGCACTTGAGCAGAAATCGGGCAGTCTCAGATATAACTCTGCAACTATATCCCTAATATACTCCTATGAATTAAGGAAACCGCACTATTCTTTCATGATAACCATAATTAAAATTTTTTAATATAGGGGTAACTAATTACACCCCAGCCTAAACCCTGGAAAATACTAAAAAATATTCGTCCTGGTAGCGTTACTGGTTAGAGGAACCGGTCGGCAACCGAGAGGTGCTGCTTTCGTGTCCCAGCCAGGTCGCATTTGTAACCTCTGATTTCGAGCTTTTTCCATCTACCCCGCATACAAAATTTTATGTAGACGTACCTTATTTCAGGCACAGAATTTGTCTCATTCAGCGTAATACACTCCAGAATTGGTATCACGAAACGAGGGTGAACAGGAATGAAGCTTCTCAGCCATTCAATGGAGACAACCGACCGCTCATAAACTCCGTCGCGCCAAACCCGACGGCGACACTTTCACCTTCCGAACTCATCAGCCGGATTTCAAGCCCAACCTCATCCCACCACGTTCGTCCTCTGCCATTCTTCCTGCCTTTTCCCCCACCCAATATCCTCACGGGAGATTGACACTCGCCGTGCACAATAGCACCTCTGTACCCCCTGCCAGCCACCCTTATCCCTCCCACCATTCACACCCCGTTTTGTGCAAGGCCCTTTGCCGTCCCTTTCACCGGGCATAGAGAGGAAAAAAAGGAATATCCCCCCTACCTGCCCCACTCCAGTCTCATCATCACTATGCAATCACGACGGGACCATATGCCGTGGTGCTAATGATACCAAACACAGTCGGGGACTCTAGTGCGACAATGGGGAAAGAAGGTTCCAAAACCTGCAGGGACACCCCAGGAAGTTTCATCCTGTCGTCAAAACCCTCACTCACCCTAGTATGCATCCCTCACTTGCCTGTTTCTCCGGCAAAATGTTTTCGTTTCTTTTATTCGTTGTCTCCCTGTCCAACCCACTCGATTCAGAAATAATGCACCGGCCCCGTTAAAAGTATACGCTGCAGTCTTAACCGATAATAATTGGACGTGAATGTTGCAGTCGTCCTGTCGCCTTCAACTGTAGCATTCTAGATACTGCAGATATGCAGAATTGGTTCAAGCTGAATCTGGTGGTTCTATACTAAATAGTAAATTAAAAGTTTTTGGCATTTTCCAACCGGTTGTGAAGTGGAATTTTAATGTACGGAGAAAACTCCCGATAACTTTATATTTTATTACCGTTGCAGGTAAATATTTGGAATCGGATTTTAAATTGTTCTCATTAGCGAAAGTGACCGAAATTTGATTAGATTAGGGAATATAGCGGTGGTGCTCTATAGAGGGAACTTGGTAGGGTAGCGAGAAATGTGTTTCTTTGCTGATAGGAAGATTACGGATTTAAATCATGGGTTAAACCTTCGGGCTTCTCAAAACCAAAATTCTCGAAGAGCGAGGCAGCCAAGGGAATTAATCTGGCCCCCTTTCCCAGAATACACCTGTGGTTTAGTGGCTTGAGCTCTGCCTTCATGCATTTCGAAAACTTATGGCTTGTATCTCCGAGTGAATGAGTGAACCCTGAAGAGGTTGACAAGAATCTTTTTTGCTACAATATTCTCGATGACTTGATTGCGGTTTTAGAAAAATAAGCGTCTTTGGCCACAGCCGAACGTGGTTTTTAAAATCATTTGCTAACCTCATTTATTGACTTATAAAATGTGACGTTTTCATTCAATGATAAAAATTAATGTTTTATTGAAAATGGTAGGTTCGATATAGTTTGCTCAATCTTACTAGATTCTGAAGTCATTTAAGGTACTCATTATTTTACGCTGATAATATGGGGACGATAGTACTCTCCTTGATCTAAATTGACTACTTATTAACTAACGCATGTATAAATAGCGATATATAATGCATTTTCTTAGTTCATCACGCTTTTCCATACTTGGACAGTTCTCACCGTGTAAATTTGATGACATTATCTCTGTATTACTCTTAGAAAATTGAAGACAGCGTACATGGGTTTGTTTGGGGAAAAAGCATGCCCATAAATACGGTACATTACAGCCTCCAGTACTATATAGTAACCGTTACTCTCGATTCGTAGATGAATCCACTTACAGACAGGATGCAGAATACTGCCTTACATCGATTGTACGTTTTACTCGATATTTAGATTTTTAAGTATCTAGATAAATTTGAAAAATAAATTCCAAATTTATTTGTACTTTAACACATCTCCGGTGCATTTTGAGTCATTCGGTCTTATATTTACCAGCCAACCCGAAGGTCGCGGATTTAGTTCTGATGTGGGCAGATTGTCTCTCTTCAAGGCATGAATTTATATGGGCATATTGTTTTCGTTTGTTGAACATCTATTATACTCTGTTATGCATACTAAACAATATACAGGCTAAAACTGCTTATTTTTTCAGATTTTCTACGAATTAAGTCTTTATTTCCATTACTATCTTCTTCCAGTCTAACTCAGCCCTTACAGGCGTAGTAAACGAAGCGTAGCCATGCTAAATATAATAATATAAATAAAAAAATAATATAATAATAAAAACTTCCATATGGCAAGGACGACTAATATTAATGATTCATAAAAATATATTATCCCATATATATTATAATAAACATATCCCATTTTTAGTACGAAAGTTCCATATCTGTTATATAAGGTCATAATTTTTTCAGGGTTTATTTGAAGTAAATGGATAAGAATGTCAGAAATGTGGTTAAGTCGTAACATATATGACATTGTCTCCCGGAGACTCTCATAAAATCGTGTACAGCGTGCTCCATAGTTCGCCACGTAATAAAACGTGATTTAATGTAATGCGGACTTAAAGAAACTTTTTTTTTCGTATTCCCCCACAAAAGTAACGCGCAATACATTGTATTGAATGAACGATTGTGGGTAAGATATGTGACGCTCAGCACGTGCATTATGAGTCGTTGGGTCGGGAGGCCTTGGTGGGGTTTTGCGTGCCCCACAACTATTTTTCCGCCCGTCCAATCCCGAACTATGCCATGCACCGCGGCCGTTAGCCTCTCTCCCGGCGACATTTCACCTCGGCCGTGCGCGACACGGAGCACGCATCGAAACCGCACGCTCAATCTCCGAACATATCCGAGGGATCAGCTTTACTGATTTATTAGTTCCTTCGTTTTTTTTCTCGTTGTTAAGCGAGCTCGCGGTGCATTTAAATTTTTTATACGTTCCGAGCCGCACGATTGGCTCGATCGGCGAGTTTTATTTTTATTTTTATTTTATTTGGGTGGGGAAGGGTATGGAAGGATAACTGCTCCCCGTGGAATATTGGAGTGGTGCGGAACCGAACCGCGAAAAATAAACTTGCGGCATCCCTACGCAAAAGTTTCGTCCTGCAAAGATACGATGCACTGTGCAGTGCCATGGGCGCCATTGCCCGTGACGTTCCTCCGCGCCAGCGTGAAAAAAGTGAGGCAGGAGTGGGGAGTGGGATGAGATTTTCCTCCTCTTTTCGAAACTCGATGACACCGACTCGTCTCGATCAATGATTGATACCCGACCGTGATAAATCGCCGTTTAGATTATCCTATCGAAGGGAGGCATTCCCGAGTTATGCTCGAAAATTCATTCGTTTCGTTTTTTCATTGCATTTTTATGCATCATATTTTTGCTTGCTAAAGGGAAGTAGGCGATGACGCCGTGGAAGCTATGGTCGCGAATGCAAGTTTCATGTAGCCTTTATTCATTGGGATATATTTGGAACAAATTCTGCACTCATGAATACGGAATACAACTACGCAAAGGACTTGCCATGGGGCTGTGGTTCATGGCAAGTTGTCTTGCTTATTGCTCAATCGGTTTGAAACAAAAAACACTCATGAATATACCATTTTTACACCCAAGAAACGCAATTAGAATGCTAGTGTCAAACTATTTTTTGCTTTGTGGGTTTACGAATCGCTATGCATTATTTAGAATATGTATCACATTCAATATGTCAGCCAGACGGCTAATATGGTCTGAGTGTAATGCTATTTTGATATTGGAAGAATTATGCTTTACGTACTATTTGAGCACTAGCACCAAGTAAAATTATGCTTATTTGATTTTAACAAAGTGATTATTTAACGATGGTGTGAAGATCGATTTACTGTGGTCATCATGGAAATGAACTGCAAAGTGCGGAATTGCTGTTGCTGTTGTTACTATTCTCATTTCTTTTATTTCACATATACCAGTTCATAACTTATCTCTCACTTACCTCTGACTTAAGATTGCCTTTATAAAATTCAATGAAATGTGTACCTCAAGTGTGGAGTATAACAAGTAATTGGTTCAATAACAATTAGACACGAATTTCTCCCATGGGATTCCTCAAAACTTTAAATTCATTGTTACCGCGGCACTGAATACTTGGGTTTTTGAAGAGTTTGTACGCCCAGGTTTCGCTTCACAATTCGCGAATGTTTTTAATGCATGCTTGTATAACTCTTCCATCGCTCCGGCCTCTACTTCCTCTTGCTATGCAAGCATGAACGCACGTATAAACAAATGCGGAATCTTATCAATGCCGGACCTTCTCTCCTTCGCAATGTTGTTTTAAATCAGTCGCGTCGTTGATTCTTCTCCGAAGGACTGATGTTGCTTTTCCTCCTACGCCTCCGCAGGCTTGCCGGCCACAACCGAGGCCACACACTGCCGCCACTGAGTGTGGGGGTGAAAGGAGAATAGCTGACGTCGCGTCGAACTCCTACTGTCCTACTTCTATGTTCTTGATGCTTATTTTACTCGTGCGTAACTTATGAAAAATAAGGAAATAACGTCCGATTCGGAGATATGTACAGAATTTACATATATCCCACCTAAATTCAGCGAACGATTGTCTCTCAAGAGTTCAAATATATATGATAATCCCTATAGTCCCTATAAAGTATAAATCCTTCTAACCTAAATACACCGAAACCGTTTAGGCAAAAAGATGTGTTGAATTTTATGAGCATTTTTATATTTTCTCATTTTTGCCCAAAAAAACGTGCCTAGGATCATATAATTCCTATATCACCACTAAATTTTCTAAGAGCCTCGACTTATAGCATATTTTAAAGTAAGGGCATTTAGAAGGGAATTGAATGCTTTCTCCTATTATAATCAAATTTCAATGTTTAAAACATTGTTAATTAGCTTTTCTCTAATACTTCTCTCATTATTTGCCCAAACTTTTATTTTATGATCTAGAGGCATCTAGCTTACTTACTTTACCTATCCTACGTACTGCCAAATTTCGCGAAAGGCGCACGACTTAAAGTGCCGACAATTAGAAGAAAAAAATCACTGGCGATTTATTAGACAGTCTATTCTGTAAAACCTGTCGTACTAAAATGGGATGTGTTAGTATTTATAGTAATATTTTATTGATCATGAATATTAGTCATCCTTGCCATGTGGAAGTTATTTTTATTTGGCTTGGTTACTGTTGTTGTCCAATGTCTGTAAAGGCTGAGTTAGACTGGAAAAGAATAGCAACGGAAAGAAAGATTTAATTTTTATAAAATCTGAAAAACTAAATAGTTTTAGTCCAGTCAGTAAACTCTTGAGATAGACCACTTCTTCAGCTCTCTTCATCAAAAATATCACTTCATTACTTCCACACACAAAGATATCACAAGTACGTATTATCCAGGAATAAAATAAATATAATTTTTCTATTATCCCATGTGGTCCACAATTATATGCAGATAAATACATTCAAATGCGAAATCCTATCGAGTTGTCATTTACCGTTCTTGATTCAATGCTCCAATTTTAATTTCCTTGAAATTGAAAGTTTTATTGACTTTTAAAAAGCTATTTTATTTAAAGTAAAATAAAAATGTTGAAATGAAACCATTTAAAGTCAATATTAGGTACATGACATAGAAAATGACCAAATAGAAATGGAAAGCTAAAATGGCTGAACCACACACAGTCAGAATTATATGTTAAACACTACTGTCAACAGTTATTATTTGCCTTTTAAAGGTAACTTTATGTCCACTTTCTTTCATTCTCTTCTACAAAAGCATGTTTTAAACATTGAAATTTGATTATAATGTACGTATGTAATCGAATGTAAGAATATTTTTTGTCTAATTTGTATTTTAAATGCGTTTTTTTGTCATTACCATTGTATTCTTATTTCTAGGAAATATTTAAATAATTTCAATGCTGACCCCGCTTTTATGTGGGTACTGCTTGTGGGAGAGTATATTTTTATGTTTGCAATTCCAATGTATACTTTCCTTTCTCTGGCCTCGCTGTTATTTCTGCTCGTTTTTCATCGGAAGAGGAGCGTAGAAAAACAGTTGTGTGGCGGGTGGGGAAGCACTTACGCGTCCGCCCACAAAGACGAGGAGAGAGACTAGACAAAAGCCTCGGTGGGAAGGCACGGCATGTATGAATATCGATTGTGCCGTCAAGTGTTTGAAGGAAGCGGCGAGGACCGCGTTGGCGGTCGAGGCTGTTGCGGCGTGATTCTTTCCACCGCAAGTACGAAGCCAATTACGTAACGATTAGGCAAATATGCCCGCCTTTCCACCGAGCGAAGAAACAACCCACTCTGCAAACTGGAGCTGGGTCGTTCATCGTCAATGAATCATTCAAAATTTGAGCTATGCTCATCGTAATGATTCATATGAATGATTCGTGGTATTGAACAGAAATCTTTGAATCAGTTTTCATCACAGTTTGTTTTTGAACCTTGAGTGCTCTTCATAAAGCGCATTTTACATTCTATTTTTGGACTTAGAAGCGCTTTTATAAAGCGTTTAAGAAGATTTTTGATCGGTTTCCTAAACGAATGGTTAATATTCAAATGAACCACTCATCTAACGTTAATTTTTCGTCAAATTGCGATCATGAAATAGATTTTATTGTAACTCGAAGAAAATGCATGTTTTTTATTTCGTTTTCAATGGATGCAAAAGCAGATTGATATTACCTGATAGTTTGGTCGTTTTCATAAGTATTAACTTTACTTCACAATAATGGAAGGATAGATAAAAAAATACATGCAGTTTCAAATTATTTGGGACAATATTTTGAATCATTCGACGAACCATGATTTATGATTTTCGTCCGAACTCATGGTTTAGATTCAATCACGAATTGATTTCGATTTACGGATTTGGCTGAATCGTTTTTGCACCCATACATTATAATGAACGATTTAATAAACATAAGAGGCCATTGAGAGATTCGTATTTCACTGACTGAATCTCTGTTTTTAATTCAATTCGTTCAAATTAACGATTTGATTTATGAATTAAAGTTCATCTTAATGGAATTGGCCGATTTATTGCATTGGTTTAAGTTTGAGCATTGGTTATGGAATTTTTGGTCAATAGCTTTTAATTATGATGAACCATTCACCACACGTTAAATGTAAGTTGTGTAACAATCATGAAATAGATCGCATTTGAACTAGTAGAAAATACGCTCATAATTTTATTTATTACGCTTTTAGCGGAGATATTAAACTCTCTCGGCCTCGTGTTTGCCATTCATTCGTTACATTGAAGCATTCGAAGAACCGAATCATAGCAATTAAACTAATAATAGAAAATAAGCAATATTTCAACCTCCTTTGACTACCCATCGGTTCTTCAAAGGCTTACTCCGCTCTTATCGTTACGTTTTCCGGATATTCGTAATAATGAACGATTTGGATGACCACATCACGACCATGTATCTAAAAATCTCAATGACTCAAAATATTCACCTCCTATGCAAAGCTATTACTTCTTCCTCGATTACTCCTCAGCACTTATCCGCACCCAACCGCACCACTCCAAAATTAATTTTAAGGAACGATTCAAAGAACCGGAACATTGCCATGAATCAACTCACTTGAACCAAATCATCGAAACCAATCAAACTTCCCACCTCCATTGGAAAACCCATTGCTTCTCCTTCAAAGGTCCACTCTTCCGCACTTAGCCCCTTTGGTCGCTAACTTCAGCGCATCGTCCTCTCTGGCCATTCCTAGAAAAGATTTTCGCCTCGCGTGACCCACATTCTGCTCCGGGGCGTTGTGTTTGTCCTCTGAGGTTGCTTGGGTTGTTTTCTGTCGCATGGAGGATGTCACGCGGAGGTTGCAGTGTGACGTGTTTGCGGGAGAGAGTCGCCGCTCTGTAACAAAGGCCCCTTATGCACTATGGATAATGGCACGATACCCACCGCTTTGCTGCCGTTCTCTGCGTGTTTCCCGCGACTGGCGTTGATTGGGCAAACATTTTGCGGCGCTACTCCCTTCATTTGCGAGCGAACACATTTTGCAGCGGCACTTGATTTTCTGTCGGCCGTTATTCCTTCGGAATGATTTTTATTTGCGTCAGCGTTGCTCTTATGGAAAATTTTATTCCCTAACTACCGCCGTGACCTTTAAGAAATATTAAGTTCGACCAAGTATTTATGTCTACAGCTTCCTACTTTCTTTTCTCGTTCATTGCGAAACATAAAAATGAATAAGTTTTCCAAATGATAATGATCCTCCATTGTTTCCCACAAAAATGGCTTTCAATTAGAATGAACGACCAAAACTTTTCTAGGAGTTTCGGCAAAAATCAATGTACGCATTTGGAAGATTTTTAAAAGTTGTTACCACCTGCTTTATTATAAATTTTTTATAAATCAAACTGCTTTATAAGGTGTTTGTTTAAGATTTTATTTGATTTTACGTTTGGAACACTATTCATTTGGTTTTATTTTAAATATATAAAAATGTGGAAATCATACAAATATGTGACTCTTGCGGTCTTCTGCTACTTCCTGGAAGATACACTTTTCTAGTTAAAAATTGCTTGCTTTTCCAGTTGAAAACTTTCCAGTGCATTTTTGAAGTGCATTCTCCTAACCATTTATTATCGAAATAGTCATGATCTAACTTTATTTCCTTAACAGAATCGGTCTAAAAATGAAATCAACATTTGCATATGAATTTTCTCTTAGTAATTAAATTTTTGTTACTAAATTTTCTCATCCAGCAACCCTACTTTATGAGGTGTTTGTTTCATAATGAGAAATGCGTCATTTTCTTCTAAGTTTCAATGAAAGCAATTTCCAGCCACTTCTTCCATACAAACGCTAATTTCGTAGAAAACTTTATGCAGATTTTTGTTATTTTCTCTCTTTAAATACAATTTTTATTTTTTATTTCATTTCATTTCTTTTGAACAGGCGCATACCACTTTAAAGCAGTATAAAAAAAGAAATCAAATGCAGATTTCTTTTTTATTTGACAGGCACTAGCTGCCAAGGCACCGAAAATCTCAAAGCAACGCGTCTACTTCTCCATCATTTTACGTCCCATAGGTGTCATAACATGTGACGCATTATGGCCAGCATCACTGCTTTCACCTGCACACAACGTCCGGCTCAAAAGCGTTTCATCTAGGTTTTGGGTTACGAGGGTCAAATTTGTGTTTTCTTCGAGTGCACACCGGGGTGTATTACTGGTCTGACTTCTTTCCTTGAGCGCTTATCTTCTCGTCTTCAACGTCCTTCTTCTTTTCACTCGGTCCTATCCGAGGCGACTCCACTATTTTTTCACTTTATTCTTTTCCTCGAGATAAAGGTAGAAGACAGGATGGAATATGACAGGTCTTCACCCTTTTTTCCTGCTGGTGACAAAAAAAACTTCTATTTCCCCTTGTCCTCGGCTTCGTCCGTCATCCCAAAGGCTTCCTCATCATGGCCTGCCATCCTAAAAGCGACCTTATCACCAATCCCTCTAGATAAGGAAGCTCTCTCTTCCGCGTCAAGTGCGGCTATGTATTTTGGCTCCCTATAATGCGTTCCACCATAGCCTCCGAGATGCACAGGCTGGGACATCCGAATTTCGACTGTCATCTGCTTGGAATTAGTAGACCTGTTTTTGCGTATGTTTGTAGGAGGGTACAATGAAAATTGACGTCAATTGATCTATCAAGGGGCTGATAATATTTGGGCTGAAAATATTAGGTTTTAACCGTTAATTTTCATACAAAAATTGTCATAGGTATCAGTACTGATGCCTCACGAAGCAATGTATACCGTTGTATTCGATGTATTAGTACGTTGTTCAAAGTAACGAGCAGTTCGGGTATCTTTATTATCTATAAGTACGATTACTTTTTCCCTGCGATACTGCATAATGCCTCGATGCTTTGAATGAAAGCTGAGTGGTCCATAATATAAGCCGTGCGAGCACATGTTATGGTTCAGTGCTGTTTCTCGAGGAATTCTATCGATGAAAATTGTTGTGAATGGTGTGGGTATTAAAGATTTGATGAAACTTGCTCCATTTGTCTGGTTTTTATGAATTGTAAAGTTGATAAAAACCCCCTCTTGTAGAGGCGTATCTAAGTTTTACATGTGGGGATGAGCCGGAATTAATAGCACTACGAACCGGGCAATGCTACACAAATTGTTACTCTATACAAAAGCGTAGGTACTCTAGACAATCATGGTTAAATATAATAGTAGTTACAGAAAGTTACGAGGCTTTTATATTTCTTCACTAAAATGAAGGCTAACTATCGTAAAAGATAGGCAAGACGGGATTTCTGGTGGTATTTCTATCCCGTTTCTCCACACCCCAAATTTTATGCTAATGTCTTCTTAAAAATGGAGTACAGTGATAGTGAAAGGTCATTGGAAATCGACCCCAAATAACCAACGAATGCCTGCTAAAACTTAATGGCTATCGCATTATGTCAAAATCGATGATCATTCACAATGGAAGTGGATCGATGCTAGAAAAATTTTCTAATTATTTTTCGAGAGATTTTTATGCACCCAACTAAATCGAAGAGCAGGGATAAGTTAGAGACATACGTATCAAGAATCTCTCATCAAACCAGCCTAGTCTCTCTTCCTCTCCAGCATCCTCCGAAGATCTCCAGCTCCAGACGTAGTGGAGTAACTTCCGATTCGGAGCACGTAAGCTCCGCACCGCTATCTTCCAATCTCCCGCCATTGGCGCTAGCACACCCCACCAGTCCCTCCCATTTCCTATTCCATCTCTCTTTCCTATGTCCCTTCCACGAATATTACAGTAGAGCATTCTTCAGCCGACCAATAAATTTGTTGTCGCCCACCGCGCATTTAAATTTGTTCATAAAACTCGCCACTGGCGTCGCGTCACGACGCGTCTTTGACTCATGGTTCATACCGGTCAAGAAGTTTGAAAAAAATAAGAGGCTCAGCTTAGAGGTGAAAATAATAGTAGGAGGAGCTCAGAATTGTTGCGTTAGAGTGGCTAGGTGGGCCATAGTTTTTTTTTGTGTGCTGAAATAAAAATAAAATAAATATTAAACCAATTATTAATTATTACAATTATTTTGCAGTGGTGGAGAGCATATTAAGATATGTAATAACTGTCTGCGGAATGGCGTCAAATACTCAGTTAACAATTTACAACAGTTACACAATTGTAAAGAACGGAAAGAAAAAACTGGAGTTAATTGTTACAGTTGGTATCAACTATTGTTGTAATTCTGACCTTAAATCACTCTGTACTAAATATAGTATATTAACTCTGAATAAAAGCTGAATTGGCTCATTATTATAGAGAACTATTTTTAAAAAAGAGCACAAAATTAAATGCAATAATACACATTCTACGGATAAACGTAACACTCCTTTGTTGAAAACGTATCTTTACAATAACATGTATTGTAAAAGATTGCTGAAGTGTATTGTACCTCTTATCTTAAATTGTACGCCAATGGCGCCCAAAGGCTCTAGATAAAAAAAAAGTCTGTGGCCAATATTATTAGAAAAGTAAAAGAATGGTTTACAAGTGAAACTGTAAACTTGTTATTTCCTTAATGACTCTGAAATGTAAAAAAATTATATTAAATTATCAACTTTTTGTTTCAAAATTCCTAAATCTTTTTGTGCCATGTTATTGTTTTTTTGTTTATAATTTTGTTGCATATTATGAGATATAAATGCTATGCTTTCATGTTGCCACTATGTAGGATAAATGGAACTTTCTGACAAGTCATATGGCTTGTTAGGACCAAGTTAGTATATGCAAAAAGAGGCAATCTATATATGTTATGCTAACTTTTTTCCAAAAACAGCATAAATTCCCAAAAATATTTAAAATATGCTTTACAGCACTCGGAGCATAAACCTTAGGTGCTGGTTAAGTTTATTAGAAAGGAGTGTAGAATAGCCTGACAACTGAGGAAGGGTTAGGACGAAATATTAATATCTGAACCTAATCAGCACCCACGCTTTATTTTTTGAGTTATGAACAGCCCCCTACTCTGAATAAATGAAATTTATGCACCTGCGGCATAGTTTTTGGGGAGTTCTACGCTCATTTATCCAAACCAAACTTTTATACGATTCGCTGATTTTGAGTGAGTGATTATTGGTGTCCCAGGGAAAAACGTGGCCCCCTAACCACTGAGTAAATCTTATTCACTCGCCTGTGGCTTAGAGTGGGGTAAGTTCTACCCTCACCTATCAAAACCAACCTTTGCGTCGAATCTCTGATTGTGATTGAGTGATTAATGGATCGATACGACACAATTAATTGGCATTTGTAGTTCCGACGATTCTTGCTGTGTTTCCCAAATCTTTTTTTACAGTGTATGCAGTTCCCTTGGCTAATTATTTTTTTTCGAATTCGGCGTCGTCCTCCGCAACACTCTCCCAGCCTCTCCCAACCCCCCTTCCCCCCCCCCCCCGCGCTATCTCCCCTTCTCTTCAACCGTCCGGGGCATTCCCTGTCACACCCCGGCCCCCTCTTCAACAGCAGACGCAGTTCCCTCATATTCGGGAGGATGCCTGCTCGTGCGGCCTTTTTATCTTCCTTTATATCCCCCTAGTACATTGTTTTTCGCTCCTTTATTTTTCTTAACGGTCTCGGCTCGTTACAATGTTTTTCCTAACTTCCCTCGATGTCTGCCTGTTACGGAGGAATTTTGCATTCGATTTCGAAACAACTTCGCGGTAAACTAGACCTCATGAATTATTTTGAAAAATCAATTCTTGATAAAAAAAATCATATTTTGAAAAATTTCAGCTCCATCCAATCATTATTTCTCGAATTCTTAGCAAAATAATATTACATTGATGGCTTTGAAAGTAATTGGACGGCTTAGTTATTACTTAAATGCCTTAGTAGTGTAAATGGCAGTATACCTGGCAGGAAACTTACGCCTAAGCCAAATAATTTTAGCCGGCTTCGATGGCGGCGAGGTTAAGTCCCTGCCTGTTAATCCGGCGGTTAGATCCCGCCTGTGTATGTTACCTTTTTGCAGGGAATAGGTATTCGTGCTTATAAAGTTGCTAATTGTTGGAATCCTCGAGGCAAATCCCATTGAAAGTTGTTTTGTGGGTATGTGTAAATAATTTTGGCGATAAGTTATACCATTAGTTTCGGAGAAATTTATTTCCTAATTTCTACTTATAATTCAAATGAAATTGCAGTTTACTTCCAATATTTACCTTCTACTAACAGCAAAGATAAGAAACCAAGAGGCATAGTCTATGTATACTTTTAATTCTTAAATCCCAATGTTTGTAGAATAATAAATTAACCTCTGTCAGTCACGTACCATCATGAACAACTGCTAATTCGTAATTACACCTAATGTCGATCATACGAGCGTCATCCGCCACCAGAAAGTACTGAACTCAAGAAATGAAATGGAGATTAAGCTCAGACCAAATCTGTCACAATTTATTAGAGATGGTTATAGTTTAACTTATTTAGTGTAGTAAAATATTTATATTATTTTATGAATTATTCTGCGAAATACGACTTTGACATGCAGGTACATCCACCACCTTTCGATAATTTTCCCCTGTGGCTATTCTTCATAACGTAATTTGGGCGAAATTTTTAGCACTGAATCATTTTCAAAGCGTTTAAATTGAATTGAAAAGTTTATTTAAAAAAGGTGCAGAGGTAAGTGGATGCCTGTTGTTTGGGTGGATGGCTCTTCCAATGTGCTTAATATGCGTCAATAATATTTGCCACCCATGCGAGAAGTGCAATTGAATGGAAATAACGAAATATGGAATGCTGAATAATTTTCAATTGACGCAAATATTTCAAATTCATTTTTGACCAGACCATTTTTCAGATAACATTGTTTTGCTGGGGTATTTATTTTTGACAGTGATGATTCCACCTCTAAGTTTGTTGCAGTAAAATAATTGGGGCTGGATGCAGCAAATTTCTATCTATTATTTTTTTCCTCACATTCAATCTTTAACTGCATTCCTAATCGTGTTTTCGATCTTTTAACGGTGGATTTATTTTTTCTCAATATTTTAGTATTTATAAAAAAAGATACTTTATAATTACCATCGAGCTTATATTATATACTCTTTAAATAATTAAGTTACATAAAACCGAGCATGAAATGTAGTTTTGTCAGCAATTTGGACTTTTTACGCTCAAAATCAGGAAATTTTGTCACGTAATGCAGTTATTATTATTATTTTGGATTCTTTATTTACCTCTATTGTTTCTATTAATAAGATAAGCTCACATCATTAGTGCAATATATTTTGTTTCTGTCGTGAGGATTCAATGCTCTCGAAAATTCACTGATTCATCTCTTCTAAATGCACATCTTCTAAATGGCATGATTTGCACCCATGTGACTGTGACATGAAACATCCATCAGATCTGTCCTCATTTCCTGCGTATTTATCCTCTACCTTCCCGTTCCCTCCGAGGTCTTTCAATCTATTATACATCGAAAATGAAATTCCAGCCTAGAAATCTTAAACCTGCCACCGTGATCATTCGAGCCTTTTGTTAGAAGCCTTCTTTTCTTCTTTGTCCAAAGAATTTAAATCTTCTCAGAGCCAGACTCTTACCTCATTCTCCGGCTAGAGAGCCAAGAGGCTGTCTTTCGTTCATACTCGGGTGGTCCGAGGCCAGGGTTACGAGTAATCGATTTTTAGCCCAGTCAGGGTATATAGTTTTCATCAGAAAGTTTTAGGGCTATTTCCTTTTTTTCTCTCCTGTTAGTATTTCGAGCTGTTGAATCCTAATCCGAGGTCGACTACTAAACTTTTGTATTGAAAAGAGTGGCAAATAGCCAAAAATTGTTACTTTTTTAGCTCTTTTTTGTTTGAAACTGCCTATTAACTATTAAGTCTAATGGATCTTTTAGATTATCAATAAATAAGTGGAGGACAGTGAAGGTTATGCTAGGGTTCATTGAAATATACATTCGAATCAATTATTGTGAAATAAAAATACAGCCATCTTTGGTTATTTTTATTAAATATGGATTTACATTTTTTTGCGGAGGTGAGCAAAAAGCATAAATTTTCAAATGGATATGGAGCATAAATGGCTCGTTAGAGAAATCAAATTCTTAGTTATAAACATTCTAAGTAATTTTAGATGCATTAATTTTTCACTGGAAACGAGTTCCTAAAAGGTTGATAGATCCCGAGATGCCTATAAACAGAAAAGCAAAAAATTTAATTTTGTCCCTTTTTGACATTTTTAAGATTTTTCATCACGAAATTTTGTTACCAAATCACAAAGTCAATTTTGGATTCAAATGGTCAAAATATTTATATGAAAAAAATCAAAACTAGCAAAATTTCTTCGAAGAACAATTTTGATATTCATTATATCGCATAGTAATCATTGATACGTATCCAAATTACATACATTCTATGTGCTTTTCGACCAAATTGTCTTATAACCTCTATTTCTCGTTTTTAGGACATTTTTGTGCGTCTCCTTTTTTTAACTCTCCTGATTTGTTGTTCGTTTCATATTAATAGGCAAAGCTGTATTAATTTATCATATACCTAGAGTGATAACTACGAAGTTTCTCCTTTGTAGTGGTTTTCATGGTGAATAACTATGTTTTATCAAATAATCTAAAATATTAAGGCTATTAATCACACACGCCAGTATTCCCAAACCGGCGGATAATAAATTCCACTTCCTACTTAAATATATAAATTTCTAATAGGATGTTCTTGGTGAGCTTGTTCTTCCCAAGACTTTAGATTTGTATAATCAGGAAGGTGGTTTAGTGTTGTTATTAACGTGATACCTGACTATAAGAGTTGCTTCAAAATTTATTTTAGAAATTACAGCCATTGACTTTTATCTCGTTCACGTCAAGATATATTGGCATTATTAAATTAAGCTGTTATTTATTCCCTAGAGCTCGAGCGTGAGGATGTTCTTATCTAGGCTGAGTGGCTTTTGTAGGGCGGGTAAAACCCCTAGGGTGAGTTTGGAAAGGATGCAGATTAGTCGGAGCGAAAAGAGAGGGAAAAAGATAGAGATAAACACCGCCATGTATAATGCATGGTGCCGAAAAGAGGCTACGTGGGAGTAAAATTGGTTTAGATAAATCTCCTTCGAGGGGGAGAGAATAGCGTTCATTCCCGACGCAAACCATTGCTTTGTCTCCATTGTCACCGGAACGACTACCTTCCCTATGAACGGTCGTATCTCTGTGTCTTTTTACCACCGTGATACACAACAGGCTCACTCAAATCGTTCGGTAGGAAGCACGAGCAATTTGAATACATTTTCGAAGTCGTCCCACCGCATGCGGACGGAGCAGGCGGTTGAAAGCCATAAGCGAAGCCACCCCAGATGTACAGGCCGGAGCATCCGAATTACGATTGTCATCTGTTTCATATTTGTAGGCCTATATGTTTTTATGTTCCAACTCAATGTATGCCCTCTTGAAAATGTTCTGATTTAACGCTCTTTGTCTTTCTAATTTTTGGATAGTAGCTTCCTTAAATGTATATCTTATAAAGTGTTTGTAAAGTTATCGCTACTGATAGCTCATGAAGTGATGATTTAATCCAATGCATTATCACATCGATTAAAAGGCGTCTTTTGGAGTATTTAAATAAATTGAGTAGCCTCATGACTCTCCTGAAAGAATACTCATGTCATCACTGATGTTTGAAATGAAACAGAAGTGGCAAATAAAATAGGCCGGGTGGCTAAATGCACCTTATCATGTCTCTCGAACTCACACTTTAGAATACCGTTATGAATCGACGAACATTTTTATTCTTATCTTACGATAATTGCCAAAGCTTCCCACTTAAATATACGGTACGTACTTGTTGCGTCAAGTATCTGGGAATAATCCTGGATGAGTGTTTAAAATGGCGTCAACATATTGAAAATGTTGCAAATAGTATGAGGCAAACTATATCAAATTTTTATTTCATCCGTAACAAATGCCCAACATATTTTTTGAAACTCATTTATAACGCCCTAGTAAATACCAGGCTAAACTACGGTGTGTTTAGTTGGGGTGCAGCTTATAAAAATTCTATAATATCCATTGTTGTATTGCAAAAAAGGCTTATTAGAGTAATTTTAAAAAAGAGCCGTTTTGAAAGTTCCTTTCCTTTATTTTATAGTATAGGCTTGCTTCCCTTGAGACATCTTTTCATTTACAAGGTTTTACGTCGTTTTTTCATGAGAAGTGGAAATACAGTTAAGGGGTTATTATTATACAACCATCCTTCCTTCACCCTACGAAGATCATGTATTGCTTTACCTAGGACTAACCTTACGTTGTATAAACGTTGTTTCTTGTTTATAGGGCCAAAAGTGTACAACTTATTACCCGTATCATGTCTGAAAACAAAAAATAATAATGTAATTATGAAAAATATTCAGTCTTGGCTGTTTAAAATGCAAAGTGTGGAGGATTTTTTTCTATGGTGTAATTCCTTGTAATATATATGTACGTACTTGTTGCAATTCAAATGTTGTGCTTGCTTCAATTCAAATGTTGTTCTTGCTTCAATTCAAATGTTGTGCTTGCTTCAATTTAAATGTTGTGCTTGCTTCAATTCAAATGTCTATATGTCAGCATGACCCTATGCAAATGATGGTAGCCAAAAAACAGGTTGTCCTTAATGGCTACCTAAAGTTACTCCGTTTTCGGTAATTAATTCTATTCTGTACTTTTATTTTGTGGAGTAATAAACAATTATTATTATTATTATTATAAATAATACTCATACTTCTACTTCCCCACTAAAAACATGTAAAGAGGCGCTCAACAAAATAAAAAAGTTCAACTTGAGTGAAATGTGCCCTAAGAGTAGGTACCGTTTCCTTCGTTTCGCGTAAATCGTCTAAATGAAAGGGTATGAGAAATTGTTCCCGCCCGTACATCTCGGAGGCGCCGCCAAAAGAGCGGAATGGAGACGGCCCTTATGTATACAGTCGACCCGTACCAAACCTTAGCGGGAGGGGGGTGAGGGAAGAATTTGTGGATAAATAAGGGTTGTTTGTGTGGAATATGGATAGGAGTCGAAATGCTCGCCCTGATGGTGAGATAACGGAGGATGTGCTGCGGATTAAAGAGTGGGAACTTGAGGTTGGAGAAAATCCAATGTGGTTGGGATGAAGGGAAACCATTCTCCCTTTTGTCCTCACTCTCACAGTGCTGTATGAGCTACGTTGGTCAACGGGTTATTTAAAATGCATATTAGAGTGTGAGTAATATACAGTTACAGTACTATTCGAATGGCTTTCTTAATTTAATAACATATATTTATTGTATTTAGAGATCTTTGAACCTTCTAAACCCCATTGCTTGTCACAAGGTACCATATTGACCTTATGTAGCGGCAAGTTAATAACGCAGATTAATTCTATATTTTTAAAATTGTAACATGTTTACATATGTGATAATTCAAGTAAAGCATAAATATAGTGATACAAAAAAAGGGAAAATAAAGCCATAATTTCGCCAACTAACCAACCTAATCCTAAAATTTTCCCTTAACTTCTTTCAAACCTTTTAAACAGTAAACAATACATCTAAATACGTGATCTATATGGTTTTCGGTGTGATATCTGGATTTGCTATCAAGCACCAGTTAGGCAACCGATTTTATATACTAGAACCAAATAAACATTAATAAAAACATACTAGTTGTTTTTAATGTCCGTCCACGCATATGGTTGCTAATACTTGGTCCTTTCTCCCTTGCTTTGCTATCGTTGATGCACTGCGATAGCCGAACATAGTATAAGGCATTCTAAAATGAATTGCTACGGGAATTTGGTTATGGATAGAGTGTGGTGGTCTACGTAGTGGCCCGTGATTCCAATGGTCAGCCATTCACTCCCCAGTCAAGGGTTATTTTTTCTCATTACTATTCATGTATATTTCGGAGCCTTTCACGCGGCAGATTCCAAATATTACGCGAAGGATAAGTTTGAATGCGAGAAAGGCCTCACCTGAGAATTAGTGTTTTAACTTTGTGAAAACTGTAACCTTGTGGTGAGCTCTACCCTCACCTATCCAAACCAACCAACCTTGGGGTTGAATCACTGAGTGACCGAGCGCGAAATCATTTTGATACCCCTGGCTTACCTCCAGGCGGACCTTGCACTCAATCGCTCGAACTCTTAGTGGGATAGGGTGGCCGAGGGGACTTTCGCCTGCTATTTCTCTCGAGGTAGACGTCAAACCCTCGTGATGTAGTGGGAGCCTCTTCCTCAACCCTTCCGACTCGATGTATGGGTCTCTCCTCCTCCCATGTAACACCCCCGCCCCTCCCCGGCTCGCCAGACGACTTGCCCCTGCGTCACCCCTTGACGTCCGCCGCACCCATCAGTCAAACAGACGGCCCGCGTGCGGCGCTTATCTTGTCTTCCCATCTTTCCCCTCACGTTCCTCCTGAATTCACGTCAAACTCACGTCACCCTCTCCCTCGGAAGGCCACGCTAGTGACTCCATCTAACGCGTCGCCCCTGGGTGTGCTTTCCATCAATGTGCTAAGGGCACATACCTCCCACTAGACGGGTCGTATTTTGTCGTTTTTTTTTTGGTGACATTTCACTCGTTTAAGACTTGATACATCAATACTGAAGGACGAAATTCATCATGGAAAAATGTTTAGGCTCAACCGGGATTCGAATGCGGATCTCTTGATTTCCAGTCAGGCGTGCTAACCAGGTACTCCATCTTCATCCGAAGCGAATTTCACCGTTGATGTGTTTTATTTGTATTCGCGCGTGGCTGTGTACGAAACACTTGTTTCATTCGGTGCATTGAGCTATCAACTTGCAATTGTCAATATGAAGCACGTACAGCGTTGAAGCTTCACGGCAATTGGCTTTTTCTCGAAATATAAATATAATGCATCTGACAATGTACTGAAGAAAAATATTCAATTTCTCCAATTTTAAATTTTAACTCCATATATCCTGAATATTAAAAAATGTGATTTTGGTCAGTGTGTTATTCCAATTTTGTGAATTAGATTCATCGCATCGGACTACTGATTGCAATCTACATTGCAATTCGTTGCGTGTTTTTTTGTTACCCGTCCGCGGGCTTTTATTGTGCAGTGGGTAAGTGAAAATGTTATTTCCAAATTTATCACCGGCAATAGTACTTAAGATCAAATGTTGGAAATATTTTTCAAAAAGAATCTCAATGGTGAAATGGCTCTGTGCTTCAGTTTGAAAGTTAATTTTCAAACATAATTAAATGGACCACAGTACAAAGTTTTACCGAGACATCAGGCTGTAAAAATGACCGGCGGAATGGGAGGTTTGCGTCCTATTGATTTAAAATCCATTCTGCGTATTGATGCGTAGAATCAGCCAGGAAAATTTGAGGTTTTGTATTCCATTTTAAGTTTGGCTTCACGATCGATATCGTAGAGATACAATTTAATTTCCTGACATTTACATGAGTCTTTCTTTTCACCGGGCGCATTATCGTCGCAAACTTATTTGAAAATTTGATCTACGAGAAATTCCCTATAAAAATTATGCAATTTTTAGATGCATTCGATACAATTTAGTTTAACAAAAGAAAAACTAAGTAGGATATCTTAATCGAGGATTTTTATTAATTTTCCTGGTAGAAAATTTTCTGGTCATAAAATGGAAGTCATCGTTTTTTGAACGTGTTCTTTACGCTATTAATTCGTGTGTGACATAAAATTATGGCATAGATTTTAATTTATCACTAACCATATTACCTCTTGCTCTCATTCTTAATTTTCTTCCATTTCTGGGCTTATTGTAATTTTGACCCAAGAGTTCTATCGTTCCATCTTATGCAATCGTTCTTCGCGTATTTCACTCAATCCACGCTTCCCTAACAATGCCACCAATTTTCTGACCAAATCTCGTCGGCCTGTTCAACGTTTCCGCATCTATCCATCATTCGAAACCACCGCACTGGTGGACACCCCTCCCCCATCCGTCCATACCTCGAAAGGTTCCCTTTTGCCGCTTTTCCATTCTGTAATCGTCCTCTCTCAGTCAATGTCACGCTTTGAATTTGCCTCCTGGCTTAAATCAAGGCATTCAGTCATGAATTTGTCAATCTTCCTCCCCTTCATTTCTCCTTACAGGAGATCTTTCTTCGTGATATTGGCCACAATGTAATTCCTACTTGGTGAATTTTTGTCATCGCTTTAGAATACCGATTGAAATCTAAATTGCTACTCGTTGCGTGTATTTAGTTACCCTTTCCAAAAATAGGTGGATTTCTGCGGTGCAATGAGTTAGTAAAACTGCTCAGCCTCTTCCCTCAGCTATCTGATTCTTAATCTCCTGCAATACCTGGGATCAATTGTTGGAAACGTTTTGCAAATAATTTTTTTTACACTTCGATGGCAAGCACTTATTTGTTTCAGCTTAAATTATCTATCGCCACATCACCAGCATCATTATTCTACAATCCTAAGATTGGTTTGATGCGGCTCTCCATCTCTCTCTCCGATCCGCTAACTTTTCGTAGCGATGTATTTCTTCTCTTTTAAATGCTTTATAACCTGTCCTATGTATCTCATTCGGGGTCACCCCTGGCCATTTTTCCCTTCCACTAGTCCTTCAACGATTGTCTTCATCAGTCAATCATGCCTCAAAATGTGGTCATTTGTGTTGTCCTGCCTTCTGCTTAAAGTTTTTCGGAGGCTTCTCTTTCCCTCCGCTCTTCTTAGCACTTCCTCGTAACTCACGCGGTCAATCCATTTTATCTTCATCATTTGCCTATATGACTAATTAAGAGGAGACATTGGACAGGAGGAAGTAGGGACAACTTTTAATGTTTGGGACCTGCTAGTGGGAAGAAAACTAGTTGATGACGATGATATAGTTAATTCGAGGGTTAATGATGGAATATGTATTTCACCGTCTACACGTGTTGCGGGCAATCATCATATGTTTCCTCTCTACTCGTCGTTTTTTAAAATAATTTTCCTCTCATCTACTCCACCACACGCCTATAAGTATGGGCGGCTTGTGGGGTAGTATTTAACTGTGCAAATTGGAATATCAGGGGCGACTTTCGGGGCCAAATCCTGACATTCGGCAATGAGAAAAGGCTATATTTGACGTCTTCTTAAATAATAATTAGGTGGCAGGGAAAAGGTCAAAATTGTTACGGTAATATAGGTTTTATTTTCCCGTTGTTTATTAAAATAATATTCCTCTCATCTTGTTCCGTAATGTGTAGCTTTAAATCCACTTTCTCCCCCATCTCTACAAACACTCGGCTCATCATTACCCGAAAATCATTCACAATTTCCGTCTCCAATCTCTTCCCCGCTCTCCCATGAGTCCCTTTACCCTGATTCCCCGCTGATCCTTGTCCCTGACATTCGCACTCCCTTTCCCTCTCGTCCATTCCTTTGGAGCGCGCTCGGCGGCCCTGAAAAGAGAGAGACAGACAGCAGCCGGCCCTGTAAGTAGTCTTTCCGTCCGTCACCCTCGATTCCAATCTGTTGAGGGGCCCGCACAAAGGGACCCCCTGCCAGTGCCCGGGCTTCTCTCCCGATGGGCAGCGGGAGGAAGAGCCGCATGATGTGCGCGGGACAGTCCGCAGACGCGGGGGAGGCTGTGGCGGCGGCCCGCGCCACTAGCCCCACCCTCCGCCTCAATGAAAGGAAACCATGATTTTAATCAAGCCCCGAATGGAATGGCCCTATCCACTCACTGCCACTACTATGGCTACCCCCTCGCCTCCCATCTTCCTACCCTGCATGGATACATCCCCATATGTTTCCTTCTCTCTTGCATATACTCGCATATTATTGAAATGTATGCTGGGTGCAATTTCTAGCGGCTGGCGTTTAAAAATAAAAACCCCCCACGCCTGTTTAGGCGGCTTGCGGGGTAGGGCGTAGATGTAACTGTAATGTATCCGTGCATATTGGAATATATGAGGCGCGATACGTAAGGACCAGAGCCCGACAGCTCGGCACTGAAATATGTTATTAAATTATTATTCGATCGAAGGTAAAACAGATATTGGTATGATAATACAGTTTGGAGTATCGCATGGAGAGGGGTTGGAATACATAGGAGTCTGTTTGAAAACTGTTTTCGTTAAGTTCAAAATTCGAATGACCGAAGCTGAGGAAAGCACTTTCAATATGCACACAAAAAAGTAAACATTCTAAATAAATTGTTTTCGGTGGCCTCCCGTATATTCTTAGGAAGCAATAATTGTAGTCACTATTTATCAGGAAGTGTAAGATCACTGAAAAATCAACTTAATCACATGTTTAATATTCTTTCGCATCTACATACCGTTTTTGTACAAAACCTGGGTTCTTATTAAATATTATTATGCTTCGTGATATATAATACCTATTTCAATCGCAAAGCGACGCTAGGTATAATGTTTTAGTGGATGGCCACGCCCTATGGCTGATGAACATATTTTATTAAATTCAACAAAAAGTTTTACACTGCCACCTTAGCAGGACACTATTACATTTTGTGATATCTCAGGCGTAATTTGGATACTAACATCTATGGGGGAGGAATCCCTGTAACTAAGCCTGTTTAGGTAATAAATGATGACAAGTAGATTTTATTTAATAAATTAAGTCAATTAAATAAATATAGTTTTGTCATAACCAAATTATCAAATTACCCAAACATATTGAATGCTTGCGAAACGTTGTGTCTCGCTGCGTATGGTATCGTTTCCTTACCTTTTAGGAGCCGAATTTACGGTAAATTAAGCATACTTTCCATTATTATCCCTTTATAAGTGTTTATGATTCATTCAAGGGTAATAACTTTTATGAAGTTCAAGCAACTGTAAATTTCATATGGTTATAAATTTCATGGTAAAATCCATTTTTGTGTTTAATTCCTTCAAAAAACATGTACATGTTATCAAGGAAGTATATCACTAAAGTATTAGACTAATTTTTCATATTTTCTATCTGGGTGCAGCAGTCATGGGAGAGTGTTAATTTTAGAATAGTTAGATTTCTAGATGCAAGCAGATTTAATTATATAATCAATTTAATGAGACAATTGTACCCTATCATTATTTTTAATTCTATGCCGGGCCATCACAAACTCTGTGCTATCACAAACTCTGTGCATGTGGCCCGCGGGCCGCAATTCGCCCACATCTGCTCCAAGGTAATTTCAAATATTCAGAAAATTTTTATTTTAAAATTACGTCCTTATCTCGCTTTACCATATCTTCTGTCTTTACAAACCAATCCCCCTCCATTCCATGTCTTTTAGTTGTAATGTTCGTCCTTTTGTCATAATTTTTTTGGTGTTGTCGCAGTTGGGGGGACTTGGTCATCTGAGAGTCGCGGGTGGGGTTATCTCAAACAAAGCTCGACGCTCGCTGATCCTAAGTCTGGCGCGTGGCGCTTTTCTTCTCCCCTGTCCTATCCCAATACTACGCCAAGCGAAAGGGACCCAATTATTTTTTTGTGCTGTTTTCGGTTGCGTCAGTCACAGGCTGTCGACGACCTCGCCGCGCCGGGGGGTAGGGGGAGCGTCCACAGGATAAATGGCTGAAAGAGGTAACGTGAGAGGTTGTTTTGCGAGGATGATTACGCTAAGATGAGTATTATTTCAAGTAATTATGATGATATTTATTTCTATCTATATTTTGGCGATACTTAAATTTTATACTCTGACGATTCCATCCTCGGCCCGTTTTTGTACCTGAAATTCTAGAAGGGTGCGTTTAAATTTTCCTAGAACCGGACCTGCAGAATTTCGCATACATCCATATCCTGAAATGGTGAAAAACCCATTCTGGAGGGATCTAAACCCGCAACTCTTAGAGCGAGAAGCCTTCCGCCACCGGAAACATTTTTTATGGAGTTATATATTATTGATATATGCAGATATCATATAGGTACTATATGTATTTCTTTGAAGGTCATTGACATTGAAAAAACTAATTTGCGTTGTTTTACCATGTTCTTGGAGAAATGCATGTGTTTTCCTAGCCCTGCAAGGTGATGTTCCATGAGACTAATTGAAAAATGCATGACTACTTAGTTGATTCTTGACTGACTTGACTTTTTGATAATGACTCTTTTTTTCTATCCATGCTCCATTGAATGATTATGGCGTGAGGTTTTTTTATTCGGTGTGAGTCTTTAGTACTCACATTTTTGTTTATTTGTTACGCTTCTCCTCCTATATTATGAATGGTAACGTTCTGAGTCATTTGCTCAAAATTTATCACGTATACCTTCCCTAAAAGAATCAAAATCCATTTCTGTTTTCACTTATCATGTGGTTTGGAGCAGTATGTTTACTGCATCTGCTATCTTCGTCATCTGCGTATTTATTTAAGGAGCCTCTTACTCATTCGTGAACTGTTGCATTGGGACGTAAATGGCTTTATATTTTTGGCGAATGTATTTTTCGCTTGCTGTACTCTACTCTTTACTTATTTACATCTTCGTCAATCCCTCATTATTTTATTCCCTTAACAACCGAGAGGATAAAGTGGTTGGAGAGGAGGAAGGACGACGAAGTGCAGGACATGGTGGGTGAGAAGTGGCAGCTTCTAGATGGGATACGAAGGGGACGGAAGACATGAATGGAGGGAGTACTTAGCGGGGAGGGTATGTTGAAAACATTGTTAGAGGATAGAATGCGAGTGAGAGAAATGATGAAAATAGGGGTTTTTGATATAATGAAAGGGAATTTCTTATCGTGAATTAAAGAGGGAAATAAATAGAGAAAGTGGAGGCCATCATAATGTTTCTTAAATACTTTATGGAAACCTACCTCGGTATAATAATAAACGAAGGAATACACTTATCAATACGCTGGTTAATAGCCATTGTCTGCTCAGTGCAAGAGGGATTCTAATTACCTGGTTTCTGAACTAGAGTTAGAAATCTCTATGGAGAGGAATCTTTTTCCACGCCTTTCAATATCTTTTTCTAACGTAAGTAACCATGAGCTTATTTCTCAGAATCCTGGTTTGATATTTCATCATTCTCTCTCTCCAACTGGAATTGGGAAGGCGTTATCCCGTGGATTTTATTGAAAGTGGTTTCATATTCCCAAGCCTAGGGGAGCAAGCGAGATGTGTTTGGTGATCCGTGATGGCATTAGTCACAAAAGTTCGGCAGAGCCACTCTGTTCTCTTTATTTTTGTGCTTCAACTCTCGGGAAGACTTCCTTTCAGCGACGTCGGTTTAAGTTTCTAGCATCCGCACTCGAAGCTCAAGAGTCCTCGTCCCACTCATCGTGTTCTTTCACTTCTAAATTTGATATTATGCTTTCTCCGCTATCAAAACTTCTTCCTGTAACCTTATCTTTCGTCCTGTCCTACGCGCTTGGCTTTTGCAAGGCCCTTTCAAGTCTTTTGGCCTTCGCGACATTATCTTCTTTCCTTCCTAAGGGTCTCTTCCGTATCTCTTCTCTCGCCTCCTGCCTCTGTGACTTCCTCCTGCCTTTTCTCTTCCTTCCGCATAGTATACCTCCTACCTCCGGCGTCATTTCCACCTGCCTGCTTATTTCCTTTTACAAATACGTCTCGTAATTTTTCCCCGTTCTATCTACAGTTTTCTTCTCAGTGCCTGAACCATTCCATCTTGGCTGTCATTTTTTCTCAGATATAGTATTCTCCATAGTCTATTCCGCTGCTCAAAGTTTTACTTCCGCTCTGACCTCCATCAATCTGTATTTTCATTTAGAGAGGGTTCACTTCCCAGGCGAACATTTTTGCGTCTGAATAATAACATGAGCAATAGATCGATTGAATTTGGTACAAAAATACGAATACATTTACAGGTTGTTCGCCAATTCCTTTCGTTTCTTAAAGAGCTTGATGGTATTGAAAGTGTGCAAAGTGAATCAATATCATCCAAACGCCAGACGCGCGGATCCACGAACGAAATTATAACAGGGGCTATTTTACCATCCTACATCCATGCATTCTCGAATGCGTTCTTCCAATTCCCCGCTTTACTCAACGCAATTTTGACTACGTCTTCGTACGCACTTCAGATTGCGCAAGTGCGTGGTCCGCGTCTTAAGAAATTCCTCCCGACTTGCATTTCATTTGAATGCATTGGAAATTGAGCTGATATTACCTCAGCTTAGACATTTCGGATGGGGATGCAACCTGAGACATCATTTACAAGAATCTGAAAGTGCAGGATTTTCAGTTCGAAATTAATCATTCTTTGAATTGAGTTTTGTGCATTTTCCAGTTCGATGAATTTCGAGTCGGCCATTCTCCGAGGGTCGGAACGTTTGAATCAACCCATTTTCGCAAATTAACTTCAAAAAACTGAATGCTGACACTCTATTCTCCCCAAGTTAAGCAAATTACACGAGTATTGCAAAAGAGGATCCTCATGTGGGCCTCTCAATGTGTTGTCATCCACCACGCATTTAAATGGGTTTACAAAACTCGACGGACAATGTTGTCAGAAAATAAGACTTTTTCGGGGTGTTTTACAAGACTTTCATGTCTGATGATTTAATCTATCAAACTCAATACTTAATTATTCTATTCCTTGTAATTACAAACATTATAATGCAAAATTTTGTAAAAAAATTATTGCATTGCACTTATCACCGCGCCGGACATTTTTGAAAACCGATTAGAATGCGACCGAAGTGATAACATAAATCAGCTATCTGTGGCATGGAATTGGTCCTCGTACTTTGCCATCTTGAAAAATACCTGCGGAGTTGCGCAACATTTGCATAGATGAAAAATTGCGTAAATTTGATTTTTTACACCCTAGTCATTGCGGATGAGTTTGCGACAAAGAATATGAAATATTTTTAAATATCATGTATAAAGTTAAATATTACACGAGATTTTTTTGGCATCAAAATATACTGGTATTTCAATCGAATTATTGCATTTTCTCATTTCGGCATTGTTTTGCGGGTTCGAAGGGGTTCAACCTAGCTTCAACCTGGCTTCAACTGCTCCGGTGCACGATTATTATCGACTAGCATTCCATTGTTCTCATTTCAATGTGTGGGACCTATAATCTATAAAAAAAAAGTCGTCAGCCGAAGAATTCTTCCTCTAATGTCCTTGCAAAAAGTCAAAACGCCCGTTTTTGAAACGTCGATTTCTCGATATTTACGCAGTATATTGCGCTGAGATAAACTGCAAGTGACAGACGATTTATTCCTGCGTTTCCTCAGTATAATTATCAATTCATTCGTACGTAAATTTTTTTAAATCCGGCCCGTGTGAAGAAAGGCATGATTTTATTCGCTAGGAAAACGCAAGGTCCACTCTGAAGCCTGTTTTCTCAATAGCTGCTCTTCTTTTATTTTATCTATTAGCGCGCTTTTCTATATTCCGCGCGCGGGAATCTATTTCATCGTGGTATGAAAGATAGGAATCCTTCTCACTTTATGGTGTCTTTCACCATCATCAGGATCATTTATCAGCAATCCTATGACTGGTTCGACGCAGCTCTCAACTCAAATCCCCTATCAGCACACCTACGTATTTATTCTTTTTCACATCCCTCTTTACCTGTTCCATATAATTTTTTAGGAATCTGCCTTTTCTGTTCTTGCCATCCACTTGTCTCTAGACGATTGTATTCATTGGGCCATCATGTTTTAAAATGTGGCCAAAAGGTTTTGCCGTCTTCTTACTAAGGTTTTCATGAGTCTTCTCTTTTCCCCTACTATTCTTAGGACTTCCTCATTAGTTATAAGAAATTTATAAGTACTTTCAGTAACACATGCAATCACAGTTGAAGAAATTTAGAGTAGTTTCTTTCGTTCCTTCGAAGAAGTTCCCAGTTTCTCGCGTCACACCTTCGTCCTCTCTGCAACCTCTCCTTTCTTCCTAGCCACCCCTGCATCTTTCCAAGGCGTCCATTATTTCCCATTGTCTCAGCCAATCGCCTACATCCCTTCCGCCCCTTATAACTCCATTCCTCCTCCGTCTTGTCGCTACACTCCCGTCCCAACTTCTTTTTCCTCGACCCCCGCAGTATCTTTCCCCCGAGGCTATGAATCTATTCCGCCTGTGTGATATCGTCGTCATGAAATTGAGTTCCTACCTCTCCCCTTACGGGCAAAAGGGTTCCCCATCACCCCAAGCTGCCTCGAATGCCATCTTCTCCCCACCCCCCACCTTTGCCTACCTCATCTCAGGCCCATAGAGAAATCCCCCCTTAACCTCCAGGCCTTTCCACCCATCTCCTTATTCCATACACCCCATGCTTCATCCTTCTTCCCCTAAAAATTTGCTCTCATCTTGTAACATATCCTTCCGAACGTGGAATGGCTTTTTTTTCCGTCCGTCTGCGAAACAGTTTTCGCGGGGCCACCTGGTGGATAATATGTTGGATTCGATCGAGAAGAATTTTAATATGGTTATATTTCGGTGATATCACAGAAATTAGCATCCTTGCTTATATTCCTGTTGAAAATATTTTGTTTAAATCTTTCCGTGTGCACAAATTAGATGTCAAGAGAGAGGAAAGAAGCTAGAAATCCCGTAGTGTTTTAGAATATAAAAGTAGATTACATTCGTAAAAACTTTGATATTTAATAAAGGTGTGAAAGCATTTATTTTTACTTAATTCCATTATTATTAGCTCCATTTCATGTATCTGGATGGCAAATTTATTCCTGGCTCTTTTGCAAAATATGAGAATTGTTACTACAATGTTTTGCAATTGTAAGGGTTGCGGGTTCTTGCCCTTGGTGTCGGGAAGCGAATAATCACACATGAGTATTTAAAGTTTTTGATCCCAAAGTTTATTTCCATTCAAAGACCCAATATCCAAATCAATGCAATGAATATACATAAAGTAATGATGAATGTGTGCGTCCAGTACAGCCAAAAGTTAATTTGTGCGTCTAGAATAGCCAAAATTTAGAACATTACCAAAAGTCTCGGGAAGGAGAGGAGCTGCTGGTGATGGCACGGGTGGATAGCGAGGCGCTTAGGTCGCACGGGCCATACGGCCCGTGCTTCGACTCCAACTGTGAGTTACTGAGTGAGTTCCTGAGTGCGTCCGTGTTGAGTACCAATTGCATCTACACCGTGCCATTATATAGGTAAGAGGAACCAGGATGTTTTCGTCCAAGAGGAAGGGGAAAGGAAGGGGAAGAGGAAGGTTAGGCGTTCTTGAAAGTGAAAAGGTGCAAATCCCAAGGCATAGTCTGTCACAGCTGGCTATTCTGAGACGTCACACAACAACATATTTATGCATATTTTGGAAATGGAAATCTTCCATTTCCGGATCACTACAATACTCCCTTCTTTATTAAAATTGATTGATATCTCACGAGATCGATCACATTTAAACAAAATATAAAAAATTAATTACAAAAACAATTAACCCTTAAAATTTCCCGTTGCACCAAAAATAATTCACTGCTAATAAATTTAAAACACGTTAAATTGCAATATTCAACAAAAAATAAAAGTATTTTTACACAAGGAAACAAAGAAATACCATTATATCGTCCGTATTCCTAATTCTGTTCCACTTCTATATTTTCAATCCTTTTTTTTTTATCACTAAAAACGAAACAACACAAAAAGAAATAATTCAGAGTAAATTGGAAAGAAAAAGTTTTTAAATGACAAATATGTCAAGTCCTATTGATTTAAAAAACTTAATACATACAAATTTTCAATATCACTTCTATTCCACATGTTCACTTCACTTGTTCACATTTTATCACCCTCCTTTGCTGTGCTTTAAGTCCATTGTTTATACACACAGATCCCAAGCGACTATTCCTCGCCGTAACGAATATCAGTTCACTGTTTTCTTGAGGAATCTGGGGGGGATAAGATGAGGACAACATGGGCACACTTCACTTTGTTTTCTTTCACTCATTACACGCTAAACACCAATTGTTTGTGTTATTTTTCACTCTTTTACACTAAATAAAATTTTCAAGGATATGTTTTACTAATGCCTCAATCTTTTCCCTAGCCGGCGTATGCTATATTATGTCATTAAACTTATGGTTTCAATTACCCCTTATGATAATCCCGGTCAACTTGTAAAATTCCTCACACTCTTGGGACCCATCCCTTGTTAATATCCCTTTTTTATTTTAAACATATTCCCTCTTTAGAATCACAACTATCTATCCTCTCTCTCTCTCTTTTCATTTTTCCACCCGGGATCGTTTTCCTGTTCGTACCATATCAACGTTTGATTCCCCCAAAAATCAAGCGTAGGTTAACAACTCCCGAAAGGTTACGAGACAGTGCGTCTGCATTATAGTGTTTTTACAGGCATGTATGGGATTTGGAAAATTGTACTCGCTCAATGGAAGGTACCCGCGCCTCACGCTTGCATATCGGTCCTTCAGCGACAATATCAATTCCAATTTCAAGTATCAGCTAACCCATTAAGCCTTTAAACTAAATATGCATCGAAATACTATATTTAGAACACTAGCAAGAGGCATTCCCTTAGGTGGCGCCGTAGATTCACCTCGCCTAGTTTAATTGCCGGCTGGCGCAAGTGACTGCATATGGCTTATGGCATTCTTATGAGCCAATACTTGCTTCTGAAGTATGACTGATACTGAATGCAGAAAAAAAGGTTCAATGAAATCGAGGTACCGAAGTACAGGTCAATTACTCTAGAAGTCCCTCAATGTCGCAAACGCAGCGACGGCTTCCTTAGACCATTTCAATTCCAAACCTTAGTTCCAATATGCTCAATTCCCAATATTACTTAAATCGGAAACAATTATTAGAGCAACAACTACCCAGATTTCGCTCATTACCCGAGCCCTATCTCTTACGGGTTTCAGAGGGACCAATTACTCCACTTGATGAGGATTCCCATACTCCTCGGGACAAACAGGGGCTTTAAAATTACTAATACTAACTATCGACTAAGAAAATTCAGAAAACTAACATCTAATTACCGGCCAAGAAAATTCATAAAAAGGCATAGCAATCATTTCCATGATTTTTTTGTATTAAAAGTTCTTATTAAAGGTCGTAATCACCAATGTCCTTTGTTGCCAATGATGACCTTCCTTCTTCTTTGCGCCAACTGCTTGCACTGCTTCCCTGGGTGACACCACCGCTCTGGAAGCGAAGTGAAAGTATCCCGGCGACACTTTGTCTCTGCGATGCCTCCGGCCCTGTAGGTGTTGATCAGCGGTCGCTGTCCGTCGAAAAGGTGCCTCCTCCGAAATACCGCATTGTTATGACAGATATTTTGGTTTCAGCGCTCCCGGACTTTACCGTTGCTCGCGAAAATATATGGGCGAGCAATTGCCACTCGCATCCACCGTTTACCACCAAGCTCTTCTTCCCGAGAAAGTGCTTCTAGACATAACAAATGCAGTTTTTCTGGCAATTTAAAACATTACGCGGAATTTATTACCCCAAAAATTAACTCCAGAGACGCAAAGAATGTAAAGTGAGTGTGATTATCGTTCTGACGCGTGTAAGGTGATCATAAATGAGCCTTACACTACCTAGGCAATAATCCCACAGTCTTTTGGGATGTAATTACCACTCCCTCCCACAGGGGGGGCTATGGCAAAACAATCCCACCGCTGCCACCATTGTAAGGGTTGCGGGTTCTTGCCCTTGGTGTCGGGAAGCGAATAATCACACATGAGTATTTAAAGTTTTTGATCCCAAAGTTTATTTCCATTCAAAGACCCAATATCCAAATCAATGCAATGAATATACATAAAGTAATGATGAATGTGTGCGTCCAGTACAGCCAAAAGTTAATTTGTGCGTCTAGAATAGCCAAAATTTAGAACATTACCAAAAGTCTCGGGAAGGAGAGGAGCTGCTGGTGATGGCACGGGTGGATAGCGAGGCGCTTAGGTCGCACGGGCCATACGGCCCGTGCTTCGACTCCAACTGTGAGTTACTGAGTGAGTTCCTGAGTGCGTCCGTGTTGAGTACCAATTGCATCTACACCGTGCCATTATATAGGTAAGAGGAACCAGGATGTTTTCGTCCAAGAGGAAGGGGAAAGGAAGGGGAAGAGGAAGGTTAGGCGTTCTTGAAAGTGAAAAGGTGCAAATCCCAAGGCATAGTCTGTCACAGCTGGCTATTCTGAGACGTCACACAACAACATATTTATGCATATTTTGGAAATGGAAATCTTCCATTTCCGGATCACTACACAATGATAATATAAAATGTCTGAGTTCTGATGCAAACACGTTTGCGCATACATTCGTATTGTGCGCTTTGCAAGCCTTTTCGCATACTATTCATGAATTTTCCTTTTCGATCGATTATCTGATTGATAAAAACGGACTCAAAAAGGTAACGGTGAATTCGTCTGTTCTCACAGCTAATATGATTTCGGTGACTTTTAAGTTGCTGCAATTTGTAATCAATTATTTTCTTAGATCATTCATCATTTCCTTCTCTGAAAGCATAGAATCCTTGACTGATGGTGATTATTAGGATGAATCCCACAATTTACCTTGGAGGCCACTCGTGATAGATATGGGGTATGCGAATTTTACATATCGATTTTTATTGCTTTTTTAAAGAAACGATTCTAGTCATATTTTTATGAATTTACCTGATTTTATTTCATCTCTTGATCATTGATGCACTGAGATATTTCCTGCAAAATTTCCGGAGGTTGGAAGTCTACTTCAACAATAATGTTGAGAACAATTGTATGGTGCGGTAATGATATCAGAATTTCCTTTACTATAAAAATTCTATGTGACGCTCGCTTTTCTAGTTATTTGAAGTGGTGATGCTCTTTTCATAGTCCAAAGAGGGAAACTTGAAAACTCAATTCTTGCACTGGATGGCGTTGGACTAATTGTATCCATTCTCCCGTTTCAAGACGATGCTGCTTGAGTGCCGTGTTATCTATTGAGTGCATAGACTTCTCTAACGGTCTCAGGGGTTGTCTGTGCATTCTATTATTTCCTGTGGGGAGGTAAAACTGCGGTCAGACACGGAGCGACACATCTTTAAAGCTATTCCGAGCGAAACATGATAGTGGGCAGTAATAATATTCTCAGCCATGCGTTCCTCTCACATATTATCCAAGCGTGGAATAGGTTCTCCCTAGTTCGGTGCCTCTGGTTGTTCAGGTTTCAACCGAGATGACTCATTCCCGGAATAGATAAGGAAATTCTCTTTATACTGTTCCTGAGTTCGAATAGCCCTTTTGGATTGGTCGATTTGGGACACCGGGTAAAGGTCCTTTTAAAGGCCGCTCGCCGTAAGAATGTGTTAGACTGGGTGTTCTTTGGAGTGCGGTTTGAGAACCATCCCGTGGAATTTCTCCCCCATGAAAAGAGAAGTGTTTTCCGCTGCAGGTTGATGCTCGGGCGGATGATAAGCCGTGCCGCGTGAACACTCCACCATCCGGCGAGTGCGTCTGAAGTGCCCGCTTTCTTCGATTTATCTCTAAAATATTCTCAAGAGTGACTCCTTCCCTCACTTATGCTTAAGATAAGACACGAGTCACTGCGCCGATGTTATTCGAAGCACCTCTTTCTCTCCTTCGGTGTTATTGAGTTGTCCTAAAAGTCGTAATGATATTGGGTTGGAGCCCTTACTTGAAACATCTTTCGGAATCTGTTGCGGGTTTAAAAATAGATACTTCAGAATTCCCAAGTTGATAGATTTTTTATGTAGTGGTGTGGTGTTAAGATAAAAAATCGTTGGTGACCCTCGTTTTGATTTTATTTCTATGGTATACTGATCTCATCAGTAATAAATTATCTTTTGTTGAGGTGGGTGCTACTTTTATTGATCTTTTGTTGAGTAGAGTGCCACTTTTATTGAAATTTTATCCTACGAATTTTAACTTCACTAACATAAGTAAATAAGTAGCCTGAATTGGTAGTGAGTTTTTTTTGTGTATACTTGAATTCCTGTAACAGTGATGATAAATAGTAGGTCAAAATATTTATCTACATAAAACTGTTTCATTCTCTATAAAATATTTTAAAAAATTTCTCTAAGTATATATTATAACTTCAAAATAATTATTTGTTTCGTCATGCAAATAGTCAATAGTACTAACATGTGAAAATATAGAGAATTTTTTCTCGAACCTAATGACGTATATGTATACATAATAACATACAATAATTACATATATTTCAATGTATTTTATGGAATTTCCAAATACCCTCTATGTATAAATCAACCATAATGAACTGTTTTGTATATTTTGACTCTTAATTCATATTCATCAGTGAGTTTAATGAGTAATGACACAGTAAACATTTAGATGGATCTCAAAAGAAGTTTTGGCGGAGAAACTTCATAAAAGTAAAATTTCTCGTACACCACCTCTATCTGCGCGATTTTTCTTTATAAAATTTAGCAACAATTTTTACTGTGCAAACAATTGTTGCGATGAGTTTTTTTACCATGAGTTTTCCAGAACATTAAAAGTGAATTAACGGAACGGTTGCAGAGCGTTAGCTAAATCCACTCACCGATTTTCTTTTGATGCAGTGGTGTATAATTTACGGTGAATGATCCATTAGTTCGTGCTTGCTGTTGAATAAAATTTATTGAGGAATCATTTATTCAAAGCCGATGCATTTTTAATCTAGGAGGCCACGCTGATTTATATTTTATGACGGTTGCATATTTTATGAATCTCAAACATAGTTCAATCCCTTAGCTTTTGTTGGTTATTTAATGGATCCTAACAGCCCAGACTATTTATGCTTGCAAAAGGGAATAAGGTGTTACTGTGTTGACTGTATTTTGAGTAATCGCAGCGGTATCGTGGTTTCCATTTGAACCGAACTCATAGAAACTGGATTTGTTGTTTGAATTCTGCTAACATATTTCGGATATTATTAATTTATTGGACACTTTACGATCCATAACTTTTAATAAAATGGATTAATCGATTTTTAGTAGATTATTTTTTCACGTAAATTTCGCTGGTGATGTGTTATTTTAATGGAAGTAAAAGGTTGATTGAATTTCTCACCTAGGTTTTCTAGGCTTGTTCAATTTCACTCGTTTGATCAATTATACGAAATTAGATCTTAATTGATCTAACTGTTAATAAGGCATCCTATTCCATAAAATATGGTCGTTCAGCTCTTTAATTGAAGAGTTGGTAAATATAACAATGCGAACAGATTTAGATTAAAAGAAAATTTTACATAAGCGGGAAAAACGTAGAATAGGCTACCGAAAATAATGAGATTAAAGAGAACGCTAAAAATAATATAGTTTGGATTGTATTTTCGAAAGTTAAATAAATTGAGAGTTCAGGAAACTCCATGGAATTTGTCGAATCAAAATTACTATTTCAAAACATTTATGATTGCAATTTTTAAAAATGATTAAAAATCTAAAAACTATTGAAAACCAATTAAATTCATTGATTAACAAAACAAATGTACACCCAACTGTCACAATTTATTTGGAATAGTCACAAACGCAATGAATAAGTGATTGATCTATTATCTATCCATAATACCGGGTGCACTAGCACTAATTGAGTACATTTTATCAACTTATAACAAATTTTTAGCTCAGTTGTTTTGAAGTAAAACAATATGAGGAACACAAGAAGTATCCATTCATTCGAGATCATTGGTGATTGCGAATACCAATAATTGGTCGCACTCACATCCCAATGTGACCACTGATACATATGTTACATGTGTAAAATTATTTGTGGTAGTGAGAAGATCTCCCCAAACGGTCACCGCCAGACGGGTAAACACCCAGCTGTGCCCGGCAGCCTCCAAGGTATTCGGCCATAGCGTTGCAGTCCCAGCGACCAACCCATTAAAAAGACCAAGGTATCCTTCCTTTCAGAACCTTGCAGAAGTTTGCGTTGTCTATAATCTCTTAAATTTTAGTAGTATAAACAATTTGCTTCCTGCAAACAGTTAGGAAGTTATCTGGCTTCTTTATCACAAAACTGTAAGTTTTGTACACTAAAAAAACAATGTGTCTTTGCCGTTCAACAATTTGATTTTAGGCGCAAAAAACGGGTATTTTTTTCGAAAAAGAATTGATTACAAGAAATACTAAGGAGTCGAAGATTTCTGATAGTAAATGGTTCGACGTAGAAATAAACGGTCTCTCTTACACGTTTTCCTGCTTTGAAATTGGTTTCTCCGTTTGGACGATAGGGCTCCTAAAATTCGGGTGTCTTGTTTTTTTTTAAACTGACAGCGGCTGACTCAGACACCACCTTACCTACCGCGCCTCAACCCTTCCACAAGGCTTGTAATGTTACCTCTCTCCCTCCCCAACGCCAACCGTCTGGGCTCCTGCCTTGCCTTCTTCCCTTCAGCTATTTTGATTCCATTAAGTCTTTCATTTACTCGAGACTTGTAGTACAACGCATTTCCCCCACCCCATCACTCTTTCGCAAACACAGCCTCTCCTGGAGTCTTACGGTGTTCATCATAGATCTTTCCATCCTCCCACCCAGTCTAACTCTGTGTTAAAAGTAGCCACGTTGCACATATTCATTACGCACAATCGTTTTTTCGCGAAGATGGCCCCGGGCGATTGGTCTTTCAGCTTCATTTAAAATTAAAACATTGTTCCGTTGTACGTTTATTCTTTCTTTTAATCCGGTTTGATCGGAGTACCCGAAAAAAAATCGTCAGATATTTTTCAAACGTTGTCAATTTGAGAGAGGATATTGTCGCTATAAGAATAATTGGCGCTATAAACGGCCAATGAATATTTTCCTGATGATCAATTTCCCTTTGGACCAATAAGACAACAACCAATGCAAATTTGGTGGCAATTATTTCTATTAAGGTTTCCTCAAATATTTTTAAAAATTTTATATTACTCATTGAAACGAAATCCTTAGTTTCATTGCCTTTAATGTGATTGCCACAGTATTTTGATGGAGAGAGTGGTAAATAAAAAGCTTGGAGTTATGGAGTTCAATGAGCCCCGGGTTCGAATACGGGGTGCGGACTTCATCAGCCCGAACAGAAATCCTTGCAGAGCGAGGTGGCTCAGTCACCACCAGTCTGATTTTCGAATTCTATTCATGTGTGACTTATTGTTAGCCTGGCTTTAAGCTAAAAGCGCACATTTCTAATTAACTTTTGGGCCGATGGGACGAGTTAGAATATTCGTATTTGATCTGATAAATAAATGCATGGCTGTTAAAACTCAAAGGAAAGGTGGGAATCGCGATAAGAAAGTGAGTACGTAGCTCAAATGAGTTTTCTGAATATTAAAAATGCAAAAAATAGATTGACGTAAATGAAAGCAACATTATTTTAGTTAGATTTCAGATTTCTGTCAAAGGAAATTATTGCCAGTCGAGTGACATTGGGGAGATTCGGAAAAATGCAAATAACTCTTCCTTTTTTTATCCGCTAGGCCTAGGCTTCATCCTATTCCTATTTTCTTGATAAATTTGAATTCCTCGTATTCCCTCCATTTGATATCTACTGCCTGATACAATCCCATAGCATTTCTGATTTCCTTTCTTTTCCTCCAAACGTATCAAGCGTGACCTTTGACCTCTACTCAGAGGATAGAGGGCTCAAAACTCTCAAGTGCTGCAGGAGTAGAAAAGGCGATTCCTTCCTCCTCACAGTCTCATTAAATTTTTATATCAGCAGTTTTTGAAACCTAAGCATTATTACATCCCGGTTAATTAAAATGCTCAAGTCGATTTTTTTTGTACCAAATGAATTAACTGTTTCGATAGTAGTTGGGGTAAATAAGTTCAATTTTTTATTAAAAACGGATCAGGGAATCACTATAATATTTCCATTTAATGACGATAAGGTTCTATAGAATATTCTTGAAGGGCATCATATCCAAGTACCACGGAATTTGTTTATGAATTCATCGAGGACACAGTACTTCCTGGGTAAATATAACGGTAATAAACAAGTGACGATTCGGACTGTGAAACATCTTACAAAGGAGTGTAGTAACGAATATGGCTTCTTTTCTATCACTGTTCTTGTACTACTGAAAGGCAATTTGTACTTCTGTACTGAATTTTGTCATCCCTAGGTTGCTTTTATTCCCAACTAGGGAAATATCTTCTTCTCTTTCAATGTATATGTATCCAAATACACAGATTGATTGAACTAAATAGATTGTATAACAATATGTTGTTGCAATCACTCTCTCAAGTTTATCGGGAGTTTGGTTTGGATAGGTGAGGGTAGAGCTCTCTCGAGACTAATCCACGGGTTTGTTAAATAAAATGTTTTGGGTAGCGGGCCAGATTCTTTCCCTGTGTCAGCGCACACGTACAGGATTTTGTTTGGGGGTGACCTAAGGCTTCACCCGCGACTTGAATCTTGTACCCCTCTATTAGCAGGCAAGTACTTTGCCTGCCAGGGTATCCCGGTCCCGTTTGTTGTTTTAACAGAGAAAAATATCGTGGCACCACATTCACCAGTAGTTCGTAAGGTTAAAATTGATACCAACATGAAGACTGAAGCCAAAAACTTCTTGTCAGTGGTCATAGATTTTTACCTTTTTTATACCCTGACGTTGAAACGGAAGGAGTATCTTTTACTTTGAGCAACCGGTGTCACATTCTTGTGTCCAAACCTAGAGCCATAGTGACCACTGTGATGTAATGTTATAGGTAAACTCTCCGCCATGCCATCCGTCATTGTCGGAAACCCTTTTGCCCACACTGAAGTCTTGGGTTACGAGTTGGAAAAGAAATTCCTTGATTCTCACAGCTGAGGAGTTCTTCATTTCAAGATCTTACTTCTTGGAGGGCTACCGAACGTCAAGCGTGCTGCCCGCCGAAGTCTTTTTCTATCTCCAGGCAGGCATCTTTTGCTAACTTAGCGTTTTACTTTGCATTTCACAGGGAGACAATCACTTCTCTTCAAATATGTATAACTGAAAGTACACATTATTCCTTTTTAGCCTCTTGAGTTAAAATTATAGCTTCACATGTCTAATATATTCGATTATATTTTCCAATTATTATAAACGATTTAGAAAAAGATTAATGTTGTGAATAAAATCATGGATTCAGTTTTGAATGGGAAAAATTGAACTTTATTTGCTGAACTGTGAATAGAAATTTCTTTGTTATTTTCTTTTTTCTAACGTATTAGCTCGATTATGGTTTAAATCCCTGTCAAAGTAAACAACTATATCTTGTGGAATAATCGCCTTAAGAGTTCACTAGTCAGTTATCGTGTAAAGATTAATCTTTGTCTGCTTTCTTCTGACGGGTAATTACAGTCATTGGATTGGAGAAGTCATTTACGTTACCTACGACAAAACCAGTCATCCTCATTACCTAGCGGAAAATAAAATAATGATTTATAATCCGTTGACCACATTTGCTACGACTTTTCATTAAATAACCACTATAATGAAATTTATATTCCCTTTAAAGCTTTTGACACTGAATTAATACCTTCACAATGCAAATGTAACGAAAAAATATGAGAAATGTAATAATTATTCGGTTTACCATGACTAATCGAGAGAAATCTCTTTCATCTTTTCACGAATTTCGTCAGAGCGGTTTTAGACTAATATATAATTCTCTGTTGTCGCAAGTATTAAATTCCATGATTACCCAAGAGAGTGTAAAAAGCCAGGGATTACAGATTTTTCGTCTTTGCATAAAAATTGATTTGATTACTCGTTGATATGGTTTTCCTAAAATTCCGTTTTGACGATTTCACCATCGAGGACAAGTTTAATTTATCATTGTTTTAAATGCTCAAATTAAATAACAAGTGGAATTAGATGAATTATATTATAAATTCCACCAACTTAGATACTTGCAACCGTAATAAAAAGCAGGCATAAAAGCTTTATGAAGAAGATATTTGTTGTGCCGGAGAAATATTTCTCTTAAATTTCTCTAAATGATTCACGAGGACAGAAGGTCTTTTCAATTTGCTTGATATATACAGGCAGCGAATACTATATGCGATATTATACATACAGATATTTTACGTCCTATTTGTAAATCATAAAGAGAGCAATCACAAATATTCACTGTGTATATAATTTCAGAGATATCGACTGCCTGCCTTCATGACAACCAGAGGGACCGAACTTTCCCGAAACGAGTTTGGTTTAACAATTGAAGTTCATGTAATTATGAGAAAGACTGCATGCAAATGTCATGCATACTCTTTGGACATAGTTCGTACATTTTATTACAATAATAAGTATAAATTTTGAAGTTGTTTCGGGTTTCCCACCGGGTGAGGTTTACAGGTTGAGGCTTACCAGGTGAGGTGAGGTTTACCCGAAACAACTTCAACATCATCATACGCCGGGAAAACCTCAGATCTTCCTTTATTGGTATAAGTATTGTTCAAATAAGCTGAACTTAAAATCACTGTTCGCGAAAATTCGGTGCCTTTAATTATGGAAATTAAAACTGAAAGTTATAACGAATAAATTTGCAACAAATGTCTCTGGGAAGCAGTTCACCACATCATTTGAGGCAGGCTTGCAGGGGAGTGGGAAATACGGAGACGGAGTCAAGAAATGTGAGGAAAGAGTGGAGGAGGGGACACTTGAATCGCTCAATCGGTGGCGCCGCTGCCGCACATATAGTAGCAACATCTTTTCCGCTTCTATTCCGACCGCACCACTCTCCGCTCCCCCTGAAAGAAAAAACTACCGCGCCCTCTACACCTCTACAAGGAGCGTATTGCCTCGGGGTCCAGAGACGGGCCCGTCCCCGACCCACCCTCCCCTGGTCCCGGCAATGGGACCCTTTTCCTGCACAGTCGATTTCATCGCGAGACACTTCACGCAAAATGGGGTGCCCGGGGCGGTGCGATATGTGAGGAACGGCGGGGAGGGTTTGGGCGGGCGGCGGGGAAAAAAATTGCGTGGGTCTCTGTGTGCTTCCGCGTGGCTGGTGGCGGGCTTTGGGAAATCGGGGGAAGAGGGTGAAGCGAGAGGGGGGGGGGGGCAAAATGGGCTCTTATTGAGAATGCGGGGTTGGAAGGAGAGAGAGAAAGAAAGACTGTTGGCTTGAAGACTTTTTTTGCGGTGGGGTGAGTGGGAGAGAAAAAAAGCCTCGAGGTCTTATATACGTGAAATAAAGACGAAAAGAAATCTCGGAATACGAGCGGGAGATTGCGAAAAACCACGTCGATGTCTCTCCGCGCGAATATCGGCGTTTATGTGAAAAATTAAATTTTTCTTTTTTTAATTTACAAAAACCAGGATTAGGTATTTTCGCATAATACCCACCTAATGAATTTGATTTCCCAGTTAAGAGGGATAACCGTGGGTTATTGCCGAAGAAATCATCTTAAATCCCCGAAAATGATGACTTATTGAATGTGTGAGGCTGCCGTGGTTGGTGAAAGAACGATATGGAATTCAATCGGACAATTAGAATGGCTGAAAGGTCTTCGAGAAAAGTATGAAAGAGAATAATGGTTGCACGTATTTCCTAAATGCTGTATAATTATTCCTATAACCTTAGAATTCCGATATTTGATTCAGCATATTTTTGCGAGGATGAATGCATTTTTACATAAAAATATGCATTGACCTATGCGTAGCGATATTAGAGGATAGTTAATGTTTTCACAATGTGATCAATGATAAATTTCAAATAAGCCCAAAGTTCAATTTAGTTAAAACAAATATTGTTTCCGCGCTAGACTGAAATCGTGACTGACACTTCTAATGATGGAGTGGATTCAATACGAGTGAAACAGTCATGGCTTTAAGAAGCATTGAGGCGTTTTAGAAGGGCCAAGAGTCACGAAGGCTATGAACTAAAAAAATTTGTTTTGGTGGAGGTACTCATAAATCTCACTAGGACATTCTATTCGTGAGGAAAGGTTTTTTTTAAGTTTTTAGATAGCTTTATATGAGCACAGGGGTATGTTTGACTGATAAAACTGATAATATTTAAAGAGAACAATGCCTTAAAAATATTCTCTATGATTATAATTTCAGAGCTGTTTAATTGTAGGTCGGCATGGTGTCAAATGAAACTGCAAGATAAAAATTTTAATTTTTTTTTGTGCAATGTGCTAAAGCCCGCTAGTGGAAGTGATAGGTAGGTACTGTGGGGTGTTGTAAAAAATTATGGGCGCAATACCTTACCTTAAGTTGTTTACATGAAAGGACTCAAACTAGCCAAACAGGCAAAATCAGGGGCTAAATGTCATTTCAAACTTTATAATTGTGGTGGAAATACTAGCTTTGCGGCCTAGAGAGAAGTGAGATGAGTAAGCTTTCGAGGTAGAATTCACTGCCCTAAACTTCCATCTCATGTAATCTTTGTTCTAAAGTAATTGGAATTGGTTGCAAGATTGTTGGAAAATATTCCAGGTATGGGAATGGAAATGCCCTTGGGTCTCAACATAGGAAACAGTGTTTCGAGCAAGCACGAAAAATACTCGAGTTATACCCAGCCAAGCTTTCATCAGTTACTGACATGATGGATATTTTTCTTTTACGTTTCAAGCTCATGCAGGAAATTTTATATGAGGCTGATCGATCACTTGATGAACTGCAGTTTCTGGACGCAAAAGTTAAATCCTCAGCATAAAACTTCAAATAAATTTACTGTTTTCATTGCATAAATGTTTGCCTATGGACCAATGTTCTAACTATTAATTTCACTATCCCGCGTATTTCATAGAGGAACCCATTAAATGAAATAGAAATAGTAATGGCAATTGTAATAAATCCCAGTGGAATGCCTACGAAAAATCAGCCTCACTGAAATCACAGTTACAGCGTTTCATATTTACGGGATGAATCTTGAAAATAGTGCTGGAATTTATCCAGAAGTGTTACTGGATATATATAATTTCTTGTTGCTCAACAAGATGGTACAATTACTTAGTTTTCCTTGAATATTTTCATTAAAATTTACGCTTTCATTTCTTTTAACTTTTACAATATCGTGTATCTCTTTTGTCTTGAGGAATTGATGGAACTTTTACGTACTATCTGTTACATAAATGTTTAAAATCGAGTAAATGAGGCACGAAGAAATGTTTGTCGTTTCGTCTCATCCGACTTCAGTGCTATGTGTATCAAGACTTGCTTTTTTAATTTTAGGTAAAGTTGATAATTTTGATTATTTTAACGGAGACATACCGTCGAAGCGAGAAAAAATGTCCGTGTTTTCGGCAATAAACTTTCCTTCACCGAATAGACCGATTCCTACAACCCTGACCAATGTCAACGGAATACCATAGCCACATTACGATAGCGATTTTATATTGGTGAGTTCAATATTTTGGTCTCAAGATGCGCCAGTATTTTTGAGGAGTAGTCAGTGATCTTTTTCATTTACTTGTTAAACCATAATTTGTTGTCTGCTATAGATGGAATTAAGATAACCACCAATTTATAACTCGGATAACTACCCGGCGCAGGTTTTTTACCTGAATCTGTTCCTATCTCTTCATAGTATACTGGATTGATAATACTCATAGGCCATTTCCCCTCAATTCCACAAATAATTAGTCAGAAAGGCCTCAGATTTTGACCATAATTTTTTAATATCTGTATATTCACCTCAGACAGTCCGCTTTTAAATATAAACTGTGTGAATTTATGCGAATTTTAATTTTTTTACTTAAAAAAAAGTGCCTTTTATCATAAAATTCCTAATATACCCATTATCATAGAGCCCTTATTTTTGTCCCATTCTTGTGGTAAGACTTAGAATAAACCTGCGGTACTTTGGCGGGACACTGCATCATGAAATACACGAGATACAGTTGTAGCTCATTATCAGTGCAATTAATTTTTACTTACCTCATATGCAACATTTTTTAAACTCAGAGAGAGACTTAGACTCCTCTCTACCCCAGAAAACACTTGTCAAAAACACAATTAAACATATTGTATGGGCTACAACTTTATCCCGCGCGAGTGCCGTAGGATTAAGGTATTAATTTGCTTATTTAAATTCCATCTTTGGAGTTTAAAATGTTGGCTGCCAATTGTGACCGGGTGAAATGAATGTGTTCGAGAAGCTTCTAGTTTCGTCTACGGAGGGCGAACGTTTTTTTATCACAGGGGAGTGGAATAGACGACACTGTCACCCACATCTATATTCAACCATGTATATAACACGCACCACATGACTTAAAAATCCCCCTAATGCCGCCTCACACAATCCCGTCAACTGGACCAAACCTCTCCACACCTTTTCACCCACCCGATTCGCCAGCCGGCGTCCGAATCTACCGTATGGATGGCCCGGGGGTGTATTCCTGTACGAACCACCCTGGCTCACCCTTCAAAGCTTAACGAGGTGGTTTGCTCGTGGTTGGGTATTCATGCGGGTCCTGAACCACACCCCCCTGGGCTTCGAGAGGCCACGGCGCGGCGGGACAAGAAGTGGTGGGAGAATTTTTTTTTATTTCGACGAGCCACTGATGGAGTGGGAGAAATTATTGCATTTTTTACCTTTTTTTATAAGTACGCTCTCGAGAGCAGAGAGCCCCCTATGGAGCCGACGCCCACTCAATTCGTCCTCGCGGCAAGTCCAGCTCTGTAGCACCCTCTGCCACACACCGCTCCCTCGCCCTGGCCTCTCCTCGCCACTTAGCGCCTCTCTCCTTGAAGCGTCTCTTTGCCGACCTACCGCAACTGATGCAGCCGCGACGGATAGTCGCCAGACGGTGGCCAAGTTGTCCTCTGTTTGATGCATACATGCTGCCTGCTTTCTCTTTTGGACACATTCTACATCAAAATACTACCACTTTCTTTTCTGTCGCGACAACGGGTTTATGTATTAGGCTACAACTGTACCCCATATATTCGTGATGCTGTATCCTGCGCAATTGCCGCAGTGTCAAGCAAAATCTCACCTCTAGAATGGGACAAATAACGAATTTTGTGATAATAGGAACTTTTTAGAGTAAAAAATTAAAATTCACATATATGCACACAATTTCTATTGAAAAAAGGATAAAAATTCAGTTTAAGGTTAGTATACTGATATTTAAAAATTCTGGTGCTGTAGATGGTTAGGAACACTGAAATCGGCGATCGACTTTAACAGCAGCAATTTGTTTTGATTTTATGAGTTAATTGATTAATAATATGTCACAGGAATCGTTATGTAAAAAAACGTAAAAGAAATATTTTTCACCGAATAATTGAGGCGGATTGTTCATGATCTTCTGAAATATGCACACCAACGTATCTATCCTCCAATGGCTGTTGAAAAATTCGGTGATCAACACGAGATTTTCACAATTAGAAGAGGATAGCTTCTTTGAGACGAAAAGATAATACCAAGCAAATTTCATACTTTGGAAAAGTTAAAAGTTTTGGAATTTAAATCGCCCAAGTCAACATACCACAGAATTGCTATACTGAGGTCATACTCGCTCGCCTCCATAGGCGCTGGATTTCGGCGCATCGCAAATCGTTATTGTGAAAATAACATGGGGTTTCATGATTGTATACATTGTAAGCCGTCTCAATGTGTGTATGTGATGGGGAATGTTAGGGCACCATATAAGGGTGGCTATTGGAAGGGGTGCCTTCACTTCTGGTGGGCGAGTTTTCTGTTTCATTGACCATAAGTATGATATTTGGTTAACTTTTACTTTATCTTAATTTGGGGGACTTCGATTTCAGCTTTCAGTATTTCGGATGGTACGTTAACTCGAGATCTCTTCATTGTAGAGCAAGGTTGTGGCGAAGCTGGATTTCTCTTCACCCTTCTTCCTTTACTTTTCCCATGAGGAAAAAATTAACTAATCTGACGGTCACCTTTTCCTATTACTTCTGCCACTAACCATTGACAATTAGTTTCAAGGTCAGCTGTCAGTATTAGAATTCTAGTTAAATATCTCATCATACCTTATTCTAAAATATATTTAATGAAACTCTTTAATAAATGCAAAGGAGAGCCACCCTTCCGGACAAAACCGAGGAATTCGATGGGTAGACCGCAATTCGATGGAAGAACCCGAACTTACACCACTTTTTTGGTGTAGTTTCATTGTGCTCACTTTATTAACGGTTGCCTATGCTAATAGTAATGCTACCAATATATGAAACGCTTTATATGAACTTGAGGATAAATTTTCCAGGAGCGTTCGAAATCCATCATTTATTACGCTCACCGAGACAAGAATTCGTATGAAAGTATCCGCCGAGTGTAATTCAAGGCAATACGCTTTCAAGTATAAGAAAAGGGTGACGATGTACAAGCGCCCCTGACCATGTAATAATTCACTTTCTATGCATCAATCATCCAAACCCATGTCACCTCCTTTCAGCTTGGCTCCCACTTGAAGGACATTCTCCTTTGAGGTCATATTTCATCTTCTCACAATGAGGAATATATTCCTGGGATGGCCTCTCTTCGAAGCTTTACTCTTCCTCTCCCGACTCTTCAGAAATAAGCCTCCACAATTGGCTCCCTCTGGGGACAAGAAGACTCGCTCCTCCACGTTACTCGCACGCATGAGGCAGCAAACAGCGGCACCTCAGGGTCTGCCAAGTTTCCAAACCTACAACTAAAGGGGTGAAATATAAAATGAGGACCCTAGAGGCTAAGGAGTACAAGTGCAATTTTTATAATTTGGTAGATAAGTGAAGATAATGGCTGGCGGGGAACATAATATTGTTGTGACATAGGGATACAGGTTTAACACTGATAAGTATGCATGCATTGACCCAGTGATTCAATTGTATCCCTCTGCCACAACAATATTTTGTACCCCACCAACCATTATCTGCTCTTATCTCTGGAACTATAAAAAATGCACTGATACCCCTTGGCTTCTAGGGTTCTCAAATACAGCATCTTAATACATAAATTATTGCTAGTATTTACTATCGCTAACTGGTGATTTAAACGTATAATATTAGGGCAATAACCATCACCTAATCGGTGTCAATTAAAGTGTCACGGTCACTATATAATGGCGACATCATACCCAATAATAAATCCGATAAAAGTATCATGATGTATCGGATGATATATATTTATAACGGATATTTCTCGGGCAGTGCTTTATAATGGATGAAATGCCTCGACATGTACACGGCCGCGATTTTTCATTACTTTTATCGGGTATATTAAAATAAATCATACCGATGTTGTGTTATGTCATACCGATGTACCAAAACTTTTGTCATGAAACCATGTGCCACCAATGGCCCTAGTTCAATTCACGATTCCCGATGCAGTTAAGCATTGCGATATTTCGATACATCGCAATAGTCCATCCCCTCTCACACCTCGAAACTTCATCCAAATCCTTTTCCTTGTTAGTGTATTCGCTGAGAAACCAACCATCAAAAGGCACACACACCCACGGTGGGCGTGTCGTGTCAACGGCCGGCGGGGGAAAAGGGTCTCCCTGCGCGGGATGGAACTTTGATGGAGGCGATGGGTTAAGGTGAGGTGGGCCATGTTTTGGGGTGGGTGGATATTTGTGTGGCCCCTGTTTTGATAGGCGCTGACCCGTGGGGGCGAATTGGGGGAAATGTCGGAAGGGTTCGGCGGGCGGACCCCGGGGATAATCCGCGGTCCGAAATGGAGTTGATTGACGCGTGAAAGGGTGTTTGGTGTGGTCTCTCCTCTCCGGTGACTATCCCCTGATGTCCCCTTGCATCGCTGCTGGGCAAGACCGCCTGAGGCTTCTTTCTTATCCTCCGTAGAATGCTCTCAAGACGGTGCTCTTAAAGAGGTCCGTTCATGCCTGCGCGATCCAAGACAAATATTATAAAAAGGGGATATAATATACCGGGTGTTTCTGAATGAATATCGGGGCTTTAACGTTTTCTAGCATTTATTACACTCAACTTACGGCTATAAATCATGCATAAAATATAAGAGCTACTTAAACAATTTTATATGATTGCCTACAAATGTTTATTGCGTGATCTATTCGTCATATGGCACACATTAAGACGAAATGCGAGCTCCTCCCAAGCGTGTCTCGAGTCATTGTTGCAACAGATGCTTCAATCATGTTTCATTAATTCGGAAAGGCCAGCTTGCAGTGGAAGCACGGATTTTATTATCACCTGGAGAATCACCACCGAACTTAGCACGGAACACACGTTACACAATAACTACAAATTCCATCTTTGCAAACTGTAAGGCACAAAAATCTTACTGTTCATTAGTCATCTTCGCTACTAGCGATTTCTAACAGATGGCGGCAGAAAAAGTGACTGCACATGCACATTGTTTCCAAAAAGCAAAACTGTTTGAATCGCTCTTTTATTTGATGTAACATTTATAGCTTTAAGTTTAGTGGAATAAATATTGTAAAGCGTGAAAATCCCGATATTCATTTAGCAACAGCCGGTTGTGTATACTATATTATATAGTTTTTATAATGGGACTGCATAGAGGAGGCCCAATTCCTTTCCGAAGAAGATTAATTTCTGTTGCTAATTCGATTGCATTTTTATCGGGTTTCAAAGATGTTCGCGTCACAGTGATGAGAGCAATGCGATCCACTTTTTTGAAATATTTTTCAGTATAGTTTTTGAAAATTCGAGGAAAAGCATTGAAGAATTATGAAATTGATAAATAACATCATCATGAATGTAAATTTCGGTTGACATCCCAACTAATGACTTGTCTCCCCGTGAAACTCGGATCATTTTGTCACTCAGCGACTCATGTGTCGACTTTTGTAAACCCATTAAAATGTGAAATGGGTGACAACTCATATAGAGGCATACTTAAGGATCCTATTTTGTAGCCTTCGTGCCAAATACTTTTAGCCTCTATAATTCAAAAAAGTAAGGTTCCCGTCATGGACGGAATATCTCGAAATTAAATGGCAAATAACTGCGAAATCATGCAAAGACCAGATGATGTCGCACCGTCATGATATATTTATAATTTTGCACGACCGGTTTCGTTATATATAAACATAAATGCAGATAGAACTTGAAACAAAGAGGCAGGAACTGTGCCATCGCCCTTTTTTGTGTTCCTGTCTCTTTGTTTCGACTACTATTTTTTGTTTTATTTATGTTTGAATATTCACTTAAGGTGAATTCCACAGACTATTCAATATTCAATGCAATATTTTAAAAAATTAAAATAATAGTGTAGGTAAATTGGATAATTTTAAAGCCGACATTTTTCAATGTACACCTTTTCCAATTATTTGAACCGAAGATAACGCTTTTTCAAAGTATCAAACAGAGCATGAAATAATTCATTACGTGGGATTATTGATTTGACTTCATTCATATTACTAGTGCACTAATCACTCTTAAAGTAGTACAGTAACTTGCTTGCATTTTATATTTCCTATCTTACAGTTTTTTGTTTATATTAATTTTTACTAGCATAAAAAAACATTTTATATGCTTAGAAAAGTTCATCACGTAAACCTGCAAAAAAAATGCGGATTTTCGAAAACAAATTTCTTGCAAGTACCTCACGGAAAGCTTATATATATATTATATAGTTATTTAATATTTACAATGATAAGAAAGTAATTTGATATTTACAATGATAAGAAAGTTATTTAATATTTACAATGGTAAGAAAGTTATTTAATATTTTTCTAAAAATAAACACTCTATTTTTCTTTCGAAGTGTCTTTTGCAACGACCGATGTATTTATTGAGCTAATTTTTAACGTAACAAACTTTTGAATGACTCCAAACTATACACATTGAGCTCTTCGTGTTTCTTACCTTCGTGACAGGTCCCTTGTTTAGTATCATCCATATCCCTTGACATTTCGGTCTGTTTTCATAATTTGGTCTAAATTTTGTCTGTTAATTGGTGTTGCATCTTTTCGTACACATTTTGCATTATTTTTTAATTTTGTTCAAAATTGAACATTGAATTTTGTTTATTTCTTAATATTCTTGGATATTATGCCTACTATCCCTATTGATGAAAGGTCATGCAGTGAAAGTACTCCACTCCAAAATGACCACAAGATTTGAGCCCAATTTTTTTGTTCGACTTGAGTCTTTGGAGATCCTAAATCGTCGATTTTGAATCATTAATAATGTGTCATGGGCCTAACCTGTGCCTTTAAATACAGAACCATTAACATTTTTTCTCTTTAAAGAATGTATCAATATAGGAACATCTTACCATAGCCAGGAATATTCGCTTGACCTATGAAAATAAGTTTTCCTGGTCACATATTTGGAATTTGTATGCAGTTATGCTAAATCAATCATGGATTCTATAATTTGGTGAATTAATGCATGTTTTATCGCATTTGCGTCTCGTGGCAGTTCATTAAAAGAATAAACAGCGCAATGTTTTTAAAATAGTGCTCTGCAGGACAAATGGTATTTATTCCGTCATAGATGAATTACATGCATTGCTTATTCCCAATTATGCGGTGTTCACGCATAACTGAGAAATGAATGTTTTTACTCCTGAAACATGCGGTCACCAAAATCCAATTATTAATTTGCCCAGACAACAGTGTAATTCCAATAAATACACCCATTAATTTCATAGTGAAGCGATTTGGAAATTAATACAAATGTTGTCGATTATTCACTCGCGAGTTCTACTGTGAAATATTGTGTTAGGATTTTTTGACGATACTTAAATTATAATTTGCGACAAGGTTGATTCACGTGCTGCGTTTCATATGCGGATGGTGGATATAGGTATTTACTGGGGCATAAAAGGTGCGTGGAATGAAAACTGATGATTCACTTATGGGGAATTATATCGTGCATGTAGAGAACAGAAAAAAATTTCTGTGCTGGCGTCATATATTTACTCCGAAAAACAGCATGGCTGGAATTGAATTTTATATCGTAAATTTAACAAATCTCGCATTCGTCTATAAATTCTACCTTTAATTAATTTTATCCTACTTTATCCTCGAAATAAAACTATACATAATGATCAATTGGGTGTATTTGTTAATACTAGCCATTAGATTTCAAATGGAAAAGTGGCATCTTCTATCATGAGCAGATATATTTTCTAAAATTGGAATATGTTACGGTTCTTTCACATTATATGTTGTATACAAGTCCTTACGATTTTTGATATTTTTTCTTTATTTTCACAGCACCCATGCGTTATGTATTTCTGTAAGAATTTCCTTTAGAATTTCTTTTTCAACAGTCACATCTGAGACTTAATTTTATAATCCCCTGGAAGTAAAGTACATCCTATATCGACACTTTGACCGTGTGAATGAATATATGGTATATTAGTTATCTCATTAGATTATTTTGTTATATCTACCTACACATGAAATATTATTATTGTTCCGAATTCTGAAGTCAAGGCTGTAATTTTTTTCGCTGCCATTTTACATTTTAAACGTACAACAGACATATTAATTTAGCTATAAAAATATGTAAACTATGGTCAATAAAACTATTTATAACTTTTACCATGCACTATGCATAATTCTTGCTTGAATGATGCATAGGAAGCCAACTCTTGATTTATCTGTCTGGAGATTAATGTGGGAGAAAAGTCTTAGCAGAGGGACATTTACCACCAAAAATGTGGTTTGCTAAACAAGTAACGTTATCGATGGAAAAGAACCGCAAAAACAGGCGTTCGAGCGTGTTTGGCAGAACGGTGGGGTTATTTCTGGTGTGGAAATTAACCTTCATGCATTTGGTAAATGGGTTGGTATTTAGTCTTTCTTGCCGTTAAAAAAATGGGATTAGAATAGGAGCCCATTTCGACTTAATTCTCACTATTTTTACCAAGGTTTTTCCGTTTTATCGTCTCTCGCCTATATTTCGCGATTGACAGTTTTCGGCCACATAACGGATTCAATTCATGGACTACAAGGCAAGTAAGGCGTGACTAGGCAGTCTTAGAGGCGAAAAAGATTTTAATTTCAATATTTCATTATTCATTAATGCCAATTGATACCATCCCAAGATCTTATTCGCTGATTCGCCGTCTACGATATCCAACCGATTTTTAGGTCAGATATGCCATTTTTTTATTGCGATAGGAATTCACGATATAACGTGTACAAATTCAAACGCCAGGGTAAGTTATGCAGCTTTGACAAATATATTGCCGCTACGGCTAGTTAATTCTAAAATAAAATGTCAGATGTTTTCTGTTTTTTTAAGTGAATCAGATGTGATTTTTTTTAATTTATAGAATTTATGACATTTTTCCTGAGAAATAATGGATGAACATTTTTTTATTCATGTTGGACTAATTTCCATCTTACTGCGCAATCATTACTCATCCTTAGCGTACATTCAATTTTTATTTAGTTTTGCTCAATCAAGCCACAGTCCAAATGATGAGTAAAGAAAAATCAATCGCTATGCTCCCGTAAACTTGATTATATAACAAAATAATGTATCAATAATTTTTAAATATCGAAAATACATTGTGAAAATAGCTTGATATCACGGGAGACATCGAAAATACCCACTGGCCGAATAAAAGTTATCTTGACCGCTGCCCAATCGATTCTGGGAAGGAGTAAGGTATGAATAGCTAAGGTCAGAGATTGACTCCCTTAGAAGAAAATTTTAAGCAGCTGAGATTCTATCTACACTGCTGATCAGAACAAGGCACGCAAATGGCAGGGGGCGAAGTTGAGGAGGAAGTTCGATGAAAAATCAGATATTGGGGGAAATAACCGTGAATTCATGTGCCTTGGTTTTATCGCTGGTTTTCTGTGTCAATCTTAAGGAGAAAGCAAAAACTCTAAAACGTGTTTTGTTTTTTATCACGAAACTTATCGAGTATTACGGTTGACCTATTTGGTGTTTTTCTATGGAGCGTAATAGGAAACTTAGGGGTGAATGTAAACATATTCTTGATCTGTGAATGGGAAATAATGACACGAATTTTGCAGTTCATAACAAAATAAAAAGAAATAAATAAATATTTCAGTTTATATTCTTTCACACGGATTATGTACATTCCGATCATTGTGTGCCAAACTATTACCTTATCAATTCCGTTTTTTGGCCCAAACGCTAGCATAAAATTGCACGGCTTCGTTATTTTGCCAATTTCGTGAAAAGTTATTGCTTCGTTTTAATCGAGATAGTGTCAATAAATTACCGTTATGCGATCAATTCTGGGAGTGCAGTGGTCACGGGTAGTGATAGCATGGTGCCGATTATAATGAAATACCTTACTTTACTGAGTAAGCTAAATGACAAGATCAGTTGAAAATAAAAGAAAACTTTTCTTACATCGGATAATGAATTTAATATAGGTAGACAAAAATATCCATGCCCAGCGGTTCGCCATTTTGCTAGTGAAAGCATGATATTTGTCGAGAATTATGGCAAAATCATACTTTATATTTTTCCAAAAAATCAATAAAAATTCTATAAGAATAGCGTGAATTCAACGAATTGCCTATATATAAAAGACTTAATTATGTCAAATCTATATTCATATGTTTGGACCTTGACGTTTTTTTAGGTAAAATTATCGACATTAAATATTGAAACTGAAATGCATACCTATCCAGAAGAGTTGTGGCAACCGTTCGAAGATGAAACTTAGTACATGTTTTTCGGTAAAAAATAATATAAATTGAAATGATTTCTCTGGATTTCTCTTGTTATTAAGATTTTTGAGCCGTAGCATACACTAATATAGGGTACATTATTAATAAAGGGTTTAACCGTGGGTGGATAACTACTCGTACATGGTTTTACCACACTGTTTGTCGACAGTATGCACCTACTTCCTTCCAAATATCTAATCAACAATTAAATCTGAAATTTGATCGTCGAACAGTGGTTGCTTGGATAACGGGAAAACAAAATCCGTACGAGGTAATGCGGGGAATCGAACTTTTGGCGCAGCAAAAGCTTGATGAATGCGCGAATCTTAAAATTGCATTTTTTTGCGTTTTGCTTGCGTGATGCTTTTCTCCCTTGCATTCCCGCAGCATCAAGTCGCCACCCTGATTTTTATCCCATTTCCATATCCCGCCCCCCAGTACGTGTCTCTGCTTCGGTCACCCGTTCGACCAATCAGCCCTCGCAGATTTGAATGGTGCAAACTAACCGATACAGAAAAAGAAACGGCAGCCTGTTCAACGTTGACTTTTTATGCTTATTTCGTATTTTTTCCCCTTTCCAAGCCGTGTGATACCCTCGTTTCACATTGCTTAGAGCGAACACGCGTTTGTGTTGGCCATGCTTCAGAGCTTGCAGCATGTATGCATGTAAAATAAGAAAGGGATGTGATTACTTGACGAATTCGATTGTACCTCGATGTGCCGGGGTACTGTCGTTATTGAAGTGGATGATTTGGTTCCGGTATGCGCAATTCACGAATGAAAAAAAATTATAAGGTCTAGAAAATCGATGAGCTGTCACATCTTCAGTTGCAAGAGGGCTGTGAAAATTCAACCGTGGTGGATTTCGAAAGGCTATTCATGGAAACTGAACTTAGTCAGCGCATCCATCTGGTCCGAATTCAAACCATCCATTGAAAATTGTAGGACAAAAAGAGCCAAGTAGAAAAAAACGCACAACTCTAAATAGTTTTGAGCCTATTTCCTCTGAAAATCCCATTCTCTCTTTATTATACTCTTTGAACATCGTGGCCCACTGTGATGAGCAGTGAGCTCAGCCCTGTTGTAGATATTTAAAGATGAACATTTAGCTTATTTCATCGTCTATTCATCTATCATGAACTGGTAGAATGCTGTGCCAACTCTTCTGTCACATCTTTCTAGGTTTGTTTTCTACTAAAAATTGCATCAATGTATGGATTTGAATGAAATCAATATGAGTCATGCAATTTAGGTCCACGTAATAAAAGAGGATATATTTTTTTATCCAAGGTAAATTCTCTAACTAACTAGTTTCTTATCATTTTTGCTGCCAACTGTAGTCACGTATTTATATAGAAGCGCATTGCAGAGAAAAAAAACAATGCAATTTTAGTTTTGAGACAAAGTATCTCTATGATGGGGTGGTATTATGAGGTCGTATGAAAAATATAAGTGTACGTCAAAGTAAAAGTAAAATGTATGTAAAGTGCCATCCGATGGCAAAGAAAATATGTAAACCTAGAAATAAAGCTGAGTATTGCGTTTTTTTCTCATGAGAAATGGATTCTTCAACATAATGAATTAAATTAATAATCCTAATCATAAGTGGTTCTTACAGATTGGAATGTGGTGTTTTCATAATGTTTTAAAAAACACATTTTCATTAGCAATCCTACAAATATACTGGAGTGAGTTTTTCATTCTCATTCCTTTGCTGAAACATCTCTTTACTTCAGGACCTAGAGTGTGATTTCGACTGGAAACCGGCTGTCAAAATTTCCTATACAGAATAAATATGTTTTCTAAGTTAATACTATACCAAGGTCAAATCACAAAATAGACGCATAGGCAATAAAATACATGGAATGAAATGTGTGGCTAGAAATACTTTTTCCTCTGTGAGTAAAAAAGCAGCTGCATATTCAATGTATTTCTTGAATTCTTTGTTGTTTTACATTAATATGCTAGTATATAAATTATTAGGAATATATTCGCTTGGATGTGAAAGATTTTTTGTCTTCGATTGCACATTTGGAAATATCTACTGGTTTTTGTTTTCTGTAACTTAGCCAAATTCCCGTCGAATTACACCAATAAAGTAACCATCCATCCCTTTTTCCGTTTTTTTCCTTCTTTTACATCCGCTTCTCCGTTATCCTGATCTCATTTCGTCCTTCCCCTCCTTTCCTCTTCCGAAGTCTCTCTTCTTCCTTGCCCAAGCAGAAAGAAAGTACGATCATCCCATTCCCATCCCTTAACTGTCCTTACCCCCTTTACCCTTTGCCTACTCAGCCTCCTCATTCTGCTCTGACCGCTTTTTTTCTTAAATTGCGTCAGTTCATGCTGTATTATTTCTCTCCATTTTTTTATTTTATTTCTGACTATTCAGCGAGCAATCAAGGAGTATTTACCTATTTTTTCTAGATTGTCACTAATTACAACCTTCCTAAGCTCTACTAATGCTGGAGGTGCAGAGTAAAATGAAAACGTATTATTTTCTCAATCTAATTCCTGCATTCACTTTAATCTCAACTTTCCATTTCAGTGATTGTTTGTTTCATATCCTTTTGTAATTTTTCATCTATCATACTGATATTACTGATCATGTTAAGTTCATTAGGATATTTCATTAGAAGTGGCCATCCGTTTGTATTATTAGTCTTTTTCATCACTTCCTTCCTTAACAAAAATCCTCGGCGTAAGATAAACACTCGAAAAGGGTCATATGTGTAACTACTGCCATTTTTCCTCGATAATTAAATGATTGTTGGTCGTCGGTCTTCGACAGTCAAAATAATGTCGTCTTCCGTTAGTTAACCAACGGTAGGTTGTTATTATGTCTTTCGTTATCGATAATCCACAGATCATTAGTCAAAGAAATTAAGTAACCTACGATTGTCATCGAAATTGGATGTCATCAATGATGAGGAAAACTATGTCTAGGATAGAGGAAAAAGAAGATAGCCACTATCAGGGGTGAGATCGAAAAAGTCATAATTGTGCATCTGAATGAATCCCACTCGGTCTGTTTAGGGCAACTAGGGAGCTCCTTCCGTTTATACCCTAAGACCCTAGATAACTTCTCTCGCCGAGACCACTCGGGAACCCCTCACTTCTCCGATCCTGTCGCTGTCGTTATCCTAAAACCCCTGTTCCTGGGAAGACTCCACCCGCCCAACCATACTCTTCGCTGACTCCCGCCGGAGTCTCATCCCTTCCCCTCCGACTCCCAAGCGCCTTGTAACGCTAACACCCTCTGATCTATTGGAGAGGATTACCACGTACGATGACTGCACTCTGGTGAAAAGTTCCTAAGAAGATGGGAGTTTTGAAGTTGAAAAATTAAATTTTTTGTGAACTTTGGACAGGGTTAGAAGGCTCAAATGATTATTTCATCCCTAACAGTTTTTTTTCTTTTTAAAGTAACGTAGATATTTTATGCATCGAACTTTTTTACTTTTTCCTCGATAAGCAAGGAGGTGCGCGCAAGTCATCCAATTTTACCTACTCCATTACTTTACGAGGATGTGGAAGGTGGCGGTGAAACTTTTTTAACCGGTATATCAGAGTTAATGTGTGGAGTCGGAGGCTTCAGATAAAGTTAGCACTTTTAGAGGTGAGTGTCACATTCTATTTTTTTGCGAATTTGTTCTCCATGCTCCATCTCAAGTATTTCTGTTGGTAATAGAGAAATGGCGAAAGGCGAAAGCCATTTCTCGTGCTTTTAATCGGAGGATATATGTTCTGGTTGAATTATTGTAGCTCTTTAAAAGCTGAAGCTTACTGATATCAATTTCACGTTAAAACACGGAGTAGAAATGCAGCAATGGACTTAATCCGAGACTGACTATTGTGGATATCGGGTGGATAGACTAAATGACAAGAAAGATCTTAATTTCTGTATTTATATTTATTTAATTTTAGATTTATGCTTTCCCTAGTGAATATTTTTCTCGGTAGAATATTAGTTTTTAATCCTTATATCTTCTACCCTATGAGTGTTAATAGTATGAGTGTATTGAATTTCTTCGACGGTAACTAATACACGATAGCTTAGGTTGAAAACTTTGACTTGGAAACTGGACAATGGTTTATTTCCACATAAAAATAAGACTAATGGCTCCGAATTTCATCTAATCGTCTAATAATTGCTGTAATAGCTAAGGAACATGGGTAGTATCAAGATCTGTTTAATGACTTTAACTAGCGAAGCTCCATAAAGTTATGTCCATTGCAGGAAATTATTTCCTTTTTCTAGTTATGCAAATTCCATCGCCGCCAAGGAGTATGAGTCACGATCATCACTACATTTATCTAGCTCACAAAAAGGAAGATATCATTCATTGTGATATACAACACCTTTTGATGTATGTAAGGCATAAACTGATCGATGCGAAAACGTAAGCGCCCACTAGTTTTATTTTCAAAGTCAAGGTTATCATGTGCGGCCAATGCACGTTCTTCTGACGACCGTGATTTTATGACTCGATCCCAGAAAATGCGGTAGTATTACCGATAAAAACAAGGAGCTATCTACAATTTCTAACCCCCTGTACATCTCATTGTCTTCACCAGCTCCCATCTGCTTGAGAACCGGCTCGCCCGTAGAGGTCTTTGCATCAGAGAATGGCCGTAACATCCCAAAACCCTCCGTCGTAAACTTCCGCATTCGTCACGATGAACAGTCCCCCATCTTCCCAGGACTGAATATCTTTTTCCTCCTCCACGGAAAGCGTCCTTCCGTTCCTTCTCTCTCCTAAGGGCCATATCTTCCTTTGCGATGTCCGCTTATCTGCAGGACTCCTTTGGAGAGAGGGCTGTAGGTTCGAGATGGTGCTGGAGGGTGGAGAATATTCTTCTCCTCGGCCCGTCCTAGCTTCGGGGACAGCAGGAGTGCCCTTCCCTTTGAATCGAGGAGTCCAGCGTCTTCTGCGCCTAGGACTTTCTGAGACCACCCCCTCCTGTTCCAAAGTCGCCCCTCTTGAAGAGGTTCTTCGCCCCGCTCCTCTGTACCATTCGGTCCACGCGCTTGTGTGATCCTCTTAGTCGCAGGGGTCGACAGGGTGGAGACGAAGTTGTCGAGGCACAAGTTCTCTTCTAGCATGGCCTGGACATGGGTGTGTGTATGAATGTACACATAGGTTTGTTGGGCGTGTACACATTAGGTATTAGGTGGTGTAAATCGGGCTTAACTCTCTTGGAACCTTCACTGTGTGGTCTATTTTATTAACTTTCCGAGGGAATAACGACGAAAAATTAATTTTATGTCATTTTGAGACAATTTCTTGCTGTTTTTGTCAACTATTTCCTATTTTTATTACTTTTTCCGGATTTTTAGAAATTTCCGCTGATTTTACGTTAAACAAGCAAAAAGGGATATCATATGCTGACTATAATTTATTATTTAATGGTAGATACGATGAAAGATGTATTTAAGCAAAATATTAAAGATGAAAATAATCTGCTGAATCCCATCAGATAGTTAGATGTTGCCACACTATCGACTTAAATGGCGTTAGAACAAGTGTAGAATAAAATCCAAGGTTAGCCAAAGACAAAACAGGAAACGTTTACGTAACGAACTTTTGATCATATGAAAGCTAAAATTCGTTTAATTTCATCGTGAAAATTTTTACAATGTTATTTGATATGATTCTATATCATCCCTATGATTTTATTCTGTTTTCCGTGATTTCTTCAAATTATTGTTTATTAATTATAAATATAATTGCCAAGAAAAATCCTCGTTGTTACCACAAAAGTAAAAGATATTGATTGTCGTAAAAAGAATATCGTTATTTGAATTAATGAAAATCTAAGTGGTATTCTAATTTAGAGGGGCAAGATTTATTACTTAAGCATGGGGTAAAGTGCTAAATCTTTTCCCTCTGCTCTGAAAACTTTCTCTGAAAAAGTAAGTTGGTATTTAAAAAAGAATGTGGAAATGAGAGTTTCGTTGAATTTTCCCTCCCACACTCCTTTTCCTTCCTTGAAATTGATCGAGAATAGTGACTAACATAAGATATTGGTAATAACGAAAATGCTATGAGAGATAGGTTAGTAAGAGGTAGAAAGTGATACGAAAAAATATTACTCCTGAAAATATTTAACTAAAGTTGCTGCTAATTGGCAGAAATGAAATTACAATGTACATGGCCGATTATTATAGGAATTAAAGTCTCCAAAATCGGTTTTTCGGCTAGCTTGGCAACCATCTTCGGGGAGGAGAATGTGTCTGAACCTGTGCGAGGGGAGGGTAAAACAATTTCTCTTCCTCGATGAAGGTTGTCTAGCCAGCCGAAAAACTAATTTCGGAGACTTAAAATCCTATTTTCATTGTGTTTTGGACACGCAATGAAAGATAGGTAAGTGATGGAAACTGATACGAAAAAAATGATCTCTCCTGAAAATATCGTTGGAATGTGGACACTTCCTTCCTTCTTTCGAAGACGCGTAAGTAGGTGTGCCCAGTCGAAGGAGCCGCGAGTGTGTGGGACGAGGGAAAGACCCCGTGACCCTCCACTCGCAAACGGAGACGTGACGGCTGCGGTGCATGTAGCACGCCTCCCCGCGTTCCATCACGCCCCCGTGCACGTCACCTGTTCCGAATCACCCGTTTGGAAATTAATCTTTCGAGAAGCCTGTCCACGTCAGACACTCGCCCCGCCATATCAGCCTGTCGTGGGAAGGCGCGTGTTTGTGAATGCGAGCGGGTTAATCTTCGAAGGGAGGAAGTCTCCACATTTTAAAAGCCACGTGGTAATATACTTAGGAGTGAACTGTTTTTTCGTATCCAAGGCTTTCTCTTACTGAAGTATGTTTGGTGCCATATTATTTTTCAGGAGTACTTTATTTTTGTTGAAAGTGTCGAAAAGTTTCACCTTTGAGTGTACATGCTGAAACGAAAAAAAACAAACAAACAAAGAAAACCTTTCCTCTTGCAATATTCCCTCTCGCACCTTTATTAACACGGGTATTCTCTGGATCTTGGACGATTTTTGTAGCATATTTAATAAAAATCTTCAATATATTTTCTCACTCTGGAATACCACACGGCTTTTCTTAAATTTAAATAACGATTGTTCTTCTATGCATACCTACCTATCATGCCTTTATCTGTTCGGGAGAGTCAGTATATCCCCAGGTGATTTAAGATTAAATGATAATAATAATAATGAACGGAGCATCACCCTTGGGATATATTCGCTTCAATACAACTAAAATAGTGTTGGGAACCAATAATTCCTATGCATAATAAATAATATTCGGATCTGAGAAAAACATGGTCACCCCTTTCCATGGAAAAGACGTTTTCGACTTGAAACTCTCAGTTCACTGCGCTGCTCACGTGTCCTCAGACTACTCATATCCGATTCGAAAATGCCTCAGCAAGCTTTCACTCGAGTTCATTCAGACATGTTCTGGTGAAAGGATGTTACTGTCATGGCGCCTAAGCTTCTTGGTATAAATGGGCTCACTTTGACTTCATAATTCTATTCCTTCATGACCATTTAGATATGATCTCATCTCTTGAAACATTGTAATCGGCAGCCTGACAGAAAATCGCATGAAATATTATCACGCCTAAATGTATATTTGTTTTTTCATCACAACTCACTGATGAAATTATGCAAACTGTCTATGTAAAGTTCCTTTACTTACAAGTTCAAACGATGACTAAAAAGCTTGTTTATCTCCTTTTGTTACATCCACATTATTTCACACGCAATCTTAGTGTGATTTGAAAATAGATCCTGGACATCCACCGTTATTTGACATCTATTCCTTCATGACCAGATAGATATGATCTCATCTCTTGAAAAATTGAATTCGGCAGTTGATTCAGACTCCGTTGTATTTTTGGGTACAATTTATTAAGCAAAGCTTTAGTTCCATTGCAGGTATGGACAGGCAAATGATGTAACTCTAACTTTCATGCAGTGGTGGATCTAAGGGGGCTATATGGAAATCCAATTTACACTAGATATAATAGTCATTTTTGTTCGGACCCGCAATACTTCTGGGAGTTTACCCTATACTTAGCCCCTCCTTGTCCCTATCCTGGATCCACTACTGCTTTCAAGTGGGAGAAGACTAAATCAATTCGGAAATTGGACGGTTTTACGAAAATTATATCTTCATCCAATTAGAACATAATAAATTCTTAGTCTCCCTCATTTTCTTGTGCCAAAAAATATTTTTGCCGTTGATTTTATAAATTTTAATGCACAAAAAAAAATATATTTTTTGCGTTGAACGTATAGCTTTTATTTAACGGATACAATCTTGCTAGCGTCATCATTTTTTTATTTCACTCCTTTATTTTCCTCTCGTCATAAACTAGGGTTGGAATTTTATGGTTTCCTCAGCCACATATTCTCCCGGAAGAATGGTTTTCACATACCACACACACTGTTCGGGATTAAAGCTATAGCTTTTTCTTTCCTTCGGTGAGTAAAAAATATTCTTGGTGAAATAGGAACGCTTAGTTATAAATGGGGAAGTTTAGCGTGAAAACCTCGAGGATAATGCGTTTAGCTCCACCTCCTTGTTGAATGTTTTGAGGAAGGGAGGCGTTGGATGAGTTGGAGGGTGGCCGAACGCATCTGTCGCGGGTGGAGAAGTCTATGGCCCATGAGCGTAGAGGGACGTGGGCGTAGGAATTTCAAGCGGGGTTGGAAATGAGGGGAACAGCTGAGGATGGGGTGAAGTTCGGGCGTGGAAAAGGAAGGGGTAAAATGGGCGCTAATGTATATAAGCCCTGTGAGGGAAACGTGGAAGAAAAAAATTAGGGTGCAAGGTGTTTTTGGGGGACAGCGGAGAGGAAGGCGGGGGACAGATGAAGGCGGCTTGCGAACAGCAGCAATTGTCACTTTACTGAAACGAAAGGGGGCGTGTGCTCCAGAGCATGGGTGGAAGGCGTAAGACGCGGGAAGTCGGGTCCGACGACCGCTGGAGGGCTGGCGCGTAGCCCGCTATGTCCCCCAGGGAGTGGCCGTGACAGGTCAGGGGCGTTTCTCTCACATAACTGTGCCCTCGCGAGCCCTCTCACAATACTGCCTAATTTGTGTCTTGTCAAGAGAAAGTTAAACAAGCCGAAATGACGGCATGTATGGCCGTGTCCTCGAGTAGGGATATAGTACACGCGTGAGTGTCTGTTCATAACCCCTATGGGGATAAATTCAACTTGCTCGAAAATACCTCTGCCGTATATGAGATGGGTACATATTCTCTAATTTGATACCTTAATTTTGCCGTCTAGAGTATTACGGAGGAATATTTAACGGGGAAGGTGTGCATTTTAAGACTATTTGAACCTTTCATTGTTATTAATTTTTGAGAAACCTCCTTGAACAGGCAGTGAAAAATTAAAGTATTTTGCCTTTCAGCCTGTATAAACTAATTGGCTTAATTAATAATTGATAAATGCGTTGAATAAAAATGTTAGGAATTGGATATGAGTATCGCACGTCTTCTGTCTTATGCACTGCCCTTTGCAAATCAAATATTTTTCGTTTTAGTATCCGATTTTAGGTACAGACTTAGTTATTTTTAGTAAGAATCCAAAGATAGGTTTTATATTTGCCTAGGTAGTCAGCATATATTCGATGCCAAAACATAACAAAAATTTGCTCCCGTGTAGCTGTTATTCATAATGAAATATGCGATGGATGGGATTGTTATAATTTATCCTTTATTTTACCTTCTTTGCGTATGCAACTACACGATGTTACTGACCTTTTCTTAATTTTTACGCTAATATATTCCATATAAATTATTTTCTTGGCACATATCTGGACTTATTTTTGCGGAAATTGTTGGATTTTAAAATGGAATTGATCCTTGTCCCTATTATGAAATATGAGTTTTTTTTAATTTCACTTTTCTCTCTTATGATTATTTTGTTTTAAGAAATCACTTTTCTCGCATCGTTTTCTTTTTCAAATAATGATAGTATCAACTATAGAATACCCATTTCTCTTATGAGAACTATTTTTATTTTTAATGCCATTCCTAGATTGTTTTCAATAGAATCTGCAAAGGTAACCGTGGATTTTTTGCTATTAATTTAAATTTTAGTGTGTAACCATCATAGATATCCTTGACCTTCTTAAAACCAGACAGTCTTCGTATCTTGATAGAATTTAGCGGAACCAGAAAAAGTAGCGCTAGTTGTATGAAAGCAGGCTGAGCGTTACATAATTAAGGATTCATTTTTCCTCTTTCTGCAACTCATTGAAGCAAAATGTGTCGAAGGGGCCGATAAACGCTCTGGAAATGCTGTTCTTGAACATAGCAACTTCTTACTTCACCTATGGCAAATCAATTCTTCCTTTTTAAACCGTCTAGGAGTTAATTTTGGGGTGCATAGAGTTGAAATGATGGCGAGAAAAATATTTCGACGTCTGTTGAGGGCAGGCCAGCTCGTTTTTTTACGCTGTGAATTTCCTGCTGGAAACATTTCCTCCCGCTCACTAAATTTAATAGAGCGTGAGCCAAGTATTCTCCTAAAAAATACTTAGTAGAGTGTGAGCGGAAGGTCTAGTTATTGGGCGGAAATGCCTTATTTATCATTTTACCATGAATTTTATCAATGGAACCTACTTATCAGCGTGAACTTAACTTATAAACTACGCTTTAAGACCTTTAAGAATCAAAACATTGCTAACGCGTTCATGATTTTTATTTTCAAGTTCCAATGTCACCTACGGCCTTGCCCAGTTTAAAAAGAGAGTATAGAATTATAATTATTAAATAGGCGACCTTTTACACCGTAACTCGGTAAAAGTGTCGTGAAACACAATTGAAGAAAACTTTCTCAATATTTATTTTCTTTTTACTAAAAACCGACCCAGGTATCGGGAACTGAGTGCCAAATACAAAATCGTACGGTGAGTAGGCATGTTTGCTATAAAGGATGGAAGTAGATAAGAAAATTTGAGAAATCAAATTTAATCTGTAGAGTTTTTATTTTTAAGAATGACGAGATGAGGTTGATTCATTTTGATGCTGTTTCGTGGAGCAGTGAGAGAAGCCACGTGAAGGACAGTTGGTTGCGACTATGATGATCGATGATTGTTGGAAGGTGAATTGGTGAATGAGAACTCATGTTCTCTGCATAAAATGTTTTGAGATTTTGTAATTTCAAACGGTTCAAAAACCCTGTTTTCCGAATATGGGCTAAAATTTAGATGACGTCGAATAGTTGTCCAAATACGGGCATTGTTTGGAAGGTCAATGAGAGACCACCAAAGGTGCATGAGTAACAGCTCACTTCCATGGGTACGGTTCTTTTTCATCTAGTAAACCTTTTTTGTCTCGAGATATGAAATTCCTCATAGAGAGATTCATTTAAAGATCCTACAGCTCTCCGAATGTGACCAGTTTCATTCGGAAATACTAAATAGCTCCCCAGTTCACTCTCCATCCGAACTTGGTGCACTCTCTGCGGCCAGGTGATCCTCCCTAAGTAGTTTTTTTTTCCAAATCCAACGTTCCCAATCTCATTGTCACGCCCACACTATTCGCTCGCCACACGGTCCTACCTTCACACCCTCTACCGTGGAGAGGGCCAACTGACAATGAGATGGTGACTCCGTCACGCGCGTTTGGGCAACTTAGCCACGCCCTCGCGATCATCTCCTCTCCCTTAGGCCTCCACCCTGCCTTCAATCCCCAGAATATCCGTATTCACAACACTATAAGTCATCCAGCCATCCTTTTTCCTCTAAAGGAGATCCCCATTCCACGGCTCCGCTGTCTTCCTTCACGCCCGATGTCGAGACACTGATTCAGATACCACACACATGGTTACCTTGAAGAAAACGGATATTGAGGAGCAAAACGAGGCTGTATGATCTTATATTCTTCATAAATTAAGAGATAATAGCTTGATCCTATGGATCGTTTAATTTTTTTTTAACAATACGATACCATGAATATATATTTACCCCTGCTTTTCTCACTAGTAAGTAAGTGACTTGTTGCCTTTCACTCATTGTACCTTTTATTTTTTAAACGATTTTCATTTTTCCTGGTGAATACTTCTGACGAATATTTCTCGGGCTCTCAGCTAGGTTAATGCTTATATATAAGCCGACGTTTCGGGAGACGACTTGTCTCCCATCCTCAAGGCTGTGTTACTTTATGGAAGTCCAATTTTACACTGAATTTATTTTATTTTTTTAAATTTATGAAATTTCATAATCATTATAAACTATAACTGATGTTATTTATGTAACATTGCTGACAGCATTTCATTTAAATAGAGTAATTTATCTCAAACAAAAGGTAAATGTAATGCTAGTAAGCAAGAGCTTACTTCTAGATAATTACCATTTGTTTTAAGACAATTGTATTTTTTTACTTTGCAACAGGAAGTACACATTTTATGATAGTTGTACCCATTTCACTCGAATTAATTTTTTACATTTAAATTAATTTTTAAAAATAAAAATTAATACTAAATTAGAACTTTCGTTTGAGCAGGCTTCAATTATAAAGCTAATATTGGTACCTAAATTTCATCGAGTAATCTTTTAGATTTTTTCTTTCCATTCTTTTTTATGGTTATTAATTTATCATAGAGACTATTCCCAGACAAAAGCCTTCGACCATAAAGCCTTTCCTTAGATAACTTATATCGCTAAATATAATTGCCCTTCATAATTGATACTTCTCAAATGCATCATGCGCTATTTGGAATTCGATAAGTCTCCAGGAAAGACGTCCTATCAGTAGATTGCGTTTTCTCTTGGTTCCGAGATATCACCAGAATACGCTCCAACCTCCCAATTCCCTCCCTCGCTGCACGTCGAATAATCCCTCGTATACATTCTCCCTTTAGGCCTCAGATGAAAAATGTACAAAGTACTCCCGCGGACTACGCCGGTAATACAGACTTTCGGCGGTATGGGTGGGGATATATGAGTGGGGCGAAGGTGGAGGTTTTTTTTCTTCTTCGGGCACGGGATAGCTCGAGGCTCAGAGAACTCAGCGCGAGCTTGCTTTTAAAGAAGCTTTTCTGCTGAAGGCGCTGTCCACTCAATGTCCTTTCGTTGCTTTCGTCCCCAAAAGAAGTAAAGGAGTCCGCGCGTAGCTCTTTTTCCAGGCTGTTTCCATGGAATAAGCCGAGATACGACCGGGGGTGTATGTGTGTGGAGGCTGGGGAAGGCTTGAGAGGGACGGAGGGTCCGAAGGGACAGCATATCCCTGCCCCTGAGACGCCGATCCCTTTATCAATTATGGTGTGTCGTCCTTACGTCCGCCGGAGAGGGATTTTATGTGAAGGGGGGGGGGGGGTCAGGTGGGCGGAGAGACAGATGGGGTGGGGTTGAGATGAGGAGAATTAAATGGAAAGAGAGGATGTGCTGTTAGTGCAAAAAAAGGGTACCATTTAATCCCTTCCTCATATCAAATCCTAATATGCCTCAATTCGAGTATTGCCAACACATAAATCGTATTGCAGCCCTTAAAGCCATTTTACACGGCGCACGGAACTGCGCAAGTTAAAACTGCTCTCATTTCTCAACATACGGTGTGGAATTGCGGTAATGCACGGACGAAATTAGAACAGGGGATATTTTCCCATCTCGCGTTCATGCATTCTCGCATGCATTCCAGTGATTCACCGCTATACACAAATTTTGACAGTGCCATCGCAGACAAGTCAGAATGTGCAATTACGTGTCCTGTGTAAAACCGACTTTAGATTGTCAAGCTACACCTATCCATTCCTCCCTATCAGAAGCAAGTTCTTTCCGTTATGAAACCTGTACTTAGCGATCACGAACAGTTCCACTGATTAATCGTCATTATGGGGGATATTATGCGATAATAATGATAATCCAAGATACTATGAAAACATTCTAAATTTAAGAATATTTTCTGTAAGTCTGCTCGTTTCAGGAAATGGGCACTACGTGAAAGTAGAATATCCTATAAAATCTAGGACTACCTCTTAAATTTCTACCTTAAATTTTTTCCCTTGTAATTCACATTGACAAGTAATTAAAAAAACCTTTTTCTCGTTTCTGAAAGAACAGCGGAGAAGTGGCATCATAGTGTATACAGTCACGACAGGTGCAGTGCTTTTTGTGTAGTAGACGTAAGCAGCGCGCCAAGCGGCGATCGAGTATAAATACAGTAAAACGCTTCGGTGCATTCTATAATTATTAATAATATGATATTAATTAATTAGAAAATGTAAGAACCAATATTTTTAGTGAACACGTGAGGCGGACGGTTTCCACTCTTTGGAAATGTGTAGACTCACGTCACAATCTTCCTACAGCTGTCGAAAAATTGGTAATCCTCGCGGAATCTTCGAAATTAAACGGTGATAACTATGTTGTGAAGACAATCGTTGAAAGAAGACAATCGTGGAAGGACTGGTGGAAGGGAAGAAGGGCAGGGGACAGCCCCGAATGAGTTACATAGGACAGGCTATAAAGGATTTATAAGAGACGAATACGTCGCTATGAAAAGGTTAGCGGACAGGAGAGGGGAATAATTTAATTATAATTTTATTTAATCCTACATTTTGATTTTACAGCTGAATAACAACATAACAGAGAGGATAATCAGGTGGTCTCCATGGTTACGGTATCAGAATTGAGCCACCATCAAATAACAAAAACGTATGCCAATTAAAGAAAATAATAATGCAGTAAATAATACATGAAGGTGATTTAAATAAATAACGTCAAAGTAAAGGCTCAATTACTTCGTGAGAGAAAGCCCAGTCTTTGGGAATGGAGAGCTGGGTCTAACCAATCTTAGGATTGTTGACTAATGATGATGATAATGACGATGATGAAATATGTAGCGACATTAAACCATAACCAGTAAAAATTTAACTTTGGAAAAGTTCACATATTTTCTTATGATATCTCCCAAACTAACATAACATAGAATTGCTTTTCTATAGGTACTTATATTCGCTCACCAACAGAGGTGCCGGACTCGGAGAATTGCAAGCCGACATAGGGAAAATTGTATGAGATGACGCGAATGTATAGACTGAAGTATTCCTGGGGACATTCGCTTCTCAGCGTCTTTCTTTTTATTCTTTCCCTTTTCGTCTTTGTCCACCATTCTCCCTTCCTGGCTTTCCCTCCTCCTCTCCAAGATCCTCTCTAATCCTGGCTTCTGGACCGTTCCTCAATCGATTGCAACGCGAAAACCCGATAGAAAAAAAACTAGCCAATACGCCCTTCGGCTGAACAGGGAACAGGCGTGGGGCTACCGAGGATGCCTGCCTCAGGGCCGAACCACCTTCAAGGAACGGTTAATGATCCGTTACCCCCTATGCAAAGCTCACCGTACTACTCGTCATATCCTGATGCTTTAACGCCAGGATAAAAAGTGAAAATGGAAACGATAGCGGAAGTCGGTAAATTGTAATTTTTCTGTCTATTTTTCTCGGGAAAATCATGTAATCGTTGCTAGACCATCGGTTCTGGCTCGTTGAGTGCGTAAATATTCCTACAGAAGTGATACAAATTCCATTTGGCTTGATGAGGTTCACGAATGCATGCGACCATGTTACAGCGACTGCGTTTAATCGATATATTCTCGTGATCGCTAATGGAGAGTTTGGCTTGTATATAAAAGCAGAAATATTCATTGCTGAGCAGATATATTTAGATTGATCATTTTTTGGAAAATGGGTATTTAAACTTTAATCAGTAAAATAAATTTATTTACGACTTTTACAAGTTTATTCATAGCACTTTTTAAGTAGTGCAGCTGTTCATTCGTCGTACTGTATGTAATGGTTTTTTTCTAGAAAATTTATTAAAAAGTTGGAAATAGTTGTAATAAAAAAGCAACGTGCATTTGCTCCAGTAAAATTTTGTCATCGGGTTTGAAATGGAGAATACCTTGCATTTTAGAGATTGTATAGAGAAAATGCATAAATATTGATAAGTACTGAGGGACGTGTTGCATACAATCCGAACGACTTGACTCTTAAGAGTTTGACTGGCTAACTTAAACATAATATACCAAAACATCCAGTTTTGATAAGTTATACATATATATAAATCAGTAGAGGAAGGAGAAAGACTATCGAACCATTGGAATATCGATTAAACTAAAATATTTCTCTGTCCAAATGAAGAAAGGTATATAATTTTCGTGACACTATTTCGAACAGCATGAAATATAGCATTTTAATTATTATGAAAGCAAATACATTTAGGCATGGAACATAACGAGACGGATTACTGAATCTCTTCTTACCTGAAGTCAGAATTTTTTTCTGTGGTGAGGGACGACTTCCTAATAAAATGTGAGTGGGAAAATATTTTTGCTAACCATGCACATCTTTCCCGAGATTCAATTTTTCAAGATTCATCGTCCTTAAGAAAATATCCTTTGCTTATTTTAGTGATGCAATTTGAGTGCGATCCATGTATTAGTTATGAGGTACTTGTTTTTACAATGCAGCAAAATTCTAAAACAATGTCGTTTCATGAAAAAAGCCCTCCAATCTGATATTGATATTTATTGATTTTCATTTAAAAGTTTCTTTTAAGTCTTCTGTTCAGTTATATTTACATCCTGTGAATAATATCGATATAAGCTTATTATTGATAAGTCACTATTAATTTTCACACGAAAATTTGAAACTAAAAATTTGAATGAACCAACACAACTAATGTGCCAATTTGACGCAATATTACTTCTTCATTTTAGCCCATTTTGCTGATGCAAATCGATTTCTCCGATAAGTTACCTTGTTACAATTTCTGTATAAAATCGATAGCCACCTATTACAACTGTGTTGCTTCCTTCACCGTTAAATTTGTCAGAACCGCACCAGTTTCACAAGAAGAGAGTCTTCTGCTTTCAAATGCAAGATGTTCCAACGCTTGTGGTGTGCTTTTTAAGTGACGGAAACAGTTTTGCTACTTGTGTAGCATATCCAATCGCCAGACGGTGAAATGATTCCGCGGGATTTCCTAGCTAGGGGCTGAAGGAAAACGTGCAGGGATTACTTATTCGCGGTATGACTCAGTTTTTATCCTCCATACGTGATTTTAAGCCATGCCGAATTTTCCTTCCCGTGGTTGGAGTGGTTCCAGCTCCCCTTGCAGGTGCTCTTTCTCACAAAACTAAGGCGAAGCGGAGCCCTTCCTTACATGAATGATTAAAACTTTTCCCCAGAAATTCATCCGGATCGTAACAGTAGATTTTCTTTCGTGCCGATAAAATATCCGAATGGATACTTTGTATGTTCTGAGGTGCCTGATATCTCTGATCGCCGTATGTGAGTATAAACGGAAATCCGTAGGTATCGAAATTCAGTATCCAACTCCGATAGTTTTTAGTTTTTAAGTTACATAAATGTCGTAGAATATAAGAGCTGAATGTATATATGTAGTGAGTGCAATGCTCAGTTATAAACTAAATTTACTTTGTGTGAATATCTGATCAATTAAATTATTTGCAAGATTGTCGGACGAGGTTATTTTTTCAACCAATATTATGCAGAACAGGAGATTCGCATTCCTATTGGTTGCAAAAATTTCGATTTAATAAGCGTGTTGAAAATTACGTTTTAAGTTTCTCGCTGAATCATTTGACGGCATTAAAAACGTTAAAATAGCTATAGTGTAATTTAAAATGGTTCATAAGTAAAAAATGAAGCTATTAACGAATGTCCATGTGCAAAATGCTCCGTACAGAAGGGACGTAAGAGTCTCTTGGGGCTCAGTCCAGCAGTCGTGCTAAGGAGAGAACTCAACCGTCTCAAAATGGTTAAACCTCTATCACTTATTTACCGGAGATTTTGGGCACAAAATGTGCGTCTTTTTTCGGAGATAATCTGTAATTACTTATCAAAGTTAAAGTTTTTCCTCCAATGAGTTGCAAAAAGGGCAAGTTATCTTAGAATCATGTTTATTTTAGATTAGATCTATTAAGGTATTAAGCTTTGTACTGAAAACGATTGCGTAGTTTTTAAACTCTTATTTTATGATGCAAAATTAGGCCAGCTTTGGTAATGTTCTGCTACATCAACGAATGATATTTTCATATTGCGATATTAGGCTTTCAGGCTGCTTAACGTTCGTGGGAAAAAAGTGCCTCTGTAACGTAGAACAAGAGTCCAAGGGTTACTTCATTTCCAGAAATTGCTTGTAGATTGATAAAATGCATTCTCATTTAATCTTATGGATGGTGTGTCTCGTTATCAGGACAAAAAATTTGTGAGGTTAAATTAAATGCTTCATTTTGGTGGGAAAAATAGTGATGATTGATAAAATATATGTTTAGTGGTAAATCAATTCTAGTATTGTAGTACATAGGCAATGCGAGGTTGCCTTTATTTTAATTGCGTACAATGTCCTTTCTGGTTTTGAAAAATGTACGTTAGAATATATGAGAGATACTCATTATGTAACGTAGTACATTACATGAAATTTAGCTATATCATGTGCTGTGGTAATATGTCTAACTTTGATATCTTGCGATCTCACACCTTCATTGAGAAAAAAATACGCTTAAAAACGTGAGGTGTTTCGATCTAAGTAATTCAGAGCTCTTTGTCAAGTGCACTCACCCGTTAAAGCTCGTGATAGGCACAAGATACGCTGATGCGCAAGTTGATAGCCATTGATGTAGGCCGGCGGAGTCGTACATGGGAAACCGCAGGTGACGCGGTGAAAGCAGCTTAGCCCCTATCCGAGTGTGTGGATGCCCTTGCTGCTGGGTCATGTGCTAACCACGCTCTGAACGTACCTCCTTGATAATAGTGACCGATATGTCGTCGACTGGTTTCATTCAGCTTGAATTTTCTACGAGGTTTTATCCTGTCGCGTTGCTTAGCCGCTGGCCGCACGGGAGTAGAGCGAATTTTAGCACCTAAGGGAGAGTTTCCTAAATCGCACCGCTTCCCATATCGCACCACCATCCTAGAAACCAATTTGTTATGCATGTATGCAATCTAATGGCTGCATTTGGAGCTTCCTGCATCACCAAGCACACGACACTTCAATTGTGGCCACCGGTATGGTGACAAGTCAGATGCGTAGGTATTAAGGAAAGAAGTGTCTCCTCTACTATTTCCATCGTCTTTTTACAAGAATATTGAGAACAAATAAGTTGTATTTAAATAGTTTTAGCTGCATATTATATTTTTGAAGTCTATTGTGTTTCATTTAGAGCTATTAACAGCGTGGTGGATCTTGTGTTTCGGCAGTGGAAATGATTTCTTATAAAATGGCGGTCACTCCTAAATCGCACCACGTCTCTCTATATCTGTGCGATGTAAGAAGTCTTAAAAAAGCTGCCTTGAAAAGAATTAATCCAAAGCATAAACACTTAAACAAAAGATTTGAAATTTTTTTTTCAATTATTGCAATTTTTTATCAAGCAAAAAAACTACATCTATTATCAATTTCACAGATATGACTTATTTACCTTTTATCGTTCCTTATGTTACAGGCATTTTAATACGCATGTTTGCTCTGTTGTGGGATCTAAAAATAACCTCGAAAAAGTTGCCTCTCTATTTCTCATTGTCGTTGAAACAACATCTCCAAATTGGCCTCCAGTGCAGTGGGGTGATTTGAGAAACCGGATGCTTTAATCGCACCGTTTGCAGAGGTTTCAAATTGAATTTTTATACATGTGTTCAACTTGGAATTGACTGTCTCCAAAAATAGTGAGAGAATTAGACATCCCTCCTCGCATTAATCAGCATCAAAAACATATATTGCTCCTCTTATTTTTTAGTTAATTGTTTTTTTTCCAAAATTGGTGCGATTTAGGCAACCTTCCCCTATGCAGTGCTCTCTCGAAATAAATTTCATTGTCTCATTACGGCCACCGTTACACTTAGAATCATAACGTATGTACGTAACGGCTTTTCTTTACCCTCTTTTGCAATAGAAAATATTTTTACTGTAAACTTTCACATATGTTGAGCGTAGAATATCAAGGAGAGTTATTTGGGTCCGAAGATGTAAATGTGATTTATCTATTTGCTTACCGTAGGCATAATTAATACCCAATAGGAAATAAAGATGTTGTGGTTGATTTTCCATTTTTACTTTTTGAATCACAGAATTGAATGATTTTTGAAAGTTTTTGAGACCCAATTAAGTTGGCACAAAATTGTTTTTGGGTAAAGATTTTTTAAAGTCCTCTTCTTTGTTATTCTATTTCCTCGTTAAGATAAATTGTCATGGAAATGAACTCCTCCGAAATTTATTAAATTGAAAGGACCCGCATTTGCATTTATCTATGTATGCCCGCTACAGTGAAATGACAAAAATGGTATTGGGTTATATCCGAGTGAATTTAGCTCATGTACGCGGATGAATCGGATATTGATCCAAATCAGTAAACTAATCTTTGCAAATACGATATGACAAAACTCTTGTTTATTCCTATCATTTTTTGTACAATTAATTTCTTGCTATTTTTTTACTTTATTACTGCAAAAAACGTGGTAATTATCTTTCATGTATCACTTTAATATAATCATATTTATTCATATCCCTGAAGATGTAAAAAAATGTATCGAAACGTTTGCAAAGAATGTTGAGTATCATTCGTAGACGCTAATCAGCATTCGATATTCGGGAATGTACGAGGGAGGTTTTTTTTCAACCTGCGATAGCTCAAAAAAACACCATAAAAGTGATAGGCAGGTACTGAGCAGGTAGGGCAATTGCGCGTCCTCCGCACCATACGCTCAAGTCCTTTCTGACCGTAAGTTGTTAAAGTTAGTAGCAATCTCATTAACTACACTGCCTCAATAGATTATCCCGCCAAGTGTGCACTGCGGAGAGACAGCCAGAAAACTCGCCGAATGGCTTCATCATTGACATGTCTTTGACATGACATGACATTTGTGCCGATAAAGGAGAATTTTTCTTTAATGCAATGTGGCTAGAGTGTGAAATAATGTGAAACATTACGTCCATTCCCATTCAAAGCAAAAAAAGAGACTTGCTGACTTCTGGAAGTTTTCTGATCCATTACAATACCCGTCATCTCACTGCCGATGCAGCCCAACTGCTCCTTGAGCAATTTCAATGAGACATTTCCGATCGCCCGCCATCCAATGCCGACATATTGCCGGGGGACTTCCACCTTTACGCTGAAATGAAGATGTGGCTAAATAGCAAGCGTTTTTAAACGGGCGATGAGCTTTAAAACAAAGGCATAATTCATTGGAAGTCCATGGCGGCAACATTCCAAGAAAAAGGTATACTAAAGCTTGGCCACAGGCACTACTAATTCCTCAATCGTCGAGGAGATTATGTCCAAAGGACGCCACAAGTGTGCTCAACATTCATCACTGAAAAACATTTTAATCATTCACTTCGTCTTCTGGTCATCACCCATTTAAGGTTGAAAAAATAAACGGTCATCGTAGTTATGATTGTTTGTCTAGTATCTGTGGTCAGTGTGATCGAGTATGACTCTCCCGATAAATGGGTATTAGGTCACCGCCATCCTCTCACCACGCTCTCGTGTTATCATTCCATTCAGAGCGGCGGGGACGGAGAGAGAGACCGCTGTTGAGGGAAGGGCATTGTATACTCCCTTATCACCAGAGCGAATCATTGAGGCTAGCGTGAGACTCTCTCCCTTTGGATTGCTCTAGTCCGCAGTGCCGCATTGTGACCTTCTCGAAGAGATACGGGTGGTGAGAGGCGTAGGGGGCCGCGATTGGAAATAAAAGGAATCTAGACGAACTCTTTGTGAAGCAAAATTCTTCGTAAGACGCTTTGTATCTATTACGCATATATCTTTTCCGCGCATGGGAATTTATTTCACCGCGGTATGAAACGTATGGGTCTGTCTCGTTTTATGGCGTCTTTCATTATCATCATCATCACTTGTCAGCAATCCTAATATTGTTTGGACGTAGCCTTCCATTCAATTATCCTATCAGCTATTATTTTCACACGTACGCATATCATTTCTTTTACATTCTTCTTTACTTGATACGTATATTTTATTCGAGGTCTTCCTTTTACATTCTTGACATCTACTTGTCCCTCGAAGATCGTTTTCATCAGGCAATCATGAGTCAAAATATGACCCACAAGGTTGTTCCGTTTTCTTAAAGCTATCATTAAGTTCCCTTTCTACTCTTCTTAGGACTTCCTCATTACTTACTCGTTTTTCACTAATGACCTGATATCGATATTAAATTTAACGATTCTGTTCATGGATGGAAAAAATGAGTTCATGAGTTCTAACTCCCTCAAGAGTCTGCGGGGATCAAGAGGCTGCTCTTAATTCGGGGACAAATCATGTCTTCGAGATTAAGTAATGTTAGGTGGAAAGTATTTTTTTGGGATTTAGGCATTAACTGTTTGCGGGTAGTATCGACCACAACGTAATAGTAGATTGGAACTCAATAAGAAGCGTGATCATTACAATAAAGGATAACCCAGTCGGTCACTACATATGTTGTCAACCACTGAGCATTTTACGGGTTTACAAAAGTCGCCACTCGCGCCGCTGACAGCGGAGTGATCCGAATTGGGTCATTCATTCACACCCAAAATCAGTAGTTAAGAAGATAATTCAGTAAATTCAGCATTGGAAGTAAATATTAATTCTACAAAAAAATTTTCCTCATTCGGGCATTTTTTCATACTTTAAAATGAAAAAATCAAAAGCTGCCGTCATATGTTAGATAAGTTAGTGACGTCATCAAATCCCTAGTTTATTGAGTCGCTCAGGGAAACCCAACCCTTGACGGAAAGAATCGCTCATCAGAGTGTTTATGAGACGCATGCGCGATGACTGAGGAATAGCTATGAAGCGGTGAGCCGCTCGGTAGGTCAGTGACGTCATGAGCTATTCAGCCAAAGGGGTGAGTCCGTCGATATTTCGCAGCAAATAGCTGCAGAAGTAATTTCGAATTAAAAAACGGAAAAAAATGAGTTTATTTACTTATTAAACTCTCAAATAATCGACAATAATAAAAAAAACGCGAACAGGCCCAGTAGAGCAAGGGAAATCTTGGCTAACGATTTGTGAAACAAAATGTTCCGCAAGACGCTTTTCTTCTATTAGCGTGGAAACTTATTTCGCCCGCAGTAGAAGACAAAGGGGTCCTTTCCGCGTTATTTTCAGTGTTTACGTCTCTGTAAGTGTTGCTTGATTCGCGTCTTTTTTTCCACCCCTTCGTTTTGAGTAGTTCCCCGCACCGCCGCCCATGGCGTGCGCCGGCCAGCATCCCTTTTGTAGACTACATGTCTAACCACTGGAAAGCGACAGGGAGCGGGTTGAAGCAGCGGCTTCTTTGCGGCAGTGCGGTGATTCTTAAAGGGGAGTGAATACTCAAAAAAAAGGAAAGAAGGAATGCAGGAATAAAAAGCACGATAAAAAAAGTGCTGGCGTGATGGCGTGTAGGCTAATTCAAGTCGCGTTTCCGACGACACAAGACGACCCAGATAGGGCAGCTGAGCAAACCGAGTAAATGCGAAGATAACAAAATATAACTTAGCTGGTCAGAAACTCACCTATGTTTTCTGTGAGAAAATCGAGGACATAATGATATCAATACATGAAGAAGAAAAAGAGAGACATAGAAGAAGGTTAGGCTTAACGTAGCGGCTGGAGTGTTGGCTTTCTAACCTTTAAGCCTGGGTTTAAATCCCAGAGAAGACGAATGTCTTTCAGAGACTGCCTGATACTTATTGAGTGCTACATGGAGGGCATTTCAATATCTGCTCTCTGTCCGTCGGTTGGGTCGTGGTCACCTTGGCTCCTTTTATTAATAGCAGGCAAACACCGACGCCGGGTTTCCCTCCGCCATTTCTTCCCTACTCTCCTGTTTAATATTCAGAAAGGTGAAAAGTGGACTGTATTAGATTGTATTGCCGCCGAACGGTACGTGCGAAAATTCGGAGGTGTTATTTCAATGGCGAGCTGGCGCGTGGTCTCTGAAGCAGGTTCTCCTCGATGTCCGAAGCACCCGCGTTCCGTATTTTCTACTTGCCAGCAATTGACCTCAATTCAACAATTGGGAACCTTTTGCCCTCTTACGGTGAACACACAACAAAAAACAAAAGAAAAACAAAATGCACCACTCGGTGGCAAATACGAAAAGGAAGTTTACCGAGCATCTCCACATGACCTTAGCTGTTGGCCGCCTCTTCCAAATACCATCCCGTACCAAAGGAGACACCTGCAAAGATTTATTAGTGAAAAATAGCTTGGTTTACAATCATATTCTCATTAATATTTGTTATTTTTCTTGATGAACGGAACTTACTCCCACGAAGTTAAGCCTGAAGTAATTACATCAAAAGGGAGAAATATAGGTTTGGGACTAGGAACGAAGTTATAAAATATATTCTCACTCTAAGAACAAAACTTGTGCCACAACACCGGATGAGCTCTGTGCAGTCTTCATTGGTCACCTTCGCAAGTATCCTTCATAAAAATAAGAATCTGTGACGCTTATTCATAATAATTTTCAAATGAAATTTCAGGTCATGGGATTTTAAATTAATAAAGTAATATAGTCCTTACATTTTGTGCCACGTGATAGCTTTTCATCAGGTCTCATTAGTCATACTTTAAGTCTTTTCATTATATTTTCTATGCTTTCTATGCAAAAATCAAGGGGAGGCCCTCGAACTGAGCCGTAGCCTGAAATAATTTGGGAGTTTATTCTAATAGCTTATAGTCTTGGAGAGAGGGTTATTGTTTGAAGTACATTTCAAGGGAGGCTGGGGAGTTCTTTGAATGTAAAGCACTTGAGATCGTTTCACTCAAACATATCTGGGGAGGTTCGCACCCCCTAACAGCCTTTAACCGGCCGCTACGGTATGATATATACACCTATACCAATCCAGAAAGCTCATAACACAAAATCGTCATTAAATCGGCAGGTATATATTTTACTTTTTTTCACTTGCTTTTCATATGATGTTTTTAAGAGAAAAGAGGATTCTTTAAGAAAGCTTTATTTAGTGCTTACCAAGCACTAATTCTAGTATTCTATGTGGCGAGACAAAGAAGATTACTGGTAGGTTCATAGGGCTGTATACGAGTGCTTTTAACAGGATAGTTGATGCTGGAGCAACGAGTAAAGAGCCCCGAGGTCAGAGTAGGAAGAGGAGCATTGCGGGAAATGAACCGAGTGTTCCCAACGCCACCATTTCAAATTAGTTTGAGCATCCGGGCACCTCGATCCTTTATCTCAGTATTATTTTCTGCGGATATCTCTGCTTCCTCCGACGAGATTTTCCGTTTTTGCCTTTGATTGCGAAAGGAAAACGTTTAGAAAAAAATGTGGATACCCACACTGGAGACCGGAATCGAAGTTGCCTTTAAAGAAATTTTGGATATCCGCATTCTCATCCTCCATTGGGTTGATTCAAGGGGCCGGAAATTTCTCATGATTGCCAGTGCCTACCATGTGCCCCGTGAGGAAAACAGGTCAGTCAATAGGAAGTGGCCACTGATGAAGGTTACCAAAGAATTCGTCCTAATATTTCGATATATTTGCAATGTATCGAAATTATTATGCAGCTTCGTGGCGAAAAAACAACTATCTCAACCCTTGCGCAGATAAATTGATGACGTCAAGCATTTTTTCCCCGACGGTCACCGCTTTTCAGCTACTTCTCAAACATGTACATACTTCTCACGTGGTTCATTGTAATTTATCGAATATTTTACGCAAGAAAAAGAGAATTTAGTGAAATTTTGCGACAAACAATAATAGGATTGTTGACCTGTGATGGTGATTAGAGAAAAAGACATCTTAATTTATAAAGTGACAGTTTGTGAGGAAAGCCCGGATTGTGAATCGAAACGATAAATTCTGTGGAAACTTGTGGTTTATCCTTATTCTGCCGTGATCAAGTACCAGGGTGAGAAAATCATAAGACTAGGCGACATGTTTCGTAAGTTATATTATGTCCTAGTGCAAGTTATATACAGTATATGTACCTATATAGATTGAATAACTTAAACACTCATGTGATTTCAGGGAAAAGTGATCGATTTCATTTGTGGCGAGGAGTTTTATTGCGATGTTTGTTCGTAGAAATTTGTCGTGACTTCATCTTATTCATCATAAACGAGACCACACGTGTGCCCTGCGACGATTCGCCGCCCAGCGCTGGAATTCCCGAACGAAACTCGTCCTTTTTAAGTATTCCCCGTCCATCGTCTTCCCTACCCTCTCTCTCCCCCACGTGATTCCTCCAACTATTTCAACCGCTCCGTCTTTTGAATCTCCAATGCCGAATTCAGGGGAGGTCCGTGGACATTTTTTCCCGTTAAATTTTTGTATACATTTCTTACCTTTTTTCTGGCTCCTACCTGCATCTATCGACTCGTCCTTTTATTTTCCGTAACCGGATATGATTCACCAATTTCTTGTGATTCATTCATGGGAAAAAGTCCACTTCAGATTTTTTTCCGCACGAAAATAGCCAAGGAAGGGTTGGAAAAAAAATTGAATTTGGATCGCAGAATGGACGCTGTTGCAGCAAAAGTGTACTCACCCGTTCAATGCATATCTGTGGTTACTTCCAAACGGATTAACTAAAGAGCTCTTGGTCGTTTAGTTTTGTCGACAGCTAACAACGTTAGAGAGGTATTATCTCAGGCGTTTAGTTCGCGCTTATCACTTGCTGGGGACACTCAGACTTTAATGCGTATTGTATCACTAATGATATTTTGCAGATCTGTGATTTATGGAAACTTTTTATTTCTCTAAATACTGAACAGCACACTCTTGTACACACATTTTGCTACTTTTCCACGAACCAAACCGTGCATAAACTTTTGGGCATCCAAAGTGAATTATCATAAGAATTAGTTTTTGACTGAACAATTTTGAGTAACCTTCACTAACTAATATCCTATTACTTATATTGAAAATCTTTTCCACTGTTCTCAATATTCCTATTTTGAAACATAAGTACGAAAGTTAAATTTGTGGCCTTCTTTTAATTTGAAATATAATCATAAATTATGGTGCAAAAAATTAAGCTTTTGCATTATTCTTTATAATGAAAATCGTGGGTAAAATTGTCAATATATTCTCTTTGACTATTCAACGCAGCTTAAGTTAATTTGGTGGAAAGAGAATCACGCATTCATTGCGTTTATTTATAGAATCTCGGGATTCAGTTTTACAAAAGTAATCGCTATCGTTTTATTCGTGGATCATATTTTTCAAAATGCTTCTCTGCAGAAATATAAATATCTCAAATGGTCTCGCATTACTCGTAACACAAACTTAAAATTCATTACAAACTATCGTCGGACACACTTCAACGCTCATTCATGGTGTAAAATAAGAGATGCGATGATTTAATGTCTATAATGCCCTGATGCTTAGCTCTGTAGCATAACGATGGAATTTCTTCCTGTACCCTTGCATTTGGTACATCTGAGACTTATGCATTTGTGTCAGTGCATTTACGTTCTGCAGCAAAAGGCCGGCATGAGCTTGTCAATTTAATGTTTGATTAAATATCCCAGATATTTTTTATTTCTTTTTTAACGCTATTCGCACCCTGCCGTACGTCACTGCAAATTTTTCGATTGAATTGCGATTTGGACAGGATGATATATGCGAGCCAATAGCGTTGGATTTATAGCAGCAAGCTTGCAGTCGCGTCATTCGGCCGCACTCACTCGTGATGCTTTCTTTGGTCACTGGCGGGCGTAGTCTCCCGCACCTCGGCATTTCGCTCACCCTCCCATCATCCCCACTCCCCCCTGCTCCTCCGATGCATCCGCTTCTGACCATTCCGAACCCATTCCCTCCTCACCCATCTCCCACCCACCGCCATTCTTCCTCTCTGGTCCACCTTTTCCATTCCGTCTCCTGGGGACCACCCAGTGTCCCAGAACGTAATCCCCAAGTCCAAAAAAAGGGTTAGGTGGAGGGCGAAAGGGTCGCCATAGGGCGAAGAGTCGGGTAGATAAGGGTTTAGAGGGGGATGGTCAAGTCGAAATTGGAGTGAGTAAGGAAGTAAGGTGGCCGCTCTTCTTAAAAACCTGGTAAGCCGTGGAATGTGAGGGAATATGAGAAAAAAAACTGTAAAAATGTAATTTTTATTGCATATTTATAACTTTTATTAATTTTTTATGTTGATTTAATGTCTGTTTTTTTCCCGGCCAACAGTGGCAGTGAAGGTTTTTCGGTTTTCACACAGGTTAAGGTCCTCCACATCTCTATCTGACGTTTCGATATGCATCTCGCCCATCGTCCTCAGGGATTCAGGAATCAAATCATCCATCCATCATTGGATTCCTGAATCCCTGAGGATGATGGGCGAGATGCATATCGAAACGTCGAAAGGAGATATGAAGGACCTAACCCGGTGTGAAACCCGATACATCTTTACCAGCAATCGTTTTTGCTGTATAAACCTCTCATGAATGTGTCATAAAGAAAACTAAACATTATTTTTTAGTAATTAGTGGATGATCATAGCAACCGATAGCATTTGCGCTAAATACGTTAAGTTAGATATAGAATATAGGCATCGACTGGCCAGTGTTTGTCATTGATCGCAACGTTGATTAATGTTAAATGGATAAAAACTCGGAGACTTCAACGGAGATGACATTCGTACGTCGCTTGAAAGACTGCTCTATAGGTTGCTGGGAGAGATTTTTGAACGATGGGCTAAATGCTGGGCATTCTTATCTTCATCTCTGTGCCATAAGTATCGAATAGCAAATTATGGAATTTTCATTCCGCTGACGATGGATACCGACTTATTCATTCCAAATAAATACGTAATAACCTGAAAACTTCATTTATTTCTAGGATAGGCATATAGTATACTTAGTACTCTGCCCGTGATAATCCACGTGATGGAATGTCATTCACCTTGTTAAAATTCCGGTAGATATATTCTGAGCTTGGAAAACTAACCCGGGAAAAGTATGTATTGTTATTTTGAAATTCGCTTCCTAGTACGCATTTTTTTGGCCGTTAATATTTCCCACAAAGTATGCCTTAATCGATAATATCAGTATCCTGCTCTAGTAATAGTATCAGAACCATCTCTACTGTTCTCTATGTAATAACTTTGTGTGAACTACACGTTGATTTCATAATTATCTTTAATTTCTCGTTCTACGGCGCATAAATGGGCATCAGCATGCCAAATCCTAGATACATCTCCTTTTCAATTGTCACATATCCAGAATAAAACGAATATTATTTCATACTAATAATGGTGAATTGCAGTAGAAAAAAGTCGGGAAACAAGTCTTAAATTTCGTCGTAATTTCGACCACGTCGTCGTCGTAACCGTAATAGAAAATAGAAAACCGACGATTTCACTGGGTGTATGAATCATCAGTTACCTAAATTAAAAGTCTCTTGCATTAAAAATGTGTGCTATAAATTTACCAGAAAATTGTTTGAACAAATGTAAAAATATACTCTATGTATGCATTGATAAAAATCTATAAGACCTTGATGACTGATTCTGTCCAATGTGCCGTAAAACGTAAGGAATGTGTATAAAATTGCGACTATTTTCAATCCTAACAGCTTATTATTATATTTTATATAAGTATACATGTGGAGATATGCAACATAAGTTTCACTGGAAATAATGGACGGGAACCTAATAATTCTACAAAAATGTAAATATATACTTTATATTGAAGTATACCAAACTCGCACCTGATATTTTGCATTGTCGTACAGCTGAGCAGCTCGTGCTCTTTCACCTCCAAATCATGCCCATTGAGGCAGCATACAAGGTCGCAGGTTGATGTAGATGGATAACTTCACAGGTTCGAGTAAGAACGCATAAATGTTAATTTTTGTTTTTATTGACAATCTCTCCAGTGAATGCTCTCTCTCTCTCTATTCCCTGCTCTCCTTCAAGTGGGAGGCTTCAAACGTCCTCCCTTCACGCTCTTCCATCCCGACTCGCCCTCTCTTCCCCTCTCCAACACTCGGCCACCCTCGTCTCCGTAGACCAAGAGCACGCACTTCCTGCCACTCCTTGTCATACGTCTCACGAGCACCCGCCCCCACATAACCTAGCCGACCTCTGTCACTGCCCACCCGACCACCCTTCGGCCCCGCGTCACCTTCTCCTCCTTCTTCTCCCAGTGCCCACCACCAAGTAGCTGCATGACGGGAAGAAATGAGGGGGGTTGGGGTGGTCGGTTGGCCCCTGGGAGGAAGACGGTCACCCCTTTGCGGTGCAGGATAAGCAGACGCAGCGGAAGGGAGGCAGATGAGCCCCTGCCACGCAACGTGCGAACGCCTCCTCGAGGATTTTGTCGCCTTTTCGACCACACGAAGGAGATATTGGGGCCGGGTCGAGAAGGATTAGGGGTGGACGGGTATTAGGACTCCAAAGTTACGCCTCAATTTTCCCAAGCTCTTGTTACGGCTGTTTAAGGGAATGGGCTTGAAGGAACTTGACGGACAAAGTAGCTGACTGGGGTTTAGGTGAGAATCTGCCATGATTATATTCCTCGGTGAAAATGAAAGTTTTGGGAAAAACTTGTCCGTAAAAATTTGGCTGCTGTGCGTCAGTTTGAACTTGATGCTCCTTCATGTGTTGTACAACAGTCACCACTTGTTATTTAAATTACCGTTCCTCGCCCTTGCTGTAATAATTTTTCCATTTCAATAACTGATAATGCTTTACTCAAACACCTTCCTACTGCATACTGTTACTTAAAATATTCGGACCTTTCATTGAGCCATTAATTAATTTAAAAAATGGAATTAGTTGTTGAGCAATAAGTAATTAAATTAATCGTTGACTATAGACATAATGGGAAAAATGCCTCAAGAAATTGGTATATTATAGGACCTTGGATTTCGAGTTGTTTATTTTTCAAAATGAGTTGCCCCGATTGATTAATCATTTTTGAGCTTCATCGGAGTGATGATAATCAACTGCTCCATTTCTGAAGTTCAACAACAGGGAAAATTAAATACCTTGCAGAAGTAGGTTACTGATCAACTTGAGGAAACAATTGAAGGTTGCCTTGCTTCCGCAAATTGATGTTCTGAAGGAATAAGCTATATTTCGGCTAAGAATGGAGACCCCACCAAACACATTTCACTGGTATGCTGACTGCACCTCTCATTAGCTATGACAACTATTTTTTTATATAAGATAGTTCACCATGCAATATATACATGGAAGTAGAAAGCTAGAGCTTGTCAGTGTGGACTCTTTTAAATTCATTGCGAATAATTTCCCCGAGTCAATCAGAATGAATTCTCATTAGGACTGAGTGCCATTGTGTGCCCTAAAAGAATTAGATTAAACTAAAATCGTACACCACCTAGGTACCGGGTTTGGTTTCCGGGGAAGGTAATTTCTATTGAATTTTTTATATGGGTAATTTAATAGTGAAACCCCCTAAATGGTCATCCATGCTTGGATAGGATTCACGTCATATTTCTCCAATGTTATAAATACTAGAGCGTCTCGGACTTTTTCCTGGGAAAACGGACACAGTTGGATAAACATTTATTTGAGAACACAGAAGATGAAAATTTTGTCACCAGAATTTTAGATTAATCGAAATCAATTATCCTTTCCTATAAATTAACGCAGGAGTGCCATATACTAAGCCGAACTGTGCATTTTTTCTCTCCGTCGATTAAGTAATTGCAGAACCCCGTAATGGAATCAATTCACCCCGGATTTATCCCATCTTGCTCTAATTACGTTAAGTGAAGCCTGGTGTCTCCTGGTTGTCGAGTGTCGCGTGCGCTTCCCTGTTGATTTTTTTCCTGAGAAAAGTTCAAGAAACTTCACCTTTTTACTTCAAACTACTTATCTGGATTAGTAATGAGATTGATGGGAATATTTTTATGTGTTTTTATCTAATCGGTATGTATTTTAAAGGAAAGTACTCCAAGTTCACAAATATTGAGGACAAATTGATGAATGTGCATGAGAGATTTTATGAAGGGAAATTAATTTTCAAGTGAGAAAATTGAAACTTAATTAGGTCTCCTTACCGCATTCAGTGTGAGATTCCTTTAAATCGATTTCCATAACGCTTTGCATTGGGTTGTAATCCTGTTCAAATAGTACTTGCAGGCTATTTATCTCTTAATTGGAAATTAATTAGGATAAGATTGAGAAATTCTGCTTAATAATTTCTAAATTCTCTGTTTGATTCCTGTGTTTTCCTTTTCTTGTTTACTTGAACAATATATGCCCCAACCTATTAACACGTTCAGCGCCGCTTCGGTCATTATGACCGAAGAATTAACCTTTCTTTAGGCCGCTCATAGCACGCCGTTGGTCACCGCTACTTCGGTGCCGCTTACATGACGTGAACGACGTGGCGTGCGGAGCGGAATGCACATGAAAACTCAAATGGAAACGATCCAAGTTTTAAAACGAAGGGAAAAAGAATAACACGCCGGCGCAATGGGCAAATTCGTCTAAAAGTCCGCGGCAGGGAATATGCTAACGTTCAAGTAGATTTATGGCAGGAAGACCATGATGGAAACTCATTCATTTTATTAGGTACTTATATGACTTGATGAGAAGTAATTCTTTTATGTAGATGAGCTCTTACTATAAAACGTCGTTTTTATCCTTTTTTTTTATGCGATTGAATCCGTAAATTTTAATTAATATGTGCCAATATCCTCAAAACTTCTACTACGCCAATCTAGGAAAAATGTGGTAATTTCAGTATCAAATGAATGAAAGTGACGTTTAAGAAACGCTTTTTAGCTGTGATCGTAAATTTTTGCGGCCTGTTAAATTTGGTTGCCGAAATTTAATAGAAAGGAGGTAGTATATTTATTGCATGTAAACTTAATGACTGAATTAAGGAAATAAGCGGTTATAAGTGGCAGACTTAGTGATTCAAACTTGTCCATTACTATGGCATGCCAATGGTGAGAGACATATAAGAGTAACAGAGATAGTTATCGAGTTAGAAATGCGCTTCAATCTCTTCATTAAGGGATAAAATTTTTCTTATTAGACTTAATAATTAAGGACCTGGTTGAATTGTATAAATTGGAATAATTTTAAAATGAAAAGCATGCATCGCAATAAAATTTTTCTGATTTTCTATTAATTTTAAGTATTTACGAATAAATAGAAAAAAATGTACTATATCAGACAATAAAGCTATTTGACGGAAATACTGAAAATAACACCGTGTCCTGGGAAGTTTAGAGCAATATCAGATCCTTAAGTATTTATGTAGGGGCATTTTGTCGCGCACTAAATTCAAGTGCGTGGTGAGTGAGTGCGTGATGTACCTCTGTTCTATGGGTGAATCATATGAGTGAGTCGGAAGCAGTGTCAGACAGCCTTTAGACTAACGGAATTCTCTCCTCCTTGTGCTGACGCTGACTTAGTGTCACTCCGGCGCGAGATGACGCCGGACGAAAGCATCTAAAAATTAAGCGCCGACCAAAATCCGGATAAACGGCAATTCCCGAATTTTTCCATTTGTCCAATTTCACGCCCACACCCGAAAAATGTTCCCTGAAGATGAGAGCACCAAAAGAATTCGCATTTCTGCTGAAAGCCTCGCGTTATCGTGAATGGTGGAGAAAGGGGGAGTGGGGGTGAGTGAAGAAAGAGAAAGAAAGACGCGGGACTATCTTCAATTTTTATTACTTCGCTCTCAACCTTCCATTTAAGAATCCGTTCGTTTTCGCCTCATATCCCATCCCTACTTTCATTCTTCTCTCTGCGTTATTTTTTATCATACCATATCCTGCGATCCTTCTTCTTTCCACCCCTCCGTGAACATTGAAGAACTCTTTCTTTCCCTTTCCTTTTTATCATCGTTTTTTTATCTTATTTTTGAGAAAAACTAACCTTTTTTCTTCCCTCCTTCCGCCTCTCACCTTTTATTCCTACGTCCTCGACACTTTTCGGAAGAATCCATTTTATCCGCCCTCTTCTCACTCTCCGATTTCGATCTCTCCCTCCGACTCAACATCCCCTCTCCTTCCCAATCATTCTTCTCTCTCTTCGCCCAGCCTGCCTTCGCCCTCCGCACTTCTACTTCTCCTCGTGGTTTCCAATGCCCTTCGCACCCTTCCAATTCGCTTTTCCCCCCTACCAGCGTCCATCCAACCTCTCTCTCTTGCTGTTACCCGCAAGGAATGCCTCGAAGAAAAGTACCACTCGTGTTTCCTTCGCTACAGAATAGTTTCTCGGTGTAGGACTGGTTATCCGAAGTTCCCAGCGGCGACGTAGTTAAAGGGTCTTAACTTGCAAACCCTTCTCCCCCTACAAGTAAGAGTACTCCAATTGGTAAAGATGCTTTGATACTTTCAACTGAAGAGATCAATTTAGAATGGTTCAAATGCAAAGTGATCAATAAAATGGTTTAGAAAGTTCACTCAGATCCTAAATCCTGGGTATTTTTTTTAAACTCACATGGAACTTTTTTAAGCTCTCGATTGTGCCGATGTCAGCGCCATTTTCTTTAACTATTATCGTGGCCTTCATGAACAGCATTATTTATCCATTCAGTTAAAAATTATTGGTGAAATATATTTTCGTTTATTTTTTCAGTGATACTCGTTCTATGACGCTCGATATCACAGTTACTTTTTTCCAAAATAGCACATATATCCTAGTTATGGCAAACATTTTTTTCTGTATACACTGGCTTGCCAGTGAGACAATAGGAATCGCCATATATAAATAAAATTTCTGAAATATCTTGAAAGCCTCTTAAACTTTAGAATTTTATTAATACTGAAAAATAAATTTGTTTATAACCACCGGCTCTGGGTTGTTCCACCTACTTGCTATGTCAGCTTGGCTAAGATGATGACAATGCTACTATCTTGAAATCCTGAGGGAAAAGTAAATTAAGTGTGTATTCCAACAATGATTTTCGCAACGAATCTAGGAAACTTTCACGGAGTTAAGCCTGAAACGATTAATTATTTTGATTTTAATGAAAAGTATCTAGGAAATGTAGCAGGGATTTCCCAAAATTCTCCCTATCTTCACTTTTCGGAGCACAGTATAGCTTTGAATTTTCATGAACATTACAAGTACTAGGGTAATTAATTATTTCTCGGAGTATAGATCAGTGAAGTGAAATGTAAAATCTTTGCCGACGCTTCGATATTATACTATATCTTCATCGGGGCTATGAACATTGGTTAAAATAAATTATTTAATGAAGATATGAACAATTGTTACAACGATATTTTTACAATAATAAAAATATAAAAAATGCATTTGTGCATGAATGGAAAATAATTTTGACATACCTTATTTGCACTTTGTTTATCGATTGCAGCTAGGTTAGTAAAATATGGTTACCATTAATTTGGGTCACAAGTACTCCACCTCGCAGTTGAAGCTTAAAGATTTTCCTAGCTAGCCTAGGAATCCTAACCCAATTATTGCCTCCTCTCCAATTCCCTTATCCTTCATCTTATACCTGGCTGGACTCATTCTTCCTCCTGCCACTTCATTTCATCTCGCGTCCCTTCAATCCACACGTCTCTTCGCTTTTTCTCCGAGCTATTCCTACGTCTCCTTCGATTGCTGACTCTCCTCTCTGTCGAGTTAGTTGCCATTATTTTCCTCTCCCTATAGTAACTCAAATACCCTTTTTTCCCGCAGAAGTCTGACAGTGTAGTACTTCAAAGGAAGTTAGTTTTGGCGTGGTTTCAGTACTAGCGAAAATCGATCGTTCCTTTTTTTAATGAAAACTATCGTACTAGCCCATGGATTTTACCTAGAGTGATGAATACAATTATCGTTGGTATTCCACTTAATAATGATGGCTCACTAATTGTAATTTTGGATTTATCTTACGCTAAAGAACCAATTTTTGTTATCGCATTCGACAGTTTGGGTGTTTTCCTCTGATTTTTCAGTAAGTACCTATTTGGAATATTTTCTATGCAGACTATTTCATTTTTTTGTAATTCTTATAATGAACTATTATTTTGTCCAATTTAATCAATAAGTCTTAGTTATCAATGCTATAAAATTGTTTTACGGAAGAATTTCTTTGTGAATCTTCTAATTAATTTGTATCCCTTTTTCAGGTAAAGGCACCTTATCTTCAAAAGCCGCATATTGGGAATGGTGATGTTTTGAAATTTTTCATCACTTTGTGAGTACAATCCCTTTGCTAACTAGTCCTTCGATTACAACCAATGATTTGTATCCATTGCAGCTATAACTTTGTTCCTTGAGTCAAAAATGCTCGTTTGTTATTTTTTTTGGAATTCACTTAAATGAATATGAAAATTAATGGAATAATTTCCTTCGTTGACTTGGATGTCCTTTTTCACTCGGATATTCCAGGAATTAGCTAGTTTCTATGGTAAATCTTAATTTTTAGTTATTCCTACCATTCCATGGGATGGAGGTTTGGTACTATGTGTCACACCTATGACTATGTTTATAGAGCTTCACATTTGCATTAGTTTTAACATAAACAATCCTTAAGAAATTGCAATTGCAACCGATTTTGAATCCATCATTGTGACTAATATGACTCAATTACTGTGGCTGAATGTTTGCGATGCACGATAAACCAATATGGAAAGGAAGCATATGTTCTCCATTAAAAAAAAAATAATCGGTTGATTAAGCACATGGGTAATAATTTTTGGGTATATTTTTCTGCACCTAGCTGATATTCCATCCGAATTAATGGAGCGTTATTATTATTAAAGAAATATTTATATGTCGAGGATCAAGTGCCTCTGACATATATTCTCAGGTGAATGATGCTACATCTAAATTGATTTTGTTATCAAAATTATTGTAAGAATCGTAAACAATTATCATATGTTTACGCTTTACCAAAAGTCTACAAGTGATTAAGAGACCTGTAATGAACATAACAATTTCCCCTAGGGCGCTTAAATTATAGCAAAGATATCACAAATATACACGAATTCATATCTAACTAGCTTTTAGTATAGAAATCGAGGCTGTTAGGCATAGAAAGAGATGAAACTGAAAATTACTATTTATTCTGATTTCCAATTAATTTGATTAAGCATGGAGGGCATTTACTGCGAAGAATTTTTCATTATTGAAGCAAAATACGATTTAAAATTTTTTTATAAAGCTGACGTGCACGCACGTCTGTCCACACAGGTGTATTATAGGCAGTAAATTTGTGCATTGCCGAACTCGATGTCGAGGGTTGAAGACGAATTCTCACGATGAATTTTCAATGCGAATCCATTCTCTCCTTCCTCAAGACCTATCCCTCCGCGTTTGATGGCGCAAAAAGCCAACCGCCTGGATGTGTGCGGCACACACGTTTTACGGACTCGTAAACTCACGCCTTCGTCAGGATCGCGGCGGAGGCTGGAAACTCCATGAGTTACAACGATGGAGTGTCTGTGTGTGCGTGTGTGTTTTCTTTGGCCTTATATCCCCTCGTCTTCCCCCCTCCCCTTCGTTTTTTGCCTCGAACAAAAGAACGGCGCCAGCCGATAATCCTTGAAGAGCACGCGGAAGGCGGCCGGTTTGGAGGCGATAAAGGTATCAATATAAAACCGGGGACATCTATCTCCAAGGATTGTCGCCCACACCTCACCCCCGTAGCGCACCGCTTTGACCTTCCTTTCTTGCAAGCCTTCCCTCAGCCTCTAATTCATCCCTCGTCTTCCCCTGAGATTGAGCCGACCAATAGTGCACACATCAAATATCTTTACTCTATTGTAGATATTGTTTCTGCGTAATATGATTAAATTTTCCTGAGTTAAATAAATTTTACTGCGAATTAAGTTTTACCTATAGCTCCTTTCCTCTTTTATTAGGTATTTTTTACAATTAACTCACCACTGTAGATAAGTTTTATGACTCTCCTAACAGTATTGTCGTTGTCACTGTTTGCTGTCACCAGCCAGTAAAATGGTGTTATTTAGCAAACCCGCCACAGTAATTTATACCTCCGTGGTGCATGTATTACCATTATACGCGTCGTTTTAGGCGAAAGTAGATTAAAAATAATATTGATTTCAATTGGAAAATCGCCTGAGTTAAAAATGGCTTAAAAAATAGCTTCTTCAATAAGATATAGATAGATATTTTAAATAAATAAATTATGAATACAATTTTATTTTTTCTTTGCGAGAAACAATTATAGCATAATATATCGATAAAAATTTTTTCTTCTTTGCAAATTTATATTAACAGCAAGAATAATTTCCATTATACATTTTATATGATTATAATATCAGCATAGAAGTTACCTCATCCCCTGAGTAGTCTCAGATACATTTTTTGGATAGTTATAGCAACCATGCCACAAACTATAAATGTCTTTCAACTCTTGATAAATAATGGTGTTTCTCGGGGTACCCTGCATGTTTTTTTTTATGAAAGAGTAGCATTCGGGATACCCTACTTTACCTTCCCCCATCTCCTCCCAAACTCCGAACTATACCCTCCTCTCGACGAGATCATATACGCTATACTGCAGCTCTCGCGTTTCTAGACTCAGTCGCACCCCATAGCCGAATACGCCATCCCCCGCCTCCATAGTATCAACCCTCGTCCCCAGGCTGTAAGTATTTTTCTCCCCCCCACGCCATCGCTTGGCGAAATTTTTCCTCCCGCTGTAGGAATTCGCCATCCCATCCTCCTCTCTCCATGACTAAATCCTCTTAAAATGGGGCTTCAATTTGGTCTATTCCCTCGCACGCTCGCTACGTTCATTTTTTTCTCTCCTCTCTCCAAGGAGAAGATCCGCTTTTTTATTTCTGCGATCGCGGGATGGCGGTGCTCAGGGAAGAGGAGGATGGGTGGGTGGCAATGTCCTTTGAGTGGGAGGCTGAGGGAGGTTTTCCTCCGACGTGGGTGATGGGGATGAGGGTTTCTGTTCATTTTCAGGATTCGGTCAACGTGATATGGTTCTTGGCAATGATTCAAAACCTCAAATCGTTCATAATGAACGAAATTGCGGGAATTCATGATTCCTGTATTGTGCTTTTATCCAAATCCACCAATCCATGAACAGGGCCGGTTCTGATCATTTTTCTAGTGTGAGCAAACAACGTTCCGGCCGCCCCCCGCAAAAATAACCCGAGAGGTAGTAGGATAAGTACTGAACATTAGACTGAGCGCTTAGCGTCCTACGCGGCCACGTACTTTGCTTACCGCTAAAACCGGCCCTGTCCATGACGTATGCGTAAGAGGCTCCTAATTATTTTTGATTTTACCACAGATTATAGGTCAGAGGAATCAGCGTATTTTATTTCAATACAAGTAGCATATTTACCAAGTCAAAATCAATTTACGGCGATAAGAACTGATTATTTTTGGGGGCCAACTTGCAATCCTAGCATCCAACCCGCAATTAAAAGATGGTAAACCAATAGAAAAATCTATCAATTTACTAATTTCCTGTTCACGGTTTTCATATTTAATCCGTATCGGCTACAACTTGAACACGATGAAAATAAATAGATTTGAATAGAAGCGGCATCACTTTATTCTATAATAACGTAAGTAACCACAACCAACTCTATTAAATGTGGATTCATCGTAAATGATGGACCATTTCACCAGGGCAGTATGATTCAATTCAATTGGTTCATTACAATGAAATGTTAATTTTGAACGATTCAGTCGTGAACGACAGAGCTCTTGTCGGTACAGTAGTAGGACTGGGGATATATTGAGAGGGTAGGGGGGATATGATACTCGCCTCCCTCCCCTCCCCCTTGGCGAATTGGGGCGAGTGACGTACTATTCCCAATGCGCCCACTTCTCCTACTTCGGGAGACAAGAGTTAATTTGACTATGCGCGCATATCTCTGCCTAGCCTAGAATTGTTCCTTGCGATGTCCTATCCTCCCATCTCCTTTCGTATTGTTATCGGTGCATATGATCGAGTTAGATGAAAATTTATTACTCCACTGTTTTTATTTAGACAGATGGTTTCGGTAGAATTCTCCGAGGCACGTTGAGATGCAATACTTAATCAATGCTACGCTGTCCTACAACTGCACTTTAGGCATTCAAGTGAATGGTGTTTTTGAAAGCTTATCTTTTCTATTGCGTCGTGCTGTGAAGACCCAGTTTTTGTCTCAGCGTTGTCATGCTGAAAGGTGTCCGAGATTTTGCTAACATTATGTTCGTGTCATCGTGGTGTTGTGGGATACTCACGATAAGAAATAATGATTTTTATAAAATCTCTTTCCCTCTGTTTCTGGAGTGATCTCTATCCTGGAGAATAGTTTATATGGCTCACTCAGTTAGTTGCCTATGAATAAAGAAATCATTGTATCGTTTTCGGGTTACAATCGCTCTTTGAAGTTCTGTTATACAAAATATTTTTTAAACTAATAAATTTTTGCAGCACGAAATTTGAAGACATTATTGGCTAAAATATGCATATTTATTTATTTTATATTTGAGAATAAATATGGAGGTTATGCTATTATTATGACGATATTGGGAGATAATTTTAATTACGAAGGGGCTGATAAACACTTTGAATGAGTTGTGAGAAGCCCCATCCTATTACGTTTAACGACTGAAGTGTCATAGTAGAGAAACTGTAATCAGAATAGAAGGTAGATGAAGTTTAAATACTTTGAGATAACAGCGGGATGTACAAAAAAGATTCTTCCTAAATGGTTATTGAAATTTCGCCAATATATTTCATTCTTGCATTGCTTGATGAAAATAAGATTGATTTTTAGTCAATTTGTATTTTTATGGTCCTTAGTGCAAAGAGATTTTTTTCTATGACTCTAGTTTACTTCGGATGCATATGATTGAATATTGCAAGATTTCACATTAGTTATTTTTGATGGTTTTCATTCAAATACTTGTCGGGTACATACATGATATCTTTGATATTCGCTTTCTATAGCGATTTAGTTGCCAGTCATCGGCTTTCATTGATTTTACTCTTTGAGTTTCTGGGACTACATCAGCAGAATAGCATTTTTCGCGAAACGTGAGCTCTCCGTGCCGCGGAGAAATACGGTAGGGTAGAAATTAGGGCAGGCCCTGTTAGCCTATGTAGTCATGGATAGTTCATCAATCCTTTGGGATGACCGAGGAGCAAACAGACGAGTGGGGGAGGGTTTTGTTGAGTAGACAAGAGTGGTAGTAACACTACGTTATCCCAAAGACAGAATAAGGTGGAGGGGTGGAATAAACCTTGGTGTTTCCAGTAGCGCAACCCGCCACTCCTGCTTGTAGATAGAGCTCCACACGACCGCCCACCTACCCAATTCGACCTCGCCATTGCGGGGATGGTGGGGTTAGATGCGGAGGCCGGGCGGTTTTGTTCGTTGGGATTTGGTCTCGGGGCTGGCGAGGACTTGGCAATGGAGGTGGGATGAGGTAGTTGAAGGTGGGAGGCTGGATGCGATCTGGGAATGGGGTCCTGCATGTGCGGGTGGAAGTCTGGAAGCAGAGGAGGAGGCAGTTTTAAGAGGAATGAGATCAGAAGAGTTGTGTGTGGCCTGGAAGGAATGTGCGTTCTCCCCCAAAGACCTAAGAATGCGACTGCTACGCGGAGTAACGTACACGAACACAGAGGACATTGCGCACAAAGATTGCTGAACGGCACAGAAAGAAGGAAGCTTAGCGTCTCACAAAGACGACGCGTTGTTACCATGGAAACATTTTTAGGGAGCGATTTCACATGACGGGACCTAGAATCGCTTCATTACAGCAAAGCCTTGTAATTACTAAAATAATTTTGTAAATCGTGTGTCTATTTTTAAAATTTAATCGAAATTTAGTCATAATAATACTAATGTAGAACGTTAATTTTGCCGATTATAATAGCAAAGTATTTCATTTTTTAAATTTACAGCGCATGTATTATTTGAGTTTCTAAGTACTGTGTTTTACGTCCTTCTTTGTTGGCTGAGGATCATTCTTGCATAATGTTCTGCAATAGAAATTATGGGTGCAAAGAAATCATAGAATTTTTGTAAACGTGGTAATGACTAGTGTCTCACAATTTTCCAATAAGAAAATTTGAATAATTGTACTAATTATTGAAATTGAAATAGCTTCCACTTACATGATCCGAATGAATCAAGTACATGTTATTTTTTAGAATAAGTTGCGCCTATTTTTTACCGTTGTGGTGAGAATCTGAGTATGTTTATGACTTTGTCTCAAAATGGAAGAAACAAGAATATTTTTAAGGGTGAACGATTGACGGATAGAATTGAGAGCATCGTTTTTTATCGGCGGAATAGTCATTTGGTTGAGGTGTAGGTGGGGAAAATGAGGTTGTACCTACGAAACCGACGTCGTTAGGCGGGATGAAGCTCTATAGGAGCAAGTGGGACTGGTTCCTGGTAAGAAAATGCAATCTTGCTCGGTAGTTGATCAAATGTGACGTGTATGTGTAGTGGGGTGGGTAAGGAAATGTTGCACGCCTCTTATTTTCGTTTTTTTTTTTTGTATGTTTGCATGCAAAGCAGCTTCAGGCTTATTTCCAAGGCGTTTTCTCCCATAAATGAACCATTCAGAGCCCTTTTAAACAATATCAAACTTAAATGTAAGCATTATTTTGTAATACTTCCTCTTTGGGTGGCAACGTTTGATAACATGAAGCATATTCAGGGTATGGTATCATAGTGAAACACGGAAAATATAACGTGTGCGTTAAAAAAATTTAGATACATAATCTTACCTTTTTTAATTTCTAAATGTAGTGAACCTGAATAAACACCAGTTTAATGTATTCTACGAATTTAATTTGGTTAAAACCGATTAAATTTAAAATTACTCGCATGGTAGCAATTTCAGGTGTTAACTTTTAACTGAAACGTGAGTTTCTTATACATTTGCCTAACTTATCAAACCAATAAATTTCAAATTTGATCTTATTTTTTGAGCCTATGACAAGTACTTTCAATTAACTAATAGAACTTCGTGGATTAAAAAAATTGAAAATCAAGAAATAAATATCAATGAAAGCCCCTGTATTTTCAATTCCCTTCTATCAGTGAAGATATGTCGGTCATATTTTGGAATTGTCACATAAACGACGCTTACTTATTTTCTTTGTAGATTCTGCTTGGATAGAGGAAAGAATAGGATATACCAGCAGCTAGTTGTAGAGGGATTCCACTGTGGTCCAATCGCTCGGAAATAGAGCGAGGAAGAGGGAGGTAGGGTTGGGGCATGAGTTTGTTGGTCCAATTGGCAAAGGATGGCGAGGAGAGAGGATGAGAGGAAATTGACAAGGTAAAGGAAATCCCAAAGGGGAGAAGGAAGAGAAATTGAGGAGGAGATGGTAGTGTTGGGGATTGGGGGGAGACGAAAAAGGCCGTGGGAGACTCTGGAAGAAGACACTAAGGCGGGGATGGGTGGGAAAGAAAGGGATTTTTATAAGGCGGCCGTGGTCACTTCAAAGACTTTGAGACAACTTCGGGACACAAGAAAACTCTGCTGGAAGGAGGAAGAGGAGAAAAGGCACTTCAATTTTTTTATCCGCCATCAGTCTTTCTCTCCCTCTCTTGCACTCCCCGCCCTTCTTGTGGCGGGAACAATGGCGGAGAGGTCTCCTTTCGGTGACGGAATCGGTGTGGGCCGAGAGAAGATGAAGAAGCAAATGTGACAAGAGCAGATGAAAGGTTGCCTGTCGGGAGATGAAGGGAAGGATAAAACTGGAGGAGGAGCGGGAGGTACCGCGTGGACCGGCCTCCCACAACGCTGCTGAGTGGGATAGCAAAGTGATGTGCCCGTGCAATTGGGCCACCATTTCAGCTGAGACTCCCGTTTATTTCTTTGGAGAAGAGGAAAACGGGAGGATATCCCTCCCTCCCCCCCCGGCTCGCAACGTTCCTCTTTTTTCTGCCGCCTTTTTTTTGGGGTCGTAAAACCAATCGGAGGAAAATTCGCTGCAACGCAAACCTGATTAAAAGCGATTCTGGCGTGGTGTAGGTTCCGCAGCCTCAGATTGCAGCCCCCCCCTCGCCCTCTTGCGTTGTGTCTCGTTTTCTTCGATTCCTGTCAGTTAAACTCCGCTTGATGGCTGTCTCCTGCAGGTGACCTTGCGTTTTAGACTCAAAAGAATAAGCCAGGGAGCTCCGGCTAAATTGGAGACATATCTTGCATTCAAGGAAACGCTACTTGCGTCAGGCAAGACGCGGCTTTATGGCTGAAAGGACTACTATTCAATTCCTCATTTCTGATATTACGGCTGCTGAATGAAATGAAACAGTCGCGACAAATTTCATACACTCTTAGTGCTTTTCATAATTTCTTGCTTAAATTTGTTTCCTTCGGTGATTGACACTGGCTCTTGTGCGCTATTTTTTTAACTAAATATTTTTTAAACAAATATTTATGAAGTTAAGTGATACATTAAGTTTTTATATAGGTCCGTTAATTATTTTACGGAAAAGATGGTTTGTGATTTCCTGCGCGTTATCCAGTCCTTAGTTTTATTAGTCGTACGTAATGCCACTCTTAGTATCAGCTACTTACATTAATTTCTGTATCAATGATGATTTTAGGGTGAAAATGGATCCTTAAAAATTCAATTAGAATACCATTGTACTTATTTTATGAAGGTTTTTAAAAATATGAACAAATTACATACATGTAACGCATATACCAACTTTTCACCCCATTTAATTTTTATTGGTGGCAATTAGTTTCAATAAAATGTGTTATTTTAAATGGTACCTACCGTCGCAAATTAAGAATTTACAGAATTGGTTATTGCCTTAATCTGGAGGAGTATATTGTGGAACACGTCAAGCACATCAAACGGAAAACTGCGAAATATATGAACATGGATAGTAAAATATAGTATAGGTATTCCCATTTACGGCAAATCTATAGTCCTAAGCCTATTTTAATGAACGTATACTTGTTGTGGAATCATATACCGAATTAGCGCGGTAAATGGTACCGTTGCGAAAGATCCACTCTAAGAGAATTATGAAAGGATCCAAATATGTAATTATTATTCATTGTTACGTAAATTTGATTATTTCCGCCACGAAATGAAATTTAAATTCTACGTGTCAGTACTGGCGTTTTTTTTACTTTCAATGCATATTTCTCTAATTAGTTTGTTACCAGTATTAGTACCGCTACAACGTTATATTATTAAGTATAAATGGCATGTTAAAGCGGAAAGGTACCTTTAACAATTATTGATGCAGCCATTCAATGCTTACATTGGTTCTATTCCGATTAATGACAAAGTATTTTGTAAATTTGAATTGAATTATCAATAGAAATATCAATATTTTGAAAGCCTAGATATTTTTCCTATCATTCACATTATCCAAATGGATACATTTCCGATGCTTCACATCCGCTTCGGAGTCATTAACTTGAATCTGAACTCTCTTTAAAGTCTTCTCAAATCAACTTTTTAATGAGAAAAGACGCCAATGATAGTGATGGCCTAACTTTATGCCCGTTCGTTTCATTATTTTCAGATAAGCTCTGCGGAATTTTGCGCCATAACTCGTCATTATCTCTTCGATCCCCGTACGCATTCTTCTCAAGAGGCATCTTAGCGTCTCATCCAATTCTATCTTATATGTCTAGTATTTATATCTCCAATAGTCTTCCGATCTTGGCTTCCCTTTATACCTTCAGTGACTATCAGACTTGGGCGAATAGAGAAACAGATCCTTCCGCAGTAATGGCCTCGTAGCAGAATTAGAACCATTTATCAATCAATGCCCATTAGGAAACTCATTACTATCTCTGTTAAGGGCGGGATGGTGGGGGCCAAGTCACCTGACAGCCTCTTCATTTGAAAAGAGTGCTACTTTAATTAACCCTCGGTTTTCTCCCTTCTTCTTTCTTCCTCTGCACCTCCCTTGAGTCTCATGCAGGAATATTAGGAGGGACCAGTGAGGCTTCCCCGGGGTCAAAGCCTTTTGCGCAGTGGAAAATCACTGTACCGAGTTTGATGCGACGTTGAATTCTCCCCGGCGGAGTCTATTGATTGAAATATTCTTCTCGCTGTAAGTCTTCAGTTAAGTCACTGCGAAGTTTTTTTTAGTCTAATTGATATAGCTACTCCAAAAGGAGTTTATATTCACCATTAAATTTCAAGCGGCTTTGCCTCTGTTGATTTTACTGTGGAAATTTTCTTTTCCTTTTGGAATGAAATATTTTATTTTTTAATTACTCCCCCTCAAAATTACTTTCCGTGAATATTTTCCTCTTACCTTCTTATGGTTGGAACGGAGGAAATTGTGGCTTAATCTAGCCAATTTCCCTTTGGAGTACTTATGAAATTATTTAAAAATTTAATGATATTCGATTCTTAAAGATTTTATGATTCGAAATGCTTTAATATTTCAAATACTTTGTTTTTATTTTTGGATTTTACTATTCTAAAGCGTTCTTTCTGTCAATTAACTGAAAACGTCAGACATATATATGCTTCAATTGAAATTCTTTGCGTTTCTTGAATCACTTCTTAATGGTTAACCGAGATTGTATTTCGATTCAGGAAACGCTAAAATCAATTATTAAAAAATAATTCCCAAACTGTACGTAAGCCCAGAAAACCTTCAATTCTTTACATAAAATAAATAAATGAGTGGAATTTCATTTATCTCAGATGAGAGATGGTAATTTATTTTATGTAAGTGCATTGATATCATCGGCGAGTTACCCCCGTGTAACTCTAAGTTGGATGAATGAACATCTTGAGATCAAATTATTGTTTAAGCTGGAAGATATGAACGTCACTACGTAATAATTGAATAAATGTATTAAAGTACGCTTATCGCTTTCGGCACCCAATACGATTTGATGCCCGATGAAGAAATATACTAAATCTGGTGCTTGGATTCCTGTTCTTAAAAGATAGTGATTATGTTAACTGATTTTTTCATGCACCTTCGAATAACTAAATGATTGATTTTTTTAACGGTTGTTCTCCGGGAGCCGTTTGTGAAATTTTTCCTTCGCGATTACTGTTTCCAAATAAAAATTCGCCTTAGCTTTTTATAGTGTAAATTTATGTAATTGTCGATTCTTAATCGCATTTTAAGAAGTATCTTGTGGCGGGTGATTAGTTTTTGAAATATCTCATGCGTTACTATTCTTCAATACTCTCTCGTAAGAAATCGTAAGCGCCGGTAAGTAGTTTGAAGTCTTAAAAAAATCAAAAGTCATGCTCATTGTTATGTTAAGCTTGGCAGGGGCGCAGCTAGGAATGAAGGCTGGGGGGGTGGCGGTTTATCCTCTAAAACCCCCCTCTCGCTGCGCCACTGAAGCTTGGTAATTGATGCACAGCAGATTTTTCAGTGGAGTAACTTACAATTTCTTCTAATGAACGGAGTGGGCTAGGTTTTTCTTGATAAATTTAGACGATATTTATTGAAAAATGTCTCTGCATGCGTATTGTATATTTTGAGTCCAATCTGCGAGATTTCGACGCCAGGTAAAGTGTGAAAGATATCACGATGAGGGATGTTCACGGATATATTATATTGCTCCGTTACTGCTGTCCCACTCTTGTACACGCGTACCTCATACTCTTGCTCTCTCGCTACTATAACTTCAGCCGGCTCTTTTTTTACGAGCCACTCCTGCACATTTACGAGTCTTTGGGAAATAGCCGGGCGTTACGTAACCCACACCTTCCATTCCCTTTCACAATGTGCTGTTATCATTGGGGTTTCTCAGCTTTTTGCCCTTTTTTAGTCTGTATGCTCCTCGTTCATCTCGAAATAGGTTAGCCTTTTTACATTGCTTGAGTCGCCTGGTAGGTCTGGGACGTACACTTTCTACCCTTTATCTGAATACTGTTGGCAGGATGTCTCTAAGCACACATGCTCATAATCCAGCCTTCCGCGCATACTTAACATCTGTACCTAAAAGGAAATACATCGCAGTAATCATTTTTCATTGCCGGAATTTGGACCCAGGTTTCACTATTTTGAGTATTATCCTTGGTTTCAATTTTTTCCACCGAAAGGCATAACCATATTTTATGCTTTTTTTAACACAATACTATGTATGACACTCGTTGTTGCACCCCGTTCACAACAACTTCACATAAATTGGCGTCATTGCATGGCAGAAATCTTTATGAGAACGTGTACTGGTACAAAACAACTAAAAGGTGCTAAACTCGATTCAGGCTTCAGCGGTTGTTTCTTACTTCTTGGCACTAGCCTGATAACCATTTCTAACCCTCTTTGATCAACAATATTTCAGCGTTGAAAGACTTGAGACTAGCTGGTGGTGGAACTTTCGTGGCAAGCTTTGTATCGAAATGTATCTTTGCATCACGTGATGTCGATTTTTTATTAATATGAATGGAAAATAATTAGGTAGATAATACATTATCTTAAAAATATTGTACGCTTCTGGTGATTAGTAGTTATTTTATACAGAACTAACAATATTGAAACAGAAATTTAGTTCCTAAAATGGTTTTATTATTAGTACTAAATTATATGTCTCCACATGGTAGGTGAGCAATTTAATATAAGATAGGTATCACGGCTTTTTTCTGTTTGGAGATATCGATTTAACGATGAAATTTAATCCGACATCAGCTGAGGGCATATTTATTTTATCAAGAGTGTTTATAATTCCTCGAAAGAAATGCGAGACGTCTTTTCCAGGGAAATCAAAAGCTGGGTCTTGGATAGGATGAAATGGCAATCGTTGGAGCAAAAAATTGACGTCGCCGAATTCAAAGTTTGCTCGATTGAGACTCTCTTGGTGTTGCTGAGATTGAATTAGCAAGTTAATGGGTTCCCAACTATGCGACCGCAGACGGAACCTTCTACTTCAGGCCGGGACCATCTCCAACAAACCTTTTCCTCCTTCCTTGGAAGGACTTACTTCCCGGGATATCTTGATTTCTCTCCTTTCCACGTCGTCCTTAATTTCTGACTCGGGACCATGGGCTTCCTTTGTGCGGACGGTAGCTCTTTTGATGCTGGAGTGACGAAGGAATTCCAGCCGAATTGGCGTATTTCTCCAGAAATCGACGGTAAAAAAAAGACAATTTTCCTCTTAATTTGGGATGAGCAATCAATTATTTGCTCGAATCATCCTCAGGATAATTTAAATAACTCGTAATTCTGTAGGCGTGTGACAATCTCAAGGCGATTCAGAATTTATTATAATTTTTCTCAATGAAATAAAAGTCATCAAGGATGTTTGGGCTTCATTTGGTAGGGCTGACCCATGTATCTAGTAAAACAATCGAAATTGTTCTTCCCTTTTCATTTAAGACATTACCCACTTGTTGTTACCTGCATTTAAATGACAATCTGCAGATACGTTAAACTCAAGTATTACGAATTACAATTAAATGTTGCAATGATAAGTTTATTACAAATCCATACAGGTATATGTATATGTGAGAATAGCGTACTCACTCAGTACACACATCCTGTGGCATTTAATTGTTTCTATTAGCTTGATCATTTCCATAAATACTTCTTATTATCCCATTTTAGCCCATTCTAATATTTTTTATTTTTTCGTCGAAGATTTATAGACCTATATTTTTTAGCATTTTCAATACCTATTTTCGTTTCATTTTTATTTCTGTTGCTGGTTACGTGAACAATTTTACCCTGTAGTACCTTGAAACTTCAAAGGTCGTAGGCTAACATTATTACGGTAAATCCTGCATCCAGCGTAAACATTTTTGTGAGCATCAAGGAATTAGTGAAATTTTTTGCTTCTAGAGGAGGAAATTCTCAATCTGTTCAAGAAAATAAGTCTTTTAATTGTTTATATTTACCACTCAAATAACCTTTACTAAAGTTAATGCTAATGTTAATACATTCTCCAACATACATAGTCCGTGCATTCAGTATGACTTATTTTTTAATATATTTTCCTTTATTTAAGCGTGGCAATACAAGCTTCCACTCCTTCAAATAGGACGATCACCTTACCTAAATCGTTAGTGCATTTCAGCGGATGGGGTTGTCGTTCTCTGTGTTTCAATCTGCGTTTGTGTGGCGCCACTAAAGGTGCGAATCACCCCGTGAACGGGGTCAGATTACAGGGTCGCCTTAATCCGTGCTTGTCTACTTAGTCGAAACGCACTGCACATCCTCGTTTGCAGGTTCATTTTGGAGCGGCGGCACTGCGGGTCGCTCCCGACAGCGGCGCGCCGTGACACTTGCCTCGGCATCCCATTAGCGCCAAGCAGATCGGTTTCCATCCACGCATCCTCGTTCGGAGAGGCCTCCGAGATGCACAGGCCGAAGCACTACTCCCCACCCCCACGTTTCCATCTAGACGACCTATGCTCAGCGAGGGTAATGCGCTTCCCTATGGCATTCTTATGGCAGGATTCAGCAGAGATTAACTATTGTATATTGTCGCACGCCTCATTTTATGCGCCTGTTCAATTTTTTTAATTTCATTCACTCGGAAAATCATTGCTATCTGACTGAAGTTTATGAAAATATTTCTGGAAAAGAGTAAAAGATTTCGTCGCTTCCGACTACATTCTTATGGCAGAATTTGAGAGACATAACTAGTCAGATAAAATCGTATGGCTCACTTTACGTACCCATTTCTTTTGACGGCTTATTTATTTTTCACTACAAACTGTGTACTACTTTTCACTACACACATTTTGTGGCGTTTTCTTTGGCCATCAATGCTAAAATTATGAAAATATTCCCATTGAAATTTTTCAAATAAAGTGCCTAAGTATTTGATCAAATTACGCATAGTGTTTCATGAGCCATCAGTAGCGATTATTTTAATAAATATGACATTATTATATATTGTAATTTAAAATAAAACTCAAATATCGTCCCAAATAACCCCAAGCCCAAATAACGTCATTAAAAAATATTTTCATAGCATCTCTCAACGAAACTGCATGTAGGAGGTCCAAGTTTCTCCCTTTGACGATTGTTTCATGTCGCCACTAAGGGTGTATTTTAATCGGTATTCATAAATGTCTGCAGTGCAGAATTGAGGACAGAGAGATCCATTTATTTTCAGTATTTACTATGCAATATTAACTAGCGTAAGGAATATCGGTTGAAAGGAAAGGAATATAGATCATCACGAATATAAATTTCGGTTAATAGCCGTAATTGTTGCTTATTGATCCGTTAAATTCGGGTCGCTCCTCGCTTTGGCGACGCGAGTGGGGATTTTCGCAAACCTATTTAAAGCACGGTGGATGATAACACATCATTAGGTCGACTGCAGAATCCCCTGAGGTAATGTTCTTGATATCACCATAAGCAAATACACGAAATTACGTATACTAATCTCAAACTTTTGAAAATCTATATTCAAATATTGCGGCCCATATATTTCGAAGGCTCCGCCACCCACCTAGAGTCCTTGGACACCACTAGAGTGGGGGATAGAACCTTGATTTCACATATATTACAATGGAGGATTCTCCAGCTGGTCAAAAGAAATGTATGCACCACGTATAAAAAATTGATTTACAAAATTCGTCAAACGCGTCGCTGACGGACAGGGATCTTCGAATTCCATGTAAAATAGATATTTCATAGACATACATACCGTTATTTTTAGTCTAAATTTCATGCATTCTGGTAAAATATACGTCAACTAACAACAGCGATTTCTGTGAATCATCTGTATGATGCTGTCCTCTGTCAGTAAGCCCTGAACTGGTTGCAATAACGACATTTCACTTAGCCAAGGGGAAAAAACTCGAACTTCTATGTTTTGTATTCAATTGCCAGGACCGAGGAAGATAAATTATGGATCTTCACTGAACTTTTTATTGGTGATGATGCAAAATTCATAACAAAATTCATAAATTGTAAAAGCTATATCTCACGATTATAAATATTTGGAATTTGAGTACAAAGATTAATAGACGGATAACTCTCCCCTCATTACCTTACTGTGGATATTTTTGAGAAACGATTGAATTGCAAACAGAGTGGCAGCGAAAATCAAACTTCAACGGGACGCGGTGGGGCTCTTCAATGTAGTCCCCTTGCTACGCAACAGCCGACTGTTTTCCAAAACCCTTGGAGAGAGAGAAGGATAGACCTTGATTCCTTGTTGGAGAGGAGAACGGTTTCTGTTGTGTAAGGGATCCGGGGCAGGAGGCGTTCGCGAGACATAATAGCATTTCTGACTGTGACGCATCCGCCACTTCCTCTCAGCCTCCCCTCCCACTTCCCCGAAAGCCTTTTAAAGCGCCCCACCCCACTCTCCCCTTTCTCTATCCCGCCTCCCCCCCCCCCGTCAGCTCCCATCCTCATTACATGCTGAGTTTGGTGAGGAAAATGCCTGCTACTCGCCTTAGGATCTTTCTGATTGAATTTCTCTCAGGTGTGCGTGCGTACGCAAGAGGCGTGAGTTGCAGCTTGTTTCATGGCGTCGCTAACACGGTTTTCCCCGCCACTTTCCCTTCCCCTACCTCCGCCATCATCATCATCTCTAACCCCCGTCCCGGGAGCAAGCAACTTGGTTTTCCGCCCGTGTCCCTCTTACTGTACTGTGTGCACCACATGGATAGGTTAATTTGACTACAGAATTGTATCCATTCCGTGAGTTTGAGTTTGTTTTTGCCTCAGTAGCGGCGGGGAAAAGTACCTCACCTACTAGACGGAAGGTCACGGGTTCCCATTCCTGCCGGGGTAGGTTGTTCCCATCAAGGGCATGGATGCAAATGAAAACCCCTGCGCCAAGGCCAAATATCGCTGTTTTCGGTTGTGGTGCCAATAAATAAAAAATAGCCTCTTTGAGTAGGAGAAAGAACTTTTTTGAAAATGGTAATGGTTTGGTATTTTGAGGAGGTTACCGACGGTTAAGGCAGGGTAAGGGAGGTTGGAGAGAAAACCGGCTTCGGTATTTTCCTGCCCACGACGAAACGCACCAAGGAAACCACGGCTAAACGTCCCATCTGACGGACGAAGTTGAAATGTCCTCCACGAAACATACAAGCAGATGTCGGGCAGTATCTGAAAAATCTCTGCTACCTCTTTATCTCAATTTGGGAAGGCAGTACTCTAGCCACGACACAAGCCCGATTGTTCAATGTTATGACACACGCTTAGTTACTTTATCAGCATAAGTACGGGTAGAGCTCACCCGTGAGGAACAAGTCACATGCATGAATTTCGCTCGTTCATTGTAGGTTTGGAGCGTCCTTTTCCTGCCCTTGAGACAGCATAAAATCATGTTTCTTTTTTTGTAATTGGTTTTATTATGAGATAATGTAATTGTCAATTTATCATGGAATAAAAGTAAATTAAGGAAAGCAATGTCTGAACCTATATACCCCCACTCTTAAAGCATAGGTTGAAGTTCTAAAATATTTTGTCGATCGTTCCCTTCAGGCGCATCTTGCACGTAGGTTTGTCGTATGAATTGAAACAGTGGGGCATTTCTGCATTCCAAAAAATATAATAATTGAAAATAAAAAAGTTAAAAATAAGGAATTGTGCTATAAAAATGATGTGTTTATGACGTAATGTACAAATTAAAATTTTATATTATTATTTATCAGGTGTGAAAATCGTTAAAAGTGTGACAATGTAGTCTCTTTACCCGAGTTATTCAAATCCATACGTTGCAGAAAAATATACCGATGTGAAATTTAAATTAATTGATTGATTTGTGCCAAGGCATGCAGTGTCTTTTGCAGGATACACTCTCCAGTTGTAGCTCACTTTTCTTAATGGTAAATTACGCCACTCTTTATAGAAACGATATCAATAATTTCATTTATGCCGTCAAGCATTCTTGTTTAAGTAAAATACGGATTATTAATTCCAGTTTATTTTTTTCATGTTGATGTAATGTCGCACACAGAGTGACTCCTGAAGATGGATTTCCTAAAACAGACGCAAGCAACTCTGTTTAGAATTTAAAAATTAGAAGAACTGTGTGCTTTCGAGCGCCTCAACAAATGTTTGGCTCGAGAATAAACGAAGGGACTTGAAAGCCGAGAAGAATATTGGCTGCCTTTTCTTTCATCCCCTTAGTGTGCAGGGGATGGGTGTAAAAGGCTCGCACAAATGTTTTCATTCGATTACTCACTCCACTTTTCCTCATCCCACTGTGTCAATGCTGTCCCCACTCCTTCAATTACATAATCCTAACACGCTTCTTTACCCGGCATTCATGTCTTTCGCACTCCTATCCAGGTTCTTTCTCGTCTCGTCTCTCCATTTTCTTTTTTTTCGGCGGGGGAAAACATATTTTGGCAGTTATCCGGCTCAAAAATGGCCCATCGCTATAACACCTTCAGTTTCGCGTCTATTCTTGCCCTCACTCTGGAATCACTCCTTCTTTCTCGGTCCGTTGGAATATCTACCCTACTATTCGTCTTCCCAGGAGTGTTTACCTACAATTTGCGCAGACTTGGCATAGAGTTAAACCATTTCCTCATTTTATTTACCCTCACCCCTTAAAGTTCTCTTCCCTTACGACAACAAGGGATGTCTTCCTTCTAACACACTCCAGAGCTGTATCGTTCATGAATGAACCTTTGAAATGAACGATTTATTAGAAAAAATAAAAATAATGAAATCATGATTATCTGATGAAGTCGTTCAAAATGAACGATAATCCAAATTCCAGTTAAGTTGGTTGTGTTTCAGTAGATTCGAGTAATGCAGCTCCTAGACGAATTTTCCTAGCATAAAGCATTCTTCGTAAAATGTTTTCGGGATCGCCACCGGGTCAGGAACTGCATTAACTGCCGACGTTTCGATGTCCGACTCGGCCATCGTCCTCAGGGCTGTGTAAACTTCTTATTGAACGATGTATATTTAGCGGATTCAGGTGGTAGCAGACTTGTTTTTATTCAAAACCCTAAACAGTATATTAATTTGGCCACTATATTTGTTTGCCATCTTTAAGAGACACGCTGTATGTTGCCAATGCAGGTTGGCTGCCCGAAGGAATATAATTTTATGGGAAGGCTATTTGTATATTCACGAACTAATTTTTACTTTATGTATCAAACGTAGGTAGCAATAAAATACAGGGTGAGGTAAACATTTTGTTATGCAATTTTAAACCCTGGATAGCTAATGCCAATAGGAACCAAAATTAATTAAGATGTTTAGTTATTAACGCAGCATTTTTAAATTGCAGAAAATGTGTGCCAAGCGCTCCGATTGGCTGTGAGTTTGCCCTGTTGCCGGATGCTCTGAACAACTCAATTCGAATGTTTTTCCTGGCTGAGATCACGATGTATTCAAGGAATCTGGCAACAGGGCAAACTCACGGTCAATCGGAGAGTTAGGCTGAAAGTTTCTGTGTTTTGAAAATGGTGCGTTTCCGACCTAAACATCGTTAGTAATTTTGAACTGTTCAGGATTAAAATTAAGTGACACAATTTTTCTCCACTTTGAATATTTATTTCTTAGATTTTTCATCCATGGTGGAATCAAAATCACTTGGTTCCTCCATCCATGTGGCATAGATTCGTGGATTTGGTGCAATCCTAAGAATCGTGTATTCATATGATTTCGTTCATCATCGAACGATATGAAGAATCAAATCACTGCCACGAATCAAAACACGTGAGTCGAAACACAAAAAATGAATCGTTTCTCATCCTCTAATTTCCCTTCCCACTGCTCCTTTCATCAAAATAATATTATATGATGAATGATCAAATAAAAATTATATTTTATTAATTTAATTTTTACTTGATCACCATAAAATATGATTTTCATTTGTTCTCTCATGTTGGAGTCAAACTAACTTCAATCCTCTGAGCATGTGTCTTAGATTTGTGGATTTGGTTCATTCCTAGGAATCGTGTATTTATATGATTTGGTTCATCATCGAACAATTTCAAGAATCGGATCATTGTCATGAATCGAAACGAGTGAGTCGAATCCTCAAAATGAACCCTCTCTCACCCTCTATTGCCCCTCTCTACTGCGAAATATTCAACCCCACCGTCGTGAGCCGTCTCCACCCGCTGGTTGCCTTCTTTTACGTAGCCTGCGAACCCCACCACCCCGGCGCCAAAAACCTCACTCTCCTCGCTGCTCCTATTTCACTTTGTTCCCTCCTCTAACCGAAGACAAATATTTTGCTTATCCCTACCGCCGCCTCGCCTCGCCAGAAACCCTCATTCGGGCTTCACCAGCCTTCCGCCTCTTCCCAGCAACACCCCACCGTTTCACGTAATATGCTTTCGTATTTACTCTTTGCAGCCATTGCAGCCAGCTCATTGAGGAGTAAGCTACGTACCTTACCACGAGTCTTTACTTCCAGTCTCTCACCTTTTACACTTCATCAATCCTTTCTACTTGTGGTTATTAAATTACTGAAGAGTTATTGCAATTCGAGACTCAAATCACCGATGGCGGCGCTGCAGGTGCTGACAATATGGCCGACGCAGCGGGGTTAGTGTTCTGACAATAGCATAGGCGTAGTAGGAGCACAACTCTGTGGTAGGAAATATCGTCGAGGCATCCCACTGTATCAATTGAAATATGTCGAGGAAGATTTTTCTTGGTTATGAAGAGGTATACAGATACCTTGGGGCAACAACGAATAGCGGCTGTGCCACGGAGGGAGAGTGTATTTTAAATGCGGGACTTGTTAATTTCCGTTAGTTGCCTTAGCCAGCAAGGCGGTGAATTAAAAGTATTGGCTTTGGAAAGTATTGGTTATTGGTAATGCATAACATATTTTACTTACAACGTTATCACAATACTAACAAAATAACACTGGACGGCATGATTATTGGCCCTGACACCATTCCTGCTGCTTCTACTGTAAAATGACCTCCTAAATCCGAATATGAACTCCGTTTTTCCCCATCACACGCCATTTTCGGGGGAGCTCCCCCCTCCAAACAGCAGTAATAATAAAAATATTTTGCTGCATAGCATGGCAACAATGATTAAAATTTGTAGCAATACCTAGGAAGATTCACTTTACTACGCTGGCCCTCGCAACGCCTCGCCCGCTCAGCCTTGGACGGCGATTCTCTTAGCTTTCGCAGCTAAAAAGGAAAAGTAATACTTCCTTTTTCCACGAAAGATATAAGATTAAGATTTTATATTCTCATTTCAGTTAAAAAATATTCTTTCTCCTTAAGAATGGAGTTGCACAAAGTATCAGCCTCTCAAATCAATTGTGTGTATTGAAGTTGTCGTCATCTTCCCTCGGTATCTCTAGCAATCGCAGAGTCAACTCTTTCGGTGTTTTGGACAAGGATGATCCTTTTTTTCCAAGTAGTTAAAATTGTGCAAAACAGTAGAAGTTCAGCGTGGAGGTTTTCGGGGTTACTACCGCATAGATTCATCTCTGCAGACAAATCTGATCGCAAATCAATCTACAGAATCTACGCGGTAGTAACCCCGAAAACCTCCACGCTGAATCCTCACCACACCGCGAAAGCCTACACAAGGATTACAGTAGAAGTTGTTTCACTCCGGCTTTTTCCAAGTGAATGTCAGTATGTGGGCTTGAGTTGTGATCATTACTGTGATTAAATGTGTAATTATGTTACCATGAGTAAAAATCATCCTCATCGCTTCTGCTATGTTTGCGGTGAATTGACTTAAACATCGCAACATAAACCTCTTCTTTCAATTTTTAAAACTACTTATAAATTTTACTTTGGCTGCCAAGTTGGCGGACAGGGCTAGGATTAAGCTCCAAGTGTTTGTTACACCACTTGTTACAGTAACTTAACCAAATACTTGGTCAAACCACTGTAGCATATGGCACATAGTTTCGCGTAAATGAATGGCAATCTCTTAGAAAAGGGCATAAAAATCTTTTCCTATGGGGCTAGATAGTCAGCACTGAAATTACTTTTTATGGAAGGTGAAGGCTTGATTTTTTTCTGTAATTAAATGCATTGTTGATAGAACTGATGATGCCATGTGACCCAAAAAATGGAGACTGTTTATGGATTCGTCAAAGACAAGCTTTAAAGTGTTGGCCAATGGGAATGAGTTACCTTCTGTCCTGTCTGCATACTCTGCTGATATGAAGGAGACGTACAGATATATCAGTTGAATCCTTGAAAGAATTAATTATCTTGATTATAATTGGTAAGTTTGCACTGATCTGAAATTTGTCGCTCTACTCATGGGACTGCAATCGGGCTTCACGAAATACCGCTGCTTTCTTTGTGAATACAACAGCCACGCCCGTGAAAAACATTACATAGTACGGGATTGGCCTCTGCGAGATAGCTTTACTCATGGTTATGAAAATGGTGCTTATGTTTCCCTGGTTTCGACAGAAAATATTCACTTGCCACCATTGCACATCAAATTAAGACAGATGTAATACTTTGTGAAGGCAATAGAAAAGACAGGAGCTGAATTTCAATTTTTAACTTAATTTCCTCGTCTTACAATTAGTGAAGCTAGAACCAAGGAAGGAACTCGTGGACCCCCAGATTAGGAAACTTTTCCAAGATTTGACGTACATGAAACACCTGAATTATAAATAAAATCGAGCTTGGCTTGGATTCTGAAACGTGTGTTAGCTGTGAGAATGAGCTGAGAAACGTTTGAATTGCTGTCAGCGTATTAGGCCATGGGGTTTAACGTGTCTCTAAAAATGCATTTCCTTCATTCACACCTGGATCTTTTCATTGAATATTTAGGAGCAGTTTCAGATAAACACAGGGAATGGTTCCATAAAGACATCACCAAATTTGTGAAGAGATTTTCAGGGAAATTGAATGCGGGCATGTTGATATATTAGGCCTACTGCTGTTTTTGCATGAGAAACTTCTACCTCACTCCACACGTTATTTTTCTCTTTGTTGATGCGCGTGTGGTATTGAGGGCGCCAGCATGGTTGCGTACCTTCTCAACTGTTGGCACACATTTTCATTATTTTTTCTATGCCGTGTACCTAAATATTTTTATTATTGCTGATATAATCTGTTGATATGTATATTTTTCCATCATTGTAGGATATTTGGTGTATGGTAAAATAAAATGGGAGCTGAAAAATGAAGAAAATAAGTGAAAAATTGCGAAAAAAGGAAAGGTTGATAATTTTAATGGGTATTTTAAATCATTAACGGAAACCAATCCCCCAAATCTACAATCTTACCATTAACCCATTAAATCCCAAGCATGTTAATAACTTAAAAATTCCAAATATTTTGATGAATTAGCAATAAAACAGACTCAAATAAGGCAAATTATCGATTTTTATATTTTTATTGTTTTTAGTTTGCCGTTGGTGGAACGTTGCGTATACGCAACGTTGGGAGTTCCCCTGGTCAAATGAGCCGTTTTGCCTTTTTTCGGAACTCTTTTCTTTTAGCAAACAATTCTTTTTTATTATAACCAAAACATATAATTAACCGAAAATATTGATTAAACTTTGTATTGTTCATGAAATTTAGAATAGCAATCAGTATGTAGATGAATATTGCACTTTTGGTAATCACTAATTTTCTGGCTGCTACAAACTCGGCATCTTCATCGTGAATTTTTCCGTCACGAACAATATTGTGGCCAACCTTGTCTTTCCTTACTGTATTTCGCAAACTATGTATTCCGTTATGTTCTATATTACACACAAAATATATGGAGCAAGTAAAGAGAGATGTGAAAGAGAAGAAATACGTAGGTGTGAAAAGATTAGCTGATAGGAGAACTGAGTGGAGAGCTGCGTCAAACCAATCCTAGGATTGTTGACCAGTGATGATGATGTCCTATATTATGGCAATTTTAGTTACTATAAGGGTAGTTTTATTTTAGTTATAATTTTAGTTGCCTAAATCGAAACTTGAAGCTTGTAGGTGGTGGAATGATCAATATTATCAATAACAGACAATTTATATCACCCACAAAGTATTTACAAAAATTTATAGTAATGGACCGGTTTCGGCTGTTACACCATTATAAAGTACAGAAAATATAAAGCAACCGGTCAAATAATAGGATTTTTTATATCGCGAAAGTAACAAAGTGTCTGCTATTGAAAATGAGTAATTTCTCCTTCACTGTTTCATTTTTTCTTGAGGAAACATAACACTCACTATCTCTGAACAAAAATATGCCTGACTGATGGTTGATCCAATTACAACATCAAATTTACAAATGGATCCAATATACCGAAATTTGGTAATACATTTAGTTACATATCAAGCCAACTCAAATAATAACGCATTCTTTTTACCGATCATACAATCAAAACAACCTTACTTTCCCTTGGACAGTTCCTTTTGAGGGCGAGGAAGGCAACTTGCGACTCTGTTTTCTCTGACACTACAAGGGATTCTTTAGTCATAATTGGGAAAAATCCCATTTGAGACAAAAGTATCACTAAAAAATAACTTGAAATTATTTTCAAAATACAATAAGTGATGCCTTGCATCTTCAATAACTTTTGCCAGGCCAACTACAACCCTTTCCACTAAACTCAAAGACGTATCAGTTTTTTTCCGATGCTCATCCATAGACAGAAAATTTTCCCAAGGAAGATATCATTCTCCACAAATTTATGAGAAATTGCATCAAACCGTAGAAATATTTGGTTGAGGTCGCATAGTATGGACGTATCTTAGAAAACTTATCCCCCTGGTCCAAACTTCTGTAACCAGTAAGGCGTAAGAACATTTTAGGTTCAACAAAACGCTTCCGGGACATCGTTTGACGCACATTAGGAACACGTCCTTACTCCAGTAATATTTTTTGCTAAGGTGTAATAACCACTAAACATCAGAACGGAAGATATACCATGCTATTGTAATATTTTCTGAGAATATCACGCACTATGATCACTGGCGATAGTGAACAACTTAGGCTGCAAATGTGAGTTCAGGTTATTTGGAGGGAACGATTGTTCAACAGATAACCACAGATATAGTAAAAGAAGATGGAACGGAACATCGCCCCTTCTATATACCGTAATACCCAGAAAGCCCTTTACCTGAGTCAATATACCAAGAAATATTTTTCTTGGAATCCCTGTGCATTCATAGTCAGTCATAGTTCTCAAAAATTTCTTTCGAAATGACCTGCACCCTCATTAGGAGCCTTACCAGCTCATTATCGTCAGCGGCCAGTGGGCATGAATTTCTCAGAAAATACTGCGATAATGTGATCCCTCTTATCTCTCCATTCATTTTGCTCACTCGCCAACCCCCGCTGTGCACGGAGACCCATTGGTGCCGGGATATCCCCGCCCAGCCTAACTGCTTTTTACCCTCCCACAACCTTCCCTTTGGATCCAAGTCAACAACACCACATAAATATGAATTTACGATCTATTTTCTAACCCTCACATACTTGCTTTTTGCATACTTGTCAACTGTGGTAAGCAGATCGTTCTTACCTTAGGATGCCAGTGTATCTTGAAATTGCAGACGCCTACAGAAATCATTATATTTTCTGGACAACTCTATGGCAAAGTTTTTATGCATCCTTTGTTTAGGTCACAGTAAATTTCCACTATAGCACAAGCAAACGCTGATTTAATCTTGCTCGATACGTGAAGTTAAAAATATCAAACAGTCACAACTCGGTGAAAACTCACCGCCTGCCAAACATCCTAGTTAAGACCCTTCAACACTTATGTAGATGTATATTTAGGACTAAAATACTGTACAATTGCCTGAAACTAAAGTTTCATCTTAAAAAGGTAACATATTCTTGATAAGCTTTTCATTTTTCAGTCCAAAAAGAAACGCTCAACACGACTACCGCCGCGGCGCGCCGTTTCCCTAGATTACCGGGGTACTCCCAACGTTGCGTGAACGCAACACTTACTTTATTCTTAAATAATTTGAAAACCACTGGGTCAAAATCACCCAATTTGTTGCAATGGCCTAGAATACAAATGCATCATTGTATTTGCAGAGAGATATAATCATCGAGTGCCTCAGATTTAACATAATATGTAAACTTGGAAGATAACATAAAATAACTACTTACATATAAATGAAAAGGCCATTGTAAAAACAAAAGTTACTAAATTTCTTCCGTGAAAAAATTCATAACATTTAAGAAAGCATTGAACTACCTATGTTAAAAATATTAACTACTTGTCAATAAAAAATACGGAGAAAAAAATCGCAAAGTTTGCGTTGCGTTCACGCAACGTTGGGAAGAAATGGGTTAATTATCATGTTTTAGAACGTTTCACCTCTAAAAAACCTAATAAGAAATATAAATTCTAATGTAATCCTTTTCATTCCTCCAAGACATATCAAAGTGATGAAAATTAGAGTAGGGGCTTCCCCCTGAAAATGGTGGATGATGGAGGAAAGTGGATGTCATGTTCGGATTCAAGAGGTCATTTTGCATAATAATTAGCAGGAATGGTATCACGGCTAAAAAATTTGCTTTTGCCGTCCAGTGTAATTAGAGAAAACATAATATACCCAACAATACCATAAATTTCTCAACGTGGTTTCCCACCGTCGGGGTTTACCGTCAAGGGGAATGATGAATTGCAGTGATCAAAATCAATTAAAAGAACTCACACACATATATATAAATGCATAAAATACATTACTTACGAAGTTATCGAAGCTTAACACTAACAATTTATCTATAGAAAACTGAATATACCCTACAATGCCTATGATTTCGCAACGTGGTATCTATATTACCAACGTCACAGTTGAGTGACGAATTGTAGCAATGAAAACCAACTTAAAAGCCTCAAACGCAATATCAATGGATAAAATATGTTGCTTACGACGTAATGATAGCTTCATGTCAACAAAATAACTACAGAAATCAGAGAATACCGAACAATACCAATGCTTGATCAACGTGGCTACCTGCGGTAAATGCCTAGCCTAGCCACCTATGGTTCCCTCGAAGCTCTACTTTCGAATTCGGCCGATAGTTGCGTCTCCCTTGTCTGGATTCTCGAATTGAAAGTAAAATATTGAAATTTGATGATATAAAGATTTATTTTTTCTTTTTTTGAGCTCAATTCTTTAATGTTCATTAATGTCTCGGAGAATATGTCTAAGAATGATATGCAAAATTATTTGACAACATTTCGATGTCTTTTCTTCCATGTCTTCCCCTGTACTATGAATGAATATGATTACATTCGTGACATTGATAAATGAATAATTGATGCAGATAATTGAAATGTGTTTTACAATAATTAAATAAAAAATAATGAGAAATCAATTATATATCAATTAAAAAGAAGGGAAAATAGTTTTGACATATATTCTCAGACGTCTTCTATAAAATTTTGATCAACATTTGATGAAATAATTTATCGGAAAATATTTTTAAAGGTGTAAAAATATAGACTTTATTTAAATTATTCAAATTGATATAAAGCATACCAGTATTCTAATTTGAAATATTTATTAGCTGATTGATGTGTACAAAGGTATGCTGGAAACGGGTTCAGGATATGCGACCGTCCGAATTTCAACCACCCATAAAGTTACGGATCGGTGTTGATTCATCGTTTATTGATATTGTATCGAGAAACCGACTAACATAAGTAAGAAAAAAATACGGTTGACTCAAATTAACTCTTGATTTTTTATGCGATTGTGTATTGAGATTTATTACGAGGAACGTGTTCCGAACCATAATTAGGTTATTTTTTAATGCAATCCTTTCATTACAAATATGGTGGAGGCTAACTATAATATTCAACTAGTGGAAATGGTATAACATAGCAAAAAATACATTAAGGGCTAAGGAAGGGTTTGTATTCCGTAATTTTGCATCCATAAACTAATTTCGTGAAAACTTTTCCTTCTTCAACCAAAAAAGTATTTGTTATAATTCTATATTCTAATAGCTTTGGTGAAACCAGGCTTGATGTACTGACAATTTTGGGTGTGTGTTTAAACTATAGTTTTATTATTTACTTGACTTATTAATGGTCTCAATAACCAATTGACTGGCTTTATTTATCAAATTTTATGAAGAAAAGTAGCCTCAATTGTACCTTCACATGGAATTTTTTCGTCTCGAAAAATGTCACGTTAGGGTGAGATCTTTTTCAAGTTTAAATTGTTTTTATTTTTTATTTAATTCACCACCAAAAACGGCAAAAAGCCTTTTACATTGACTTTTCTCAATCATTAAATAAATCTGATTGATTATGCTCATCCATACTTAACGTAAATGAAATCTGGTCTTCGTTTATCCTTCTTTGACTTTCTTTCAAGTTCCGTGATCTGGTAGCCTATGCGAGATCTTTTTTTTTACCTGTAATGACATCGCAACTCCCTCCGAACCGTACAGTCTGCAGAATCTAAGGCCTTGCCGAATGGAATTACATCATTCGCTCCCTTCCGGTTCTGGGTTAGTGATCCTTCCCTTCCGGGTGTAGAGGAGGCAGCCTTGCGAGATATGGGAGCTGCGATACGTAGTACCATTGAATGGGACCAGCTTGTCAGCCATGTGGGGGTGAACGGCTCGGGAAAACACGCCTGCTATTGGGAGTGCAGTGGTCGGAACTCGGCGCTGGCAAAACACTCATTGGGTCTTTACGCCATGCTCCGAATACGCGCGTTGCTCTCGTATCGCTCTAGGAAGGAGGACTTGGTTATCAAAGAGACGTGCTGGGATAGCGCTGCTAACCTCCGTGTTTCCCGAGTTATTTGGAGTGAACGCAGTTCCAGAATGACTCAATTCTGTCGGAGACAATGTACCGCAATGTATGTCCCGGCAGTCTTAAGTTAGCTCTCTGACCTAAAAGGAGACCACTAGTAATCGCAAGCAATAATACCATTCAGAAGATTGATTTCAATCTTCCGACTAGTGAATCAAAAATCTCCATATGATTAAGAAAATCTTCAGATTTCAATGGAAAAAAATGCGATAATTTGGGTTTTTGAGATTTTAGTTTTAAAACTAAATACTGCTCAAGGGGTATTTTTAACGTGTTTTATACGATCTCTCCATTGGTCGCATAAAGGTTTTTTTTTACTTTATTTGTAATTCTGTATTTTTTATGCATTAAATTAATCAGTAAACAGTACGATATGAAAAAATGGTGAATCTCCATTGAATATTATGGCATAAAATCTTTAAATGAAAATATAAAGGTTTAAGCTATTGGCTCGGTCGGACTCGTATCCAGACCTGAAAGTGGGTTGGTGGCCTAGATTGGAATTTTTTGTACTGCAGATAAATTTGTTATTCACAAAGTTATGTTTGATTTTTATCATAAATTCCATTCTCCTCGCAACAAGTCCAAGTTTCGTGCATATGCTTTTAATGATGAATCGAAAATCTATCTATTACCCTATAACTAGATCTAAAAAGATTTGAAGTAGCATTATTTTATTTATTTAAACAGTGTAGCCATTCTTCCTACTTCACTTATTTAATGACCAATGCCTCTCCTGTTCTTTATATTTTAATCCTTAAATTATTTTAATTTTCCATCAGATCGCTGATTGATCTTAGAGTTAACCATTCGTTTCACTCTCGAAATCTCAGTACTTACGTAGTACGCGTCCTGGATATAATTGTATTGTATTTTATATTGACTCTCTGATGAGCTGAGACGAATGCTTGTATCATTATAGGGAGACTCTTCTCATACCTAGCTATTTAAAATGCTCCTACCCTCAGGAATTTTTAAAGTTAGCGTGGCTGATGGATCGCATTTCTCAACGGTATAACTTTTATGACTGTCTTTTTCTGCATCGTCTTCACTGTATACGGCCTTTTCAATGCCCAGCCCAACTCACTTTATGCTTTATGCTAGTGGTATCAAATAACTGCAAGGTTATCGATCAAGATTGGAACCGATCCCAGTCAGTGGGTGGTTTACTTTACGTATATTCATATTACCTCACGTTGCGCCTGTGAGTGTGCGTTTTACGCACTACATTTTTCAATAATTCTCCCGTGCGATGGGGTGAATTGCCAAGAAGGGCTTCACATGTCGCCGCGGAATAATATTGCCGCGTAAAGCCACCCACGCGCAGTTATTATTTTGCCTCACAGAAGCCATCGCGCTGGCTTTATTTACGTATCTATGTTGATCCTCAGGCGCTGATATACACCAACGCGCAGACATATGGGTATATTCATGTATATGAAGGATTTTCCTTCCCCGTCACCTCTTGAGGGGAAAAAGAAATTTTATTACTAAGAAATACTCTTTCCGAGAATAAAAGATTTTTCTCACCCATGCGTTTGATTTATATATTCGCCAGCGGTAGAGAATCATTATACTTTAACCATGAGATGTTACTCTCTATCAGGATTACTTCGTTTCCAATTTTCTTTTACTCGCATGCATTGTTATTGTTTTTACTTCAGATTGTTTTTTATATTTTTTGTATCCTCGCAATATGTGTTACCGTGGCTGGGTGTAGTGTGCATTTATGTTTCTCTAGTTTTTTCAAGGCCTTATCTCTTTCTTCCTCATGCCGATGCGATATTGTGGGGTTATTGAGTTTTTCTGTTGCCTCATCGCCGGTTTCAAGAGCTTGCGTAATCCAAAAATAGGCAAGAATCCACCGGAATAGCTATGCGTAGCGTAGAGAAACACTCAACAATCGTGGGCAACATGGTAGAATGCCGAGGGGCCAGAGAAATACGAGGGTCACCAAAAGGCAATCCGAGTCACTTATATGTTGCCGGTTGTTTATATATATTATTTATATATATAATTCTAAAATACCATCATCACCATCAGCCATCAATGTGTTGATAGCTGTGACGAAGCTCTCCGCACAATATTTATCAGTTGGCCTTTTATCACTTGCATGATTGAAGAGTCTAGTCTTGATTTTAACTTATTACTGTGTAGAAACATAGGCACATAGGAGAGAAGACGGGAAAAGATTGGAGCCCTTCGAGATGTGTTATTTCATAGGTATAATAACGATTTTACGATGTTTTATCATATAACTTTAATGGCGACTAGTCCAACTAGACCCCTAGATACATAACTCATCACGTCAAACAAGAAAGGAAAAACAATAGCCAAAAATAAATAAAATAATTATCTTGGATAAAACTATTAGCGCAGTATGATCAACGCACAAATAAACTAAAATAAGAAGAAATGGACATGGAGACGAATGGAGAAGGTGAAGTTAATGTAGCGGAAGAGAAACGATGAAGAGCTGGACGTGGTGGGTGAAGAGAGGCAGCTTCTACGTGCGATAATGAGGAGAGAGGCTTATAGGAGTTGAAGGCGAGGAGGGGATGTTGAAAACAGTGCTGAGGAGTAGAATGTTGAGTAAACGATGGAGGGGAAGAAAGAGAATAAAATGTTTTGGTAGAATGAAAGGGAGTAGCTCTTATTGTGAAATAATGAGGGAAGTCTAGGAATTGAGAGGAGATTGTCACATTGCCAGACTTGATGCAATTCTACCTGAATTTGTAGAATACATCAATTTGGATATTTCATCGGGTTTACATACTTAATCAACTGCTCTATCGCCCTTTTTCTGCTATTCTCTCCTTCCGCCTGTCCTAAACAATTATTTTCATGAGAATATGCCCATGTCCATGAGGCCGATTATTTTGTCTCATATTCTTCTCAAAGTATCCAAATGACTTCGTTCCCACTCACCTCAAAACTTTCGTATTGCCAGATTTCCTCGGTATTACTCACGCGATGTATGCATTTGGTCCCCATCATTCTTTAATGATACTACATTTCAAAAGCTTCCACTCTTTATATCCCAGGTTTTGTTATCAGCTGTATTAAGTACTCTAATTAAACTACTTTGAAAATTTTCAGACCATATTATAAGTTTCTATTTATAGTAGTTAAAATTTCTATTATCAAAACAGTATTATGACTTATTATGGAATTGACTGGATTTTTATCCAGTAAAAAATGGTTTTTGAAACTAATTTCTAATCTCATTTTTATATCTCTTAACTTTGTATACCGATTGATTAAATTGAAGTCTTGAATCGTTTAATGAACAGAAGGGAGAAAGGTGATTATAACAATCGAAGAGATTTAGAGACTCATTGCATCACTCATCTACTTATCGTATACCAGTCAGATATGTTCTTTGAGTATACAGATTTTTTAATGGCTTTTATTAGATCGAATCGACTGCTAGCTGTAATATATTCAACATTATAATTGAATTATAAGTAGTTTCTGTAAAATCAAGATTATTTGTTGACACATTCTGAATAGTTTTCATTTAACTGAAAAATATGGCAAAATATATATAAAAAATAAAATTCCTATTTTATCAAAAATTCAGGAACGACCTCTGAATGCGTAAATTCCTTCCATTGTGAAATTTACCAACTACTTCTAATGCTATTGGTCCTACGCAGAAGCTGGAAATAGCTCTAGACCATTATAAGTATCAAAATCTTGATTACGACTGGCATTGGACGTTAAAGAATCCCGCGTATCGTAAGTGACGGGTAGTGAGTAGAATTGCCGTAGAGATGGCGCGAGCGACGAGGAAATGAGGCATTGGTCGAGACCGAAAGAGCGGGAGAACAGTTGAAGGGGGTAAGCGCGAGTGGGGAGGGTGGGTTGGGAGCGGGAAGTTGCAAATACCCGAAGGAGGCGAGTAATTGCTCGGGCATCACCCCTTCCCGTGGACCGTAACGACCAAGGAAGGCATCCGCTCCACGCCCCCGCCGGCCCTGGAGAGGGCCCGAAAAAACCTCCCATAGCCCTCCCACGGGTACGTGCAACAGCAGATAGCTCAGAGAAAGGGTCGACCTGCCGGCTGGCACTGTATATATCCTTTCGCCTCTCTCTCTCTCTTAGTATGGCTGATAAATGGCAACCCACTCTGGGAGCGGGGGAGGTGGTGCAGTCAGGATCCCCGAACCACCCTCACCGCCTCCGCGGCACCCCTTCCGCTTCCCCGCACACCCTCTCCTCGTTGGCGTGATTGGTGGGTCTGCAAGTAAGGGTGCCGCACGAGCCTTTTGTTTCCTGCGTGTGTGAGGGAGGAGCTGTAGCGACGTCATATCGTTTTGTTTTTGGTCCATTAACGTCACTTGAATCAATGGGATTGCACAAAAGGTGTGCAGGCGCTAAGCAGAAAATTGTTCATCGCCTAAATATAAATTTCGGAATACCTCTTTCACATATCTTTCTCTCCCTCTTCATGCACCATAAGTCAACTTTTTTTCTTTAGCTTCTCGTTAATGACTCGTTTCTGTAACGTGCTGAAGGCTCCCCGGAATGAGTCTTTTAATTGGCTTTTAAACCTCGTTTTGTAGCGATCTGAAGTTAATTTTCATCCTAGTCGGAACCTGTGGGAATATAATGCACGTCTAAACGTCAGCAAGTAGCTTATCAGTAAGAGTAATTTAAAAATTTATTATTAAAATTAATGAATGCATGCTAGAGGTGGCAGATATATGTGATTAAAAGACCCGTGGAGACTTTTTCCATTGCTTATTCTTTCTTTTTCTCTCATACTTTTGCAATGTAGTATTCATATTCTGTTCCTATTGACAAATACTCTTCATCATGATCATATTAATTCATCAATTAATTAAATTATTAATTATTCATATTATTAATTCATAATTTAGATTGGATTGACTCAATTGATCCACTCAATTCTTCTATCAGCTAATCTTTAACCCTCCTTAACGGGCTGCATTTGGTGTCCACCAGACGCCAGTCCATTTTCTTATCTTTGCCCACATCGTATTTTAATGTTTTGAAAACTCATATTCCTAGTATCTTTTTATTTTATGATTCTGAAATAGTCACGAATATGGTTATATGTTTTTCACATTTATGTAATAAATTTGGATATTTTGTTGTTTTTGGACGCCATGCGACAACTTGAGTTACAATACTCGAAAAAGGCTATTCGGGCTTCCAGCCGGCTGGTTTCCCTCCATTCTGCCGACGTTTCTGGACACGAGTCGGGTTCCATCCTCAGGGCTAACAAAACAAAAGCCCGAAAAAAGGATGGAACCCGTGTTCCGAAACGTCGGCAGAATGGAGGGAAACCACCCGGCTGGAAGCCCGAATAGCCTTTTTCGAATATATTCGCCGGAAAAGCATCAGATGTTTGAGTTACAATATATTACATGGTAATAGCTTCCTGATATTCATCGATAAGTTTTTAAATACGTTTATAATTTACACTATCAACTATTCAATCCATTAAATTTTGGATATGCGTCTTATTGATACGATTTTTTTATTGTAATCAATTTGATATGATGTCGATGAAATAAAAACTTTTTATTTATAGGAATAACTCCATAATTTTGATGCATAACTTTCATAAGTCCATTCATGAAATCGAGTATTCAAAGAATGATTTATTGTAGTTTAAAAAAAGTTATTTCTACTTTAATATCATTTTGTTTTATCATTCCAAAATGGTGTCTTTGAGACGCCACTTGACAAATAGCATTCCAAAATGTGACGCGATTGACGGAGGGTTATATACTCGTAATTCTTTTGATTCTTATCCTTCATCACCTGCTATATGTATACCATCTATCGTGGCCTACCTCTGCCGATCTTCCCTTCCACATGCCCTGCAAAGATAACTTTCATTAGACTATCGTGTCTCACGTTATGACCAACTAAATTGTCTCTCCTTCCGTTCAAGGATTCCATTAAATTTCTATATTCCCGTACCCTTCTTAGAACTTCTTCGTTATTCATACGAGCTATCCATTTTATCTTTATCATTCTTCTATAGCACCGCATTTCGAAAGTTTCAAGCCTTGATGTCTATGCTACTCTCATCGCCCATACCCCTTCACAATAAAAAAGCACTCTTCAAATCCTAATAAATTACTTCCTTACTTCAAAACTTATATTCTCATCAGTAAGGAGACTCCACTTACTGAGGAATGCCCTCTTCGCTTGGGCTACTCTGCTATTTCCTTATTACTTCATTCAGCATGGGTCTCACGGCTACTTCAATAACAAAACTCCATCTCCACTTCAAGTTTATTATTTCATAGTTACTGGTCGGTGTTTACCTCATCTCATCTATAGGCTTCAACGTACTCTTACTTTCTTAATGTCAGCCCTTTCACAATATCCGTTACAACTATGATACCTTATGAGAATAAAAGTAAATAATCGAAAAATAAAATCCCATTCGTGTTTTCGAAAGGATTTGTCTCCGTAATTCTCTCGCATTTGTTATGGTAACTTCTTTTTACCACTGACGCCGCCGCTTCTTGTGGAAAACGCAATTCATCCTACGTGATTAGTATTATTTTATACTTAGCTTAAGGAGCAGAGAAATTTTATTTAGAATATTTCCATAACCAATTGAAATACGTAGTCCATTTTTAGTTGAATCGGATCTTCACCAAAGAACTCCTATCTTGAGTATTGAATATTAACGGTTCAATGAATGCTAAAGTTTATATTATTTATATTGTTGTGCTGTTGAAAAATCATGTTCTTAAATGAATTCTCTCAAGGATAGAGTCATTTATTTATTGAATGAATATGAATTTCATCAAGTGGCAGTCACCTATATTTCACATCAGTGGCGATACATGAGTGAACGAGGGTTATGGGAGTCCCCTCTTCCCTTAAGAACCCCCTCAGAACTTTCTTCTCGCGCATCCCTTATGACAGCTCGCCTTCATTTATGTAAAGAATAACTAAATGACTTGTTAATTCATGTTACAATAATGAATTTGATCAATGATTTTCCAAAATACATTCATGTCAATAAGAAAAATATCGAGTATTATTACCCGAACTGTGGTGTGCTGTTCAATATAATCCATCCACAAATCCCAAAGCCAAGTCCTAGTTATGCCACTTTTTAATGTAGGCAATAAATTTCATGCTCCTGAAGTGTGCAGTATGATTCACTTCGCTGAGAATATTCTTGTATTTCATCCGATGCCGTTCTCAATGCCGTTCCGAGGAGGCTGTACACAGTGCCTACTTCCAAACTCGTCATCTTCTCATCCACAGTGTCCGTCCTCCACGGTGTTGACACGCAACGCCTCCAGGGCGATGGGTGTACTTGTGAAGTGTCGTTTTTAAAGGACGCACGGGGGAAAAAATTATAAACGCCTCGACGTAGCATGACGGAGGCGCCATCCGTAGTGATTATCCCTTTTTTACTTATCGCCCCATACGTGCATCCTTTGGCTCATACGATACGCCTCTTTGTTTTCGCTTCTCTTTTGTTGTTCTCGTACAGAGTCCCATTCACAGATGTCGCCTGCTATTCTTCCTATAGCGCCGCACTTCTCGTGCTTTGATCACGCGTTGCTTTGCCTTCCCTTTGCCATTGTATATCCACCATGTTTTGTCTCCGAGCGATTGACCCATTGCTGTTCTCTATCCTTCTACAAACGATTCTCTTTTTTACTCCGTGAAGGCCGACTGAACATTTGGAACATTTTGCGAAAGTCAGTCTCGAACGCGTGACTTTTTTACTATCCGCTTTCAGTAACCGTGATTGATTTAAAATAATTGAGTGCAATTCTCGATAAAAGCTACGCTCAAGAATAATTTTTTATTTCATAGCATAATTTTTATGAATAAACTCAACATTAAAGACCCATAAATATTTTATTTTCGCAAATATTTATTCCCTCTGCTTTGAAGCCAAGTCAAATTCAGGAAACATCAATTAGTCTTTCCTGCTGTTTTGACTCAATTGTTGTAGAGCTAACTATCGCAAGTTAAGTGGCGGTTAAAGATAATTGCTGTGAAACACATTTCAATGGTTTGTTGGTGGAAAAATAATGGAAAACCAGTAGGGCTTTTCATACGATCATTTGGAGTTTTTTTTCAGTTAAAGTAATTTTGATCTGTCATCATTACCAAGAGCATACCTACTCTCCAAGAGGACAGATATGATCCGAAAATAATGACATTGCTTGTCCTCACTCCTTATTAGCGGCGATCCACGGCATCTTTGAATGCATATTGATGGCGTATTAGTGTCACTACACCTTTTTTCCATCTTAACGTAATATAATCAGGAGAGAGTATTTGTCGCGTAGCCTCATAAAAACGAACACTTGATCCTATCCTATTATTTCTGTAGTGACGTAAGGGAAGCTGTGGAAATGATGCATATTATGAAACAGGCGAATGACATTCATATTTGAGTATATTTGGCAGATGGTGAATGTTTAATTTGTTTGAATCTCTAGCAAGAAATATATGCGTTATAAGGTATTCGTAAAATTTTCATATTATGCGACGCAAATGGAATCAGTCGTTTTTCTGTAGCTTACTTTTAGGACAGTGGTAAGCAACTATGCAAGTTCCTTGGCAATTTCTTTTGCTCTACTGGCAAATTGCATCATGACGGAGGAAGTAATATTCGTAGTCAGCGTGCGACGCGGCGCAATGAGCTTCATAAAAAATCATATTATTTATACATTCTTTTAAAACATTAAAAAATTACTTTTACTAAGCATTCGTAATTCCTTGTACTGTTCATAATTCAGAATGGATTTGATTTTTATGCCAAGGATATATTTACGCCCTTCTCTGAATTTAATACAGTATGTTTAAACCTAAAGCTTAGGATACGAGAGTTAGCAGGACTCCTAGAGTACCAATAAATACCTACTTAATGTAAAAAATTTACACCATGAAATTAAAAAATAAAATATTCTATAGCATTTATATAAAGTTACCACAGAATAATTAAAATTCTATAAAATTGGTAAGCAAATGGAAGGAATCTTAGTAAACGAACCGCTAGTACCGCCTCTATCGATGCAGCGTAGGTCGCTAAAAGCAAGCAAACTTTTTAGTTGAGGTTTCTATATAATCTTAAATCATCACCGAAACCAAGGCTATATTTTTATAACCAGCCATCCTTCATCCGTCTACATGAGGTTGAAATTTTACAGATATCGCCTTATTGATAATTTAAAGTAAATAAAGTGGGACGTATACATGACTTCTACCTCTGTACTATGCTAAACTTTGGAGTCACTTCGTGGTGTCTCCAAGGCATACGTTGGTGTCTAGAGCGTGTGGTCTCCATGGAAACGAGACGGGGGTGGGGTGTTGTCGCCTCACACTACTCTTGCAGCACGCTCTGATTGGTCCGCTGCAGCTAATCACCCCTTCCACCGCATTTTTTATGCGTTCACTGCGGGATCCACAAGGTGGCACGCTTTTTCATATCTTTACCGTGTGTTAGTGGCGGGCGACGATTTTTGATCTTCAAAGAGGAGACGGGAACACGTTTTTCATCCGCGATTTGTTCACCTGAGAAGGAAGTTGGAAGTTACTTATGAAATATGCTTATGCTTTCACTAATTTTGGCACTCTATTTTTCATTGTAAATATAATTTAAAAATATTGTGTGCACATTACCGTTTCGCTTTGTTTAAAAAATACTTATTTAGTTAAATATAACTTAAATTTGTGTGAATTTGTTACTTGGCCATATTTTACGAGTACATAGTACATATTTTGCTAACTTCGTAATCATTTCTTTTATTAGTGGACCACTGTGGTTTTTTTAATCATTGCAGTGGAATTTCCAGCAAATATTGCATCCACTGGTATTTTACACTGAAGAATGAAATACATCAACAATAAGTTATCCCTTTATTGGTTCAAGTTCTCATTTGGCTCCACTCCTATTCGTTTTGAGGGCTCTCTGTGCGTATCTGCATATTTTGATTTATTTTTAGACTTGTAAGGTAAAGTTACGTATAACGATGAAGATGATTCTTTTGATTGAAAGTGAATTATTGAACGCTCATAGTCTCATGTTCATACGACAGTGGTATTCTTTATTTACTAATAACATTTTAATATCAAAATGAATGATAACAATTTTGTACCAGATGAATTCTTAGACATTCAAGTTCTGCTCATTTTTACTTCATAGCAGGAATAAGGTAGCTGCTTCAGTGCGCTGCATCCCTGATCTTAAATTTACGGAAAGTATGAGCTCAAATTACAATATAATGATTTCTTTGGAGTAAACTTAAGCACATTTTCATTTTATAAAATGGAATAAAAGTACTAATAGAATAAATATTTAATGATTTGCTTAGTCATCATCTCGACTAGTATTTTTAACTGGTCGGTTGAAATACTTCGGTATACATACCTTCTTTATACCTATAGGTTAAGCATTTCTGCTTATTGTTATATAAAGGCACTATTTAGGTCACTGACCATCGCATAGTCTAAAGATGGGCTGTTTAGTGTGTGCCTTGAGGCTATGAGGGTACCGTGATAGATGAGATGGATCGATAAAATGCGAGTGTCGAAAAAAAGGTATTGGAGTGACTAGATGATTTTGTAATCGATAATACCTTCATCTTTATTATGCAACCCATTCAATGCGATATAAACTATGTAAGTAGAGGCTACATTACTTGAATTCCTTCCTCTTTGTGGCTACTCTTTCGTTTTTAGGACATCCCCCCTTCCACGCAAGTCAGCATCTTAAGTTGGTCTGTGTAATTTCCCTTGGTCCATCTCGTTTTCCCATACACACTGTGCAGGAAGACTCGTAGAGCGTTCTGAGCAAGGCGCATGCGTTTGAATGCATATAATCCAGCCTCCTCGTTCTACTCTCTCCTTGGATATGCATTTGCTCGCCATTTGACCCGCTATTCCTCGCTCTCAGGCTTTCTTTTATTTAAGGAGAGAAGCGCGCGGCGTCTTCGCGCTGCCTTCCATCCATCAAAACAAATGACTTCTCTCGCCCGCTTCCTGGTGCTGAGCATGTTCTCGTCCTCGATCGATATAAAGAGGAATGCAAAAATAAATTTGTCTCGCTTTTCACTGTACCAGTGTGGAATGGATAGAGGTTAGAGGAATGCCTGAGAGTTTTCCTTGCTGAAAAACTATGCGTAAATCACTCTGCAAGCTTTGTTTGGACTAAATGCAGTTTCACTCCAAGAGGTGAATCTTTTAGGGATGAAATATGTCTTAATGTATTTTAAGATTCGAAAATTTTTGTGTTGTCCCTTTTTTTTGCTGAAATTTAACCAAATCTCGAAGCACGCGAAACTTCCCAGTCCACCAGTTTACTTTCGATGCACTTTCCTCCTGAAACGAAAAAGCCTTCTATGCTTTTGTAACGGATTTTTCTTACAAAATACATTTTATCCTATTCACTTGGGTTTAATTTGCAGATATCATCATAAAGAGTATCTTTATTTCATATTTATTTTCTGGAATAACTATTAACCTTAGTTTCGAACCACCAAAAAAAAGCAAAGCTTAAAAACAATATTTGGTGTTTTCCATCCTTTTCTTTGTATTTTCTCCTTAAAATGTAAATGTTTATCGTTATTAAAATATTTAACGTGGAACTCCTCTTAAATATATCTTATTTTCATCAAAACTCTGTCAAGTTAGGTAAATATTACTATTTATTCCATTATTTATTGATAGATTCTCTTTTCGTTGATTTTTTAATTGGACTTATTCCATCGATTTTATGCAATGCAGTCTACTTCATGCCAGAACGCACCGTAAATCCTTGTGCCAATTGAGGCGAAAAGCTAATTATTCACTCCCTCAGTGATCCAACTCGAATGTTGGTTTGGATTGGTGAGGGTAGAGCTCAATGCGAACAAAGCCGCAGGCGTGTGAATTCCGCATGTCCTCAGTAGGGGGCACGGTCACTATTCCTGTGCCACCTCGCAATATGAGGATTTTTTTTGGGTGTCCGAAGGCTTCATCCGGAAATTATTCAGTATGTACTTTTATATATCCTACTTGTTAAAAATTCGTAAGCTTATTGAACCATTCATTCATGTTAAAGAGGATAACTGTGGTAGCTCCGGAGAAAAAGTAATGGATCACGATTGGATGACAAGATATGACAACTTTGATACCTACCCCTCACCCCTATCCTCGTTTCACCCCACTTAATCAGTGCAAAAAGAAGTAGTAATGAAATAAGTTTATGATAGTATAATTATAGTGAAAATAAAATAAAATTTATATAGTAGAGTGTTGTCGTTGATGGCACGAGAGTGAGTTTTGCTCGCGTTTTTTATATTGTCAACATCGCAATGGCGGATGAGTAGACATATTTCTGCGAGAAGGTCTACTGTGCATGAGACCCTGGTTGAAATGGCAAAATCCGAGGTCTCATTGGTTGCCTAATTGAATAAATACGAAGTTTAATTGACACTGGATTCGATCGGAAATTTCTCTTTCATTGATTCTAGTTTTCACACCTATGGGCTTAATTCTGGAGGCACGCTATATATGGAGAAGTATCTGGATTTAAATTAATATAGATTTCTAAGTGGACATTATTTTCTGGCTTAATCTATTCGAATTCTTGCAAATTAATAAAAAAATTGCTGACAATTTTCCGCTACTGATTTAAACCTCTTGACCGATTTCAAGCATTTTCTGTTATCTTTGAAACCGGTGGTGAGGTTAGACTTTAGAAAACCGCTGTCAGCGTGAGGTTAGAAAATCGCTGTCATTATTTTTTTTTTTTAATTTATCTATTGGAAAGTACGTATTTTATATGCTATGTTTTTCATTTGCAATGTTAATACCGAAGCGAGGGTTCCACTTCTGGCATATGCTTTAGGTTACTACGTAGATACTTTAGTCCTATTGATATTTACTCTGAGAAATTGGCGGGCAGCGTTCATTTGTCAGTGGCAGGCGGGAGCGATGGGATGGGGCGGGCTCGTTCGTCTCACGGCGATGCACGGATGCACGGATCTAGCTGTGCACGTACACGCTATTTTATTGCCGGGGATTTAGGCGGTGCTCATGTCGGATCCCGTGACACGCCGTGCACTCTCCTCGTCGTAAGAGGTCTGAGGCATCGCGGGGGTGTTGGTTGGCGATGGGGTTTCCGTCGTCTCGTGACACCTTGATTGAAGGGGCTCAGTAGATGGAAGCCCTTTAGTCTGCCCGCTTCGAATCTGGATACCACCGTGATGACCCGCCTCCGCTACCTACATTATCAGCCATCCATTCCGAAACCGTGCGGGAATACCACACTCCTTAGCCGCTACCTACGCGGTTCAGCCCCTCGCTTTTGGCCACAAAGATGGAACATGGTCGACATAATTTAACGTCTCCAAGCCGTAACTTTATCAGTAGAAAAAAACGAAGCATTTGCATAAAAAATTAATGATAAAATTTTATATGATTTTCCCCAAAAAAGCCATAATACGCTAAAATAGTGCGCCCTCAACTCGTTGGTATTTCTTATAAATAAACATGTACATACGTAGTTATCTTGCCCATTATGCTTGAGTGCCCGTGATACGAAATTCCATGCATTTGCAGGAAGGTCTCGGGAGTGTGCAAACATCTTGAATGTTTTCATGATCACAGCGATTCGGGTCATTGCATATAAAATGCAAAGACAAGTTTTCTGACGGTGCAAGCAAATATAACCACTTCATTAAGTCCGATAAATGTGACGCTGTGGTTGAGGTATTCATGGTGCCTGTGAGGAGGTTGATTCTTCCGTTTTCCTGGGTCTGTTACATCTGGAGGACATATTTTTGTCTCCGTGGAGTATTGTATTCTCGCACCATATGCTTCATATTTTTCCAAATAACTCTATCTCTTATATTCGTAACGCTTATTTAGTCCAGAAGCAGCCTAGTGTTCCCCAGGGAGGAAATCGAAACAGACTTGGAGTCTTAGATAATTTCGAAATGGCATTTATTTTAAATAGAAACCAACTTGTCCAAATTGAACGGTAACATTATAATAGTACCCAGAATTTTCTAGATAAATGTGTTTTCCTTCATCATTGACGATAGAAGTAGGTGAGGACCTCTCTTGTTTTATGCCGGGTTAGTTTCCATATGTATTTTTCAAACGTTTCGACGAATGTTTCCGACTTCGTCACCAGAGATCTAAGGATTCAAGTTCTCTTATTTCATCTTTAAATGGTTAGCACACATCTTGTTGTGCTTCTCCTTTTGCGTTTTATTTTTATCTATTGTGCCTTTCCCAATCTCCTGCACTCACATTTTTCCAGTCTGCTCTCACCCACTCAGAGTTTCTCCATATCCAATCCATTCTTTATGAAGAAACCAGAAAATAGTCCTACGATAAGGAAAGAACAACGAGTGAACTATGAGTAGAATTAAAGAAGATATGAATGCGTATAATACTGTATATTTATGGTAAGATATCCTTATACATCACAATATGAAGATATGGGAGTTAAAATTCCATCGTATCTGGGGAAATAAGAAAAATAGATGAAAGAGTGCATTAGTGCATTTGCATTAGTGGCGAAGAAAACCGAACGGGTGATTCCTTGAAGTTCTGCACGTTGCCTATCTTTCACAGTTCTCTGCTCCATCTCATGATTGAATTGGATGGTAGCGTTGAGCTTCGTTTGCAGGAAAGCATTGAGTTAGCGGCGAATGAAGATGGGCGGGTGACAAGGAAAGAAGTACCTTAGGAAAGAGCTCTCTCTCCGTATTTTAGAAGTATTTACCATCGGGAGCCGCTCTGAGGCATTCTCTGGGGATCATACCCTTCAGTACCCTATCCAAAGCCTCTAACCACTTACCCTCGCCGCACATACATGCAGGCGTGTGTATAGACGACTAATGCTTGTCGCTCCCTTTGCTCGATTCCGTGGTTTGCATTGCAAATGCGGGTCGCTGCAAAGATCTATTCTGAATTTTGGGATCGGTATGCAAGCAGTTGGAAAATGGGTGGCATGTGGTAACAGGGAATCTAATACCGTATTGATTTAGCAATGACGTAGCCAGGTTATACGACTCAGAACGGAGGAGGAGAGTGTTTGAAAAATTCTTCGGTCATGACTTCTGAGTAAAATGTAGAAGTTATGTCCTAAAGCCAATAAAAATTGGAATTAAAGTAGTTATGCAAAAGCGGCAACCGCAAAGACTTTTACCCCATCCTCAAGCAATTTTAGATGTATCCTTCTCCTCGATGATGGTTGCCTTATCAACTGTAGAACAGGTGTCGGGGACTTTAATTTTTATTTTAACTGTATTTACGGCATGCTCTTCTAAATTTCATCTCAGCCTATTTGTAGCTCCCCCCTATACTGTAACATGATTTATGAACGTTAAAAGACAACATTTCTAAAAACTCATAAGTAAGAGCATTTGAGTTTAATAATATTTAGTCCACAGCCACCTATCCATTGTAAATATTTTTTACTAGAATCCTATTTAATTGGGAAAAAAGTTAAATACAAAATCGAGTACCTAATTTACGTGCCTAATTGAGTACTTAGCATGGTTTTATGAACCTAAGAAAAACACACTAGTGCCTACAGTAATCATGAATGAGTAATGGCTTCAGTAGTAACCCAAGACCTTGTTTGATGCCTCAAGCTAGGATTATTGAATTTATTATCATTTAAACTTTTATATGGCAGCATATATTTTATTTTGGTTTTTTATTGTCATCAGGCCATTTGTCGTCTTCAAAAGGACCTTACAGCTATTTTATTAAAATAGCTACTTTCATTAGCTCATATAATCACCTCTCTAATGTCCAAACCATTTAATACACGTTAATATTCTACCCGAAAACTTCCAGTGATTTGTCAGCTTCGCCTTGGCCAGTACATTTTAATTGGTTTCAGAAATTTTTAATAGTAAATTTTGTTTAATAGTTCTTTCTTCTCGTGTTCGTTACTACTCCATGCATGGGTTTCTCCATTTTTCTTGCTGATCTTAAACATTTTATTTTGCATAAGAGGTATACCGCCAGTACATCTCATGGACATGTTCTCCGTAGAAAGCATTGCCTGCGGGGATCGTTATTGTATACTTGCGTCGTGACGGACAGTTCAAAGGACCTTTCATGACACGCCATTTGCATCTCTATCTTAACATCGAGTTTTTATGGGACTATTTTTTTTCCGCTGACGCAGCTCATGTGAGTCTTCATCTATTGACCTTGTCTCTTAAGGAGTTAACTCGCCCTTAAAGGAGGTAAATTGTGTTCCTCCTCCTCCTCGAATAGAATTTTCCTCGAGCCAATTTATGACTGTATGCAAAGGAGTAAGAGCGTGGGAGGGCCACTATGTGTCATCACATTGCCCTCAACCACTTATTGAACGGAAATTCTCGAGAATTGAGCCAAGGGAAGCCATCACGGATTGTGGTGTTTACCATAGTCAAGCTCAACAACGGCCGCAGCAGCGTGACCACAGTATTGCCTCAGCCAGGGTCGGCTCAAGGCAAAATACTTACCCAGGCAAACTGCTGTTATGACGCCCCCCAAACGTATGGAATATGTTTAATATGGAATACCGTGCAGTTAAACGGGGTCAGAGGAACCTCCCACGGGAATTAAAAAAAAATTGAATCAGCGAGTTTTGATATTTTTAAAAATTATGCATACCTTTTAGCATACATTTTGGTGTACGCTTTCCGTTAAAAATTATAAAGTATTTGTCGGATTTAAATGAGTATTTTAATCCAAATAGTTTAAAAAAGAAAGTTGTGTATAAAATATTCAATTTATAAAATCGGAAAACAGTTTTATTTTAGCTGTTGGCGATTGGTCGCCCCCCAAGCTACGTCGCCCCGGGCACTAGCCCGAGTTGCCCGGCCCTTAGGCCGGCCCTGGCATCAGCCTGCAAAAATGAATTTTAGTTAATTGACGTAATGTAATAATGTCCGAATTTTAAGTGATATACACCTGGTCTTTGGTAAACAGACATATCTATATGAATTCATGAATTACTGGGTATTTACCGAGCCTACCTTATAAACTGGAATAAATAATCCCCATTGCGTTCACAGAAGAAACCATTGAGGTGGCGATAGATGGGCACAATATCGCAAATAATTTTGCTCTTTGTCATATATCGTACCTTATAATGCACTCAAGTTGAACACACGTCTCCTATTACGAATAAAACGTCATGCAGTGAGCCGCATAGGGGTTAAAATGACTGGAATTCAGGTATTTCATTCATGTAACCGGTGTATCTTGAACTTTCAAAACCATTGGGATGGTATTTGTTAGAAACACCGTTATATATGGGAAAAATAATATTTAATGCCGTCATTGTCAGAAGTTACTTAGCTAATCTGAGTACTTAATCGATTATCTAGTGCTTTTGGTGTTCTTTTTTGTATCTAAAAGTCTCCCTTTATCCCTTGATTAAGGTTATACCCTCATTTGTTTCGCTTCCAGCAGTTTTTCTTACTTGAAGTACGACGGCAGGACGTCTTCTATATCTACTGACCGTCTTGATTTTTTTACGTTGTCACTTCCTCATTTTCTACCCTTCTCCATTTATGGTAGGTAATAGGGTAGTTTCCTTCATCAAAGAAAACGAAAGGCATTGATTGCAATTCGTTACCCACCATTAGTGTATTCATATTATACAAATTATTTCGTTTTAGAAATACCGGTTTAGACGAATGGCAATGGTCCATTTTTATCCTCATTTGAAAAGGGCCAGATTGGCGCCCATGCGATGCCACTCCACGTGACGTCACAGGGACCTAGTTTCTATAGGAGAAGATAAGAGTTATACATCGTCTGAGGTTACCAATGCATGCATGAGGCGCAGAGCTCAGGGAAACATGTCTTAATAATCACTTATTAAAACTGGCTAAGGTCGGAAAGTTTTTCTCGTTTGATAAGGTATTAATAATCCTTATTTAAGCCAAGCGCTACCAGCCAGCAGGGTACTCAGCTACCCGCTAGCAGCCTGCGTCGTATCAGCGCTAAGCCTTGCCTCAAGGTCACCTCACAGGGCGGCAGCGGGAACCAGAAATACGTCGTACGGAGAGAATTCCCATCATTCATACTTACGCGTCGCGTGTTTGCGCGCTTGAAAATTTTCACTTTTCGTTTAATCGCGAAAAATAGACATCGTCATTTAAAAATCTAAAGGCGTGAATTGCGTACTCCAGGAGTAATAATCTTTCGATTTAGACAGTAAAAAAATAATAGGAAACCACCCTATTATTCCAATGCTCTCATTCTTCTTTGCAGTTCAACAGTATATTAATTGCTCAAAATTTCTTCCTCACATTTATATCCATGTTTTAAAGTGCGTAAATTAGCGAAGGCTGACTGACAATAGCCCAGACCGATAAGTATTCCCCCATCAATAGCTCACGCCGCGCAGCAATCGTATTTTTTTAGAGGACTTCCAATAGTTTATACCCCTAGTTCCTAGTATTTTTATGTCGCTTAATATGTGATAGGGTTGAACTTTAGAACCGGTGAAGTACAGTTACGCCGTCTTAAATATTTGCAGCACATTTTTTCTAATTCTCAACTCCAGAGTAGCACCAAGTTATGTTATTGTGAACACGTTTTTGCTCTTGCGGATGTAGTTCGTCAAAGTATTCTGCGTGTCTCCAATATTTTTCACGTTTGCTATCCTTCTTTTTTTCGATTGTTGGGTCCTGAAAAAGACCTCGGTGCTAGAGGACGTTTGTATGTTTCTGCAACTTAGTGGTGCAAAATATTTTTATTATTTTTCACACTATCTACTCAGCGGAATTAGGAGGATAATAAACTACACAAATTTTCTGTTTGCCTGTAATCGTTCACATGAAGGTCAACCGTAGAAGATAGGGCTTGGGAAAAATAATTCCATCGATAGAGAACAAGTTTGCACAGTGGAAATTCTTCTTCGCTAAAATATAAGAGTTTTTAGTTACAGATTTTTCACTCCTTTTCCTAGGAAAAATGGTTTATCGAGTATGTATTTAATTTTAAAACATTTTTTTTCGTCTGATAGTAAATTCAAGGCCATAGTAGTTCATTAATTGAATAACTCCATTCTTCTTCCATATTTTTACTCCAATCCGGAGTGCTGGAAATTTCTGCTCAACGCTATAACTTCGATATGGTCTTGCAAAAACACTTAATGGGTGCCAATTACTCGTATTTATCACCTGCGGCATTTTTCAGCATTTTCCCTAAATTCATCACCTGCGTAGTGTTATCGAATTGTAATAAACATTGGACATAATTCTCAATTAATAATAATCCAGTTGTTTTCTATTTTGACGGAAATCGTGTTTATTATCTTTAGGTATGAAAGATAATGGCTATAATTACAACTCTCTGACGAATTAATCAAATCTCCGCTACCGTAAGTCGCGGTAGATAAATATAAGACCAATCGAGGGACCCCTCATAGTGAGATTCAAAGAAATTATTTTGCAAAAAAACTGCAAAATTATCGAAACAGATAATTTAATATATTTCACCATATTTAAATTCTTTCAAATATAGAAGGCCGCAAATATAGGCGTCTTTATCGAAGTATGAGTGATAAAATTCCAACTCGGATACTGCTTGTAAACTATGGCCCAGTTTGTGTTTTATCCTTGATCAGTTTAGGCCCGTGATTTTTTTATTCAAGGCATGAACTACTCGTAAATAATTCGTCTTCATAATCATCCAGGCAGAGATTACTTAAGTCTGGACGATCCACCTCGATAATGCACCGAGTGCACCAGTCTGCGAGTGATTTTTTTCAACCTTGCCACAGAAACGCCAGAAGCGTCTAAGGTATCCAGAGCCTCCTTTTGATTCAACCATTGGGAGTGGGATGCCATGACTAACGATGGCAAAAGAAGGGAAGGAAATATAATACACTTCCATCTTCCGTAGCGTCGCCGCATCATACGAAGAGGTTGCGATCGATCAATCAACTGGGTTCGCTTGTCAAAAAGATGCGGGACAAAGGGAAGACGAATTTGGCCGCTCTGTGGATGCAATCCGTTCATTTATTTTCCTCCATGCTGCCTCCCCATCTTTCGCCACCGATAATCTGGAGGGTTCAACGCTTGTGAGCACATATCTGTTTCCTGGGTGCACATGTATTACTCAAAGTGCCGCTTGGGCGAATGTGTACAAATATGCGCGCGACTGGTAATGCTCCGAAAACACCCTCGGCCTTCTCTTTATTGATGGTTTACAGTTGATGCGCGCATGGGGCTTGTATTCGTCAGATTTACATTATGTACCCATCGAGATACAGATGAGATATGAGTCACTTGCTGGAAGTAGAAATGCGAAGCAATCCATCGAATGACCTGTGTGTAATCCTGTCTTTGGTAAATAACGCTCGATCCCTACGACGAGCATTGATGTGTGTGATTACTGTCTATTGTTTTTTGCTGCCGTCAGGGTACCATGTAAAATAATGGTAATCTATTGTCAACATAATGAACCGATTATTTACCCTTCTGTGTACTCTTTAGGGGATGACTAATTATCTTTTTTAGCTTGGTATTGATGCATCATGGTAGCGGTTGAATCACTCTTGATGAGTCGTGAAATTGAACACAGAATGTTAATGATTTATCTGATATTCTTTTTTCACATTAGTTCTTTATTATTCTTTGTTCATGTCCGTTCTTCCTAAAATTCATGGGGTATTCTGATAAAAATTGAGTTGACTTTGAAAATATACAAATATGTTGTTTCAAATGAAAAACAGGGATGACATCGGTAAAGGAAGTCGTGGAAATGCCAGGGAAAAAAGGTTATGGCCATAGGCCATAGTTACTCTAGAGGCGCACCGAATAGATGAAAGTCGCAGTTGAGAGCAAACAGCGTTGCTGCGTTTGAGCGGCCATGAGAATATTTTGTTGCGGCCCTCACCGCAAAGGGTAACACCGACTTGGCGATACTTGACTTTATTTCTGATTCAACTACTACTTAACTTTATTACACAAATTAACGCTTTGCAGTTTTCTGTAAAATAGAGTGCGAATAATAATAATGTGCGAATGTTTTTCCATTGATGATAGACTCATTTTAAAGTTTCGAACTGAATATCAGTGAAATTGAAATTTGTTATGATTTCTGTAAGGTATCTATTCCGAAATGAGTCGCTGCAATTAGTTGGCTACTGACTTGATTAAACGCCTTTGAATTATTTATTGAAAATATGAGTTACTCTTAAATTTTAATTCATTAACAGCACTGAATATTTTGTTAAATGACCTAATTATCTTCATTCTTAACCCAAACCAAATCCTATTTGAAATTTTATTTACAAGGCGTAATTACTTGTTAGCAGTTAACTATTGGAGCCAGAACCTTTAAGACAACAAACTAGAATACCTATTTTTAGTAGCCATTATGCTATTCCGCAATCATTATCCGCTCTTTCCGCTTTTAAATCCGCTCTTAAAGTAATGTGCCACGGTTACATGAGGTATGCATTCTTAAGTTCGGCATTCGGGTGTCTTGATAAAACTGGTGCAGATCAGATATATGAAAGTCTGGCTGCAAAGCGCGGCTACCAAATGGTGATATTCCTTTGGGAAAATATCCATTAGCCCGATATGGTACGCGGCCTGATTCTGATGATGCGTACAACAATGGCCTTCATGCTAACAATTGACACGGTTCGATGGTCACCGGCAGGGGGTAGTGATGTATTGCCTAGGCAACCTTCCTCTTCCTGCCGCTTCGTTATTCTTTTTTTTTTGGCAAAAAATGGGGGCATTTTGTAATGAGCCGAGGGGAGTATGGTATCGTCAGAGGAAAGTAACCGCGTATATTAGTACACTAGACGTCTCTCCAGTTGCCTTCTGAATGTGTCGTCACCCACAGCGCATTTAAATGAGTGTACAAGAGTTGCCATTCGCGTCGCTTATGTTGACAGCGATCCAAATTTCAAAGATAATGGTACAATTGTATGAGGTTACTTAACATATTTGTCGAATCCTACTCATATGTCATCGTTTAACAAATCGCAGTAAACTCTAATTTAACACCTATTTTAAGGTGAAAAATATTTTCATTGAAAACGTACAAAATAAGTTACTTTTGCTCGGTGTTTAATGTACGCTATCACTAATGTTTCTTCTGTGTGCATACATTATTGTGTACATTCCTTGGTATTGAATTTCGCGTCCATACTTTTATGGAAATATGTCTTCCTAACTCAAGGAATGCGACTGATTTCCCTGTTGAAAAATAATTTCGCAAGAGCTATAGGAAGTCCTGCCGTACGTTGAAAAAGTTATATTGTGCTGTTAAAGAAAATATCACGAGTAAAAGAATATTTTTACCTATAATTTGTTCAATAAATCTTAGTCCTAATTGTTAGTCTCTCAGTACTGAAATCAACTGATGTAAAACCTTTTTATCTACTACTGGCTTCCAAGCAATTCATCTTTATTGTAATATTATCGCCACAAAACTAAGTCTGCTGCTGGAGAAGAAGGGAATACAACTCTGCCTGCATGAAATAATCCTTTTCGAGGCAATTTTCTGTGAATGATTTTCAATTGTCTAATGAGGGTTGTGAATTTTATTTGACTCATTGTTTATTGATGTTTTGATCCATAAGACGAGGCTAGTATGAATAGATAAGAAGTTTATAATTGGGTCTAATGCGGCCATCAACCATGGGGATATACCTAAGAAATGGCATTTTGAAAAAATGAAAATTATTGATCCATGGTTGAAGGCAGTTCATATTAAATGGTCTGCGTGGGAAAAATTACCTAGGAATATAATGGTATTTAAGAGAGAATGATATGTTAAAACATATGAGGAATTGGAGGAATGAACAGTTGTTAGCTTAGAAATGACGATAGACTCCCTAGGTCCATGGGTAAGGTTTAATAATACGTCGCAAAAGTACTACGTAATGGTAATGTGTGACGGAAATCACAGATTTGAAGTGGAAAGATACTAATTTCTCTCATTGTTCGACTTGATTTATTTATCCCCTGATCATCCGGCTTACTTTTGCGCTCCAGTCTCGATCCATTTCAACAGCCTTCCAGCTCAAACATTTCTGCTAATTCTCTTAGTTTGCATGCAAAATATTTCTACAGTCAACGTTTCCCATCGTCCTTGGTGAAAGTTTTCCTTTTGAGGGTGTTTACCCATGGTTTTACCGCGGGAAGTTCTATTCGAATTTTATTCCCGTTTACTTTGGGAAGTGAGTCTTCTTGAATGTGTGCATTCACTCTGTATATTTTTTTAAAACTTCCCTCTAACCGTTGGATTTCTCTCCTTAAAGGGGACAAATGGCTTCTGGATTAACTAAATCCTGATTTCCCTCGTTCTTTTTCCTAACCAATTTTTCAGGAAAAATGATTTTCTAACCAAATTTAATACATGAGCACTGTTTCTTGGATTATAAATGCTAGACACATCCTAATATTCATCTTTTAGCGCGTATTATTGGCCCCTTCGTCCTAAAAGTCGTGATTTAAATCAAAGGGGTGCCCCCAATCGGTAACAGAAACCTCTTATAAAGGAAGGCTGATGTTAAATATTTGTTATCATTATAGTTTAAAATGTGATGCCAGCAATCTATTAAACGATGATTGGGGTGATATTTGGGGTAATTAACGGGTACGCAGTTTTCTTTTCTTCGGAGTGATTACCTGTTATTTTTGAGAAAATCATGTTTTTATCAAAATTGTAAAAATAAGCTTTTCATGGGAAATATGATAAAAAAACATTTGAGGGGTTGAAAATACACGTAATTTGGTAGAACGTTTAAAGGTGGCATGTATATTAGAAGTTCATTGATGGCTTGTTTCGGCGGATCAGTAAAGAATATTCACGAGTACCATTTACATCCTGTAGGGTCGAGATATTTGACGTACTATCTCGACAAAATTTTTATGTCTCTGAAAACAGACTCGTACCAAGTACTTGTAATCGGTGCACGAAAAATCGGAATGTTGAAGTTGTAAATGTTTGCTGGTTGTTTGGGGAGCGCGTAGAAATTATTATGTGCGGATAGAACAAAGGAAGTCCTACGCTGTCTTATTTTCATTTTTTTCCTTTCCGTTTGGGTGTCCTCGCTGCGTGTTGTAAACTTCTCGTTTTGAAATTCCGCTCAGAAACGTTTCCCATCTCCAGTTCCGGGAAAAGCGGTCATTTTTACACGAGCTTCCCTCGCGAACAGCTTCCGAAACCTTTTCGAAGCAATTAATTATGTCGAGCGTCCCTTTTTCTCTCCCGGCGCACTTCTGAAGCCCACCTGCTTTAAGCGACTTGCATTTATTTCACCTTGTGTCGTTTCTCTCATATCTCCAGTCTCCTTATTCGTTCCCTGTATCCTTCAACTTTTCCTCCCCATCTTCCCATTCATTTTAGTTAGTTTTTCATCTTCTCGTTTCATTACTCCAGTTAACTTCGGAGAAGCTGAAGGAATCTGAGGTTTTTTTATGTATTGCATTCCAATTCCCAAGAATTCTGTAATGCATTCCGCCATTTCTCTCTCCTTTGTATCCTACCTCTTATCCTTAGGGAACTGTAAAGCATCATACGCTAAAGAAAAATCCAATTCATAGTTGATGACAATGTTACAACGTGACATAGCTATACTTATGCATGAAGCATAGTCATTACGCGAGATATATAACGAAAGGATAAATTTGAGAAAACGCTCCCCAAGGAAGACATAGATAAGTGCTCGTGGAAGATCTAGAAGGGCACACAGAGAATAAAGGTAGATAAAAGCGAACCAGCTTGGGGAAGGGAGTAGTTGTGGGCTGTAGAATCTAAGAAAAGTATTTTACAAGAAGGGATCCTCTAGTTCATAATGGCGAAGCTGAAGGCCTCTGAGTTGATATTTTTGCCTGTTACATTGCAATCCTAAGACTGGTGCAATGCTGCCCTCCATTTCTCCCTATCCAAAGCTAGTCCTTTACATTCCCTGTGGCTTTTTATCCCCACGTCCTTCTTGACTGGCTTAGGCTCTTCTCCCTTGATGAATTGAATAGATGAGGTAGATGCTTTGTGGAGATCCATTATGAGATATGAAGTGAAACGCTTTGCACTTTCAGCATTGCAGATTTGGAATTTTAACATAATAATACAGTCGACATGTTTCCCTGCACTGCAGCATTATCAAGACTAAACCGAGCAATTAACCATACCAATACCATTCTGAATGGATAAAATGGATGTTTATCATTGCGATTCTGTATTTGACGGTTAACTTCTTGTATAACTTAGCCTGTACAGCTATGCTGGCTGATTAGATGAATTGGAGGACATGACATGTCATGATTACATGATATGTCGACTGTAGTTTAATAAATGTTTATGTGGAAAGTGCCAAGTGTTTCACTTCATATTTCTTCTCCCTTGGACTCACTCATCCATTTTCCCTTCCATTATGTTTCCCACCTAACTGTTATTTCCGCTTTGTTAATAAAACACGGTGTTCTTCTTTGACTTACAGCAATCTATAGTGTCGCTTCTGTGTGTCCTTTCCATTGTGACTCATGTCTAGCGCTCACTGTGAAGCAGTCCCTATACTGTATAAGTTACGCAAATAATAATAACAATTGAATTACAATTAGTCTTTGATCAGTTCATCGTCAGTAATACCTTGTAACATGATGGCATAAATACGTGATTTTAATATGCGTGTTTTCGAAAACAATATACATGGAAAAAGTCGGACTTTTTGGAGTTTTAAATTTTCATGTCACATGAAATCAAAGAAGTTTGTGTTTTCAGCGACCTTCTGTGCCCTTCCCATTCCTTGCCTCTACTGCCGTGTCTCTTCAACTTCATACTGAATGGGTCGCTCTTTGTCCATGTAGAAGTTGTCCAATTCTCCTTTTACCCCTCCACAAATTTATAAACACCCCCTTCCACCCCAAACGTTGTATGAATTTGGTCGTATCGTATGTGGTTCTACCTTAAAAATGGTATTTTATCGAAATCTATTCGGCCAATAATAATAATGCTGTTGAATATCCAAACGATTTTCTGCCATGTTACCTTTTACACGGTTATACAAAATAACGCCATCTACTCTTAAGTTCATTCGTGATACTTTTTCAAGTATTTTCAAGGGTCAGTCATTCTCAGGGACAAGAAATAGTTAAAAAGACTATTTTCTGGACTCTCAAGAAATCCATTGTGTTGCAAGTACGTGCGCCTAGGCAAATGTGCGTTAGTGCATACGCCGTCGAGTTGCGTCATATATAATTTTGTCTAGGGTCCTAATCCAGCCTTCCTATTTTAGAAGTCACTTAAATTCTGCATTTTGACACTTTCATCTCACTGCCCTGCCTCTTCCGCTAGTATTCCTAATTCTGTGCTCCACCAATGAATCTCCCAGCTGCCTCGGTCCGGTCATAATCCTCAAATGAACTTATATCTAAAATCAATGCGTCACTCAATAATTAGTGCACTCTCTGCTATTCAATCTCTATCTAGTTTGTGTAAAATCTTTATATATCATCGATGCTGTATTTTACCTGACAAATTTCAGTCCCCAACTGTCGATAGCTATATGCTACTGCGATAACCACATTAAACCCACCAATTCTGCAACCTTATTAATATAGTATTCTATCGATTAAGGACAGTTTGAAAAGTGATTATATCCATTTTTTTCATTTTTTTATTCGTTGCTCCTTTGCTGAGGTATTCGTGACGAAAAATGGACGGACTAGTCACGAACTCGTGCCGTGTTATATTCTATTTATTTAGCTTCACGAATTTATAAAAACTAGCAATTTCATGCAGAACAGCAATTAATTTATTAAAGTAGTGAGCACGTTAAGATTATTCCAGAAGTTTCCATGGAGTACTTGATAAGCATTCTGGTAACCTCCCTTCCCTTCAATCACTTCCCCTTCAGTTCACAATAAGGCCTACTCCCTTTCATTCTACCTAAAAATCCTATTCCCTTCCTTCCTCTCCTTCGTTTACCCAACATTCTTCCCTCCAACACCGTTCTGCGTGCATTTTACCTCTTTACATATCTTTTACATTAAACCTCCGTTTTTTACCAATTCAGTAGCCAAGCTCTTTTTATAAACGCTGGAATACTTTTCTTAGTGGGTATGGCTGCAGCTTTATCCACTCAATGAGTCATAAGTCCATAGATTTAATTAAAAATACCAAATAATATACACCGCAGCACTAAATGGTCGATATCCAGATAGCTTTTCTAGCCACCCCTAATCCCTCATGTGTTTTGTCAGCGAGTGCCGGAACGGCGCACTACGGCACCACCGGTTGTAGGTATCCGAGTTTTCCTGGATATCACACAATTACTTATGGCACTTATTTTTTACAGAGCGCGATCCGGGTTTCAATGAATTATCTTCAGGCGCAAATTATTAAATTATCAAATCAAATAAAATAAAATTATTATTTTTGGACCAAAAAGTAAAGTATGAAGAGTTAGTTGATTTTGTAAGCATCCTGTCAACTGCATCATTCCTAGAGAAGGGCACAAGGAAGAAGAACAGAGAATTGAATGAACCATCCAGTATTAAAGGGCTGCAATGAATGAACGAATATACCGTCTATTCTGGCGCAAAAGACTACTTTTCATACCTGAAAAACTAAGAAAAATGTCGGGGGTTGTAGTATACACCAGGTATACGGTCTAAGAATGCCGGTTTTTACATTTCCCTGCTGGACTAAAGAATCTACGGATATAGGTTGAGGAGGCTCAAAAACTGCTGCACCTGCATCTAAGGTACATATAGTGACAGTGTAAAAGCAGCAAAGGAAGCGCTGTTCAAGTAATAGTAATGTAAAGGCGGTGTAGTGATCATAGCCCAAAATAAATATTCCTGCTGGAAATATTGTAGGTCGTCTTGCACGTGCAGTTGTTTTAGTCACCGTAAAGGTAAATCTAAACTCCTTGGAGACAAGAGGAGAATTGCGCAACCTCTTCACCAGAAACAGGAATATTCTTAATGTCCTCTATTCCCAACTATCCATAACCTATAAAACATTTCATACTACTAAGCTGCACCTGTTCAATAGTTTGCCTTCTGAGGCCAAACTTATTACTCTTACCAAATTTAAAAGAGTTTTGCATGCCTGGCTCACAAAAAAGGCCTTCTACTCTATTTGAGAATCCTCGATAGTGGCAAGAGTGACATGATACATTTGTAATTTAAAATTTTCTGTAATTGCAATGATACTATTTTCTGTGTTTGTAATTAATATGATTGTAATTTTGTGCATTTATTTTTGACGGAGACCTATGCAAGGTGTATCTTGTTTTATGTATAATAAATATTATTATTATATTTATTCCCTTAAATTTTTCTTCAGTTTTCACTGAGTTATTTTAGTGTAAAGAGCACGGGTTCTCACCAAGGTAACTTGAATTGCATAGAGAAATTTTCTCGCAATATGACAGGTTGAAATTATTACAGCCTTTTGCAATTTGATGTATGTATTTGGATGAAGGTTGAGTATTTTAAAACTGTTTTTTATATGTTTTGGGATGATACCGGTAGCTGAGATGACAATTGGATCCATATAAATCTGTTCCATATTACATATTCGTTTTATTTATATTGCCAACTCTTGGTAGTTATTTATTTTTCCGGCTATTGTCTTTTCGATGTTATGCGACAGTAGCACAGCGATATCAACTATGTAACAAGTTCTATATTTCTTGTCAATCAACATTATATCTGGTCTATAATTAACTATAGTTTTATCTTTTTGGATAGGCAAATCGAAGTAAATTTAAAATGCGCTGTTTTCAAGCACAGTTTCGAGGTGGTTTCATAGCATGGGGTCTTGGTATCTATTAACTTGTGTTGGTAGGCCATTTTTAGGTAGATAATTTTTGCAACTTGATTATATCTACTTAAATATTCAGTATTAGCTAACATCTTACAGCCAGACATAATGTGTTGGATTATTTCTGGCACTTGAAAAAATCTTCTACATTTGCCTTCTGTTATGCTTTTATCAACCAGGATGTACTTTGCATAATGTTTAGTGTGGACCACCTAGTCTTGTATGGCCAGCACGAACCTTTCGGTTTCTCCATAAAGTTCACGCAATGGCAACCATTTGTTTGCTGAGATTTTATCAACATATGGTTTATCAACATATTATTATTATTATTATTATTATTATTATTATTATTATGATACTCAAGAATATACGGTGATTACATGTAAGGTAGCTCACTTATCCTGTCGGGATCCTACATGTTACCTCTCCCCTATAGGGCCCCCTGTTCCAATTCCACGAATCTCTCTTCTCCTTCTTCTTCCTTGACCCCATCTTTCTCCTCTCCAGCCTTTCCCTCACTCTTTATGGTCATTCTCACCCCTTCCATCTCCAGTTCGCACTTTGCAACATCCCTTTCGCTCTTCCTCGCGTGGCCTGCCTCGTCTCCATTCCCACCCGAACCGCCCTCTCTATCTCGTCCTGAAATAAGGGAACTCGCCGCCGCCTCTTTTCTCGTTTCCACACGGTCTCCATCCCAGCGCCCTCGTTTCCCTTCTCAAGGAAAAGAAATAAGGGGGAGGCAGCGGGGGCACCCCTTTGGAAACTACCGCCCCTCTCGGCAATTTGTATCCATTCCAGACGTCCCTCCATGTAAGTTCGCGCGGACCCTTCTTCACTCCACCTTTTTACCCTTACATTCACCGTCTCTCTCTCTCTCTCTCTCTCCTCATTCCTTGCAATCCCTCCAGAAAAACTATCCAGCGCTTCTTTTCATCTCTAGCTACCTTGCTCCTCTTCGTTCTCACGGTTCAAGCCTTTGAGCAGTTCACACGCGTCCTTTTACATGCATGTATCTATCTACTTCCTCTCCAGCCTGAATTACTTATCTCCAGCTATCTTCTTTATTTTGCCATATATTTCTCTCATTTCAGTCTTGCACTTGGGTGGTCTAGTCTCCAGCATGTGCTCTCTCTACCATTTAGCGGTAAGCGAATTTCTCAGAATGAAGCAATGGTTTGAGTGCTGCAAGGTTATCAAGATTTTTTGGGGGTTTCAAAATTTCATTAGCACTCAGAACTTGATGTTAAAGTGAAAGCACAATTTCATGAGAAAAGTACCTTTCTACATCCTTTCTGTGACCCTTGAACTCAACGTTTCTCTTTTCATTCTTAGAAGTCCCTCGAAAATTCTGCACCCCTTACCATTTCTCTCGCTATTTCCCTCGGTCATCCCTTTGGGTATATCTTTTTTGTGCTGTTCCCATACCTCTTTTGCCATGTATGTACATTCCTACTCACTCTTCACGCTTAACTATAATGAAATATGAGTACTTAAAATTATTTCACATGGTTTATTGTTGAATTTTTTTGGTTCTGGGTTAGAAAATTTACGATTAAACTTTTCTCGGGTTTCCGCGTGGGTTCAAAAATCTACGACTGTGACGTTCTGGTTTCCGTCTCGTCACTCACTCCCATTCTCAGTTGCCTTGAGAAGGAGTGACGAGACGCAATCCAAAACGACGGCTTCCTTAGAATTTCACACCCGCACGGAAACTCGAGAAAATTTGACTCATTCTATTCGCAGGGTAAGTGTTAAATCATACATAAGTACGTCTGTGTTCTCTGCCACTTAGCTTTCAGTAAATCCATCGAAGCAAAAGAGATTTGGTACTGGAATCAAAATAAAATCAGTAACATGCCTGCTATAGAAGGCTAAAGTAATATTTCTTGAAAAGTGCTCGTATCTAACAGAACCCTTAGGCATTAAAGTACAATTACTGACTTCTGAATGTGAATTCCATTGAATTTCTCATAAATTTACAGCACTTTTCTAGCTCATTTTACAAAAGAATGAATTTATTAGCGTTTTTGCCACCTTGCACTTATAAAACACATTAAAAAAACGTCGTAAGTTTATGGAATAAATAGCAACTTTCAATGGCTCTCAGTCACTGAAATCAGAATTTAATTTTCCCTTAATAATCATATTATGATAAGGCAATCATCAATTTAATCTGTAATTCCTAAGTAAGGAGTGACGCCAAGGAATCACACGAAAGCAAAGTTTCAATTCTGAGATAACCTTTAAACCAGTAAAAATATATTTTTGGCTTATAATATGAAAACATTATGAGTGATTTTGATCTTTATTTCCAATAACAATTTTTTGTAATGATTTAATGTCGTGGACTTCTTTGAAGAGAATGACCAATGCAAGCATGAAACTTCCATTCGTTTAGTGGCATAATGTAAGCTTCGTATATATCTCTTTAGCAGATGCCTTATTTACAAACATACCAGTCTGTGATCACAGAGATGCGAAGAGGAAGGAATAAAAACTACCCGGAGACTCCTCAAACGACGTAGTTTGTCTTCCTCGTGGGAGTTGGAGGGATTTCCAAGAGGAAAAAAATGAAAAGTGATATGCGCGCCAAGTTTTTTTTATACGGACGAAACAAATTCTATCAATGTCAGCGGGCCTAAAAGGAATTTCAAAACAGGAATCTCTAGCCTATCATTCATGGCACCTAAATCACCGCATATAAGGCTCTGGGAATGGTCGCCCGAGTCCGGTGCAAACAGTTATGGAACGCATTATGTGGTCTAGCCCTTGCACCGCAAACGTCCTGTGCCATCTTTCGTTTCTGCTTACAATTGTATCCCTTCCTTCATTACATTTCTCAGATTCCAGCTTTTCAGTGGATGTCAGCTTCTTTGGTATTCCCCGTAAAATTTCATCGCAGCTGTTATATATTGTACAAACGAATGTTCACAAGATCGTCGTCATTCTTACACAGAATTTGAATGCATCGGGAAGTTGATGCAGCCATAATATTCTGCATTTTGTTTTTTTTTAACTTTATATTATTTAGATTGGTCTAATATACCCTGCCATTTTTTCATGGCAATCTAATTTACGCAATATTTAACTTTCCAGTATTATTAAGTTACTTCCTTACCTAAGTCCGTGGCTGAATTTAGTGTATCTCCAATTCGCAGACGCTTCAGGAAATGTTGTGACCCACTTCCCACTTTGTATTTCTTCGTTTTCTGCGTTCAGATTTTTTTCCTGAATTCTTATAAGTATGTTATTCTTGAATTGATAGTTAAATTTTTTTTAGTTAGGCATCAATTATTCATTACATATGGATGTACCTGCTGATTGTTTATGTATACGAAGAAAGATACAACAACTTATCCATAGATTGACCCGTATAAAATAAGAATTATTAAATGGGGCTTCCATGGAATCAGTATACTTGAACCCTTAGCAATATCCTTCAAAGTGACCATCACGTTCTCTTCCAAAAGAATAAGTGAACCCGTTGATGAATAGGCATACAGAAAACATCCTTGTACATGGGAGGAGAACATAGGGACGAAGAAAAAGAGCTCATTCTAGTACAAATGGCCAAAATATTCAGCTCACTTTTGCGGGAGAAGGAGATGAATTGTATCGTTCGAGAAAAGAGGAACTACGGGAAATAGTATTTGCGACTAGAGAAATCTTTAAAGGTTTCATAAATTCAAGTATGGGAGTTGATAACAAATGCAAATCGTCTCTTAGGTCAGTTATAAAAATAAATTTTGCGCCGAAAAATGTGTAGTCATTGTATAAACAAATAACAGTTATGAGAGCGAATAAGTTATAATTTTGTTATATAATAGGCTATTTTAATTCCATGCTTTTCTCGAATCATCTGAATTTGAATTTCCAGACCAATTTCAATGGCGTATAGTTTTTAAGCAACATTTTAGCTCAAAATCTTCTCATTTAACCAATAATTTCATGGAAAAGTATCTGCATGAAATGCTTTTTGGAAACAAGAGATTTAGGTAATGAAGGAAAGATTATTATCTCTGAACTCCAAAAGCAATTGACTTTCTTGTCAGCTTATATATATATTTTTTCTTTAAAAGGTAAAGTGATATATTGCATTCATCGTCTCCATTCAGGTACTGTACGGTTTGAGAACTGAAACCCGTATTTCGTTTCAGAGTCTAACTTTAAGGCAAAGCCTTTGAGGTAAATGCATTGGAATTCGGTAGAACAAAATGTTTTCCTAGGTGTTTAGAAAAAGAATATTTGTTTAATAACTAAGCATATTATACCGAGGCTGGACTTGTCTCTATTCAGTGATAGAATGATTTTTAATTTGAAATTGGGTTAGTAATAAAAAGTACGACCATTTAAAAATAGCAATTAACCATAGGTACCTGGATACGAACAATTATCCTTGAACTTCACCGTTTATTGTAACCACGAGAGTTGTAAACATACTCTTTTCCTATTTAGTATTTGCAAATCATATAAAAAAGGATGCTATTCTATTTTTGCCTGACACATCGAAGATATTTTGTAAAATTTGTTGTGGAATTATTACAAAGGACTTAATTGAACAGGTGAGGGATTTTTATGACTTTTGAAAATATCAAAATCCACGAAATTTATTTTTCGGCTCTACGTCGTTAAAAATGAAGGTATGCTTTTATAAAATGCAATTTCTTACAGGAAATTCTACACAATGGTACCAGTGCCTTGAACTTGTATTCACTCAATGTAGACATCCACTTTAAGTGATTCAGATGAATTTATTTTCAACTTCAATTGAGATATGTATCAGTTGTACCCAACGTATCTACTATAGGTATTAATATTTTAAACTCATTGATGAATTCAATTACTTTTATAATCATACCTTCCTAATAAGACTCTCAGAAAAACAAGGTTGGAAATTATGAATGAGAAATATGGTAATATTTTAAAAACATTAAAAATATCTCATTATCTGGTGGTTAATTTATGATTGCGAATAATCATTATCAACTGAATACAACTCGTAAAAAATAATGCAAGCAAATCATTAATTTGACGATGATTAGGAAACTGTGGAAATAATTTAAGAGTAAATTCGGAGAGTTCCCGTATTGCGTTCCTCATTAAACAGAAACTGCAGGGAAATTGAAAGCTGACGAGAAATTGTCATTATTCGCACTCGCATGGCGGAAAATACTACGGTATTGCTCGGAAATTAATTATCCTCCGAATTGGGGGATTTACTCTGCTCCTGTTCCCTTCCTTGTAGATAGACGACCGCAACACAGTTTTATATCGAGCGAAACAAGTGACGAGCAACTTCGGCGTCCCCGAGAAAAGCCCTCCATTCATTCATTCATTTCCCATTTGCAATGTTCATTCTTCCTCTACCCACCCCTTCTCTTCCCCTTCCAAACGTCTTATCATTGGCCCTTGTACCCCCCACCCCCTTTTCCTTTTCACATCCAAATACCCCCTCCCTCCGCCCAACTCCCCGCGTGCGATGGGGTGGGTGAAAACTTTTAACATTACAGAATCCGAATTAACCCGACACACCATTGACTGCGTAATTTGAAACGTAATTTAAATAGCGAACTTATGAAGCAAGCAAGGAGTTCCATTGTTTCGATTTCGGGAACAAACGGTTAAGTTCTTCAAGAAAGTGTGGGGATGGATTGGGTGGGGAGGGTAGTGGTTCGGATTTCGGATAAGAGATGGGGGGAGTGTGAGGTTTTTGCGGGGGCGGATAAAAATCTCCCACCCAGACTCCCACCACGTCTCCTCCCTCACCCCCATCACTTCGCGGTTGGCAATCTCCTTTCTTTCCCTTAGAATTTCCATCTCCGTAAACTCTGCCACCCTCGTCTTCTCCTCCTTACACGCTATTCTCTTCCTCCCTCAAAGTCTTCATCCTTCCCTGAGTCTCCTTCGCTGAGCCCACCCCCTTGCCTCAACCTCCTTCCTCTTCCTTGCCCCCCCTGGGCCAGTCTGCTACCGCTCCCACCCCTCCCATTCCACCCTTCCTCCTGTTCAGAGACAAGTTCTCATTTCCTCTTATACGGATCCGCCTTAAAAAGACTGCCGCGCGCAATATCCCACCTCTCAGTTCACCGTCTTCTCGTCACACTTAACCCCTAAGCCCGGAATCAGACGGAAGTTGTCGCTTTTTTTTGCTCGTTCTTCCCCTGCTCAACCTTGCATTTAACCTGGTGTCGTAGCTACTGCAGTCTTGAACTCTCCAACGGTGCGTTCGGAATGAAAAATTGTCCTTTTCTCCTAATTTCGTAGTACGTTGGCGTTCTTTCGTTTCCCTGCTGCCGTTGGAGTTGCGTTTACGCTTGCTATGAGTCGTAGTCCTCCACTATATGCCCCTAGTGCTTGTAAATACATCATATATGTTCGATACATATCATGAGCATTGTTAATATATGTAACATATATATTTACCATTCCCACGTTCACGATGTTGTCACAGCTACTTGTCATCGTAGTCTGGAATTATTTCTTACTGCCTTCATAATCACCAATTGCGGTTTCCCCTGTCCATGAAAGCTCAAAAATATTGGAAATAGCTTGAGCATACCGTTGCTGAATTAGATTTGCAAGGTCCATGAATTTTATGTATAAGCAGGTGAATGCTACCGTGAAGGTAATTTTATAATAATTTTGGCAGATTAAGTATTTATATCATTTTTAATAAGGTTTTTCTTTCGCTGCTGTAAAGTTTTTTGGTCATCGTGACCTCTGTGTTTAATTTTAGGCTCCGAACTTACTTCCTTCAATAAATAATGCCATTTTTGACCCAACTCTATTTCACTTAGACCTCATGAACGTAGAAATGGTAATTTCTTTTTAGTCTCGAAGGGTTTACCAAAATTTGGAATGCTAAATTTGTAAATCAAGGTATTTCTACTTTATTTTAATTCTAGCAAGTAAGCCAATCTTACAGAAATATCCACTCCTTAGTATTCTTCATCAAAGATGAGTGCAAGCAAAAAGAAATGGACGGATAGTGCATGATAAAAGCAAAAATGTGTTCAAAATTGAATTTGAATAAAGCAAGGCGATTTTCAGCCTATCAATCTTTATTTTGTTCAATTAAAGGGTGTAAATTTCATGCCTATCATGTTCTTGTTATTATAGTTTCAGCCATTACCAAATGTTAAGGGGAATGTAATTGGTATTTGATTGAACGACATCTATAAAATTGCCTTTGATTTTAAATTTAGCACCAAAAAATATATTCTCAATTCAATATTTTTGTAGCTTCCTTCATTAAATTTCTTTGATTTCATAATCATCAGAAATGGTTTAGTTTTACCTTGCTGGCTATTAGTTTACTTTTAGGTTTTACAGTTATATTCAAATCCTTAGAAGTCATGATGCCATCCTAGATTGAACCTTTTACCTAGACTTAGTGTCTGCCCGCGTCTAAAGAAACCTAGAACTTTATTCAAAGCCTTTGAGGCTATACGTTTTCGGATCAACTTGAAATGCATTTTCTTTCTGTCAATATCAGGAACGATTTGCTATGCTAAGGCTTCTGATTCTGTAGCATTCATTCAAATTACAAAAGAGGGACGAAACCTGAGCATAGTATGGCCAGGGATAATAATGATATTATCTGAACACATGGAATGGACCACGGATGACGTGCTACTAACGAGTGTGTGCTCAACCACTCCATCTCCCAGGCCGTTCCGAAATCCACGGGGAGATTAACTAATATTAGGGATACTATTCAAAATTTCTATTAATGATGACGTGACCTATGAAATACACAACTTTTCAATGCAGCTCCTCGCTATTGGTAATATTACATGATATTAGATATTAAGAATGAATGAATTGCTCAGCTATTCATTACCATTTTGTAAGCCGATTAAAATGCGTTCATTGAAGCAACAAAAATTAAGCTTCACGGTGACGGATAGTTCCTCCTATCCGTAGTCCCGTTGAGCGAAAGAACGAGCCTTGATGGTGTAGAGGTCTGAGCGTTCCCTTGGAAAGTCAATAGTCCATGGTTCCCTTGGCGTAGCCAGGGGGGAGGCACGGGAGGGTCCATAACCCCCCCCCCCCACGCGAAATATTAAAAAAAATTATTTCCTTCATAAAAGAAAACAAAATATTGAAAAATCATGAATTTACAAAATATTTTTTTAACAAATGAAGATTTTTCGATTACGAAAAGTGTTTGAGTTAGTTTAAAACCCATTTATTTTTAAATTTCACTCATGGTTTTGGACCCCACCCCCCCGAGCGAAATTCCTGGCTACGCCACTGCATGGTTCCATTACCGGTCCAGGGCAAATTTTTTTTTCATGACAATGCCACCGACGCTCAGGCGGAGAACTTAGAATATTTCACAGCAACGCGCAATATTTGGAGGGCCGTTGACTGGGACTGGAACGGAGCATGTCTTCACTGCGGAGGGTTATGGAGGAAGGAAGGTGAGTGCAGGGAAACGGAAAAACCAGGATGTAATAAGGGCTCGAGGTGGGACTTTGGATGACGGAAGTGATGGACGGCAGAAGAATGGCTTTTATTTTCAGGAATAAATGAAAACATGAGGTTCCTCACCCCTTATTTGCGTCTAGTCCTCGGGAAAAATACGCCGAGTAAATGAGGACGGATTTCTCGGGGTGGGGGTATGAAGGGGAAGGATTTAAAGGGTAGGCACTGGGATGAAGGGGTGGTCGGAGTGGAGGAGGGATTAGCATGATAAAAGAGCTACCCTTGGCGCCGTGCGAGCTCGCGGAGGTGACCTAAGAGGTCTCCCCCGGAAGGGAATGAGCCACGGCGGGGGTCTTGGTGAGGATAAGCGGGCGCACAGGTGTCGGGGAGCCGAAGGCAGGCGTATGGGAGTTACCTCACGAGGGATCCCTCAAAAGATCGGAGGCTGCGGAGGTGCGGGGGATAAAGACCAATCCACTGAGACAGAGGTATGGCAACCCGCCCTACGCCTCTCCAAATAATTTTATGAAGATATCCTTGTTTATGCTTCCGCGGTGTGGTGAAGGCACAGCGGAGATACACGCTACTGGGACAGCATAATTAAGGAAGCCATCGAGATCCACCTCAATTCTGGAAATTTCTATCGCGATACCGGCTTTCATCTTAGCCATTAATGGAGAACTGTAATCAGTTGCATAAAAAAACATGAGGGAGTCACATTAATAACTTCAAAATTCCATCAGCCAATCGGACGACACCTGAGACTTACTGTTGTACTCGCCAAACGGTCGATTCAGTCGACTCAGTGTGAATTTGGACATTCATTGAGTAACATGCCTTGAAAATGGAAGGCAAGTCATCTTCCGAAACGTCGCGTCGGCCAAAACGACTGAAGTAATCTGATGTAGAACCCGAGAAGAATTCGTCAAATTAAAGTCATTTATACAGTGGAGAGGTTTACGGGAAATGCATCGCGTGCATCCATCTTCATGGACGACAAGCGTAGCTAGGCTTCTGGGTTGTCCTACGCGTCTATTCACCTTCGTAGCGACAGTCATCTTCAAACTTGAAGAAGCCTGGTCCAACGCAGGCGAAGCTGTCGTAACGAAATGAATCGACTCGGAAGACAACCCGGAGGCCTAGCTGTGCCTACTGCACCACTCCCAAGGAAGCCTCCATTAACATTTGTAGATGACAGTTGGCTTCTTCGTCGACCAGAAGAAGCCAACTAAAATGCTGGCGAAACTGTCTTCTACGAAAATGGACACACGCGATGCATATTCCGTAAACCCTCCATTGAATTTCATTCAAACTTTGCGGCAAATGCGATTTCTAACCACAGCAATTCATTAAGGCTGGAATTTTGGTTGATTGTTTTTTTTATATTTTTGATGTTTCTACATCTTTTACTTCGTTTTTCTCTGTGAATGGGTGTTGCCTCGAATAAAATATATATTTCGATGACGAAAAGTGTTAAGGATAGCTTTGGTAGTTTGGAAGATGCAGACAGCTAGCTGTTTGTCTGTCAAGTTTTTATTGCGGATTTGTGCTTTCTGGAATCAACTCTATCTTTCACTGGCTTTTGGCGTAAATTGCTAAAAAGGAATCATTTGCGCTTGACTGAAAATGGTAATACTTAAGTTATTCCATTAGTAACGACATTTATACAGTTTTGATCAAGTTCCAGTATTCTCTTCAGGATGACTGTCAACTAATAATATCCTGAATGTATCCTTGAACGGTATACGTCGTTTCGGCGAGGGGCCTTAGGATGCTAAGCCGGCTTGCATTCAAGTCATGCGTATATATGAGCGCAGCGGAACGAGGTGCTCCTTTGAGCCAAGGAATCGCGAATCGGCCGCTTTGATGTCGTCATCCGCAGCCTGCGTCGTCACACGCCTCCTCAGGGTTCACCGAGAACTAAAATCCTCGACGAACGGGAATATCAAACACAATGTATGCCACCAATCTAAATCCACCTTCCTAATTCGGACTGTGATGCCTTTTTTTGAGATGTACACGGCAGAGAGAGAAAGAAAGGAGGGGAAGGATTTTCCGCGCTCACATTCGAATTCATTTCCGTGTACATTCTTTCATTTTATTGAATTTTTATAAGGAAACGCATTTTCCATCCACCGATTCCCCTCCACCGCGACATAGAATCTATTTCCAAGAATTCCGCTGTCTCTTCAGAATTCCTTTGAAAATCTCAAAACGATCCCATCCTTTCCTCCTCCGCCTCAGATCCATCGCTTTCACGGGCGGAAAAATCTTCGTCCCGACCCAGGAGTCTCACGATCCGCTACACCCCATGCCTTCAACTTTTCCCATTCCCTTTGGTAGCCCGAGAAAAACCCTTCCCTCCCCCACTTTTTCGTTTTTCCGCCATTTTTATTTTCATTTTCCAACCCTATCCGGCCATCGCAACCCCTTCCGTGCCCTCCCCGCGACCCCTGCGCTTGTATACTCCCCACCCTCGCGAACCTTTTGTGGGACCACCCCTTCACTGATTCTACCTGCTCAGCCTCCTGGGTTTCCTTGCGCCCCCTTGCGTCCTTTTCTTGTGAAATGGAATGGCCCTTATCCTCTGTTCTCTTCCCCTTTCTCACCTTCTCCCGATCAGAACACCGTATCCTATGCGACGTCTCTTTCTCGCAACTTTGGCGCAGATATATGAGTGAAGGGTTATATCGCTGTCTGAAAAGCACCTCCTGTTCACTTATCCCAATTTTTACTTGAGTCTTTCTTCAAAATATTCCGTCTGCCCTGGACTGGTACACGTAAATGCAATCCTTGAATATTACTAACTATTATTGAATACTAAATATTATTCTTAAACAGTATTTACTATTATTGTAAAGTATAAACTGTTCTTGAGCAGTACTTACACTTTCACGCTTCTGTATTAATGGCTACTTTTTCTTTGCTTTTCGGTATACCACATTTCAGGAATTCTGAATACCTCATTTTGGTTTTTGATAAATGCTTGAATATTTCGCTTCTTCATCTAGGAATTTCTTTTTAAAACCATCTTGTCTCTAATTCATTCGTAGCACTGCAATCCTGATTTTGGTGAACTGCAACCTAATTCTTTCAGCTCTTTCTTCCGTTTTTCTTCCTTTATTTGCTTCAACAAATAATCTCTTGTCCTTTTTTCAGCTTCTTCATTATTTCTATTCTCTATTTTATTCCACATTTAGCCACATTTCTTTATGACATGACGCATTTCTCGGGTTCTCTTGCGTGTGGTTCTCCGCATTTCTTTTTCTTCTCTTACATTTTCTGTGTCACTATTAGGTGTACTAACGGATTCTTAGGGTATTCTTCATCCACTGTGGATATTTTTACGAAAAAATGCCGTTGCACGGTGATCTCCGAGTTTTTGACCCCAAGCACATCCTTATATTAACTATAATCTCTCTATAATAGCAATTTTCATATAGTTGAAACGTGTGTGTAAATATTACCGTAAAAAATAGACCAGATTGACGAATAACATCAATAAATATTTAAAAAAAACATGCCAAAGCCATAAGTTTTGACATCCTACATTCATTTCGTTATCAATTTTTAAACTTCGACGATCAAAACCCAAGGAAAATCGAGAAAAAAATTTGCCTTTGAAAACATCCAACCCTTTACTGCTCAGTTCCCGCTGTAGGCCTTGGAGCCAAAGCATAAAAATGTAGGCATGGTAATGCTTTGGTATAGTGTGAACACAGGCTAGTGTATTGAAAGCTTAACCACCCTGTTCACGCGTGCACGAAATTCCAGAATATTTCGGGCCACGAACTATTTTTGAAAATGAGGAAAGCGCCCTTTCTCCGTGTTTGTATTTTTAGTGAAGCAATTTCCGTAAGCCCAAGAATTTTCATGTGAGCCGAGGCGTTTTTATATCCGGCGACTTAAAAGAAACAGGACGACTTACTACCCTCCTCCTCCTTCCCCTTGCGCCCTCTTATGCTTTGCTCTTAGCGGCACGCTCCTACTCCCGCCGCAGCCTTAAGAGAGGAAAAGAAAACATGGGGCGATATGGAGTCGGAAGTGGAAGCCAGACAGGGAGAGGGATGCAAGATGTTTTGAGAATGTTTGGAGATGAGGGCGCAGAAGTGGTTAGGATCTGTTTCATGGAAGTTGAAGGGCAACTGTGCTCACCTATGTAAATCATTTTCCTTCACGGTTCATGACCGCCAATGTCGTATTTTATGCAATTTCTTAGAGTGAAATAAAACTTTAGTCATTGTACATTCCCTTAAGAAATATAATAGAGCACGATATTGGAACTAAATAAATGTTAATGGAATAAAAAGTGGAAATTTATATTGAAAAACCACTATTTTCATTTTATTTCGATAATATTATTTTCTCCTTAGTCATTATTTTAATGCTTTATGTGTCAGTTTTGAATAATACTTATTCCTATTGCAAAACATTTTATGAGAATTATAAATATTTTGCGGGTTAATTTGCATGCATAATGAATGGATATATTATATATGAATTTCGTTTGCAACACTTGCTTCTTTGGATTGGGTTATAATGACGAAATTATGGAGATTGGGAGCTCGTACCTGTACGTCATAACTCTTACCAATGTAAGTATTCTTTCTATGCAGTTGTGTTGTCTCAAGCAGAAGCCGCGGTTGCTTGATATAAAGTCCTCTAAGCTTTCGTATATATCTGCCTATCCTAAATTCTCGATTAGTTATAACTCGGGTTATACATATGTATTCGCCAAATTTTCGAAATTATTTTATGCATGCGCCTCATAAGATGAACGAGTTCGCGTTATGTGCAAGTAGTACCTGGTTCTTCAATAAGTAGATATAAGTACCTTAGCACTTCATTTCAAATTTTAACAAGAAGGGCGTTTATCGTGGGATCGGTTGATTTTAAAAGCTGCTAGATCTAAAAAAGGTAAAGAAGGCTAGATGACTGTGTGCATCAGGCCTTTTTGTTAAAATGTCATAACAAAGTAATTGATCCCAGAGATTATTACTCCTAGAGTTCGAATTTCACACTTCTAGATTTTTTTAGATGATATCTATTTTTCGCGATTACATGAAAGGTGAAAAATTTCAAGGACGCGAAAACGCGGTGGCTAAGTATAAATGCTGGGAAAACTCCGTGTGACGTCATTCTGGTTCCAATTGTCACCCTGTGAGGTGACCTTGGGGCGAGGCTTTAAGCGCTGATACGATGCAGGTTGCTAGCAGGTAGCGGAGTACCCTACTAGCAGGTAGCGCTTGGCTTAAATAAGGGTTATTATTCCCCTTTCAAACGAAGGAAACTTTCCGAACTTCGGTATTTTTCATGTGTGATTATTAAGACATGTTTCCCTGAGCTCTGTGCCTCATGCATGCATTGGTAATCCCAGACGATGTAAAACTCCTATCAACTCGTATAGAAACTAGGTCCCTGTGACGTCACGTGAAGTGGCATCCCATGGGCGCCAATCTGGCCTTTTTCAAATGAGGATATAATTGACCATTGCCATTCGTCTAGCTGGGATTTCTAAAACCAAATAATTTGTATATTATGAATACACTACTGGTGGGTAATGAATCGCCATCAATGCCTTTCGTTTTGTTTGATGAAGGAAACTATCCTATTATTATAATTGTGTATTTTAAATGTAAAATAATCTTTTAATATGCCTATATTAGTAGTTGTCGCATAATTTTCCTAAATTTATCTAGTCCATAGAAGCAAAAACCCGTCATTGTCACCCTTTTTTGCTAGAGGACCTGACGTTAGCACGCATCTTCGCCGGCATATCGTCGCTTAACTTGGCCTGTTTTTGACTTCACTGGAAGAATACCAAATTCCTTTTATCAGATAGGGAATGAGGAGATAGTTTTCACAATCAGAAAGTTAGGGGAGCGTCTGATCGAAGTGGGTTGAAATGTAAAAGGAGTCCATATTGGACGGTGAGTTTTGTGTGGGGTTGGTTGATGGAGACTCCAGCTGGAAAAACACGTTCACCCCCATTGGAACCCGCGTTTTTTCCTCCCTCATTCCCACCCAATACCTTCCTGCAGCTTCCACAAGACTCCCTGGACCACCACCTCCACAAACCCTCAAGTTGTTTTTGGGGAATGGCTCGAGGAGAGAGGCTGCGTAAGGAGAGTTCTGCCCCTACCCACGGCAGCCCACTTCCTGCCGTGTGTTCAGAACCACCCGGGAATTGTTAACCCCTCTCTTTTGCGCGATGATGCGTCGCACACTTCTGTCGGATCTTCAAGGGACTCCTCCGGAGTTGCGCCAGGAGGAGACGCCTTTGACAGGAAGCCTGGCTTATCACCTCAACCTCCCCCACTCAACCCTAGCGCGTTGTTGCAAATGAGTACTCCAGTCGTCTCGGTCGCCAAGTTTTTACTCCATAAGTCCTTATATTTTTTTTATTTTGCCGTTGTTGGGCGCCAGGCATTACTAAGGGTGATTAGAACAGAAGACTTATAAGTCTAATACCAACTGCTGATATCTATAGCAACAATGAATCAATACATTAAGAGCAAATTAATTCAATATATCTTACTCACGTCCAAGATTGACACGTGCTTTAATTGACGTTGAAAAGAGCCCATATCGTCCCGTGATCACTCACAAATATTTATCGTTCACCTCCTGACCCAGGAGTTCCTCTCAGTGAATCAGGACCAGTGTCCGTAATTTGATTGTTACGGACTATAAACAACTACATAAAAAAACCAGAAATTATAATTATGCATCAGTCTCTGACACCACTGGTTGATAGCTCGTTTCTCTACTCTGGGCATGAATCTCCCCATCCAGAATCTCCCCATCGGTGATGTTTTCCCGGTAGAACCTTTTTTTATGTTCTCAATTTGTATCACTATGAATTAGCGTACGAGTGACTCACATATCTCAATGCTATGTATTTATATACCAGATTCCTGCCCATACGTCTTAACACTAAATTTCTGGCTTTTCTGAAATTCGTATAGTTCTAGTCTTATAATTTTTACACAGCATTTGAGTCGTTACTAAAACCTTAAAGATCTTCACTGTTGATGTTAAGCCCCTGTGGCATTGTGTTAATTTTTCTTATGAAAATTATTCATAAAATTTGAAATGGATTTTAAACTTGGAAAGCAACCATTCTTTGATGAATGACTTTATTTCGACAATAATACTTGTCTCTTTATTCACTACAGTTAAACCCTATAATTTGTCAGTATTTCATAATCTTTTGTTTGTTTAACATGATAGGAAAATAATCTTATTTTTCTGCGATCGATATACTCCGCCTGAAAAATATATTTCGTTCGCGAAATAAGCTTCCTTGGCCTGGTTGATAACGATGAGGTGGATGTGGCTGGCAAGAGTGGATATTTTATACGTGCGCGATATATAGGACGTATCTCTCGACAGAGATGACCAATGTCAATGTAAACATCCTTTCTCTGCAGTTAGAGTTGCATCAAGCGGAAACCGCTTTTGCTTAATATTATGATAGGATGACTCGTAGACACCAGCTGACCTCCCGGATTAGTAACCACACAATCCATAAACTTTCCGTCCTCAGTCAATTGACATCATAAAAATGACTTATGTTCTTCTTATAATATATTCTGGGCGTGGTTTATTATTACCGTGTTCAAATGCATTTTATTTTTGCATCTGAGCAATTTTAAGCATGTAATCCAAAAGGATATGTCTTTTTTAGTACCAATGTACCTCTGGCCAATTTGTTAGTTTTGCGGATTTGAAAATCGTATCACAATGAAGTCAGTATTTTATGGCAAAAACACATAATGCTTGGAGGTTTCCATCAAACTAAAAATTGAATTTTGGAAGCTTTATTTTTTAATTTCTAGCAAGATATCTATAATCCTTCAGGTCGCATTTCGTTCTTCAACTATTTGTCTTTCCCTTGTTTTTCCGGTTTTGTTTTCTGTTAATCAATCGCGTTCTCTACAATTGCGGTGCATATTGGTATTTTGGGAATTAGTTCCATTTTCAAGGATTAGTAAGTAATTTGATATTATATATTTCTCCAAAAGATGAATCTTGTTGCGGTGTGATAAATTCAGAAGAGATTTTGTTTTACTGTTGCAATTATTTGGGATATTAGTAATAAGATTTGGACATTGCTGTAACTCAAAAAATATTTTTGGAACACATTCATGCATCAAAGTTTTTCATGTTCGCAGTCCATTGGAAAATATTTACTATTATTAGTTCTTATAACAACGTGCAAAAAGCTCCTACTGACCAACAATAACTCGTCAACCATGCTTGAGAAAATACGTATAGCAACATTAAAAAAATATTTATGACAACATTTGGAAGGTTAGGATCGAAGTTTTTCCCGGCGAACAAGTTGAAGGAATTCTTCTCGGGTTTTCCACCGGTTGAGGCTTTCCATGGCCGACGTTTCGAGGCTCGACTCGTCAGCCATGGAAAGCCTCAACCGGTGGAAAACCCGAGAAGAATTCCTTCCATTTGAAAGGTTGTCTAAGGGTGGCGATATAGAATAGAGAAATGGTATATCGGTCGAAGAAAACAAGATAGAACTTTTTCCATAAGTTTTAGTTTGGTACGAGCTACGCGTTTCAACGGCTAGGTCATTATCAGATACATCTATCATCAGGTCTGTATACAATGATGACCTAGCGGTTGAAACGCGTAGTACCAAAGTAAATGTTGAAAAATTGCCATCTTCTTTTCTTCGACAAAAAAATTAGATGGTGTTTCATTTAGGAAAAGGAGGAAAAAATACAGCTAGAATATAAAAGCCACCCAGGTGACGGCGGAACCGAAGGTCGCGGGTTCGAGTTCCGTCTGGGTAGGTTATCTCTTCCCAGGGCATGGTTGTGTGTGATAGTCGTTCTTAGGCGTTATTGTCCTCCAATCTAAAAGGGTTTAAATGAGCTGTTGTCGGATGAGAAATGAAATAAATAAATAAGTATGAATTGTAGATAATGAATGGATTTTGGTATCGGGGTCTCCGGAGCAGAGGGTAAGTACATGAGGTGGCATGGTCACTGCCTTCTAGACTTGTCGGGAGGGTGGAAAATGTAGGAAATGGCGTCGGACACGGTCGACCAAATTACGATGGGGACACAATACCCCCTTGCTCTACTCTCTCGCCCCGGTGTTTGCAATCTGGCGTGGGGTACCAATGGCGTTGAGGCAGAGGATAGGAATGGGGAACAATAGAAGATGGGTGTGAGAGCATTGTATACATGTTGGGTGCTAGGAGTTCCCGGTAAAACTGTAGCCCCCGCATGAGGCCGCAGCTGACACGAGACACATTAGTAGCGTTCCGGGCCATTGAATGTCGTTCCGGCCAACGGCGACGATGGGACAGCAATGGGACACGATGAAGGCCTGGGGTTCTTCATCTGTGTTATGAGCAAAAGTGAGACTGAATCATGCTCCAATTCGGGGTTCAGGGTGATCAAAGATGTTAGTAGCGGTTAATTGGAGGAGGGGCGATGTTTTTTTCGCTCTTTGCGATTTTTGAGTGCCAGTGCGGGTGTATTTTATCCTCCTTGGTCGCAGCTGTTCCAGGATGACGATAGCCCCGGATGACGTGTCCCTTAACTTTATCAAGGAGATATACTAAGAATGGAAGTCGCCGTGAAAAAAAATTATTTGAGTTAGCCGGGATTCGAACTCTGATCTCTCTAGTGCTAACCAGGAATGCTAATAATTGCTCCATCAAGGTTTTTAATATTAAGGAGAGCAAAGGGGGTTTTATACTGCGCACTGAATTTATAATTAAGACGGCCATGTGTGATGGATCTATTTTATTTGAGGCCGTTGAGTGTCGTGCACGGTATTCGTGCGAGGAAGCATGCCTATTATCGAAGAGATTTAGTGATTACCATTTGAATTTTAATCAATAGATATCCATAAATTTCTAACTTTATGATGGTAGTCTTCAATGCAGTAAAATTAAGGATCTAGATTTTTTGGTTTTCTATTTTCCTTAAAACTCTGTTTCTCTTCTCTTGACAGATAGTGGTGATTGACAAGGAGAGAATATTACTGAGATAATTCTCGCAGTTTTCTCGATCCATTACCCATCTCTTAAAAAAATCTTCTTTATTGATGAATATGGCGATCCCATGATGGCTGTAATAACACCCTCAAAATAGTGAATTTTAGTTGGACTACTTAAATAAACAGTAACAGTTTTAAATAGCATATTTGCTGGTAACGTACATTAGTTGACAACTTTAATATTTGAAAATGAATCCCTGGTATGGTTACTACACCTTACAACTTTATACAGGGATTGGTTACCACCATCCGGCAATAATAGAAAAGCTGACAGTTTAAAAAAAGTGGAAAACGAAATTATTTTGTTCCTTAATTTTTTTCAAAGTTTCCATCATAAAAAATGATGCAGCCAAAGAACTCCATGCTACTTCATTTCCAATTAACTTGTCTATAGCAGTGCTAACGTATGGTTTGAGTAACATTTTATGTGATTTTTTGTTTTAATTTCATACAAATTTTATTTCCATCTGTCAGACGCCAAGAGGCGATGCTCGCATGAATGTAACCACGAGGTACTTTGTCGTTACACCAGTCGTTACAAGCGATGCACTATCACTTCATGCCTTCCAAGGCCGAGCAAGGACCTTCCGCATGTTTTTTTTCCGTTGAGCGCAAGGATTACCACGGTACAGCCCGGCACAGTTCGGCACCAATTTCGGCTCAAAGGGGATGATGTCGAGGGCGGCGCGAAAGTTGTACCGATGGGACCCAAAGCGTGTCGCAATGAATAACTAGTCGTCGCACCGCGCTCACGACCGTGACAAGCCACTCCGTGTAGCTACACGGAACCCCGTGATGCGGGGCGGTCCACGGCCTTCGTTCATTTTTCATTTTTCGCTCGGGCGCATAACAAGGGGACCCACCCTTGCTGCCCAACCGTACCTCCCCCTTTTTTCTCTCTATAAAGAGGAGAAGGAATATATGTATGCGTATACCGATGTGGCGAAGTAGCGTTCATGGGTCCAAGCGTTCGTTTGGCCCGGAGGAGAATCAGCTTGGGAATCAGTCGGGTTTGTTTGATTTTGAATGACTGGGAAAATTATCGTGAAACATCGACTAGCGCAGAGTCGTAGTCATTGATTGAGTCAGAAATAAACGTTGCTATATTCCACACGGTATTTATTAAAAACTTTAACAGTTTCGACCTTATCCGATCATTATCAAAAGGTTACAGAACAAGAAGTTGTAGCTCTTCATGTCACCATTTCACGAAGTGACCTTGCGAACCATTGATTTGGGCCATAGTTTTTATTCCATGCACTTTAAATTCGTGTTTTGCTAGTTATTACCTTGAACCACGGAATAATATACCTCGTGATGAAAATTAAAAGAGTGTTTAATATGAATTGGAGGAGAAAATTATGGCATAGGCTTCAATGCGGCTCGGAAACAGCGCATCGCAATTAGGCACAATTTTTTTTTGTTTTGCTGGTATAGTTCCGCAGATGAATGGTAGTTGTCGCCTATTCCATGCTTATTTTTTTCTTAAACGTCTAAAAGCTGTCAAGCTAATTTTTACGCCAACTGTTCATTTATATTTCATTTTTTTATTTATAAGTGTTAAGGTCGGAAGGGAGTAGTAAGGAAAAGACCAGGACGCGCGTGACTTCAGCTCGTTTGCATTATTTAAAGGGTCTGTGTGTGAAAATGAGCCGCATATTCTCAGATACTTGCCTATATTTTCGCATTCTATTGAAGGTCGCACCTTGTACTATGTGCAATGAATTTAGGGGAATTACAACTTCGAATATATCGGCACGAGTATTATCTAATGGACAAACGACAGCAGCTACATTATTGTAATGGGTAATTTTTTTATTATTTCCCAAGAAACATCTTACTTGTACGATTTCTGGTCACTTACATGAGGAATTAGCTGGCGCATGAGAGCGGCGATGACTATGGCAGGTGGGCCCACCTTCGGGCACTGCGACCGCTAGGGAAGGATTTCAGAAACGATGCTAGTTAAGCCGTAGATTGTTGATTGCATCTCCATTGTGTCCTTTCAATAGTTGCCATTATAAATGAAAATACTCGGTTGACACTCCATCCTCGTGTATGACGCACACCCCGTTCTTGACACCGCGCACCGGTGAAAAGGTAAAGTAGTCGTGCGTGGTACATAGGAAAATACGGTATGTTAACATATGTTTTGCTAGATGCTATATGAGCTTGTGTGTCTGGAATGAATGTGGCTTTATGGGTTTGAAAATTGTCTGGACGGAAACCAATGCAGATGCAAGACGAACTTGGTACGTAATGAAGTTGCTGAATGTGAAAACGGCTTTTCGGAATTTTTAATTCCATGAGTGATTTGACTATCTTCATTTATCACATAGGAATAGGAAAAAGGTATCAAAGGTATTGTTTTAGTAAAATCGCCTGTATTCGCGGTACACAGTTGATGAGGTGGCTAGAGTATTGACTTCACACCCCGGGAGCCCGGGTCAAAATCCCGGCGGAGTTAAGTGTTTTGTGGAGGCACTACGAATGCATCACTAAGTCCGTCGGATGGGACGTTAATTCCTTAAGTGGCCCTAGCCTACTTTCGATAAGGACACACCACGGGCCTACATGAGTGGAGGTCAGTACCAACTCTGCGTTTCTCTCCAACCTTTCTACCCTACACTTCCCTGATGGTGTGATTGACCTCAGCTGTCGGTCGCCTCATCTAATGCCATACCACATCCATGTTAAGAAGGTATTCATTATCAAGATTATTTCGATGATGTCAATCGACGTTTCCTGGGGCCGTCCAGAAAGTAGGTTTCTTTAAGATTTTAAGCATTATTAGTTATTGACGAAGGTACTCTTTTTGATATAATCCTAGTGAAAAGAAATCACGTTCAATTTTCTATGGCCTTTTAATTCATATCTTCTCCGATTATCTAATGACCACCGAGAGTTCCCAGAATTTTCTCCTCCATATTAGCCTGCTATATAGAACTTAAAACTCATGAGTCATGTACACATACACAACTCCCAATGCAGAAAAGTTTTTATCTCTCTCCAATTATTTGTACTAGAATGAAAACTTTTCTGCGAGTGCAGGTGATTCAGTTACATGATTACACACGATACCTGTCTTTATTAAACGCTCATTCATATTCTATCAGTATGCGACGCTATAAGTTCAACAACTAAACTTTTTTTAATGTAAAGAAGGCTTTCGCGGAGTGGTATCAATGATTGGCGTCTTTCAGGTTCTCTCCCGCGTCTGTTCATCTCAAGCGACGACATTTTTCGCAAACCTTGCTGTTTGCTTCTTCGGGACTTCACGACTTCGGACCTGAAGAAGGTAACTGCAACGTATGTGAAACATGTCTCCTGAGATGAACAGACGCGGGAGAAAATCTATAAGCAGCCAATAATCATAAAATTTTTATTATTTATGTTTTGTGTTTGCAATGATAATTTTAGTTATTGTGTTTGTCATACCCGCGCATTGCATGATACCTTAATTTTCAAAACTTATGTAAATGGCAGTTCTAAATTCTTTATGTAAAATTATTCGAATGTTTATTATTAGCTACATATTGCAGACTTATTTAATGACTCATTAAATGCGCTGACAGAAAATTAAGTTCATGTGTAATATTTCCTGCATTGATATGAAAGATAATTTTGGAATTTTATGTTACATATTTTCTTTCTATATTTAATACCCAATGCAATAAATGTTTGTGTCACTACAGAGAGTGATTGTTATTTAAAAAATAAATACGCTTTATAGTTTTAATTGGACTTGGAGTATGTTATTCTCTTACGCATTAGTATTTTGATGATTAAGAACGGTTTTTCCCCAAACTCTTCCCTTCATCAACTAACTATTGTGCTTCTAAAACATGAGTGCAATAAGAATATTTTATGTAACCATTATTTATGTTTTACTGATTTGCATTAATTTCTTTCCAGGTACGACTATCGGACAACGGTTAATTCTCACACCCGCGAGCATGTGAGTAGTTTAAGTTTATTTAAACACAGGACGATATACTCACCCTTTTTTATAACTGGATATTTTGATTCTCTTTCTTTTCTTCAGTCAAAGCCATTTGTTACACTTTTTTGCGAACGATGATTGTGCATAACTAGTGTTTCAATACCCATAGGAAATTTTAGGCGAGTGAAAAAAACACGAACTACTTTTTTAAGCTCTAATAGCAGTGGTCGCATTTAGGACTACGAGGGAAATGAATGCGTGATTTTAATCACTACCTTAAAGGTAAAAAATATCTGGTCAACGTTTTCTATACAATTTTTTTCTTTACAAATTTAATGCGTGATTTTAACTCTTTCTAGCCCCGTGCTGCTTCTGAGAGAAATTTTACGTCAGGACTTCATTATTTAAAAAATGTGAATAATTTCTACTAATTCACAATTATTGCGGCGGATACATACTGTATTTCGCCATTAAATTTTACAGCACAAAATGATACGTAGTTTAAATCTTTCCTGAATTGAGAGGAGAAATTATACATTTTGGATGTTACTTTGAAGCAATATTGAGTTATAATGGGTTAATATTATGCCTTAATCCATTGATATTTTGTACAAAACTTATCACTCAGGTGTTCGTCAAAGATAAAGTTATTCACCTATATGGGTACTAGCCAATTCTCCTGGACTTGGAAAATTAATGTAATCTTTGTCATCTTGGACACATGAAGCTTTCTTGGTATTATGAATAGATAGGGTTATATTGATTTAGTAGCTTTCATGAGATGGAATTTATTATGATACACCAAAAAGGAGTCATTGCTTCCCAAAAATCGATCATGTATTTTAAAATGTACTCTGTGAGACAGATAGATGATTTAAAATTAGGTAGACAAGTTGAGCAAGCATAAAAATTATCTTTTGAATAGTAACCCTGCATTATATGTACGATAAAGTCAATAAACTGGATCTTGATTGCTTAAGTAAGGGAGTGCTCCATTGGCAGCGCAAAAATGTACGTACTTCCACCATTTCATTTGCTCAAAGCAATTTTGTACCCGAAAATATATTCTTGATGGACGGAGGAGAGTACAACAGATTCCAATGTAAGCTATTTATTAAATATGATTTTCAACCGCTTTATTATATTTTAACCTTGCCATTAACCTCAAAGTCTAATGGACCTCTATCTACTATTTCTCCTAGTGACAAAATATCCTTATTTTTACTTTGGAAAAAAACTGAATTAAATTATTTATTTGCAGCTCAATCGAGGGAACAGAATTCATTGAATTGGCTCACCTGCGGTTTCGTTTTTAAATTGCCTACGAAAGCGATTTTCAGCATATTAAGTAAATCCTTGCCTACGGCAGTTCCCTGGACTCCATCCCAAAAAATAAATAAATACCCATTCCGAAATAACCGCTTAATGGTCCCCCATTCTCTTTTTTAACCCCTTCAGCATCAATTTGGTTCTTTTTTTCCGCGTACTTTTTAACCCGCTTTAATGTCCTGCACAATACAAAACGTACCCTTTGAACGCATCCTAGAGTCCAATTTTTTACCAACCCTTGTCGCCGTAGCAACCTATGCTCCCGTTACTCTTTCTATTATTTGTCCCTGCTTATTTAGATGGAGTACTATCCACCTGCCTTTCCAAAGTGGCCAATCCCATGCAGTCTTTTGTTACTGCACCCTTTATCTCATACAACGGCTGCTCTGCTCTACTCTCCCCCCCCCCCGATATTTTTCATCCCCCTGCCGTTATTCTCCACACCTATTTCTCACCCTCAATACCTAAAGGTTCTCTGAAGCACCCCATCATGACTCCAAAACCTAACACCAAAATGTTTCATCGAATGCATTTCCTCTGCCTATCCCCTCTCGTCCATCCTGTGAATGTACACACATTACGTATCGCTTGACCCAAATTACACTTCCATCCACGTAGTATTACGGAAAATCCTCATGATGTTCCCCTTTGTCGCCTCCGTAAGCTGCACTCTCGTCCTACTCGCTCCAGTAGAAATGTGCAAGCTGGAAAGGCAAAATCTGAATTATTGGCTTTGAGGTAGTGAGTGATGATTTTCACCAAGTGCAGCATTTGTTACTGCAGTTTGATATCAGGATGTTCAGAACTGGTAACATATATAAAACATAATTATATCTAATGACGCAATTTTAAATTTGTGTTATTCAATGTGATTCACAAAGAAAATTCAATGAAAAAATTAATATTTGCGCCTTTTTATGGTACATTAAGTAATAATTGCCACTAAAATCATCATAAAAATCAATTTTTACGACTTAGTTAACCTTAACCTCCAGTTCGAGTTCTTAACGACGCTATAAACTCGTGTGTAGTCTAATTTTTAAATGCCCTATCCTCTCTTCCAAACGACACACTAAGTAGTTTATACATGTTTATATTTTGTTCCACCTCCTTTTTACTACGCGTCGAACATGCGTTGGCTTGTCTTTGTGCGTAACAAATATTCTACCTTTCTCCCCGTCTTATATTCCGTCAGCGTATTCACTTTATTTCTGTGCATCAATCTCATACAGTTTGTGAAGTGCGAGTACGTATCTGTGTTATCGAAATAATTACCTGCTCACCAAAATTGTTCCTCTCACCCATTCGAACCTTCATTGCGCCGATAAAAATAGAGGGCAACCCGAAGTCATCGTTTTCACGACTTTTTACTCTTCCCTTTGTGTTTTTTACCTCTATTCCATTTTAGAATATTTTAGGTCAATTAAAAGAAGAAAAAAGTTCAAATGCAGCACATCGTTGAATTGTCTTTTTGTCCCAAAAAAATGATCCATGCCTTCATTACAAGAGTATGAATGTTCTTTACGGACGGCCAATTATGCTCGTTACGAAATGAACCCAATGTGTTCTTCATCAGTGTGAAACCTGTGTTACAACAATTGGCTACGAATCAAAGCATTCAAAATAGAAAATTAGATTTGTATTAATGGTTAATGATTTGATACGGCTCTGAAATCTAAAGGTACCTACTAGTAATTCATTGGTGTCGACTGGTGTTATGTTTGATTTGAATTGCTGTATTATATTTCTGTCAAAGGTAACTATCTTTTGTAGCAGAAAAATATCACCAGTTATTTCAGAGATAGGTGGGAAAAAATTGCTATTCGTTGATATATTTGCGTAAAGATGTCTCCAAAAATTTCATTAATTCCAAAAGTCCCTAGAGATTTTTCCCATTGTATACTATATTTATTTTAATTTTTTTTCGTGGATTTAACTCTAACTTAAATACGGTGTTATTCTTGTATTATTTATAGTCTGCAGTTGAAGTTAGTGTAAACATCCGGAGAGCCGCCGTTGTGGGTCCAATGCCACCACTAGCTATGTAAATATCCGTTGTGTTCAAGTTTAAATAACCCAATTGTGCTAATTAATAAGGGTTTTAGTGTTCGGTTTATTTACCTTCAGATGAGTAGACAACAGTGTCTGAACGAACAGAAGATAGTCCGCAAATAAAGGAATTTTTTCAACCGTTGCAAAGTCCACTACGTGGAAGCTCATGCTATAATAATTCAAACCAAATATTTTTTACATTGTATTTTCCACACGTTTTTTTACTACTTGACGCATACCGGACTCGAAGCCTTAGGTAGTTTTCGAAAGCAAACGAATTCATTTACTTGAATTTATAATAATTAATTTACATTTGTAATAATATGCGTATCGATGACGTGGTTTTGAATCGAATAAGGGTCTATGTTTCCAGTGAAGATTTTTTATACTTTTGGAAACTGTTGTAGCGTCAATCATTCTTTTCAGCCCCCCAACTTTTAAAATGGTATGGGAAGTCTTCGGCATAGAAATCGGTCGGGATCAAGCATTAAAATGAAGCACGGAAATAGCAAAGTTAGTGAATCATTGGTACACTCAATTTGCTTTCCGCTCCGTCGCGCAAGGGCGTACACAGGATCGTAACTAGGGGGGGGGGGGGGCAAGCCATGGTATAGGGGCGGGGGACATTTTAACATGAAAAAGGTGAATGAAACCAACATTAAGAAAATTATAACAGCGCTTTATTAGTTTATGAGATTATTTCCTTGAAAAAATAGTTTTATTTTAGTTAAATGTCTTATACTAATACATATCATTTTTGGTGGGTTTAGAGAAAAATTGTTGAATACTTTCGTTTCGATTCAGTACTGATTTTGCTTAAAGACTTTTGCGAATTTTGCTTCTAGGGGGGGCCAGCCGCCCCTGCCCATCACTGTGTTCGCCCATGCCGTCGCGACTGCAATTCTCGAATGACATAGTGAGGATATTTTAGGTGGTTAACATTAATCCATCTCTGAACGCGCGGTACAGTATTCAGTTTATTCTTCCTCAAATGCCTCGGCGTAATGCAAATTCGATGTTTTGCCTCAGGGGAATACTACACGTTCCACTCGCCTCGGCGACATTTGGATTGGCGTGCCAGGAGCCATTCCTTGAGGCGTCGGGGAAAATATTGGTTGTGACAGGGTTATGTCGTGCTCTCCCATCTACATCCGACGCGAGACTCGGGGTGAGAAGATGTATTCATGCCGGGGAATTATTCAGCTTGCCAAGAAACCTAATTGAATCGCCATGACACTCGCAACGACTCCCCGCTGTTAAATAGCTTTCCATTGCCGTGTTATCACTCCACACATCCTTTTTCGAGCGGCTCGTATGTTTAAGCGAGTTCCCCTCTTAATCTTTCCTTCCCACCTCTCGGCGTACACTCAATGTGACAACCCCGCCTCCTTCACGCTTTCAAAGTGGTCTCTTTTTTTGTGTGCTCTCTGCCGTTTCACAGACCCCCGCGACCAAATCCACGAATCTCTCTGGCTGTGTTCAGCTCTGACAACGTGCCGCGCCTACCCCATGCCCTACTATGTTTGGCAGATGTCTCCATCCCGACGTCGTATCCCTCCCACCCCCTGAAGATTCTAGGGTTTCCATCCCGGCCCGCCCCATTCAAACCTAGATACAAGCTGGAGGGCTTGCGAGTCGCATCACTGCCAGTAGACTCTACAGGCTACAGTCTTATGCACGGCTGATGCGGGTCTTGCATAGAGTCATTAATTCCATGCCAATGACACACAAAAATTCTATTTATCCGATAGGTAAGTATCCACTAATGAACTTGTTGAACTCCAAGGTTTTATCAGCTTTGGCGTTAAGTATAATAATTACGCAATTATAAGTTGCATATCAAATACAAAAAGGGTGAAATGAGAGGATGGATTATCCTCGAGTTAAAAACTATTCTAATTTTAGAACGAAGGTAATCGAAGGGAAGTATTCTAATTTTTACACAAAACAAATATTCACTTTCCCAGGAATATGGTTTTTGCATGCAACTGTATTCAGTTCCTCTATCCCAAGCTCTCTGACTATTCATCACATGAACTCCCTATCCGTACATCTTGGTGCTCCGCTAGGCTCTCCAATTCCATCGGCCTCCAAACTCAAAGCCATACGTCAACCATCTCATTTCCATGCTTTTGCTGTGCTGTGTTTACAGTCGAGCAATATTTAGGTTTCTATTATAAGCCAGGAAATACCGCTGTCTTTATGTGAAGACATCAACAACAGCTGGCAATCCGAATATTGCAATTCTATTTCACTTCTCCGCATCACTCTTTGCTCGCCTTGTACCGAATACTATTTACGCTGAAAGACAATAGTGTACGCGATCTAGTTTCTGTTTATTTCTCTCCAATTCCGCTTCACATTCCCGTGTACTCAGTATCTCCATTTTTGGAGTGAATTTACTACCATAGTATATTTTCTTAATTTTAAAGAAAAAAGATACTGTCTCAGTGTAGAATCTGAGTTTTTCCCTGCGTATGCTCTGAGAAAAATCACCCCAATTCAGAAAGGACCAATCAGGGCCCACTTGAACGGCCCTCATGTGTATAAATACCGGAGAAAAAACTTGGCTCAACATTAACCCCTGATGACGATGACGGACTTAGTCATGGAAACGTTGGGGACTACAACCCGATACGACACCCGGTGGGAAACCCGAGAAATATTCCTGCATACTGTCTCAGAATTCCGAGTGATAAAGGTAAAGTTTTTCACTTTTAACGCTTTTGAAGTTTTTGCAGTAAATTGTATTTAAGTATTTTTTTAGTAACTATGCCAAATTTATCACAGAGCACCATCATTATTTATTTGGTTTTCAATAATTAACCTTCCAAAGGTATTTTTAATGTCTTTATGCGGACTAAATACATTTATTACTAAATTACTAAATACGATTTTTCTACTATGTCTAGTGATTGGGTTAGAGTCTCAAGGGTAAAAATCTACCTGCACATTTTAAACACGGAATTATGATCTTCGCGTTGCAGCTGTCTACGAGTGAGATATTTATTTCGATGAAAAAGTAAAAGCCAGGAGCCACTTCGAACTAATCTCGCCGCACCTTGGATACGCTGCAAGCCTGTGGGATACGACGCAGATATACTTCAGCCATGGACCTAATTTAGCAAAAAGGAAAGATAAGTGATTCGTATCTTCAAACTGCAATGAAAAATTGTTCATAGATTCATGTTTTGATAAAAAAGAAAGACTTTGTTCGTCTTACCAAATTTTTTTTATCGCTTTGCAAAAAATTCTGTATTCAACGGGCATAAAATGTCATGACTTCAGCGTTAATTTCCCTCCCGTGTGTTAAAATTCCATCATTTACTCTGAGATACTTGCCTTTTAGGAGTATAACTGTGATCTCTTACGTAGAAATCTTGTAAGCTTTGCTAATTACTGCTCTTCACTTGTGTTTGAAGTAGGAAGCGCTCCCTTATGCGATTTGCCAGGAAAACATTTAAATGTTTTGTGCCAGTCTGCCGCATTATAATTTCTTTCACAGTTTTACCAACTGCTTCGAAATGAAACTTTCTTTTTTCTATAGATATTCATCAAACACTCTAAGGGAATCAGGAATTTGAACCATTGCTTTCAATAAGAACTTAGGAGTAACCGGTTGAGGGTGCTTGATTTTGGAACGCTGCAAAATTCTCCTACGTGAACATACGGATAATTGAATGTATCATATCAAGTGTACTTGCCTAATAAATCACCTCATATCTATATCTACATAATACCCAGCGAGCCGTCTCTAGGGTGTTTGGCAGGGGACATATATGCAGGGTGTATCAAATGGATCATTATTAGGAATAAGAAGAAATTTAAAGAGAGTAGGTAGAGATGACTACGGAAAAAAGGACGAGTTTGTCCCGTCGAAGCTAAATTTTTCTTTCCACTTCGAGCGAAATTTAATCGGTTTAAAAAAAATGTCAGCAGACAATTCCCCCTATAAATCGGATCACTTTGCCCGTCAGCGACTCGACTGGCTATTTTCGTTAACTCATCTAAATGCACGGTGGGCGACAAAACATCTTCAGTGTTCTCTTATTATCTTTCGTATTAAGAGTATCTTCTGTTACAATATTCGCGGCGCGGGTACTGCGACTTAGCTTATAGACGGTTCCTGTCTCGGCTCTTGGCAACGGACGCGCCCAGGGCATAGTGTCCGTCTGGAAAACTCGCCGCTGTGGCGACGTCGATCAGCTTAATCTTGGGAAGCCTCCTTTGACGCGGCCCTGTCTGTCCTTCACTGCTTGCCCCTCTCCTCGGTCCTCCTCCTTCTCTCCTCCATTTAGCAATTCCCGTTACATCTCCCCATCACATCCATCCCATTTCTTCCCCTTCAGCCTTGGTCGTCTTCGTCCCTGCGAGTCCACCCCAGTTCCCCAGCTCAGCAGCAATGCCCTCTCTACGTACCTTCCCTCCCCACAGAACCTTTCCTCCCCATTTGCCCTTCTTTCATCACAGAGTCACATCCTAGAGCTCTGTCCCCTTGTGTGACGTGGCCCTTTGACCCTTGGGACAAATCTCCAAGAATAAGTGGCGTGCATTATAAAAGGAGGGGGGAAATTTTTGTCTGCGCGGCTCCAGGACACGAGGAGGGGAGATGTAGGGAGAGGTGGGGATTCGGATGTTGAATAATTTGCTCAACTCTCTTTGTTATTCCTCATGCGCGACCATTCTTCCCTTCTATCTTTTTCCCACTCTCTTTCCTGTAGAATCGTCCCATCTTTTTAATGTTCAAGATTTTCGGTTATAAATGATACATCTACGAAAAAGGTAACTCTTGCCATTTACTTTTCACTTACCAGTGCTCAGTACGAATGCCTATGTTAGTGGTACTAGGTGTAATATATACTATATATGCATGTTATGCATAATCTTAAGGCATATTTTGTTCGTTTTACTACAGCAGTAGGAACAATTCTTTTGGACTTAAGCTATAGTTATAATGCCTTTTCGCAAAAACTCGGTGGCTCCACCTATCGTTTATCTATCATTTTATCAAGATTAGTTGATGGTTATTTTTTTACCGTTTAATAAGTCGTGGTAGTCCACTACAAGGGTAGGCAAATTCATTTGATCCTATATGAACTTCCCTGAGGTATTGATTGCGCGTACCGTCAGTTATAAATGTAGTAATTGTCAATTCGGAAAATTTGAATACATTCGAAGCTACCTTTGTGTTCAGTAGTTGCCATTTTTGATGCTGACGCTTTCTCACTCAAAACAGAGGTAACAAACAATTGTGTGCAACGAATTATTTTAGTGACTCCGTCATGAATTTTATCATTGATTAATTATGTTTAAAAAGTTTAAATAGGTGCAATAAAACATTAAGGCTCCGATATTCAACTGGAAGCAATTAGTGGTTACAGTTTCATTGTATGGCCGAATTGAGAACCACCCCTTATTCACCGGGGTACTTCCAACTAGTCGCAGTTATTGATTAATAAAAGCTATGATAAGCTGCAATCTGTTCCTACAGATCTCGTATATCTTCCCATGGGATCCACCGGTTTTTGCACTTTTTCTCTTGGACCTCCGGAAGCCAACGGCATTAAAAGAAAGTTACAATTTTCAGGAGAATCTGGACAGCGGAATGAGTATAGATACACATGAGGGGAAAAATGAGTTCAAGTGGTGGATGAATGGGAATTGATTCCCTACGTTTTCCTCTTTTGTTCCCCGGAGTCGTTCCCGTCGCTGAAACGAAACGGCCCCGGTGAGCTCTCGCTTGAAACTGCTCTGATTTGTTTCGGCCAATCGCGTGGCGAAGATCCCCTTTTTCCCGCCATTTTTTCCGCCAAGTGTCTTTTGGCGCGGTGCCACCCTCAACCCCGTCACCAAATAAGGCCCTGAGGGGGGGGAGGTTTATTCTCTGGAGAGATAGACTCTGGGTACGGGGCCGACGACACCTGCAGCGGAAGCTGGGTGTATAAATATATAATATGGCCTCCTTCGCCGCATCCCTTTCTTAATTTCCGTTTGTCTGCCTTATATATATACATACACGAAAGGTTTTCGTATTTTTTCTCCCTCACTCTTTCCACCTCTCTCTTAGTCGTCTCATGCATGCTTTTAGGACTGGCCGTTGATATCGCGAGGCGTCTGGATAGGGTAGGTTTCTTCCCCCTCAAGAGTTGGGCGTCGTTTCACTAAAGCTATCTGTCCTCGCTAGATGGCATCGCCGGCGTTTTACGGCGGCAGAATGTATGGTTATGTCCCTGCTATACGACCGCACAGAGCTTCCAAATGGCTTATAGAGTATTCTTTATTCTTTTTCCCTCCACTCTTCCTTGTGCTTTCCCCTCCCGAAAAAACACCTTCCTGCTCTCCCTTTCACTCTCCCTTTTCCTCTTTCGCACTCTCTTGTCCCAAGTTTCTTCACCCCATCGCCGCGGTAACCCTCCTCTCGGTGCCGGAATGCATACATTTTCCTTAGGTATAACGCCGGGGATATAATAACCTCTAATATTAATGGAAGTATACCCCATGGAGTGCGTTGAGTGGCAATATTGTCCATAATTTTATTTTTGACTCCCTCCGGTTCTTTTCGTTCCTTCGGGGAAAGAATGGTCGCCGCGTCGGCCGTTGAGGAGCACCTTGCGAGATGAATTGTTAGCGGTGGCTAAAAGGGTGGGTTTAAGAGGCGATTATCGGGTAATGCCCCAATATAGCGGGCTCGATTTTTGACTGGAATGGGGATGGAAGAAGATATGTTCAAGCGATGAATTTGAATGTGATTTTAACGATGACACGAAGGATGCTTTTTTTAAAGAAAATGGCTGTCTCATATGGAATGATTTTTCATAAACTTGTGGAAAAATTCAATTTTAAACTTATCAATAAATTTTATTCGTTGTTCTTACGCACTGACATTGCCTTTATATGCGTTTTCTATTCAACCATATCCTTTCATTGTATTTAACACTAGGAGGACGGGAGTTTCGCGCTACCTAGAAGGACGGCTAGGGGTCATTTGACCCCTAAAAATGTATTTTGGAATAAAACGCCTAATTTTTAACCAATATTCAGTTTAATGGTATTGATTGCTGAATCAGTTCATTAAAAACACTATTTAAAATTATTAAATATTATTTCTATCGTCAAAAGTTAATAACAATTATTTTAAAGAATCATGAATTAAACCGTATGTAGTAGTCGATTGCAAATCAAATAATAAGAATACATACACTCAATACAAAAGTTGTGTTGCATGTTTAAACAATAGGGGTACTGGGTTTATAATTTTGCATAAAATTTTTTAAAACTTATTACTTTGTTGTAAATCTCAAACAGACAGTATTTTTTCAGAGCTGTTTCCAAAAAATATTTTTTTGCGCTGAGTGCGTACATTGGACGATTTATTCATCTACATCTAAATCTACACATTAATCCACAAGCCGCTTAAAAGCGTGTGGCAGGTGGTGTTAGGACATCAGGCATTTGCACATGAAAAGGAATTTGGAAAATGGAAAGGAAATTGGTGCAATGATTCAATTTGATGGTGTTTGGCACCTTTTTCTTTTTTATACCCGTGGAGATATGGCTGTTGGATTTGGAGACGTATAAATAAATTGATACATGCTATCCATCATATTTACTCCCGCTTTGTTTTTATTATGAAATAGGATGGTCTCTGGTATTCTTTTATTCGTTTCGGAAACAGTGTCGTCTGAGATCATGCTGCTGAGTGAAAGTACATTATTGTTCTAGTTTCACTGATTTTACGTAAGAGTATGGCCTAAGGTACTTTTGAACACTCGCGTTGAACGGATTACATGGCTATTTTAGGGGTCATAGATATTTGTGCGTCACGCCTGTTTTTTTCAGATAAAGCGTTGGGGAAATGAATAGTTACTAAAGTGACCGTAACATACAAGAATTCAGGAATAAATGTAACTTGTAACAATTATTTTCCATCCATCAAGATAGCAGTAAATTAGAAAAAAATGGAAAACCTCTCTTGCATGGATGGCACTATCTTGGACTTCGTCGCTTCCATCACACGCAGATGTTGATGGATTGGCCAGAATGTCCTTGAACTGATGTTTTTACGATTCACTTCCAGACTGATCTTCAATATTCCCTACAGCTATTTGATTCGCGACAATTCTCTTCTCTTGATATATTTCTCGCCGTCCATGCAAGAGAGGTTTCCCATTTTTTTCTAATTTACTGCTATCTTGATGGATGGAAAATAATTGTTACAAGTTACATTTATTCCTGAATTCTTGTATGTTACGGTCACTTTAGTAACTATTCATTTCCCCAACGATTTATTTGATGGCCAATCATCATCTTAACCACAATATGGAAATTCATTTAGGCTGTATTTTCATTTCACATCTGCATTCACATTACAGAAAGCCCAGTACTTGATTCCAAATTTGTCTGGTTTATTTGGAATTTACCTCATAAAAGAACAGCTGCATTTTGCTGGATAGAGCTGTGCATTTGCTATCACGCCAAAGTCGCCATCGGATTCACTATCTTGGACTTCGTCGCTTCCATCACACGCAGATGTTGATGGATTGGTCAGAATGTCCTTGAACTGATGTTTTTACGATTCACTTCCAGACTGATCTTCAATATTCCCTACAGCTATTTGATTCGCGACTATTCTCTTCTCTTGATATATTTCTCGACTTCTTACTTTCTTCCTCAACTCGCTACTGATATGCATACAAAAAAATCTACAAACGAAAGCGCATTATGGTAGAATCTTCTCTAGTTGCATTGGAGGTATAGAGAGCTGGAGAGCATTAGAAATTCATACAAAAGGACAAAATTTTCAGAAGTAACGCTAATTGCCGTTCGAAAGGCAGGGACTCAACCGCCAACCGTATCCTGATTCGTATCTTCCAGGAACTTACAGTAATGCTTCTTCTTCGACCTACGTGCGGATTCCAAGGGTAGGATTTACAGTAGAATTTTACAGTCCACCCAATTCCTCCGCTCTCTCAAAAAGAGACAGGATTTTTCCCCAGGACGCAGCGTGCAGTCAACCCGCCCCAAACCCCGACGGGGTCAGGCGACACTAATGCTGAACACACGGCAAAGGGGCTAGGTCAAGTGACAGTGCCGTGAGGCCAGAAAAATGAAAGTTATTCGTAAACCTGATGAGTCGATATTGAAAATAATGTCTCTAAGAGACGGAATCAATCTTGGACGACGGAACACAATTCTTGGGATACGTGACGATTTTCCGGTGTGGGTAATACAATAATCATTGAACAACAAATAAAACAAAATTAAAATATCATAAATACATGAATTTACGCAAATCAAGGATTGAAAAGGTTTTATTTCCCTTTGCTGCCCAAAAAATATCGAAAGATTGTGCACAACAAGTCTCTATGCCTAGGTTTTCGAATACAGATAGGAGCCCTTGGGACGAAACTGGCATTGAACCGGGTACTTCCAGATTCAAAATGAAGCAAATCATCTACCACACTAGCCTCTTGCTGATTATATGATATACACGGCACTAAAGTGCCCACGGGCAAGAAAATAGTGCGAAAACCAGTTGTGGGTCAAATGACCCCTAGCCGTCCTTCTAGGTATAACACGTCATAAAAATTTAAAACAAAACACTATTGTTTAATTTTCACTAATTTATCAAAATATAGACCAAAATGAACAAAGTCAAAAAGTTTCAAAATTTAAAAAAATATTTTAATAAGAGAAAAATAAATTTGAATTCTGAAAATGGGTCAAATGACCCCTGCCGTCCTTCTAGTGTTAATATTGAGCGCAGCGCTTTCCGGTTTATTAAATTATGATAAAAAATAATGTTCCGTCATAAGGTCGTTACCCTATTTATGCTCTAATGCTATGGAGCATCTGATTGTGATGAATGACGCTTCGAGTCACAATGAAAAATATTCATCTCCTATAGAAGATACCTATACATATTGTAATGAAAAATAAGGAAAACCTTGGAATTCCACACACAAAAGTTTTTCTGCTTTTCATTATGTCAAGAAAATTCCATTAAGAAAATTCCACGCCTGACACAATAGGTTCGTTTACTTCATCAAAGAAAACGAAAGGCAGTGATTGCGATTCGTTACTCACCATTAGTGTATTGATAATATACAAATTATTTGGTTTTAGAAATACCGGTTTAGACAAATGGCAAGGGTCAATTTTATCCTCATTTGAAAAAGGCCAGATTGGCGCCTATGCCATTCCACTCCACGTGACGTCACAGGAACATATTTTCTATACGAGTAGATAGGAGTTTTACATCGTCTGAGATTACCAATGCATTCATGAGTCACAGAGCTCAGGGTAACATGTCTTAATAATCACACATGAAAAATACCGAAGTTCGGAAAGTTTCCTTCGCATGAAAGGGGAATAATAATCCTTATTTCAGCCAAGCGCTACCAGCTAGCATGGTACTCTGCTACCTGCTAGCATCCTGTGTCGTATCAGAGCTCAGAGCCTCGCCCCAAGGTCACCTCAGAGGGTGACAATTGGAACCAGAAATACGTCACACGGACTTTTCCCGGCACTCATACTTAGCCGTCGCGTTTTCGCGCGCTTGAAAATTTTCACTTTTCATTTAATCGCGAAAAATAGATATCGTCACTTAAAAATCTAAAAGCCTGAAATATGTACTCCAGGAGTAATAATCTTTCGATTTAGGCAATAAAAAAATAATAGGAAACCACCCTATTGATCCTATTTAACAGCAGTCGTCCTGAAAATTATGTCCCTTTCGTCCCTCTCCTTTTCCCATCTGAGTAATTAAGCATTTTTCTTGAGAAGTAGTGATACATTGGTTAAATAAATGCAATGATAATTTTTCTGCTATGGCTATCACGATAGTTTCTTCATCTATCATAAATATTCACACTAAGTCCCACTTACAGTGGTATATGGTGTTTATGATTTTTGCAAAATAATCTCGGTTTTGTACGGCAGAGGATAATATTTTCTAAATAATTGTTCGCTGGATTGTTACATTTTTCAACTTCTTAAGTGGAATAAAGTTCAGGAAAAAGTATTCTACGATTACTTTAATCGCTATTAGACTGGTAAAGTTGGCTTCCTTTTGATACACTGCCTTTGAATATTGAGGCAGTTATAACTGCGGTAAACGAGTTGATTACGCTGTTTTGAACTGAAAGCTAGTACTACTGCATTTAGTCCTTAAAAGTGGTTGAATTTTGATAAAACATGAAACTGTTACGAAAATATTTTGCTCTCATCTATGTGTACTCAGTTGAATAGGATACTCATCCAAATCCTACCGCTGAATATGCAAATTTATGGCTCAAACAAGAGCTGAAAAACGTTCCCTTCGTATTACTGATTTAAATACAGATTTCATTACAGTGACAAGAATGAGGTATGAAAAAGGTTATTCAATACTTACGCCCTCAATTTTCGAGTATGAGAAGATGTTCATTGGGATATATACACTTTGCAGGCTGTAATTTTTTAGAATCACCTTATAGAAGATAAGTAGTAAGATAATAAGATATTTTTCTTCAGCCCTAGAATTTTTCTGGCATGTCAAATTGCAATTAATGTATCTAATACTGGTAGGCAGTGTGGATCAGCAGAGCTTAAAAACTTTCCATAATGACATATTGAATCTTTTGCCCCGTATATATATATTGCTTCAAAGATCTTTAATCATCATTCAAGGGCGTTATTATGTAATTTCAAAAGCAGTTTCACAGCAAAATGTCTTTTGGAGATTTTGAGATAATTTGCTATCTTAATCGCCATTGAAATTTTATTCAAGTCATTTGCTTCTTTGAAGTTCTGAATAGAAAAAATGGTGTCCTGAAAGAGAATGCATTCTAGTCCCGTCAAAGAGAACTTAAAGAAACACCACCAATGGCATACGACGGAAATGCATTAGTCATGAAATGGGACAAAATAATTTTCGTAATCATTGGATTGAGGAGACGCCGTGAATGACGTATTATAAGTCAGGCATCCCTGGGACTAGCACCATTGTGTTGAGCAAGGCTTAAAATAAATTACGATGGGAGACGAGATAAGAGATGGAGGCGGGAAGTGGCGGCCAAAACCACACTGGGTTGGTGATGCGCCTAAAGCATACACATAACCTTCACAATACACCACTGTAATTGCTGATACAGCTAGAGAAAATGTGAATTGTGGTGAATGAATGATCTCACAGCCGTTTTACTGTGGTACTTCATGAAAAAATGAAAAACTCTCTGTAACAATTTTCAAACTTCTTTAAAAATAGGTCACAACATTATCGGCTCTGTATTTTAAATAAGTACACTTTTCTGGTGCAACCTTATTTTTAAGGTGAACACAAAGAATAAAAATTTAAAAAACCGATGCTTTAAAAGAAGTGTCTTTAAGTTTGTGGTATCCAGGCTAATAGTATGCAATTTTAGGCGTAAAATTTAATTTCCATTTATCTAAGGTTTTCTTATGGGTACGAATGAGTAATTTATATGAAATACCGACTAAAAATTAATTTAAAGGGATAAAATAATCAGTAATAAAAAGTCAGAAATTATAACATCTACATCGCATGAATGGCCATTGGATGTCTATCTTTCTTCCAGTTATCATTTGGTGATCACTGAATATGAGTTAACGTGTTACGTAAAGGGAAATCTAGGAGAGATTATGTTTCGAAGTGAAATAAAGCCTCAGGTATTTACCCAAATCAAAGTTCCTTGCGGTTCATAATATCTTGCCTCGGGTACGCATTATACACCTATGGATATTTTATAGCTTCATTGGCATCTATTAATACTCCTGTTTTATTATCGGTTTCTCCCCAGCAATCCATTTGAAAACTAAAAGTTCCTCTGCCAATCTACTTCGCTACTAAAATCCTCACCTCCGTTTATCGTAATTCTACTCTGTTCTTCCACCTTATCACGCTTAATTCAATAATAATTAAATGTATTTCTGCCGAGGCCTTTGTTACTGCTAGATCTCTTCACAATAAAAGGTCAGTTCCCCATACCTCTTTTCAGCTCCCTAATCTTCGTCGCCCTGAGTTCGCCTCAAAGGCGCTTTTCCTTCGGTGGCGAATGAGGCCATTTTACAAAATTTGTTTGACATTGACATTTAACGGTGTCACATTCATTTAATACAAAATTTTCACCCAGTCCTCCACTAGTTTGCACAAACAAGGCTTTAATAGTGTTCCCCGTAACGCTACCCTTATGTCGATATTCCTCCTGATTCCGTCACTGCTAACTAAAACTTTATCCAAATTTAAAGAGGCTTCATTTGCCTTAAAATCACCCGAACTCTATTTTAGAAACAAACATTTAGGTCTAATGCCACCGGCGTATTGGCCAATCAAGGAATCATCGCAATCTCGCTTCCAAGTGTGTTTTTAGTGGCGGAGATCATCTTAACTCTCCTCGCCTAAAATACAGAAAGGATCCGGCTAGGAGTGTCCAGTGGCAGTCATCCGGCCAATTACCGTGAAGCACAAGGAGGCTAAAGTCGCGATGGCCGGTTGTCATGACGCCCGTAAACGCGCCACAGCGTCGTAACCCGCTCCCCCATCCCCTCCGCTCCCTCGCTCGTTTTCCGCGAATGCCTCCTATTTTCTTCAACTCCCAATCTTCCTCCTCATGAAACTTCATCAAACAGTCCCTCTGAACTCATCACTTGCGTTCAGGGCATCTTCCTACAACTTTCCTTACTTCAAATGGTAGAGATCGAAAAATCGTTTCTTCCGTCACAACTTTTCCTTCTCCTGCACATAAGAAAAAGTTTTCTAGGGAAGGGAATGGAACCACGGACCTTTTGGCTTTGTTGGCCACTGCGCGGACCACAACGCTATCCAGGTTACTAAAATCCCTGGTAATTCTACCGAGGCTGATTATAGGTATTAGATTTTAGGCTATCTCGGTCCATTAGGGAATATTATGCGATAGAGAAAGGACTTCATTTTTTCACATGGCAATTAATGTATATTTTAGCGTCGTTCACGCGTAAGGCTCGAAATATTATTCTCCTTATTCTACTCTCCATAAATACAGACTGATGTTGAAAACACAGTACTCTGTCTATATTAATCGATCGCCTTTCCTAGCTCGCCTTTCCTATGTCTTTCAGCCAAATGCCTCTTCTTTTCATATTGTAAGCCACGTAATTTTTAAAAATGCAAAGAGGGGGAAATTAAATAATATGCTCCTCGTAGTAATAAAATAATTAAAAATGCACAAATAATGATAAAAGGAAAATGTTGATAATTGCTTCAATTAAAAATAATTTATGTATTTCAATTAAAGTATTCACGTGTTTCCCTGTTTCTCACAAAAAAAAAACTCGCTAGCATACAATGCCAACGCCATTGCAATTGCAGTGCATTTTCAATGCAAACTTGCTATTTTTTCTTGAACTTTTCTTTGTCAATTGGATGGTTGGGGTTTGTTTTTGCAGTCACCAGTACATTGCTCTACGATGCCTTCGGCGAGTTAATTATGTGTCTACTTGCTATACTTAGAGTAAATAAATTATCTTAAGTCCTTCAAATCTTTGGTCATAATAGCTTTCGCCACCAATTTAATACTGAATGTGCTTATTTTTATGAATTATTTTAAAATTTCTTAAAGTCGAGGGAGCAGCTACTTAGTCTAGGAACCTCATTATATGGATGCGTTGTGAATGAATGCAGTCTACATTTTGAAAGATTCACTTCCATGTCTTTAAGAATTTTTCCACCTCATCATCCTTAATGTGTAGTCAATCAACTTTAGAATGCAGTCCATTAACTTGTGTTTTCAAACAATATGATAAGTAAGTATGAGTAAGCCCACTCCATAGAACCAAAGTTTTCCCGGTGTATGATGTCAATAAATATCTTTTGGGTTTTTCTTCCGGAGGGTTTCCATTGTTGCGGCGTTTCAATGATGGAATCGCCCATCTTAGTCGGGGCTTGAGGTCCAGCCCTGAGGAGGATGAACGTCTTGACCATCGACACGTCGGCAACAATAGAGATCATCACCGGTAGCTCACCCGACAGCAACTAATCACCACCTCCTGACGTATCCCATTTCATACGATGAAGTTATAAAACCTGAATATTTTTTCCTGGGTTGGCCGAAGGAATTAGCGCAAGAATAATTGGGCAGAATATATATTTAATTATTTAATTCAGTCCAAAAACAGCACGAGGCCAATTACAGAAGATAGAGAATAATAAGAGGATAATTTACTTATAATAAGCAAAATGTAACCAACAACGAACAAAATAATATTCAGCAGTATTTACAAATAAATAGCAGTAGAAATAATTGCATAGAAAAATACTAGAATAGAATACTAAATAGAATATAGAACACTAGAATAGAAAAACTTGCTATGAAACTCCAGTGGAATACTTCACCACCCACCAATGAACAATATCCCCCCATGTTGCTATTTTCCTTCTCACATGAGAAATGAATTCCTTATCTTTTCAACCCAGACATCATATTTACATATTCATATTATGATTTTAACAGCATACATAGTGCTTCAAAATCCAATGAGTGACAATATCTTGCTTTCCTCTGACGTTTCGGCTCCACATTTTTTTCAGAATGAGACAACCAATTTAAAATAAAATCTCGGCACCCTGATTTTCCGCCAGCTCACATACAATCTCCCTCGGTACATTCCTTTTTGAGGGGAGGGACTACCCAACCCTAGGAACATTGTCCCTCCAGACGCACCCTAGACTGGCACCCTGGACCTCCGTAACTTTAAACCGTGCGCACAGCCTCATAAGTAAGCAGGGTGGGGTCTCCGGAACACAATGAAGCTGGAACACAGCCGTCTCCCCTCCCTCCTCTTCGACTGACTTTAATATTTTTTTTCATCCCACCAATCCACTTTTGAGACCTCCGGGGGAAGAAAATACATATACAAGACTCAGGACCCCCAATTTATCCCTCCGATACTCCACTGTTTTTTCACTTCTATTAAATGTGATTCTGTTCCTCCCTTTTGTGTAGGGAAAAAAGCTCTCTAACACGCTTACGATGGCGCCCCGCTGCGCGGTATGGTGGAGAAATAGGGTGCCAGGCCACCCAAGTGGGATGGGCGGACGCAGCTCACTCCTTCCTTTTTTTCTTCGAGATCTCTTCCCTCCCATGAATACCATCGCCCTATCTCTCACCCACGCTCTGTAACATGAGATATTTTCTCAATCTCCCCGCCCCCGTTCGTCCAGCTAGGCCTCCCTCATCCCATTGGTGCACTTAACGGCCGTGTTGGCCTCCTGGTTTTAGCCGCTGCATCCGGTGTTGTGCAGCTATCCTCTTCGCCCTCGGCCAAAGGGCCATCGTCGTCCATACCACCAAAGGGCTCGTCCACCAGTTTTTCATTGCTCATCATTCGTAGAGCTAAAAAAAATACCATGTCTTAATATTCAATTTCCCAGTTGTGGAATGGTATTTGGAGTAGGCGACTGACAACTCATAGTCATATGCTCCAAGAGGGAAGAGGTAGGAAATGCAGAGTGGAGAGGAACCCGGCTTTGGAATTTTTCTGCTCTTAACGAAGGCACCTAGAGATTACGTCCCGTCCGCAGTGCTGCGCTTGAAGCATCCTCCACAAAAGGGGTTTTGTTAATTAATTTATTTGTACGATATTTTGTAGAGGCGGCCGGTAGCTTTGGTCATTTGCGCCCCGAGGAAAGGTTAGGGAATGAAAGATGGAGAGAAACCCGGTGTTGGCATAACCCTGCTTATTGGGAAAGAGCCAAGTTTATTTCGCCTTTACGCCCCATCCTGCGGACGGAAAGTTGTGCTAGAAGTATCCGATACCACGCACACTCGAGCAGGGATCGGGCAGTCTTTGAAAATTCTCCACCTACGCCGGGATTTTAACCGAGCGAAAATTCGACGTTTCATAAACACTTTGACGGACGAAAGAAGTTATAGAGGTGGTCAGATTTATGTTTTTGGAAGCTTAACCACATGCAATGAGTCTATGAACACTTCTAGTGTGTGACAACTATGGCATTATTGGTTTTTCTTGTTGAAGAAGTTGAATGTGAAAACGATTTTGGTCACCAACATCCGTTTTTACCATCTAGTAATGGGAGGCATTACTGACTTGAGAGTTCGTGTTGAAGATGAAGAGCAGAGACGCGTTGCACGCATTGAAAATTGTGGATAAGTGCAGCTACCTTTTATTTCAATGCGTCGAGCTTCCACTATATCACACCTGAATCGCTTGAACTTATCCGAAATAAACTGTGAATCCCTGCTAAAAATGTTTTATAACCTTACATTGCATAATTTTAGGCTGTGCGTTTCGTGCTACATTGTTAACTTTTATGATATTTCATATCTTTGGCAATGCCCTTAGAGCCAAAAAGTGATACATTTTTCGTAAAATGTCATTTTTGGGAAAATAGTAGAAAGTAGTCGTAGAAAAAAAGCTACAAGTAGTATCATTCTGTTCAGCTAAGTTGGTTGCCCACTTGGATGTAAATTAGCCAATTTAAACTATTTTTTACGAATGACGTTACAAAACTGAAATCATCTTCTGGAATGAATGTAGGAAGAAAAATGAGTTTTGACCAAATGAAATGCTGTAAATGTCTTCGGAAGGAAAATCCAAGGGTAATCCTTGTACCTGGAAATAGAATTTTTGAAGACTCCAAGGAAAAAACCAGATAAGAGCACTAAGGGTTGGAAAAATTGATCATGCTGCATCGTATCCTGTCTAGAACCCATTACTGCGATCGTGCGCCGTAAACAGCTTTGGAATAACAGAGAACGATCATTACTACTCCAAAATGGTTGTAAGGGAAAAATGGAAACTGGGATATGGAATAGTCATTTCTCTATATTGTTTGGATATTACTACGGAATTCAATGGCAATTTATATCTCATCTTTTTTTCTTCGTTGGCTGCCCCGAGTTTAACTTAAAAACTACCATGAAATTACGTGAGGAATGTCAGCTAACAATTTTTATTTTAGTGAAATATCAAATGCCTTTTCTATTAACTGTCGGATTTGTTTATTGCAATTTAAGCTATTTTAATTGAACGTATCAATTGCTGGATATGAGTTATTTACTTAGTTATCCAAGCCTTATTGACTTATCATGTAATAAATATGAAATGAAATCATTTTCTCTTCATAGTTGGCCAAATATCCTTTTTAATGAGAACTGGTCTCAGATCTCATGAATTGTGCGCGGAAATTTGGAATGTAGCTTGTGCACATACATCGGGAAACCTACGGGTAGCACAGATGATATTCCTCTCGAAAGAAATCCCTGTAGAGTTCGTGATTTTGATGCGCTCATAAAAAAATCCTCATCTCTCCACAATGCCCTCAATGCGTACGTCAATCCACTCAGTGAAACACGGCAGGGAGTCGTGCGCACGGCGAAAAATACAATTTTAGCTCGTCCTTTTCTTGTCCGAGACTCATTTCCGATCTATCTGCGCTTCATCCTGGGCGCCTACCTATCCATCCATCTGTTATCCAATCTTAAATTTCAATCTCGGATAGGGATTCAATCGGTGGTGATGTGCAGCGGCGGATGAGATTTCGCCCTGGGGATCGAACCCTAGCCCGTGCGGTCGCAGAGCTAATCCCTAATCATAACTATCTCAGCTAGCAACCACGTCTCTATCCCCGACGCGACGACCAGGCTAGCGCCTTCCCTCCCCCTCCGATCGCCACATGCATAAAACAAACGCCTGGGATTACGGCTGCGGCCCTAACCACGCTGTCGTCTCGGCCGCAGCCCCACACGCGCATGCAACGGGTGTTCGTGTGTGGGTTTTCCCGAAGGCCTATCCACACTGAACTGGGCTATCCTATCCTACTCCATTGAAAATTAATACATGTGACTCACAAAATGAACCCGTATGAGGATCCGTTTCCCGGAAAAGTCACAATAAAAACATACTTTACTTTCCTTTCATTTGTAAAATCTTGGGCTCACGTTTCGATAGAATCTCAATACAGTTGTATTGTTATCTGCTTTAATACATCAACATCTAATATCTATGTGAGCACTCCAGCAAAATTTTGCTAGTATTTCGCTTTGCTGTGTCTATTATAAACTAATAATGGCTAAAATAGAAGGCTACAATTTCATTAGTGTTTTCAATAATGGGGTATGTATTCCCTGATTATTTATTTGGCGATCTCCACCTTTTAGGGAAAATTAGCTTCAATCATATTTACAGCTTATTACGGTGATCTCGAAAGTTATTGGTTGCAACTTCAATGCTTTTTCCTGAGGAGTGATGACAATTTTTCACTGAACCACTAACGACATATGCCCCATTAGTTGCGATGCTCGTATGGTACTAAAAACAGTGAGCTACAATCCATTTAATTAACTGGCTCTATTAATTAAAATATGAACGGTGAGGCGTTAGTGGTGTTTATTAAGGTAATTTATTAACGTCCTTATTCTTTAAGAGGATTTTCCTGGGAGTTTATCTGTTTACTATCGTGGTCGCAAACAGTTTGATCACAGTAGTCGACTGTTGATTATATTATATACTGATGCTCGCCCATTGCTGTCTAATATTATTTTAGGTATGAGGAAGATCCAAAAAGCTAGCTTGCAAGCATTTGAAGATATTTGAATTGTTGCTATTCTTGTTCGCGGTATCCTGAGAGGAGGCGTATATATTTTCTGTGGCCTGAAAATGACAAATGTTTCTATCATGCGAACGAGGGCATTCAAAAACATACTGTCTTGTGCCTCCGCGGCTCAGTAGTAATAATGCTTATCTATTGATTGAAGGGCCTTTAGTTCGGATTATGGGTGCACCATTGGAATACTATCAGCCATCATGACGTCCTATGATGTAGCCTTCATCTGATAGGTTGTATGTAAATTTCGAATCGCGGGTGAACCAAAGATATGAACTGACACCTATAACCTCAAGGTGTGATATTTACTCTCCGAAGAGTTTCGGGTGATCTCTATCTAACACCACAAAACCACCTCATATAAAATACCTACTATCGTGAAACTGATTTTGCATCATATCAACAGCTATACATTTATAATTATTTTTATCAACCCCGCAATCCAATAAGTGAGTCTGAAGAGGTATAAAAGAAGTTTTGGCACTATTTCGTTTTTCTAACACACCAACCGAAATTTAAAAATGGATTATTAAACTAGGTAATCGATTCCCTATAATCATTGTTCTGCAGACGAACGGAACATAAATATATTGGATAGTTTCGTGGCGAACACTAAAATCTATAATTTTTATCAAAAGTTTGATTATATCGTTTATTATCGTTTATATTGTATTTATCACAATTATCGGAAACATTTTGCTATTATTTCGTGACCCTGATCCTTTATAAATTTTAATGGCTCTTGCCAATCAGCCCTTTCATGATTGTATGAATGGAGAGAAGGCGTATTTCATTGCACGTGCAAGCTTGTTTACTCTTGTACCACTCTCTCTGAGAGCTGGATGAAACTTTAATTGTACATCCTCTTGCATATGCCTGATCAAGGTCATTGTTACTCGTATTGATCAATACCTACTTCATCCAATTGTTCAACAGAAGAATACACATAAAATTACCATCAATTACAAAAGCTCCCTACTCAACTATAGCAAGCTCTCAGATAATACAATGAGACATTGAAAATTTAATTTGAGTTGGTCTGTTCTAAGAATCATAAAGGAAGTGAAAGCTATTTATGAGTTGCGGAAAAGATGGCTCCACTCCATTTTGTTACAGATACGAATTCAAATGCCATATAATATCCAGGTCCCCAAGAAACGATGATGTTGAGGCGTTTAGCGATTTTAAGGATTTTTTTAGCGGTTTTTTAAGGAATTATTTTTTCTCTCAGGCAAGAAAATGCTTGAATCAATGTTAGGCCGTAGTTAAATCACCTTACCTACCAGCATAATTTTCAATGGTTAGTTACACATTGACTACTAAAAGACTGAAATTAGAGGATGGATTATCCTCGAATTAATAACTATTTTAATTATTAAAGGAAGCTAAGTAAAGGGAACTATTCTAATTTTGGCTAATGGCATTCGGCATAAAAATCGGTGCGTTTGTGCGGGACGCCTTAAGAAAAATGGCATAAACTAGCGTATCTGTCAATACGGAATGGGGCACTTCCTCCGAAGGAATAGTGATAACTCCCGGTGAACATGTCGATTGTGCAAATCACAGACAATTTATGTACGTGTAAAGTGCAATGTTTACGTTCGTGCATAATGCTTTCACACATTTCATCAGAAGTGACGATGCAAATTAAAAGATACAACCTAAGTTTTGAAAAATTGTTTTATTTGTTTTCATTTACTGAAGTTTCCCCAGCGTTGCGTAAATGCAACATTTTACAAATCACATGTTATGATGAATGTTATATTATTTCTGGAAATTCTTCTTAATTAGGTCGAAATAAAGCGAAAAATACGAAAAACTCCAATGTGAAATCTCAACATACAGTCTGGGTAATAATGGTTTAACCCTTCTTGAAGTATTACTAGGTGTTTTCCGGCGAAAAATATCCGGGATCTTCCCTCGGGTTCCAGCTGGGTTTCATATTCGCCGCTGACTACTTCTTCTACTGTGTCTACTACCCGACTCGGGCGCCATCTTTACGCTCATTTCCCTGAAGATGCTGCCTTAATCAGGATACGAAAAGTCTGAGGCTATGGTGAAAATAACCCTGCTGAAAACCCGAAAGCAGTTCCCGCACTTCTTATTTTTTAAGTGCATATGTAGCTAAACAGCTGTTGCCCTACCGCCTCACTCTGTACGTCTACTGAGCCGGCTTGCGAGGCTATGGTGATAATAACCCGGCCTAAAACCCGAAAGCAGTTCCTGTACTCCTTATTTTTTAAGTGCATATTTAGCTAAACAGCTGTTGCCCTACCGCCTCACTCTGCACGTCTACTGAGCCGGCTTGAGAGTATGTAAATTAAAAAAAAAGTTGGAATCCCTGTGCTCACAGCTCTCACACCGCCAGACTAAAAAAATAAAATATTCCCTCTCCCTTCGGCACTTATTGAAAAAAATGCATGTATGGACGCGATGACGCGGGAGATGGGGGTGTGATGGACGTGGGGTGCTAGGATGGGGAGGTTTGAGAGGCATTGCACCGCGGGGCATTTTAACTCGACGGGGGTGAAACGGTGAGGGGGTTGTTGCCTTTGTGTGGACCGCAATGAGGGGGTAGGCGGCGTGAAGAGGGTGGCCACGTGGAAATGGGGGCTAGAGAGTCGAGAACCAATTGCGTTCATTTTCGCCGTCGGGTACACTTTAATGTTATTGCCGCACTTATTCACACACTCCCTCGCCGCCGCGGACCTAGCCGCGCTTTCGAACCCCTTCCGCGCCTGCCCTGGGGAGCTGAGAGGACTGCATCTTGAACTAGGAATGGCTGAAGTTTAGCGAAGTATTTCCCGAGTCAGAATTTTAATCATGCTTGAAATTTACATCACTACTTCAGCACTGAGGATGAGTGCGGTACGTTTACCATTATAAGTTCGCTGATATTATGTTTTTTTCCATTATCTCAAAAAATTACGAATATTTAAATTTATTCTTATTTACCCTTGGAGTTGGGAAACGTTTTTACACGTTCTGCATGCTGACTGCGGCATTTACCCAAAACGTTTTTTGCTACCTGCATATCTTGCAGTTGGGCACTTTCCCTCGCCATAAAGGATCGCTTAGGGGCTTAACTCTACCAGACCAACCCTTGTGGCATGGGTTGCCTCGTGCACAGAGGGTCTCTTCTACACTGGCTGGAAGCTAAGATCGTGAACTCCCGCAGCCTAAGGGTTAAACCTGACACATGTTTAGGGCTACCAGCTAGTAGTAATGCACGATTTAATTTAGTTTGCACAATCTTTTTTTACATAATTTCTGCAAGTGATCATTCAAATTTCCCTGAATTTAAATAATAATTTGCCACAATACGGTGAGCATCAAAGAATTTATTCCTAATTGACATCCACTGCGATATCAAAAAAGTCAACAATGAAATTGGAAACATGGCGAGAATCCTTTGGTTGACATTGCCACTGGGTTCGCCAACCGAAGAAGACAAATAAAAATCCCCCGCGTATTGGTTCAGTCTAGAGATAGTGGCTTACCCGAAAATGAATTTAGGAGGCACATGGAAATATTGCTTACTCGATTGAAGAATTCATCTCTTAATATCGCAGTGGACCAGTTCATTAAGTTATGCTTGCACTTTAAGCACGTAAATTAGTGAAGTGCGGCTGCTAAATAAGGCCACTATTTTGGAGTTTGGCTGTTCAATATTTCCCACTGCCCCTTGGTGGTGTGTAACATCACCTGGCAATAATGAGTCTGATATGCATAGATGTGGCTTTTAGATATTAACCAATTATTTTCAAACACTGATTTTCCAGCAGTTTCAACGCAAAGTTTCATTTGAGAGCCGCCATAAATCATCAATTCAATTTTCTATAAATTAATGGAGAAGGAGGAATGACAGGCGGTCATTTCCCTGACTGCCCTGGGTCTGCCAGCTTAAAGAGAAAAAGGCGAAACGATATCTGTCTTCTTCTGGTATAATTAATCATTCCCTTCCATATACCGAATGTTTCTTTATTATGATTTCGGATCCTTGTGAACGACCCCATTGTAATATTGCACTTTTTAATGCACACCCTCCTAAAGTACAAGAGTTCTTTACGCGATGCCTATTTGCTAAAATACTCCCCGAAGTACCTTGAGCTTGCGAAGTGGCATGAGAAGAGTACCCTCGATACCCGCGCCTATTGGAGTAAACCTGAATCTACTAAAACCTTTAGAAATCTAACTACGACTGTTCATGGACGATGTCGATAATTCATGTTCAGCCGACTTCGCCTCACGCTCAACATTTTCTTCCTTAATCTTCTTTCATAAAAACTAACTTTTTATAATACGTGCCATTACAGTTAGTTATTTATAACCTACAAATTAACGCATCATAATTAATATTTCATTAGCTAATCACGAACATAATGAGCAATTCCCATTAAATAACTTGACCATTTGTAAATTTCTGAGGGTCACGAAGTGGTAAACCCTCAAATAACTTTTTCAACATGCTTATGCAATTATATTGTACTTCAAACTCTTCAAAAACAATTCTATTATGATAATTAAACCCAAATTCAAATTTCGCAACACCAGGATAAAAATATATTTCAAATTCTAACGGTCAATGAACAGGAGTAGACTCTCCACAACCCCCACTGACTTCCCTCGCACAAACCCGCGCCTTCAACCAGCCGCACCCCTTCCGTGCTTGCTTAGGGGCTACTGCACGGCTGAACATTACAATGGGGGTGTTGGGTGTTAAAAGTGCTCTAGGGGTCCATCCTTTCGGGTACCAGCGGCCACGAGGACCCTAGAATGAGGTCATCGAACAGAGAGTGTACGAATGTGAACGATTCGTTCGTATCGAGGCAAGTTATGCGCGCCCATAGAGTATATGTTGAAAAAGAGCCTTCAAACCTGGGCAGAAGAGCAGTGACGTGTCATTTTTTGTCAAATCAGCTGAAACTAGATGGCGGGGGCATCCGTACGTTGAGTGAGTTGGTAAGTGCTGCCATCCTTCCTCTTGAGGTTGGTTTAAAGGCTACCGGAAAAAAATCTCCTATTCTGTTCGAATGAGGATCCTTTTTCAAATTTTAAAATCCCACCCAAAAAAATTGTGGCCTAGGTTTCCGTGGGGCTTTGATTACTCGGTTTTCTTCATAAAAGCATAACTTTGTGTGAAAGGTTGACTGATTTTTGGATCTTCACCACGTAGATGTTGATATAAAGATAAAAGTTTCACTCGGTATCTTGTTCATGGAGCATGTTCAAATTGAGAAAACTGAAAACAAAAATCAATATTTTTGGGATGGGAATCTGAAAGATAACCAACCTTTCATTCAGAATTGCGATTTGGATTGTGAACAATATAAGGATTGCAAAAGTATGTGCCATAAAAGGCTTCTGACTTCCTGAGCTGAAAAATGAAAAATCTGTTGGCTGGCTTGCTTATTTTCTGGGAGACCAACGGTCGAATTCCGTTCGAGTTAGGAAAACTTTAAGAGGTGATATGCCCCTTACTCAGGCGCTTTGCGTTCCTTGATCGAGTTGGTACATATCTCATTTCGTTAATCCCCTTATCGATGTAGGAACGGCAACCACTACAAATTTTTACTGTGGTACGACAGTTTGTATTCATTAAAATTTAAATATTTAATTTAAATCTGTACTCATTAAATCAAAACATGATAAATATGGGAAAGGAGGCTTCCGCGGTGATTTAATTGATTGTTGTTTTTGGTTGATTACGCTTAAACTCATTTCGGTGGACGACAGCTTCGGGCGCATTCCAGCTTACGTCTTCGGGTCCAAAGAGCCAAACACGGGTGCTGGAATTAATTTATTTCTTAGTCAAAATTTAAAAAGTTAGATTGGTCCAAAAGATTTAGCATTAATTAGTATTTTGAACCCGAGGACGGGAGCTGTATGTGCCTGAAACGGTCGTCCAACAAAATGAGTCAACGCGGCATTGACCCGAAAACAATAGTCAAGTAAAAACTATTGATCAAAATAAAACTCTCTTAGTTAACTAGCTTGTTGCCCTGTACCCGACTTCAATCTGGTACGTGTATGACCTTTATAGAGGTGTGTTATTTCAAATGCCTGTGTATTGTGAATTTTATTTGTAAAACTGAAGTTTATAATGCCGACATGCAAAGGAAGTAATCTAAAGAAGTAGAAATACTTCAATAAACAGTAGCTCTTGGACTACGCCAAATTTTACATACAAAATGATGGCGGAGTTTTCAACAAGTAGAGGAAAGTAGAATTTGCGAGTGACATATGGCATACTAGAGATTCAGAGACAGCTAATGTTTCCGATTTGGTGTTTGTTGCGCTAGTTTTATTCACTGATGGATGTATCAATATTGAGTTGAGCGAATGAATAAATTCATCATATACATTCATTCTTGAGGCTTAATCTGTTGAAGAATTCATCGCCGGTATTTAAAAAAATAATATGGCTTGTGGACAAATAACATCCATTTTTATGGATAGCCGTTGAATTCTTTTCTGATTTCGCAACCTGGCTTAATTTTTCAATTTAAAGTCATCTTAAGAAAAGTGCTTCGAAGAAAAAATCAATATTTTAAAACTTCTAGAGTAATAATTGATGTATAACGTAATTGATGCAGCTAACTGCGTGTGGATATATATTTGCATAATAAACTGAATATATTGCAATCTACTGCTAGTGAATGTATTTAAGTATAAAACACTCCCTTTAAATCACCAATCTAGCCTTGTTAATCAAAAGACTTAGTAGTTCAGGGGATCGGTTTGGTGTGGTGGCTATATTGTTGGCTTCCCACCCGGTAGGCCCGGGTTCAAATCCCGGCAGCGGCAGAGAATTTTCAGAAACTGCCCGATCCCTGCTTGAATGTTGTGTGGAGGACTTTACAAGCGCAACACTCCGTCCGTCGGATGGGACTTTAAGCCGTGGTCCCCTTGGCGCCTTTCGTTAAGAACAAGCTAATGCCGACGCCAGGTTTCTCTCCGTCCTTCCTTACCTACCCTTCCCTAACGGTGCAAATGACCTCAGCTGTCGGTCGCCTCCTCCAAATACCATACCATACTTAGTAGTGCAAACGCAATCACATCTATTTGACTTGGATTTTACCAAAAGCATTAGCAGTAATGTGGATATAACTCCGATTGATGAATCGGACATAATATTTGATGGTTATCACTTTTCATGTTAATTATTTTCACTTGCGTTTAAGAAGATCATTTTAATTTATCTAAATTTGTATTCAATTCTAATTAATTGTTTTTAAAATTTCTCCTAAGTTATTGAACCTTATCTTTCTCCTTTTAGTATATAGGTTTTGTTGGTAAATTATATTACCATAGAGGCTCTCATTTTTTATATAGAAACCTAAAATGTTCCAGGATTTTTAACGTTTAGGCACCTAAAAATGTGTCTATAATGTAGTACTTTTCTAATTTCATCTTACTCCCAGAAGTGAACCTTTTTAAGGGAGAGGATTTACTGTGATTAAGTGCGCCATTATTTAGCAAGATACTTTGTACATTTTATCTTCTTTGATCTTTTTTCATAATTTATGAGTAGGTATTCGGCAATCATTACTACGCCCATCCCAAATTGAAAATCTCAATTATGACTCTACAGCTCTCATCGCATGTCTTTCAACGTTAGGCTCGTCCCTTTCTTCTGGTATGTGCGCCTCCTCTATTTTCCTCAACAGATGCTGCAACTAATTTTCTCTTTCCCCTATGTGTTTTATGGTTACCTTTGTGACTTTATAGAGAGCAAGGCCAAGTGGGTATATGCCGCAAGCATCTAGGCAACGAATAAGAGTTGGATCGTTCAAGTTAACATGTATATTTATGGAACTATCAGCGCTTGAAGTTAAGTTTCCCCAGATTTCGTTTGTTTTTGAAAGTTTGAAGCATCTGGTGATCCAATTTCCGTAGTATCAACATGAATTCCACGAGCCTCTTACGCCATACAAACTCTTCCCTCAGATCGCGGTGCAGGCATTCATTTCATTACATATTCCGAGAGAGCCCCGCAGATTGCATCATGCATTTGGGAGTTCGCCATTGACGCACTTGGTGTCTTTTTTTTGCGAGGATGTTATGTAAATCACGATTCCAACCATTCTCTACTCTTCCTGATGTCTAGGAAGAAATCTAGGAATAGCGTTTTCAACGTGGCATCGACCCCATCTTTTCCTATCGAGCAAGTAAAATGTAGGCAGACTTTTCATATGTTAGGTACACTTATTTGTCACGCATAGAAACCGTGATTGGAAATTTTCGACGTAATAACGATATGTGATATCATAAAATTAAATTGAAAAAGGAAATTCCACAAATTTCATATAGAAAACTGAAATGGGCCTTAATAGATAATAGTTTTATTTTCTGCTCCTTAAATACATAATGGATTAAATGAATGCAGTGGAGCGTGTTACAAAATGCACAAAAAAGTAAAAAAAATACTTATTTATTAGCATTAAAAGCATATTCTAATTTATTGACTGTTTTTGACGCATTTAAGTATCTTAATAAATTGAAATCAACAAGGAAGTTAAAGCAAGTTAGTACAATGTAGTCATTCATACACCATTTTAGCAATATAATATTCAGTTAGAACTTAGGCACGAGGAAGCAAAATATATTGTCCAGGCTATATTTTCAGAGAAGGTAATAATTAGTTGTGTGAAAACAGTGGTCGAAAGTATATTATCTATAAAATGGTCCTTCACTCTTTTTTACCGTTCAGATGTTCATATGCTGACAAATACAACGAGTTGTTTACTAATCAGTGTTTATCAAAAGCCATATTTATTACCTTATTTTGTGTTTTATCAAATATTGCTATTGTTTCAATATTTAATGTAGTGGAAAATGCACCCATATAGGTTAGTTTGCGTGATAGTTGTGCTTGGAATTTCCTTCATAAATACCATTGTCGTCATGATTAATGTGCACTAAAACAAATAATGGGCTTCAGGGAAAGAGAAGATAAAATTTCTATCAAATACTCAGCTTTGGATCGTAGGCGTGTTCATGATAAACTCGAAAACCTTCCTCGTCTTCACATTTTCGTTGAATGTAGTTTGAAACTAATTTCTCTCGCATTTTCCAAATATGACGAGAGTTTCTGATCCACTCTATGTTGCTTTCGTTTCGTAAATACACAAAACATTTATCGTTCGCTATTCGTATCACCATCAACTCGAGCTTATAGTTAAGTTTACCATTCTTTGCACTTGCTTTTATAGTCTCAGCTAAGAATTGGACGTGTGTTGCTCCTCATGAGCACTGCTACGCCTGCTATAAAAATCGTTTATTCCCTTCCCTGCTCCCCTTCCTATCCAAACTCCTCGCCTAAATGCGTATATCCCCACTCCAACCCCACTCCCGCGTCCTTTCATTTTCCCCTATTCCACCCCCGTCCATATCCTCACCCTGCCCCCCATGGTATTATAAACCTCTCCTCCCCTCCCAATCATCTCTCCATGCGCCCTTACAAGATATTCTTCTGGGGTGCTAAGCTCCACTACTCCCTAATGTCCGTCCCACATCCCATCCATTCCAAACCCTCTCACTACCTCCATATATACAGGGACCTTTCTCTTTCTTCAATCTCTCCTTTCCCCACCTACAACGTCCCTATTTCTTCTTCCCCCTCCCTCCCTCCCTCTCCCTCTCCCTCCCTTTCCAGACGAACGCATTTTCACCCAAACAGAGTTTGTAGGGAAAAGAGAGAGCCAGGGTTCATTACTGTCCAAAGCTCCCCCTCTATGCTCCTCTTCCTTGTAGCTCGCCTTCATTCCCCAATATCACTTCAGAGTCTCCTTGCTTCTTTTACCCTCGCACTTATTCTTCCTCCGTGTCCCCTACCCTTCCTCCTCTCACTCCACGCGGCCCCCCTCCCCAACGTTTCACACCCCCCCCCCATCCCTACGTTTCTCTTCCACCTTCCGAACAATGACCGATAGGCATCTCCTCTCTCATCGAGGATTCCCGGATATTTCCCTCCAAGGAATCAACCCTCCGAACTCCACCCTCCCTTTTCAGTCACTTCCTACCCCTTTCTTAAGATGGCTGGAATGAGTTTTTCCTCCCTGAGATTCGCTGAGAGCTTCGAGTATTCTGTCTTGATAGCGACGACGAACATGGATAATTGTATATCACCGAGTTTTCTTGGTGATTTAATATTATTTCTCAATTATTTACTTTCAGAATAAATTCAGTCATCGAAAATATTACTCATTTAATAATAATGTCCTACTGTGAATCAGTGCGTAGAAAGTGAACAATAAACATCTGTACGGTTCATAAAAAACATCAAAATTATTGAGCTGTGCTTTGAAATATATCACTGGTTTTTATCTTAAATTTGGCTTAATACTAGCTCTGACGGCATTTATTTAATTGAAGTTTCGTGATTTTATTGAATTATGTAACTTGAATTAAGTTATTCTATAATATCTTCCACGAAAATATTTCGTAAGCTTGTGAGTTTTCACAAGGCTTCGAGTTCTAAAAGGAAAGCGAGTTACTGTGGTCAACTTAATCAGATGGTTCTATCATTTCAAGTTAAATTGCTGCTCCTTACTGACTACATTATGGGGAAACCTCCATATTGTGAGCATTGTAATCATGGGTGAAAAACTTTTGTCCATCGAAGGAAAGGAGAAGATTAAAGTTTCCACGGACCATATTGACCAACGAGGGTGAGCCTAAGCTTGCTAATGGGATAGTTTTCTTCATCAAAGAAAACTAAAGGCATTGATTGAGATTCGTTACTCAACATTAGTGTATTCATAATATGCAATTTATTTGGTTTTAGAAATCCCAATTTAGACAAATGTCAATTGTAGACTGGTCAATTTTACCTCATTTGAAAAAGGCCAGATTGACACCCATGCGATGGCGCTCCTCGTGACGTCACAGGGATCTAGAATCTAAACGAGTAGATACGAGTTTTACGTCGTCTGAGATTACCAATGCATGCATGAGGCACAGAGCTCAGGGAAAAATCTCCAAATAATCACCTTTCAAAATTGTCTATGGTCGTAAAGTTTCCTTCGTTTGATATGATGTTAATAACCCTTATTTAAGCCGAGCACTACCTGCTAGCAGGGTACTCTGCTACCTGCTAGCAACCTGCATCATAGCGGCGCTCATATCCTCGCCCCAAGGTCACGTCACACGGCGGCGGCGTGAACCAGAATGACGTCACAAGGACTTTTCCCAGCATTCATACTAAGCCGGTGCGTTTTCTCACGCTTGAAAATTTTCACTTTTCATTTGATCGCGAAAAATAGATATCGACATTAAAAAACCTAAAAGCGTGAAATGCGTAATCCTGGAGTAATAATCTCTCGATTTAGGCAATAAAAAATAATAGAAAACCACCCAATTTTAAGTCCCAAAATATGTAGATTCGTATCTCTTTCTAATAGATCATTTCTAAGAGTGTAGGTGTCATCATTCAACCGCTCTCTTTTTTCAGGTCCGACTGAAGTGTTAAAATATTTCCGATATTTTTCGGTACGGATGGGATAGGAATTTGTGTTACTACCAAACAAGATAGGCCTTAAATTAATACTATATCGATCTCATGATGTCAAATCTCTGGAAACGACTACCTGAATTTTTTGGATTATCATACAGGTTCACGGCTGTTGTCCTAGCACCTCCTGCCACACGGCTATAAAGGCAGCTTTTGAACTACCTTTATGCATGAGTAAATTTGTGAATTTTGAATAAATGAAATGTATAATATTTACTTAATATCAATACAGGTACTCATTTATTTTATTGTCGAATGGGCTCGTTCACCAATATTATTTACTCGCGATTGCGGTTGAGTTTTAAAAATGAAGAAACTTGTATTTTTCCGTCTCTCGATCCGCTGCATACTTCTCAAACTATTTCAAGAAAGATCGAGGGCCTTAACCCTACAACACAAAAGTTGATGACGCCACAAACTCGTGATCGTGTGCATTACCACTACTGTACGTTGAAAATGGATTTGGTGGACTTCATTGCTGCGTGCGCTTAACGTGTAAATGAACTGGAATGAAAGGTTAATATCGTTATTAACTCGTGAAAAAAGGGCAGAATTCGCCTCTTCCGTTTTTTTTAACTAACTGGGGAGGGGATGGATGGGATGAATTTTCTTTTCTTGAACTTATCATTCCATTCCATCATCGAGTTCTTTTTTTATGCATATGCTAAGATACATGAAAGGTTTTCTTAGCCATGAGTAGCAATAACTTGTTAAATTCGATGTTTTGTGTGCAGGAATTTACGGACATAACCAAATATTATCAGTCTAAATAACGCTATATAAGAAAATTTTATCGAATTAAGGCTGGAAGGCGATACTTGGTGGAACTTGGTGACAGGAAACATAATGAAGATACACTCTTGTATGCTCCCCAGGAGTTTTTATTACCGACCCAGGTTTCGACAGTATACTATGTCCTTGATAATGACATAGTGTACTGTCGAAACCTGGGTCGGTAATTAAAACTCCTGTGGAACATACAAAAGTGTATCTTCATTATGTTTCCTAGAAAATTTTAAGAATCACCTAAAGGGCATCCTCAAAAACGGACCAACGGATTTCAAACAGATGGAAATCGAAATTCGGACTCTCCGGCCTATGCATCTCGGAGACTGCGGATCGACCCAGTCTTAACGCGAACTCATCACTCTCATCCGAGAGCAGAAATACTGCTCCCGCGAGATTCATATAGGGTGGCTTGGGCGTGCGGGGAGTGGAGGAGGATACATTAAAAACATTATTCGTGCTTCCTTGAGGGACTGAAAGGAGGGTTTGGAATAAGGAGGGTGGGGGTGTGGAAGAGGGCAGCTTGGAAGATTGAGGTCTCTGCAAAGGGAATGGGGACCTTCTTTCACAGTGTAGAGAGGGGGTAGGTTTGGGGGCAGTGGCGAGGCTCTTGAAGGAGAGGCAAGGGGATTGCTGGAGCAGCTCGTCCTGGGGATGAAAGCGTGAATAAGAGGTCGAGCAGAGGGGGGAAGGTGTTTTTTTCTCCCTATCCCTTCCCCTTGTGAAGGGGTCTGGACAGAAAGGGTAGAGAGAGAAAGAAATATATTCGAGTCCGGCGAAAGACGAGTCGGTCATATTCATTTTTTTCCCATCTCGCCTTAATGCGTCTCAGAGGGATCTTTCAAGTTACATAGCACGGAGAGGAGAGAGAGAGACAATGGGATAAGTTTTTGCATCCCAATTTTTTTCCTCCCTCTCTCACTCCTTTATTATTATTATTTTTTTCGCGGATATATTTTTATTCTCTTCCTCCACCATGGATCGATTTCTCATCTCTTCGCCCATACCTTTTTTTTCTCTGTATTCCTTTCTCTCTCAGTCTCTCTTTCTGTAGCAAAGAGCGTCGATCGAATGTTTTTTTTTTTTTTTAACAGATCGGAGTCGTTCCCTCGGCTCGTTGAGGCGTGAAAAAATGCATGTTGTCGCCTCTGTTCCCTCGTCCTCCCTCTTGTCTATGTGTTCTATGAGAAACAAATGATGATAAAAAAAATATTTATTTACACGTCGAGGCAGAAGACGTCAACTCTCTCTCACTGATGAGTTGCCTCTCTGCTCCGAGTGAAACACCTGTTGGAGCCCTCCTATCGAGGATGAGGAAAAATTGCAAATAACCCTAGGGATACAGAGAAAATAAAAGTAATAATTTTCTTCGTGCGCGCGCGTTTTTTCTCTTCGAATAATAACTTTTAGGTCAGGCCGTTAATTCTTGCTCAATGGAGGTATTGCGCGTACCTATTGTTGTACAAATCCGTTACAGGAATATTCAATGTTCTGCATTTTCTTTCCACCTTGTATAATTTCGTACAAAGAGATATGTACGATCGCCAGTGGGGAAATTAATTTTTCAAGGATTCATTTGCTGCCTCGATTGATCCATTGTTATAATGAAGCAGTGTAAGCCAGAAATATATGTAAAATTGGATATGAAAATGCACGGTTGAATTGGCTTTTCTTGATACGGTTACCTAATTACTCGTCCTCATTTCATGTTTCGAGATTTGTAATTTAATTGTACTCACACTGTTAGAGTTCGAATCCCTTTATACGTGAAAAGATCTTTTTTTGGAATTAAGTTAGGTGATTTTTTGTTTAAATGTGAAATTATATAAATACCAATATGTAAAGTTAATTTTATTTCGAAGAGGTAGATTTTTCAACTATATTCAAGGAATCTACAAGATAAACGTAACTTACCCCTGAAAGTAGCTTGGGTAATTTATGATGCACCTCTACTGTCTGTAAAAACAAGCAAGATACTTGAGTTTGAGAAGCTCTAGCGTCTAAACGAAGAAATCAATTTCAATGCAACAAAAACCATACGAAATAGAATTTATTTCTACAAATCTATTTCTACTAACAAATCTTCGGCTCAATAATTTTTCCTGTACTTCATTTTTCTCATAAAAGTAAGTGTTTTTTGTGCGTAAAATCAGTTTCCCAACTTTGAGCTCTTGGCATTCCCGTAGTTTTCGTTTCTTAAACTTGAAATTTTGATATAAAGAAGCCGCACCTATTATTAGCAGTTTGCCGAAAACAAATTGTTTACACCACTAAAATTAACAGAGTTTTTGTAAACAACGCAAACCTCTGCTAACTTTGAAACCAGTGAGTCAATTGAAAATTGATTGGTATTGCTGTCTTCCGTAAGTCATTTCAAAGTGTTGAAACCGTGGTTGGTAGTGGAGTTATATAGATTAGTGTGGAAATAACATTTGTTGTTTATATTTAATCATGGGCTAACAGGCCACCCAGCGTTACTCGGGAGGGATAGTACACAGAGAAATGGGAAATTTGGAACTTGGACTTCACGGTCACATAGCAGAATTTATTTTACTTACGCTTTGATCGTATCAAGAGGTGTGCCTAACCGGCAGGATGTCGCGCCGCAGACCTTGTATTACGTGACGTAAAAACTGTAATGAGAAAACAATAGAAAGAATGCGTTGTACCCAATCTAAAGTAGCACTATGGAGTTACGTACCACGAAATGCACCTATTGATTAACTTTGGTCGCAATTCGTTCAAAAGTATGGAAATACATAGCGGACAGACACACAGTTATCCTTTTTTATAGAATATAGATGTATCGAATTTCCTTCTCGTCAAGCCTGAAACAATTTCATACGTAAACCAGTAGAGTTGCCCTCATGAGTACGCGTATGCTTTCCCCGACCGTGCAACCCCTTCATTTTCTACTTTGCCCAGTCTCGAAATATACTCCATCGTTGAATATTAATCGCCGGAGGGGGCTTTAATAGAATACGTATACATTTGGAGTGGTATCTGGAGATGTAAACCCCTTGAACTCTCGGCAACGGTCGGGGAGGAGGCGAATAATTCTTATCGGCGACTGCGGTCGTACCTGTCCGCCGGAGACTTATCCAATCTCCCCACTTAATCCTATCCACTCGCTCGCCCCTCAAACCGCACCCTTTGCCTCCTGACCCTCCCCATCCCCACAATTTCCTCTCCCCCCTTATCTTCACCCTACTCGTCGACCATTCTATTCAAATTAATACCCAAAACCCCACCCCCTCACCCTCGTTGAGAACCCTGGCCTCTTCCGAAAACGTTCCCTTGAATCAAAACTCCAACGCCTTCACTCGATATTCAGCCCTTGATTTGATCGTTATATCTCAGACGTGACTTTAATACAATGTCTTCCCTTCTGCACCCTCATGCCAATGAACTGCTCATAAGGACTTTTCCTGTCGTGAATGACTCGTATGTTTCTTCTCTCTGGCTTTCCGTTGCAATCAGGCCTTAATTTCAGTTTATGGTTTTCGTGGAAACAATGGTGCAAGGTTGTGGGCAACAATGTATCGAGATAAAAATACGCGATTATTTATCACCAATGCATAGAAAAAAGCAATTTACGGCGAGTTGTATGTAAAAAAAGAGTAGTCATCGCAAATAGTGTGGGCAATAACTGAAAATTTGAATTATCTGTAGTAGAAGAATTAAGCTTGCATGTGTCTATTGTATAAGAGTGGCTAAGGTTAGTACTTCATTGTAAATGTCGCTATAGAGTATCACGGAGAAGGTGAAAATGCCATAGGATATTAAAAGTAAAAATTTCACGCAGTAGAAACTAATATTTTCCCCTAATTACTATATCTATCGTGTGTAAATGGCTCAGGTTTATTAAATTCTTTGTATATTTTTATCTTAAGGTTACCTTTTTGCCTTCAAAGCATCCATGTTTTTCGCCTGATGGTTACAGTAGAAAGTTATTGCCACTCTCGCTTTCAGAATTTATCTCTAGTATTCATTGCATGATCAAATCTCCCATTTTCAAATCTACATCGATACCAATTATAAGGCCGTAAAGTCCAAAATCCTCCCCTCCTGTTATAGCTGAGTAATTTTCTCTTCAACCGAGGCTCAGGCGCAATAAACCATTTAAAGATTTTTTTTCTATCCTAGTTCAGTCCAATATGCCTTCATAATAGCACCCAGTTTAATAGACATAGAGCCTCATCAATGCGTAAATGATCTCTCGGTTTCAGCACTCGAAATTAATCGCATTGTCCATTAACACAGTGTGGTGCCGAGATTTCCAGAGGTTCGAATCAAATCTCCTCTTCATCATTATGTACCATGAGATGGAACGTATAACGGAGGGGGTGGGGTAAAAGTAAGGATGATGGGAAGGGATTCGTGGGGGAAATGAATACCACGTGACTCGTTTCAATCTCCTCTTCGCTAATCTACGCACGCCTAATGACTAGATGATGATTCTTCTGTCGTTGCCTCGAAATCAAATGTAGAAAATGGGTTTGCCGTTACGCTCGGCTTTCCTTTTGAGTCCGTAGTTTTCTCTCTCCCTTGCTTTCTCTCTCTTTCTCCCACTGTTCCCAAACCACACCGCCACATGTCTCCTTCACCCTTCTACGCATATCTTTAAATATTAGACCTCTCTCCATTTTTTCACTTTCCTTTTTTTAGGACTGGCAATCTTTGCGGTAATATACAGGTTTAGCCTTATCTCAACTTTAGTGCTGAAGGTGGTGTCCAGCGTGCGAAGTATCTTTAATGTGTAACTATATGAATTACAAATTTATATTTATATTTTGTGCAAATGGGATATTCTCAATGAATACCTTCAAATTAAAACTATATAGTTTTGTAAAATTATCGTAATAAATGCATAAAATATGTTTTCGATAGAATGAAATATGCATCCAGGTAATATGAAAGTGAATTCCTAAGCTTAGGAGCATTTTATTACATTTTAAGTAAGACTTTTGATGTATCGGGCTATGAATTTTTTTCGGTCGGTTATATTAATAAATCATATGATTTACTCTAGAATTATACCAGATCATTATATTCGTCATTGAACCTTTTGATTAGATTAGGTTTCAAAGATAATTCATTTAATCTTTCAAATCCCTATGCTATTATCCAAATTTTGCCTTTCCTATATCCTATTTGATTATCCTATTCCAATCCATAGTGCGTTAGTCCTACCTTTTTCAATTTGGCGTTTCACTTTTTTGCTGAAAAATGGCAACTCTTCATTACCTCGAGGCCTAAATTTCTCAAAAATCCCATCACTCATCCGATCCATTATATCCACATACGGGCACAGGTTAATTTGATTTTATTCCGAGTAGTCAGCTAACAACCAAAATTTTGTGTAGGTGCAAAGTTGTACTGCTCTAATTCACTGCCCAATGTGAACGTTTTTCATGAAATCAAGCATAAAGTACTCGAAAAAATTTTTTACTCTTATGAATTTTAGCATTTTTCTATGGATAACAGGCATTCTTACGAAAAACGTGCTTTATACTTTCCCAAATCTATCCTTCTAACCTCTGGTTTACCTGGCGGATGATAACTATATATTCCTGTTGGGTACGTAATGATAGCATCCACTGACTAGGTTATGTTTCATACTTTTCGTGTAAAATGCGCCATTATTTTCAAATTCGTGATTTATAATCATTTCTTCTGCTAAATGAAAAAATGAACAAAGACCGCAAAAAAACATCTATCATGTATTTCCTAACTTATAAGCTGTTATTTAGGTAAGGCTATCATAAAATATAACTAGACGGTCCATGCTTACGGAAGTTGAGAAATTTATTTCCGAAACAATAATGAAGTCTTACTGTTACGTCCCCCACCCTTGATTTTAATAGAGCAGTGCCAACATGGTTGATGAGACGCATGCAGAGCATTTGTTTTCTCTCCTCGGGCTGCGATATTGCATTATAGTGTGACGCTGAAACGTTTGCCGAGAATCCAAGCATGTAGTATCACCTCGCTCACATCCTCTTCACTCTCTGTTTTCCCTTAACCTCCTCCTGCTCCCCACACTCAGTACTCTTGCAGCGCTGTATTTCATTCAAAGGGGAGAAAGGGACGCTCCAAACGGTAAATTTATTTCGTAGCCTCTCTCTCTCGAGCTCGCGCCATCCCCATTCACGGCAATATCACTCTATCTCCGCCCCAACGGCTGTTTCTCATTTACGCCTCGCTATTAAAACGCCACACGTTTTGATTCCTCGCGTGTTGTTCCCACCGTCTGCCGCACATCCCCTATTTCTAATTTCCCCATCCATTCCGGCCCTTAGCTTTGCCTTTCAAACTCTCATCCCACAGTTTGTCACACCCCCCGCCTCCCGGTTGTAAATGCTCACGCGCCGTAACTACTGGTTTTCCAGGGAGCACTCCGATCCTGATACCTCTTCCACCTATTTCGAACCCTCGGCAAACGTACGTATGTACGTATATGTGCCCGGGCCGGTCGGACTATCGAATTAGCGATTTATTTGCGCCCGTCGGTTTCGAGAATTGGAAAACGACCTGGCGGGACGGAGGGCACATCGGGCGTCCAAAAGCGGAGTAATTCGTTTTGTTGGCCGCTTGGCGGGAGAGCGGCGCCGTGGTCAACAAACTGGGCTCGGCTCGGTGTCGAATGGCGTCGCGGAATCGACAAAAATCGAACAGGGCAGAGCCCATCACGCGACCGCGGCATCGGTCGAAGAGTCACGTAATTATCGTCGTTTATCTCCGAAACATACATCTGTTAAGTTCCTCGTCGATGGCCATATCTCACGTCTGAGTCACTCACCGTCTGCTTTGCCACATTCGACTGGGTCACGCATCGATTCATTCGGATAGTGCTTATCGATGTAATAATCCACAGAATTCCGAGTCACAGCATTGCTTTACTGACGGAAGAAAAACGGCGAGGAGGATCGTTGCTCCCTTATTTATTATCGATCTTGTCGACGTGCTCGCATTGACCACGAAACTGATGATGGATGTTCGTTGAAGGTGAATGGGTGTTCAACCATGCAAAAAAAGCTGCCGAATGATCATGATAAGATTTCGTTGGGTTTTCTGGAATTCGAAAAATAAAACAGATGGCATACGTCGGGTTAATGATGAACTGTGCAGGGACCGAATAAAAGCATCGGGTCATTTACGACATTACTGATGAGAATCTTAATAAAATTTTAAGGTTACACAGTATTGGAAGATTGCTTTATATGAAAAGGTAAATTAAGTCCAATTTTGAAGTAAATTTTGTTAATGAAGAGTCTCGGAGGAATAAGTATGTAATATTACATTATGATACCCCTTAATCATGTTGTTTGGTAATTTTGTGAGAGGGGAATGCAATAATCAGAATTCTTCAAAATTGCGATAAGTTAAAGAAATAGTTTTCTTTGGTATAAACTCTTCTAGCTTCATTACTTCTAACGGCTGGAAAACACCTCGGAGAATAATACAAGCATTTTAGTAGTTTCATAGAAAAGAAAGGCATGGAATAATGTTGCTGCCCTTCACCGTATGTTAAAAGACAAACTTCTGTAGGTTCATCTCAACTATTGTAACACTTCTTGTATCAGCACTCAGGGTACGCTAAAGAAGACGTTGGTATTTTGTCCATCCTTTATTCTCTATCCTTTACCTTAACGGTCAAGTGACATAAGCTGTGATTCGTCCCCAACAAATAACATTTCTCCTTATATATCCAAGATCTAAGATGATTGCGATGATGATAACTACCTTTGCTAACCATACAAGAGCCGTAAAGAAAGTAGTTTATTTTGAGCCATTAAAAATACTCATTTATTAGACGGATTGTTCCTCGTATTGCTTTTCAGCCTTGAAGTAGGTGGGGAAAAATCCTCACCTGCCGAAGGACGCGGGTTCGAATCCTACATGGGTAGGTTAACTCTAACTAGGGCATGTGTGTTTTTGATCGTTCAACGTTGTTATTCGAAAAATTCCCCCCGTATTTATGGCCTCAAATGCGCTATTTTTGAGGCGTGAAGATAAAAAAATATAAAACCTACTTGGTGCGAATGGCGAAAATGATCCACTTCTGCCTGCCGATCCACTTCTCCTAATACTATACAATATTCTTCGAAGTTGATACGTAGTTTTCCACGGCGTTGTCTAGATGATGTCTCCATGTTTCTGGGTTTCAAATTGAATCCCGACATCGAACTGAAGACGCCGGTTGGAATACCGGAGGAGCTGTCGTCGTAAAGAAAATCCACGCGGTTGAACCCAGAAACATGGAGACATCAAATATTCTTCGAGTTCGAGTCCTGCCTATTTAGGTTATCACTAGCCACGGCATGGTTTTTTGTAACCTTTAGCCGTTGTTAGCTGTTACATTCCTTTCTTTCAAAGACCTCGAATGCGCTATCTTTTAAATATTTTTGATTTTATAGAAATATAAAACCAACTTGGCGCAAATGAATTAATCTGTCGATCTCCTACTCAAAATGCTATACCATATCATACCCTTATTTGGGGTGTGATTTGTTTTACGAAATAAAGAACTAATGTTGTCAGGGAGTGGCCATGGCCGCTCAGGGTTCGGGCGTGCACGCTCTTTCCCGATCCAAGTCACACTCTCCGTCCTCATCACGCTTTCCCGAACCCCTCGCACGCTGTCTTCGGCGTCTCGCCATCCACCGATCCATCCAATCACTCCTCCCTAGATCCCTTATCGCCTTCCCGCCCTGCCTTTCCCCCATTTATAAGCCACTTCTTCTTTCCAACCCTCCCAACACCTCCACTCCCCGCACGCACCCCGCCCTGCCTCGCATTTCCTGCTACTAATCACCCCCGCGCCCTCTTCCACCTCAAACGAACTCCCCTATCACGCAGTCACTGTCTCGAAGAACATCCGTTCAGAGGCATTTCCCTATTGCGTGCCCTTTTCTAGCTTTCGGGAGTCCATAATTCAACTGAATAATGCTGCACAAGGACAGTGTATAGAATAATAAGTAATAAATAAAAATTAGAATCAAAATGTAAAAATTAAGGGAGGTTTACAGAAAGAAACGGCAGTAAATTCTACGTAATAAACAGTTTCCGTTATATTCCTAATCCATTACCAATACCCAGTCAATTATTCAGTATTCATACCCAGACATTTGAAGAAAATATTAGCGGTTAAAAAAACCTGGTAAAATTACCGTAAAAATTAGAGCGAGGTTTGGTCGTATTTTAATTAAGCAGTCGTAGAGGTAGAAGTAGAGTTTGGAGAATTAGGGTGAAATTGTGGAACGCTCCGTGCAGTGTCGCATTAATTTTTTTCATGCACTTTACAACCGTGTATTTTTAGCTCTAGACGTGAAATATGTGGAAAATCCGTCTCGAATGAATAATTACCTGGAAATAATTGCTAATTGAGAGGTAAACTTCGGAAGACATCGATCCAACTAAGAAAAAAACTTAATTAAATTTTTGAATCATGCATATTGCAGTTTGCTCTTATAGTTTAGCAGAAGGAGAATAGGTGACGTACAGTCTAAGATAATTTTTACTACGTATTTAAGTCCCTAAGCTATGAAGCTATTTTTTATCTCCATTTATAATTATTCCTGTTTTTTCCTGCGCACAGGCCTTTAGCTACACAGCTTTGTGGGTTCATAGAAAAAAATAAGCGTGTGCTGGCCGTCAGCCATAATTCTTCTGCACCACCACAATTGGAAATATCCTCTCATACGATATAAAAATTGAGTGAAACCCCTTATTAGCCGTCTCGATATCTTTTCCGTAGTTCACATCTCAATCACAAATTACGCCAAGTTATTTTTCATTTCAACTTTCTAGGGATTTTTGTCCACGATTCGCGTGCGGAAATAACAAAGAACGGTGGCAAAGCGCACGAAATGTAATGAATATCGCACTGCGCGTTCCAAATTCACGGGAATATTCCCTTTAATTCTAAATTGACGTTTTTTCACGTTAATTTTCAAGAAAACCAGTTTTTCAGCCGATTTTTTCTATGAACCCCCCACCATTAGTTTCTGGAATCTCACGCCAAAAAATTCTCCGTGAGGATAATTTATCACTTATTTTTTATATTAACCATAATTTTGTCTTATACATCATATTACAATGGGCTTGTTCACCAATGTTATTTTATCCTGATAAACATAAAAGATCTGATTTATATCCACAGATTCCATCTCTTAAACAACCTCGGTTCCAACAATGTTCACTATCATTATCAAGGTCAGTGTATCCTGTCAAAGCCAGATTCGGTCGATGAATAAAATCTTTGGAAATAAAACAACTGTTATATCTATATTACGTTATCTATCCTCGATTGCCACAAGGTATCGCCTAGGACGTTAAACTCAATCTTATTTTATTGCCGATTGAAATAACGTGTGCGAAGTAAAGGTACCCGTATATTTCCGTTTTTCAATCCTTTGCCTACTTCTTAGGCTACTTACGAAGATATCACATGATTTCAACCCTCTCACACACAAGTTAATGAAATAAAGTCGAGCCAAATTTCTGCTTGTGCGGTACACTTCGTCCCTCGTGTGCTTCCTTGTCATGTGAACACTGTTGTGAGAAATATCTTCCCTCAACAAGTGGTTCATCCTGAATGAGCAAATGAACCTAAACTCAATGAGTTAACCAATCCATGAAAAGTGGATGGTAACGTTTGCGTTTTGTTACTTAATACTTTTGAAAGAATGGAGGAATGAGGAATATTATTTTTTCGAATTATATCTTAACTAATATTTCCTTCCCATCACTGAATTCATTTATAGTATGAAATGCTATCATGATTCACTGCTAATAACAGCTATTAGGTATATATGATCTTATTCCTGAAACCAATGCATAATCTAGTCATGATTATTCACCTTTCATTTTTAGCACCAACTAAAATCCGGACCTGCGTTTTACGGTGATAATTTGTCTTAGGCTATTCTAAACTTTAACAGTTCCAAGAATTAATAGTGATTCGTTTAGGTGTGTTATAATGTTCCGTATCTGATTTTGAAATGGAAATGTTACACTCTTAGACTTGATTTTAAAGATGTATTTTTCATCTCAGAGGAATCATATCTAAATAATAATAATGTTTTATAGAACCATTCCTAGGTTGTAATTACTACGCCTAGTTGTTAATTATTGTTTTTGTACAGACCTTAGTGATGGACTTTACGATAGACAGATTTAAATAATTCTTGAGATTCTTCATTTTTTTCACAGAAAGCTTATGTTTTTAGAAGAGTAGAATATTTCTTGACTTTAAAATGTTTTTTTATTTGCATTTTTGGTTACTTGACATTCAAGGACTAATACCATTTATTTCCAATGATGGGTATTGGCATAGGTTTATTATCAGAACATTTTTTTGGGGAAATTAATTCAGAAAATATTAGTCCAAAATTTTAAAATTAATAATCACGGTTCAAAGTAACAGTACCTTAGACAATTTTCCAGAGTGATTCCATATATATTTGAAATTAAAGAGAGTAATTAAGCTTTTGTCTTACAGATTTTCTACAGCTTAAATTTAAGCCATTCAAGGGCTCAGTTTATAATTATTGTTAATATTAGCTTTGATTATAACACCGGTGTTGAGTTTATATTCAGTCATTTGCATTCCAGAGACCCCTCTCTGTGGAAAAATCATATCTCGCTGAGTTACTGCTTGGCGAAAGACATTTTAATTAGCTTTATAAAATTCCACTAATAATTTATATTTTGATGCCTGAAAATAAATGAAGCTGAGCGAAGCGAAAATATAAATATTTTTCGCATGGAGTGACGCGTCTTGTCAACCGAGGTGCGAGGACAATGATTTTTTTTACGACAGCGGAGCCGGAGGGTGTGAATTTATTATCATTTTATTCCGCGAATTTGAATAAAAAAATTAATATTCGGGTGGAGACGTCATCATTGTGCTTTATTTTTGCCCCGAGAGGATTTCGCGCGATGACTTTTTGGAGGATTCGTGTCCTTCCGTTTGTCTGCTCAGCTGTCTGTCTGTTGCGCTTTTCAAAAACCCTTGATCCCCCCTTGACCACAGACGGCTGAAATTTGGATGCGGCGCGGGGCTTGGCAAATGGCGTTCATTTCTACTATTTCCCACGGGCCCATTTCATTTTCATCCACCTCGCTCCATATAGATCTCTCCCTCTCCAATTTGCAGTCGTGAAGTTCCATTTTGTATATCTCCCTTCCCGACACCTCGTCAAGGGTCTTTTTACCTCTTTCCCTCCCTAATTCATCACATGTGAGTATTAGCTTTGTTTTGCTCATAAGTAACCTGTATCGATATAAATATTTTTACATCTACAACCACATCTGAATGCTAACCCTCAATCCGACTCAATGGGCGTATGCTGGGAAATAGGGGGTGTTAGGACTGTAGATATAGAAGATGAAATTTATAATTCCGGGACAAGTGTGTCCCTTAGGAACATACATAATAATAAATATAATAGAGTCAGAAATATTACACAGTCGTCGTTTTAAAAAAAAAAGTAAGTGCGCGCTACGAAGTTTTACATGGCATTTATTGTTCGGGGAAAAATTAATTCCTGTTTCTATCCATTCAGTAAAATATCTCTCTTAATTAATTACTTCTGTTGAATCTGGAAATAAGGTGAGGTTCTAATATGATGTCCTACGTGCCGCACTGAAAGATATCCATTCAATGTTGCTCAAGCTATCTAAGCCTAGCCCGTAGACTCCTTGTATCTAGCAGCTTCCAGCCTAAGTCCTTTAAAAGCTGTGGAACGATTTGTGTTGGCCCGTACTTGATGAATAGCGTAGCTTCGCCTTGAATGCTATTAAGTTCGCAGATTACTCACGAGGAAACAATTACTCGCTATGAACGTTAGATATTATTTGGAAATTTTTACTGTGTGTAGAGTAAAACTGTGTCAAAAATTTTCCGTCGCTAAAGTGTAAAATATTTGGTGCTGAGAATGATGAGGTGAAATTTCAAAACTGAGGTTACGGAAAGTGCCGCCGCCGGCAGGCAGAAAAAAAAGAGGCAGAAAAAAAATATAATGAGCACTATAGTCTATTCACTTTATGTCTGCGGGTGAGCTTTCGTGAGAGCCCGGACACTCTCGGATGGTTTCGCTGGAAGGGGAGGGGTAGTACCGAGAGAGAGAGGAAGAGCGAACATAGTCTTGCCAGATGTACATTGCCGCCCTACTTTGTCACTGACAACGTGTGTGTCATCGGTGGTCACAAGTATTTTGGCCTCGGCGCCGAGACAATATACCAACTCATTTGGAAGGTATTGGGGATAATCCTTTCACAGAAGCCCATGACATTGTCAGCTACCGCGCTGAATGAGGCACCGTTGGTGGAAGGCATACTTACAAGGAGAACGCGTGATATTTGGCAACACAGCTCCACGAGCAGATTCACGATGTTCACTTGACTCACTGAGGCCACGCCTACAGTTTGCTGATTGGCAAAGGCGAAGTCACATGTCGAGAAACTTTCCCTCCCCTCATCTCCACTTGCGTTGGCCACACCAGCTCACCCGCAGAGATAAAATGAACAGAGTATAATATAAAATAAAACAAAAAGTAGTAACCAAAAAATCCCAGTTTCGCATTTTAAAAAGAGGAATTTCATTCAAACAAAAGAAGAAATTGGTAATTTTACATAAAATTATGTAAAGTCATTAATGAATAATTTATTCCACCTACGAGCTGAATAAGATATATACCAGGAATAACATGGGATGGTGAAGTAAAAATGTCATGCGGAAATAGGGTGGTGACATTGAGATGGTGAAGAAGAAAAGAGGTTGGAGGCGAACTGTTCTAAAAATCAGCTAGGATTTGAGTGGACATAGGAATGAAATCTTGGCATGTGCTGAATATTTGTTCAATCTTTACCAAAAATTGTTAGCAGTAATTTTCATTTTGCACTGACAACAAACTCAACACTGACAAGGCAAAAAATGCGCAAATAATCGATACTGATGAAAACCGGTTGGTTTAGGTGAGTCAACGGGCTCGCCAGAAAGGCAAAATCACATGAGCCTTCTGGCGCGGTCTCTGAAAAATATGAAAAGTGCACTGGGCGTTAGTTCAGGCGTAAGCAATATCTTGATCGTACTCTCATCTGCTTCCAGCGCTCAGCAGCTACGCTGTCTTCCTTCCGCTCTCCCACGCTCTTCCCCAAATCTTCCTCAAGAGCTGGGCATCGTTCATCGGTCCACTCGAGTGCAGAGACGCCTGGGGGCGGGCGGCGGCGCTACGCAAATCCGAGCACGTGGCCTTAATTTCGCCCACGCGGCTTCAACCATGTTCTTCCACGCGCCTCGCCGACCACACTGAGAAATATTCCACGCGACCCGCTCGCGTTACTAGAGCTGAATGGGGGTTAATGTGGGGACATCAAATAACTGGCATCAGGCGTGTCTCCCCCTGCCAAAGAAGCTGGTGGCCTTATTTAGCTAATGGAGGCATGGCGTAAGTAGTGAAGGATTATATCAAGAGAGGGCAGCTGTGGCAACGCTAGAACGGCATGAGAGTATCTTTCGATTATGATGTGTTTTAATTGAATTCGATGAACGGCTTTAAATTTCACGCAGCACAATTGAAATATATAACATTACCGCTAGGATTGGTAAACGTAGTGGTTGGTGGTTCTTAAGCGGTTATTGCTTCTTGTAAGTCTATTTTTCCGCGCGCTGCTCTCTGGAATGGATAACTATGGATGAACTTGAGTTTCGTAGAGGTCTGCGTGGCCGGGCAAGCTTGCGGTAAACAGTCAAAACCATAGTCCTGTTACTAATAAAAATTCAAGTTGATTGTTGCGTGATTCAAAATTTATTTGTTCCAATCTTAATATTGAAGCACTGACTATTATTTAAAATCGAAATTTAGTTATCTTCCGGGTTTTTATCTAGGGAACTGCATAGGGGAGGCTTCATTTTATCCCGAAGCAACTTGATTTATGCTGCAACTTCTCTTGCTTTTCAATCTGTTTTTAAAAAATGCGCGATACGCAGCTTTGAGCGCAGACTGATACATTTATTCCGAATATTTACAGTAAAATAATTGCTCTCGCGAGTAATTGCGTTGAAATGTCATCTTATGCTTATCGTTTATGCTTAACATCTGATCAGCAAAATGAGTTTCAGGTAACAGACCTTATATTTCCTTATTTAATCGTGATCTTCGGATCACAATACCGTGTGCGATGCAGTTTTCGTAAAAACCATTTTAAATGCGCGTTGGGTGTTAGAAAGTGTAGTGGCCAACTGGGGAATCCTCTATTCTAATATTCTTGGCGTGGACACTTGAAAAATCTCGCTTCAGGAACCCCACCTCGATCAGGGTGTCGCAGCACCAGCGTGGGATCTAAATGCCGGCCCTGGGGGGAATATGTGGGCGCGTGTCGCCGCGTGAGGCCCACTCGGCCGCCCCCCTCTGCGGGGCCCACTAGAGATCTCAACAAGCGGCGGCCATTAGCGGGAGGCTTAATGGCTGCGTGATGGGTGCGATGATTTCGAATGGGCGTGTTCTCAGACCCTGGGTCGCGGTGTGGACGTCTGCACTGAACTCAATACAGTGCAATGACGATGGATGATACATGATACAATATTGCAGCGAAAGAATGGGCTTGTTAACCATGGTTAAAACACAAATGGGAATTTCCACACTATTTTATTTAACACTTAAAGACAGACCATGGTTAAGGCACTTTGTGTCATTTTCAAGGTAAAAAAGAACCTTGAAAATGACACAAAGTGTCGAAACCATGGTCGGTCGTTGAGTGTAAAATAAAATAGTGTGGAAATTAGCATTTGTGTTGTAATCATGGATATAGTATTATTCCACAAAATTAAGCCTGAAACGGTTTTAGACAGGCTTGTTAACTTTTTTAGTAATGTAAAGAGAATCGTATTTGTCCGTAAATCAATCCGTCTCTCACTTCTCTAGGTATCCGCGGCTAAAATGGGTGGTCACGGCCCTTCCGCTGATACGTTCATGTCGTCACTGACTCTTTCCCAGCGCCTCTCCGTTTTCCCGCTAATACTTGTCAACTTAAACACATTACCTGAATAATTAGAAATATATGCAAAAGCGCTCAAGGTGGCTGCGTAGCAACCAAAGGTGGACAAAAATATTGAAAATCCCTTGGGAAATGGAATGAGTTATCGAGTAAAGTTCTCAACATATATTTTACGTAAATCCTGATACTTACCATTAAAATAAAATGTAAAACAATGCAATCAATGGAATCACTTGATTCGTATCATCTGGTAGCAGGTGATTGCAGATTTCGTCATTACAAGTAAATTTATTAGTCGCGTCTTTGTCACATGTGCAGAGGGCAATTATTAGCCTTTTTTTATAGTTACCTACTCAGAGGAACAATATGTCGAAAGAAGCTTCATGGAGTGATTTACCTTCGTATTGAATGATGCCATGATATCCGGGTTTCCTATATGGCGATTTATGTATTGGTTGCCGACGCTATGCTTGACACTCGACACGACTTTAATAGGGTAGTTTCCTTCATCAAAGAAAACGAAATGCATTTATTGCCATTCCTTACCCACCATTAGTGTATGCATAACATACAAATTATTTGGTTTTAGAAATCCCAGTTTAGACGAATGACAATGGTCAATTTTAACCTCATTTGAAAAAGGCCAGATTGGCGCCAATGCGATTCTACTCCATGTGACGTCACAGGGACCTAGTTTCTATACGAGTAGATAGGAGTTTTACATTGTCTGAGATTACTAATGTATGCATGAGGCACAGAGCTCAGGGAAACATCTCTTGTTAATCTCACATTAAAAATACCTAAGTTCGGAATGTTTCCTTCGTTTGATAGGGGAATAATAATCATTATTTGAGCCAAGTGCTACCTGCTAGCAGGGTACTCAGCTACCTGCTAGCAGCCTGCGTCGTATCAGTGCTCAAAGCCGCGCCCCAAGGTCACATCACAAGGCGGCAGGGGGAACCAGAAATACGTCACACGGACTTTTCCCATCATTCCTACTTAGCCGTCGCGTTTTCGCGCGCTTGAAAATTTTCACTTTTCCTTTAATCGCGAAAAATAGGTATCGTAATTTAAAAATCTAAAAGCGTGAAATGCGTACTCCAGGAGTAATAATCTTTCGATTTAGACAATAAAAAAATAAAAGGAAACCACCCTATTCTCGGGGCTGATGCTGCGAAGCTCGACTCAAGTTTCAAAACCTTTCCTAACGTACGCTGAGAAACGTGAGCAGCCTTTTATTCTACAGATCCGTTATCTGTTGAAGGCAGCTGATTAGAATTACTTATTTGCTTCAATTCCGGATTTAGTTTTGCTAGATAATGCTAGTCATTGATCAGTTCTTGACAGTTGGCCGCGATCGGCAATCTGCAATCTTTAGTGGTGCATCCTTACAGAGGCAAAATAATTACCTGATTCCGTGCCATTGGCATCAAAAGTTACCATCGTGTGCACTGCTGAGGCCGACTTATAAAAAATATTTGGGGGGCTCATGCTGGGGGTCTAGCCCCGGGAAATTTATGAATAGTGAGTTTTAATTTTTTGTCATTTTACAAGGTTCATATGATCACTATTGGAACCCTGAAAACTCGACTCTCAATAACTCGATCCTCCGGGGAAAATCGACAAGCCTGACACACCTTTTCCTGCCCCCGATAAAGAATTTTTGAAGGGCTCGGGCCCCCTCAGGCCCCATGGAGTCGGCACCACTGATCGTGTCCCCCATGGTGTTACTATCGTCTACTTGGTTCTTTAAAATTCACCTGGAGAGTATTTCTCAGCGGATGAGTTTTTTTTTTATATTTTAATTTCCGTTCAAAATGGTACCCAACGCATTTTTATGGTACATGGAAATGGCATAATGTAAGAACATCATTGGGTCAATGTTGATGGTGTTTACTAGCAGTGGAACATTGAGGCAAGCCTGTTTGCCAAGTCACTCCGTCAGGGTGCTGCTGGGTGCGGTAGACGAATGGTAAAGCTGAGTTTAGCGACCGGAATAGCTTTTGCGGGGCTTTAATGGACAACACATCGCTTCGGAAAACACTGATTTAGGAGGTCGGTGTGGTCGGAGCCGAAATGCTGAAGCGGTCCCATGGACGCGATGGGTCGTGTCGTCTCTACTCTTTCGTGATCCTGTTCGAAACACCGCGTTCGAATGAATCGGTGTGCATCTCATTGATTGCCCTATTTGTTGGTGCCCTAGTTTATCTATAGTAGGCTGATATCAGCGTTAATCCCGTCTCTTTAGTCATTAACTAAAATGATTCTCGATGTCTAATTGATTTTGATTTCCCTACTTTAATATTTTCATTCATGTCTACATATTTCATCCCTTTCACACTATTCTTTACCAGATCCACATCTTTTATTCAAGATCTTCCTTTTCCGTTCATGCCATTTATTTACCCCTTGACGATTATCTTCATCAGGCCAACATTTCTTTAAATATGCCCCAACAGGTTGTTTCGTCTTCTCATCAATGCTTGCACATAATACGCTAATACCATTCATTTATACTCTTCCTTTCCTTGAAAGAGCGCACTTTAGAGAAAGCGCTATGGCTAAAAGATTCTCGTGTTAGAATGGCCTAGGTGCAAAACTGTGATCATTCAAAAAATTATATCACTAATTATTTTCAGTTTAAAGTAAAGAAATACCTGTATTTAATATTTACCATTAATAGCCCTTAAAAATTCAAAATTTCATTATTTCAGCGATTATATATAAACGAAATTGGTTCTTTTATATTAAGGTGAACTGTCATTAAAGGGGGATGAATAATTTCGTGAAATAAGTTCAGTTTCAGTGATATCCTAGGAACTAAAACTTCCTACATGTCCAATATATTGATGGTAGAGATGCATAAGCAATGAGATCCGGAGTCATAAAGAAAATTACCACCCATTTTTCTCTTACTTGTACCATGTTCCATTCGTTTAAATTCAATTCAATTTTTTTATTTACTAAAAATTCTATGTCTTTAAACGCCATTTTGATTTAAATTCCTTATAAAAACAGATTATATTTCTTTCTAAGGTATCATCAGTATGCATTTTTATTAGTATCCCCAAGGTATATTGTCATTACAGAATTTGAAGTTATTATAAAGCTTCTATATATCATATTTCTTAATGTAATCATATGCTAGATTTTGGCAATGGAGACGGAATATTGACTATATTTCTGAGCTTACGAAATTTCTTTTTTGTATTTAGTGAAGCCGTTTGTAATCTTTTCCCTCATTTTAATATATTAACATATGTAGATACAGTAACCATACGATTTACAATGTTTATAGTTTTCTAAACATTGCGGGGAGAACAAATATTTGGGATTTTGTTTGCTCATCAACGGAGGAATTTATTTCCTTTATTTCGACCAAAAGGTAATTCTTAGGAAAAAATCACCATTGGGTGAAAAAAAAACTCAATGAAAATTTAATCACGCGGGATTGTGAAAGAAGAAAACGCACTGCTCACCCGACCTGCTGTGAACGTATCCGGAATAAAAATATCTCAACGCCTGCGGACGTTCTGGGGTGTTTGACACTGACATAATACGGATCCATTCCTGGGAGCTCGCTCGTTCATCCTGTTCTTTAAACACTATATTAGAGTTGTCGGGGTTTCCAATGGGAGGAGACTCCTCATGCCCATCTTGGAGAAGTAATATATTTATTCCCGAAAAGAGGGTTTTTGTGGAATGAAAGGCGAGTAGCGTGGAGGGGTTCATTTTTCAATTCGATTCTCCTTACCCTCTCGAAACATGGTAAAAATGAAAAAAAAACTTAGCTCGCATGGTTAAAGCTTCTGTTTTCCCCGCTTTGAGAGGTGGTTTTTTTTGCCTCATTGGCATGACCTTTGATTGACGTGGCTTCATTGGCCAGGACGCCTGGAACCAGGCACCGGCGGGGTCAGTCATGCGATGGGCCGTGTTTCGGCACCACTCGACGTTGTCTGAACGGTCAGGGATGGTGTTAGCAGTGCAGAATGAAAGCCCCTTGTTTCTTTCTTTATTTTCCAAACTATCAGGCTATATCCTTCCTTCTTCGTCGTGGTTGAACCCCTTGTCGAAGGGTGGAAAATTAGACAGCTCATCACGCCAAACCCGGCCAAGGAACATTGTTCCGATGGAAATACCTTGGCTCTACTTGTGCTTTATTCTCTGTTTGTTGAGATCGTAAGACATTAACCCTCAATCGATCCGCGTAACCCTTAAAAATTCATCATTCAACGTTTTGTAATGTTCATTGTTGTCTCACTTGTACACATTTCATGCCTATAAGGCACTTAATAATACGGCATAGATGATTCTAACATTGTGATTACTTTGAAATGGGAATGGTAAATTATTTATCCATATTTATGGAATTCAAAGTCGTTTAGCAGCTTGCTATGTAGGTATTTAACTGTTCTCTGTTGCGTCTGGATAAAGCCTTGCTTTCTTATCTTTGGTCAATGGTCATCAAAATAAAAATAAAAAAAACTATGATTATATTCCACCTAAATATTTCCTCACCCTTACACCTTGGTCCATTGATTGCTTACTGTCTTTTAAAATGTTATCATGGTTAAGGGAAAAGCTACAAATACAGTCCTGATCCACATATTTTATAATGCTGAAGGTTTAATTCCGAGATTATGTTTGTTCAGCCTCCCGTAATACTGTTTTAGTCCTGGAAGTAAATTCTAATGAATCACTGATTATTGATTAATTATACTATCTTTTTGAATATTCTTTTTATATCTTAATTGACTGTTGGATAAGTTACGAATCTACTGCGTTATGATAAAATTCAGAAACATATTTCATCCCTGGCATAATTGAACGCTTCTCTGCTATTTCAACTTATCCTCAGGAGCAAATGTTTCTTCCGCGGCCACCCTCTGCCCACAGCAAATGGCTGTTAGACGACGAGACAATTCACTTTCTTTGGACCAGTTATATTTTTTTTTGCGTATTATTTCTTAAAATTATGCTATTATTTTGAAATACTCAGGGTATAAATAACTGACCCTTGTCAGCATTCAAATTCATCTCAAATGTAAAAAAATGCATGTGAGAAAATACTGATGTAAAATATTCAAAACTGAATTAAAGCCAGAGACAGCCAAGGGTCTATTCTGTCAACTCTTAAAATTTTGAGATCGCAAAATAAGTTTTGAAAAACCAGTGTGTGGCCAAAAATGGCCGTGTGAGCGGCTATGAAATGTCCATATTTGAGGACGTAAGGCTTCCTCACGAGCGAAATTATTTTTTGGCTCATTGCTCATTTATAGCTTACGTTGATAGTCTTAAAATTTTCAGGCTGTGGCGAGTAGACCTATGGCGGTATTAGCTCCTAGCTCAAGTATAGGTAATTTATTTACATCTGAGAAAATGCAGAATTGAATTTTTAAACTTAATGCATGCAAATGGTGAAAAGTCTCCTTTATTCGCCAATAGAATTTCAAGACTATACAAGATTTTGGGATAAGTAATGCGTTCACTTAAAAGACCTGTCGAGTGGGTACGACGCTCTTCTTCAGTGAATAGCTCAAATCTTGCATGGTAACATTAATTTAATCGGTTAGATATTAAGTAAAGGGTGATGATGGTTCTCCAATGCCTGCGGGTCATGGACACAAAAAGAGTCACGCTCACACTGAAGTTCTCCCTGAACGAAACGATGACGGCGGCGCGTGCCAGAACCTTTCGACGCGTTTGAAAGCGTTCAACTTGAAAGATATAATACGGCCGTTCGAAAATCGCTGGTTTTGTTCGGACCCGAGGGGGCAACGGCCAACAGTGAAGGATAAGGTGATCGACCACCCCTAAACTCCCCTTATGTTGGTGCTAATTTCCTCTCCAAGTGACTGAGAGTAGCACCATCGTCTACCGTGCACGAGGAGTGACTGCTAGTGACTATGCCCAAAGCGATGAGGAGCGCAAATGAGAAAGGTAATTATCGCTATGGAAGATATTAAAGGAAAAAAAAATTGTGGGGTATGGTTGGGTCAGTCCCATTAAGAATAGAAGAGAAGTTACTTGAAGTGAAACTGCACCTGTGAATACGTCCTTGAACGCCGGAGAAAACGTTAATTTGTAATTTTTACTCAGTATTATTATCCCTTATGTCATCCTAGTTTAATTGTGGGTAGATTAAGAAGACGCTTTTCATTCTTGCCTTGTATTTTGTCTTTTTCTGGCCTATTTCTCATGTTAAATTAAGTGATTACTTCAGTTTTAACGTTACGCGGAGTTGATATTTTTATAACGTTCAGAAATAAGGTTATGACATTCCTACCAAATATGAGAAAAATATTATTTTTATTGATCTTACTACAAAAGGATAGCGGCTATATTTGCTTCATGTAAGTAATACCCACGAAACCACTTCAGGTTAAATATTTGTAAAATATGCTTAAATGTATGGTATGTCTCTAAACGAGGCTGTCATAATGATTGTACTAGCACTGCCTACCCTATGGTTCTAAGTGGAATATACGGCTGTAATGAAAGTTAATTGCTGGTATGTTAATTATGGTCTGAATTCTATGTGTAATGTATCTTATGAATGGAAGTTTTTACCATCGATGAGACATTAAACTCTGTTCCCCGAGATAACCTCATTTGATAGCAGGTCGCAAAAATTTTCTCCTTATTTTCATTTGCCCAATTCTTATAATATTTAAATGGCGTTACTTATCGGTTGCCGTACATGTATACCGATTGTTCCTATTGCATTTTAAAATTTCTTTGAATGTTAATGCACAAGAAATATTAACGTGACGATTTATTTAAGCGTGTGATAAAGTTATGCGTTTGATGTTCTGCACCGAATGAACCGGATGATTTAGTCCAATCCAGCCCTTTATCCCGCTTTAAGAAATACTGTCGATTTTGAGGGTCTCTTAAAATAAACCTTCCTTTGTTTCTTGGTTCCCAAAAATTTCTCTAAATCCGCCAAGTAATTATTGATTGAAAAAGGACCCTGTTCTGATTTCCGGTAAGGGTGGCTTTATATGTTCCGTGTCAAAGTGTCACTTCGTAACCTCTGCATTCGTAAAAATGGTTCCATGAGACAAATATTTGACTGCTTGCAACTGAGACAGTGATTGAAGAATGAAAGCTCTCAAGTGTCTAAACGAAGACACTCCTTTATTTTAAACCCCTCTAACTAGTTTATTTAACTCAGCTTTTCTTTTGTCTCCCACCTTCTCTTCATATTTTACCTTTAATACCAAATTAATTGTGCTAAATAAAATGCACGCGTGCATTAATTTCAATGAGATCAATTCAATCAATGGACCTCACTCACTTGGGACTAACGACTGACGAATATCGGACCCGACTGCTTGGAAAGTTTGGTAAGCAATGTGATTTTTAAACTGATTTGAGAATTCGGAGGCTCCACCAGGAGTTTTTAGGATATCATTATTAAAAACTTGATTCTTGAGAGAAAGCATGATACATTCATATGCTTGTTCATGGAATTTTCAGTGACGCAAGCATCTACTGGATTCATAAAAAGAAAAAAATCAGTTCCTTGAAGAAAGAGTGTGTCTTGAAACCTTACTTTACGGTCGAGTTTACTTGGGAACGTAATCTAGGAAGATGCATCGGGTTTAATTTTTTTCCGCGCCCACGAATATGTAACGTAAGGTCGGTGACCGAGCGGTCTCTGATCTCACTCTTCATGTACGCGACGACGGAGTAAAATAGGTGCCATGACGCTCGCGCTGTAAGTTACTGGATACAGAAACTGGAACGGTGGGGTTGGGCATTAAAAAATATAATGGAGGCGGTACGACGGGGCTTGGAATTTGCCGGAGCCAAAACGCCATGCGGGGCGCCACACCGCAGAACTGAGCAGTCTCGCGGAGATATCTGGTTTAAGTCGTTAAGGATCCCAGGGGCAAATCGGATCCACCCGTGAGCGAGGTGTGAGTGTAGCGACGTCGTTGGAAGCGCAGTTGCATCCCCGCAAATTCCCTTCACATGCGAATCAGCCTAGTGTATGTACTTTCCACCGTCCACCGTGTCCGCGCGACAATCCTTCCCACCCCACACACGATGCTTTGTCCCCCGTATCTCAATCCCCGCGACCTTTTATTACCCCTCGGTGCACCGCTGATGAAACCCGGCCTTACCCCTTTCCTTTCCGTGGAACTCTCGGAACACTTGTGTGTTTTGTGCGCGCAAGAGTGGGGAAGGTCGTTTCGCCTCCTTTAACTGAGGGGGCGATTTTAATCCCCGAAGCTAGAGATTAGCGCGCACATGCGAAATTAGAACTGTTATGGGTGTTAGTGAGGGAGTAGGAGCCGCACGGGGGTATGCCGAGCTACCAATCTCGCGGAGCAACTAACAAAACTCTCGCCGGAGACCGAAACCGCGAAAATTGCCCTCTTTCGACCCTCGCTTCCCCTCTTTTGCCCTCCCGTTCGCCATCAGCCTCTTCCTCCTCCTCATCCTTCAGCGGGTCTTTACCTCCTCGCCTGGAGACCCATCTTATTGTTTGCTACCAGGGAGGTTGAGTAACGACAACAAGGGGACTTCATAGAGGAGGCCCAATTCCATCTCATAGGCGACTGCTTTCTGTTGTCGCTCATCGCATTTTAATCGGTTTTCAAAAATGTCGGGAGCGCTCTGACGAGTGCAGTGCGATTCACTTTTTTCTAATAGTTTGCAGTGTAATGAAGTTGCTGAAGTATGTTGTACCTGATTACTTTAATTGTATGCCAAAGGCTTTATGTAATCTCAAATCTTTGGCCGACATTAAAAGAAAAGTGAAAGATTGGTTAATAAGTGGTATTGTAAACTTGTAATTTCTTTATTTTAATCCGAAATATACTAAATATATTAAATTATCATAGTTTTGTTTAAGAGCCCCTAAAGTTGAAGTTGAAACGTGTAACATAAATGCTATGCTCTAAATGTGCCACATGTTTTATTGAATAACTGGAACCTTCTGACAAGCCATATGGCTTAGAAGGACCAAGTTTGTATATGCAAAGAAAGGCAATTATGCATTCAAGTTATATATTTTATATGTTCAATGTTTGTAATTGCGTAGCATTAAATTGAAAAAGTGTGAATTTGATGGATCGCATCATTATGTATTTAAATTCCGGTTGGCACACCTAATTATACCTTATTTCCCCGTGAAACTTGGATCCCTTCTTTCGCCAGCGACGCAAGTGGCGACTTCTGTAAACCCTTTTAAATGTGCTGTCGGTGAAAAGTGAAAACGCCTTTGGAGGCCAATTTGAGGATCATCTTTTGTAATATTCGTGATCGATAACTTCAGACTATGGATGAGTCGATTCCAAACGCTGATTCTCGATTTCGTCTAATCTGATTCCATCGATTCCGAGAATATTATTATTTTGAGAATGGACTGTAAACTTGGTGCATAACGGCCGCCACATACCTGAGCCATTGTGCACTATGCATTAGAAAGCTAACAATTCTTGTTTGAAACAGTTTAAGTGTTCATTTTTCTTTAGTATGCTTTAGTAGTTAGCTTTCGAATGTCGATACCGATTGTTGGACAAGAAATTGGAATAGAGAATTGATTGCCTAAAGTCGATTCCGATTCGATCAATTCCAGGAAGAAAAATATTTTGAAAATAGACTATAAGCTTTGTGCATAAAAGCCGCAACACACCTGAGAATTTGTGTCCTTACATTATTATGTTATCCATTCATGTCTCAAACGGTTAAAACGTTTTTTTATTTAAGCTGAGGATATATAACTTAAATACTGACTCGCGATTTTTTTATAAATATACCTTTACCTATTGGGTCACTTAAATGTGTTTGTTATTTCATTTCATTCGATTTTTAAATTTTAATGGCTGCAATGCTACTGACAAATCAATACTCCACAAGTTAGCATGAATAAGAATCGATGTAATTGGAATGTAAAATCGGGTATCGATTTGAAAGAATCGGTATCCGAATCAAAAAATAGTGGAATATTAATATTTGTTGCCGAGCCCTTAAGAAGGTAAGGTTCATCAAGCGTGTTGTTGGAAGGTGCTTGAGGTAAAATTGCAAGAGAGGTGCTATTTCGCTTACCTCGGACCGCGCTTAAAATGCACGCCAAGACACCTGGAACTCAGTGCAGTGATGTTTTTGGTTTAAATAAAGTAAAAAGTAAAGCCGCGCTATTCATCAACAGCAGCAACGGGCGAAGAGAGACCCTAACACAAAATGAAGTGGGCTGTGAGCTGCCAGGGACTAGTTGTAAGAGGCTTGGTGCTAGGCTTAGATTGCTTGAGTAATTTTGAACACATATAATTAAGAGTGACGAAATGAACAACATTTTAGTTTGCTACGAGCATAGGCGGATCTGGGGGGGGGGGAGAGAACGGGGGCACGTGTCCCCTCCCAGACCCTTAAAAAATATGCAAGATTTTTAATACGGTCCCATTATCATTGCGTTCGTTTTGTATTACGAGGTATCCTTGTGCCCCACCAAAACAAAATCCTGGATACAGCCTTGCTTGTGCCCCCCCAGAAAGAAATCCTGGATCCGCCCCTACTACAAGCGAACTATTGCTATCAGTGAATGAAGAACATTACTATTTCCAGGCACGGTAGAAACTATGAGATAAGAACTGTATTTTACCGAACGGATAGGTTTAGGAATTCATTTTTTCCTCAAAAAATTGAGAACTTCAATAAAGGTGAAGCTTCGGTGAAGTCAGGTCAAATAGCTCACAACGCGCACCTAATGTGTATTTCATTTTTTTAGTATTCCCTTGCAGTTGAGCGGCTGATGACCATTGACTTCACGCGAACCGCCTAATTGGAGGGTGTCGGTATAATATGTTTGTTGAATATACCTACTAGAGGGGGCACCACTCGCTCCTAGCATGGAGCGAAGGGTGGTATGAAAAGAGGTGCTTGGATAGGAAAGGCCTCTTCTACGTCGACCAAAACATTGGCAATTGAGCCGTATGTAATCGGTATAGGTTCAATGCGCTAGCAAAGTACATGGAGTTCAACTTTGAAAGCAGAGGAAATCAATTTACGGATTTAGTGCAAGTGGAAATGCTGATATAACAGGGCAGGCGAGTAAAATTGTTTCAACTTGCATTTTTAATTCATTTTCTGTGCGCGATAAATGTTAATCAATAAAAATTTCAAGAAATAAAGGGGAGACAAAAATATTTCCCTTTTCCTTGCCCTATTTTTTTTCTTTCTACTTCTGCCATCACGAAGGGCATTGACTTTCTTGGGATACGTGTGTGCTGATGGTAGCAGCGATATTTTGTTTTTGACCCTTGGTCGCAGCAGTAAACTTTCACGCGTAAACCAGGCTTTAGTTCAGAAAAAGTGAAACCAAGATAGCGGAACTCTGACCATGCAATAAACTGCTGAACGGCGCCTCCTTACATTCAAGCCCTCCTTGCTTGCTACGGACAATTCTCTCGCCTTTAAACACGGACTCGCCAGCTCGTTCAGCGTTTCGTCAACGCTTCCATCTCTCCCTTGGAAACGCTCCTGTGACTTCGCCTATCCCATGTGCGGGGTAATTACAGCCCACCCCAAACTCCCTCCTCTGCGAATGTGTCGAATTGCTGTCCCTCCCCGAGCTCTAAACCCCTATAACGAACATTTACGCTATGCTGCATATATCTAGGCACAAACTTAAGCACGCATCTATTCAATGCTTGTTTAAGCGATGAAATGTGCGATGAAATGTTTCACTCGGTTATATAATGAGTTTGATATGGACTCTAGGACCCATCAAATTTGTTGTGATATGGACTGTTATAGTCATGAGAAGGTATAAAAATGTTTCATTTTCATTTAAATATACTCGATATTTATTGAGAAATGCATTCTTAAGCGCACGCCTAATCTTTTTCTAAGAAAACCGATGTTTTTAATAAACGCTAATCAAATCATAGTATTTCAAATATTAGCGACCATCTACTATGTAGTAGCATCTGTTCTTGGTTCTTTGGAAATGAAATTTACTCAGCAGTATCCATCACCTTTCATTTAGAATTTCTTAGCTGCCAGCGTATTTAATGCCACTGTTATGAAGGTACAGCGGTTTTGTATTTTCTTCAGCTTGCTGCAGTGCATCATTTAAATAAAGAATTATACAGAAGTCTTGATAGTCAAAATATGGTTTATAAAAAATATCTTAAAGTCATAACTCTTACTTTTAGATTCATTGCCTTTCTGTATTTACTAAATATGGTGCCTCCAAGGTTCATCGGTAAATAGTTTTTTTTGTTTTAAGGTACTTCTGTGCTACGAAATTGCTAGCATAAACCAATCAGATATGTTTCATATAGTCGTCATAATTAGTACGTGAACAATTTCCCTCAACGCCTCAATGCTTTTTCGTCTAAGATTAAACTTAGCATAGTAAACATGTTTTCGCAGAAAAAGCTTAACAATTATCACAAAAAAGTGAAAACTCGTATTGGCCGGATACACGCCATAGCAGCTTGTCAATGAGAGTGTTTTGAAAAGTGGAGGGCTTGGGATGATATTAGATTTTTTCGGCAGTGAAAAACCAATCCCTAGCTTAACATCTCATTTGGTCATACCATGGATTACTATCGGCATTAATACCCGCAAGGAAACCCGAAAAATATCCATTTAATATCTAGGATCATTTTCATATTTATAATGCTATTTGTTCCATTTTTACTGCCCTGCCATTTTTTGCTTCTATTGATAAGTATGTAGCTACTTTTATCTGTAAACAAATACTTGATCTTATGTATGATAGTTGATTATTTATGGTAGCGTGGAACGATTGATGATAATATTTTCAACTCTGTGGTGAAATGAAAAAAGAGAACCTATTCAGTCGAAAGGGCTCCAAACGTATGTCAAATAATGGCGGAGTCACCATAATTTACGAGTTGAAATTTATATTTTATGTCGGTAATAACTTTCCCGCTTAGGGCACCCGCGGCTCAAATTTTCTCGTTATTAATGGTTTCCATATGTCCTCCGCAGTAACTTATACCATCGCGAATTTATTCGTTCAAATTGCATTTTCACCCGACCATTCCATTGCGATAACTTCGCCTCATACCAACCCCGTTCCTCCTTTTGTCTCCTCGGCGGCGGCCAAGCTAGAGAGGTCCAGGGACTGGAATACTAGGCTCCCCAGTCGGCAATTACACCCGTGATTTATTATGTGGCCACCTAGTTAAACCGTCCACACTTCGGGAAAAAATTAGCTAGAAATTCGTCGTCGGCCAGATTCCCGAGGTTTTAGCGTCGCAGCAAATTGTTACGTCGCATGAAATATTGCCCTAGTGGGCTGCTCTCCGCGAATCAGCTCACCTCCAGATTACTCGGCCCGAATAATTGCCCGGGCGATCAAAACGCTGCTGCCGCGAGTTGCCGAAACTTTGCTCTCGTCCCACCGTTGCTCCCGACTCATTATCAAACTGTAGTCCGGTCATATCGTCTGATTATTCTCATTCCATCCCCGGAGTACGTGAAGATTTGCATCGAGCCACTTAAAATCCTTGACACTAACATCATGATGGATATTTTTTATTTTTTAACATGATTTTTGGCGGCTCATTGCAGCTTTTATTCTATAGCCATCATCAAACTCATTACTTTTGTACATTTCCTCTGATAAAAACACTTTCTTTGAGAGTTATTGCCGTTATTGTGAGTGAATTTCAAAGGTCAAGTAGTTTTTTCCCTCTCTGTGATTGTTTTAGAGGAGAATTAATCCGTAGAATTAATGTATTGACGACTGGAACTAGTCTTGATAGCTGCATAATGTTTCACTCGAAATCCATGGCACCATGATGAATGGATATGCTATTTTTATTATTTTTTGCTGCTTATTTCATCTTTCATTCCATTGCCATTATCACATTCATTTCTGTTACAGATTGTCTTAGACGAAATCAGGTTCTTCGAGAGCTGTCATCAATGCCATGTGTGAATATCGAAGAGAATCTCGAAATATCAGTCTTAATATAAGTATTTCGTAATATAATCTTAATAAGTAACTGGTAAAAACTGATAGTAATCTTAGCCGTTGTTCATAAAAGTAGGACTTTAGATACATGAAGTCTGTGTTAAATTAAAGGAATGATAATTCGTATATATAGCCTGTCTCGATGACTTGAAACTAGTTTTGATAATTGAAAAAGAATGTTTTATCTCCACATACTTCATGAATGGAAACATGTAGGTATGTGGTGCACATTTCAGAAGGAAAAATATTATTAAAAATACCCAAGCCCCGATGAAAATGAAAAGGATATTTTCCCGCAATTTAAATTCACCTGCGTGTGTTTTCAAGGAGTAGTAGAGGTAAATAAAGCTCCTCACGGGTGTGTGAGGAGTGAATTGAAAAAAAATCTCCACATTTTCACCCTTTCTAGTTCACTCAGACATGGAGGTCTAATTATACTCGGGTATTTCACCAAAATGTTAAATTTCTGTCGTTTTAATCAACCTTTAGATTGGGAGATTCCCGAGTCCTAACGAGGAAATTATTCGTAGATTTATCAATAATTATTGCTCAATTGTTATTTTCTTCTCCTTTTAATATGAAAATCATATTAGCCCGATGTCTAATTCAGTGTTGAAGTTTGGTCTCATTGTTAATGTAGTATTTTGACTCAAGCGAGACTGAAATAATAATAATAAACGCGTAACTAGAAGGCTAAACAAAGTATTTTCATAAGCACTTCTCTTCCAACTAAATTTCAACCTTTCAAATGCTGTCGCTTGTGGAAAGAGAATTATAAATATTTGGTAGCCGATGTTCGTCCAAGACTGTCTCTGGGATTGAGAAAATTGAAAAGAAGGTGCAATCGATTTTTTGATTTTGAAACGTTGCCTCAATGGCTTTTGGCCAGTAAGGGTGCGTTTTGTTATTGGAGATAACGTCTCAAGGATTCTATTTAATTAACGAACTTCTTCAAGGTTACGAATTCCAAGAATGTTCGAGAGGAAAGCGTATTAATTACCAAAAAGATGAGAAAGAGAGGAAATTCTGCGAGTTCTGCGAGAATATTTTCTTTTTTTATTTGCGTCCTTAGCCACCCCCAGTGGAAAATTAAAAAGAAAAAAAAGGAAAAAAATCCAAATCGCCACCTCGGCGTTATATTTCCCTGAGTTAAAAAAATAATCTTTCTCTTTTAAGCATTTCAGTTTTTTATGCTTCGTCCTCCTATCATCCCGAAAATGATGCCATATCCAACTGATGCCGCGACAAACTATCCCCTTGAACGTCAAAACCTATCGCTTTCCTTCAACCGTGGAAGATAAATGGGACTGTGTTTAGAGAGTGGGTGGGTAGTGAGAAAGAATTGTATGAAGTTCAATCTGACTTGATGAGAATTATTTGTTCAAATAATAAGTGCGGAAAGCATAAGACTCAATCTCAACATCTATGTATAAATTACGGTATTTCACTACATAAGATCTCGAAATTATCTCAGGTCAGGTCGAGATGGTTTTTCTCCTCCTCCAATATGCATTTCCATATTTTATCATCTTAATTTCTCTATGTTATATTTTGCATCAGTTTTCTGATTGGATGTATTTCTGATTTTAGTGATACATATTTCCCAGAAATTATAATTGACACTTAAAATAACAAATAAGGAGGCGGGTGATTGAGCATTGCTTTAAAAAAAGTTTAAACACGTTTTGTCAGGATAGGAAGGTATGACATCGTGGGAAAATATGTTTTGGCAGAAAAGTTTTATTTTCACCTGCTCATGCATTCAAGACATTTAAATGAATTAAATTATAACTTTCGTAGAAGCAAAATGATACTTAAGCTGTCCTAAGAAAACTAGACGTGACGTGATAGAAAGAATCTAAGCACAGATTCGGAATCAGCACAAAAAATTCAACTATGACCCTCCAACAACGTCTCCCACAACGTCTCTAAGACAAAATCTTTGTTGACCAGTGTTATCTCATCACAAACATTCTGTAAACCATTTTTCTTATAGAGTTATTTTCAGTTAGATACCGCAAATTACCTACTCATTGTGTGATATGGTTTGAGGTCGAACTAGGTAGGTTGAATTAATAGCCTTAACTTGGTTCATATTATCCGTTTTCGCTGTTGCAAACATTTTTAAGATAAGATAGTTATCACGGTTCGTTACCGGGCGGAAGCATCTAACCTTTGTTATACTGTACCACTATAAAATGGCAAACTATGCTGTACGTGGACAATTTGATAAATAAATAAATAAATTCGTGGACAATTTCTCGTACCCTAGAGAAAAGATACAACCTCGTGTATATGGCGTATACAGTAAATTTCGTGGTACCTACTTAAAATTCACTCTACAACTTTTAGGCTCAATATGAGTATTATTAATCTTTAAATTCAAAATTTACCTCGGGGTTGAACACCGAGTCCATGCATCTAGCTAATATGGAAAGTTTGTGTTATAATTAGACTTATATAATCATCAGGTCAGTTTTAGCCATGAACTTTAGTATTTAGACACATATTTTTTATAGTGGTATTACAACTACTAGACACAAAGTTGAGTTGGGCCCATCAACTAAGTGCTTTACGTCATTTTTTGCAGTAATTCGTTTTATCCACACATCCGGCTAAATTAAATTTGCTATTATAATATATTTGAGCAATAGAGCAAAACATATGATTAATAACTAATTACCGAATGGCAATTTAAGGAGGGGAAATACAGGTATTATTCCGTGAGGATTATTCTTCCTCTTTGTTTTCAAATAACCTGAATAGCTAAGAATTTCTGCTTCGAATCTAAATGCTTTAAGGGAGTAAACTACATCTGTGGAAAGCGTTCCGATCGAATAGCAATGGAAACGATATATCTTTCATTTCCTTGTGGTAACTCCACGCAGAATTCCTTGTAAAATAAAAATATTCAGAGTATAAAATGTAACCACGGATATTTTGAATATTTGAGATAAAATCGTGCATGACCGTCGTCTCTACAATATTGCAAGACGTCAGACCATCTAATTGCATAAATGCTCCACCAATCCTACCTTTGAATGCGAGGTGTACGAACACGCAGAATTTTGTTTTCTTATATTTTCAAATATGTACTTAGTATTACTTCAATCCTAGTATTAATTATAATATTTATTAAGCGTATGTAACAATATTTTAGTGCTTGTATATTAAGTGTTTTTTTCAATAAATGACGATTTGATTCGCAAAAACGGTGCCAAAAAAGCCCCACAAATGAGGTTATGTTTACACTGGTGAAACTAAGGGTTGATTTTCCTATACCAATGATTAGCATAGAGCAAATATTTCTATTGGAAGAAAAAAAGTTGGAATAAAGTACGTGAAAACAAGTTAACTTCAAAACAAATCATGTTCAAAATTTTACGGTGCGATCAGCATATATAAACTTATAACCAAACACTGCAGCACAGTAATTGATAAGCTCCTTGAGCTCCGCTGATTTTCTTGTTCTTTCTTTCGTTTCCTTCAACTCCATTTCTTATCCTCCTCTTACCCCTTCTCCCTTCCTAATTCACCCTCTCATTTTGCCCCTCCCACCCACGTCTCCTTATCGGCAAACCTCTTGACTCCACCCTCCTCCTTACCCCTTCATGCCCCCATACTCTCCCCCCCCCTCCATTTAGATTTGAGCCCTGCGTGAGTCGTAGCTTTATCGAGAGCAGGTGAAAAACCATTCTTATCGTCAAACTTTTAATCACTTCCTTCTGTGCAGGCACTGCGTGTCTTTGTGTGTGTGCGATAGGGAAATCTTTTCTTTTTTTCTCTCGTTCTGCTGCTCCTTAGGTCCCCATTACTGTGCCTCAATACTCCATCCATCTTCTTAGGATTAATTAGTTTATTTTACGTTTGCGGGGCTCTTTAAAGTCGGTACGGTCTATCATTTCACTCCTTCGACTCCTTTTCTTCAGCCCAGCCGATTCTTCTTTCCCTAGTTAGGTGCTTCCGGATCAATCGGCAGACTCGAGGAGCACGCCTTAACCGTCAACATTTCTTTTTAAAAATGTTCCAAGCCTATTTTTTTCTACTACCATATATCCCCTGGACTATCGTGAATTGGAATTATTTCCTGCTCTTCCCTTGTTTTTTAGCGGATTATACCCACGGTAAAAATTTTTCGGAAATAAACGTTTTATACAAGCACATACAATCATTAAGAAGTTTTGGTTGCCTAGTAAGTAAATCGCTTGGCTGCTGACCGGAGAGTTCCGGGTTCAAGTCGCGGGTGATATCATAGGACACTCCTGAACAAAAATATTCGAAATGCGAGGCGGCTAAAAGAGAGGAACTGTGCCATCTATTCTGAATGTGCGGAATTAATACGATCTAGTCCGAGAGGAGCTCTCCACTCACCTACTCATAACAGTGTACTGGTTGAATATTGGTAAGCAGCTTATTATCGAAAGAAAATGAGCGTCTTTTGTTCTTGATCGTATAATTACATTCTTATAATGATAACAATCATGCGAGGCAATCTATTGCGTTCAAAATATCATTACTCTATTTCGAGAGCTATGAATAAAGCTGTTTTTTTTTAAGGCAAGCAATTCAAAGGCTCCATTAAAACTTTGGAAGATGTAAAGTACTACTCAGTGATCAGGGACTGTAAGAGAAGCGGATGCTGCTTCATAAAAGTATCCTAAATATTTAGCACTAACTTTTGCCGATGTTTAAGGAGGAAGACTGATAAAGGAATACGTTGATCATTCGTATGAAATTTTATTGCGAGAATTCAGATTGTCGCGATCAGTTTAGATTTCAAATATTCAATATTTAAATAGCATTTTGTAAGAGGTACTAATTCGGTACTTATCACACCCTAAGAAAAATATAATACATGAGTGATAAAGTAAAAGGTTTTTTATTATCTATAATACAGGTACTATTCTATTATGGAGGCCGACCACAATTAAAGTATTCCCTGATTGGAATTAGATTTTAGTGTTATAACCTCAGATTATTGAAGTTTAGAGCGATCAATGAGTGGCAACCATCCAAAATCGACGTCCATCAATAATTTGGGAATAGAGATGATTTGGGGTAAAGCAGTGCTGGCAAGCAACTAGACGTATGATATTTATAGATAGAGCCATAGGTGGATGGTCTAGGTGCATATAGTTGTAGTTTTACTTGCAATCAGCGACTCCAAGCATTCGGAGCCTGTCTTTTGTGCTTCTAAAATTTTAATACTCATCACCTGACTCTATCGATAGATTTTATTAATCGTAATCGGTATTTTTTATATTCAAATGCGAATGTGTGCAATCCATCTAGCTATTTATGGAGGGAGTTACGTGAAGAAATGATATTGGAAAGTGATTTATCAGTCTTGCCTTTTCATTCTAGACCGATTGAGTAGTGCAGGTAATTAATGAAAAGAAGTTATCATCTAAAGAAGTAGGTGGATAAATAAAGTTGGAGGAGTTTCAGTCAATGATGTTCGAATTCAAGATAATGATCTAGGTCGGCTATCGTAGATGGGGTAGGCAATGGGTATTTTGGTTGCGTAGTAAAGGGAGAAAAAGAGGGAATGGCTAAGTTGGCATTTTTTGAGGAGGGGATGTGATACCAAATTGGAAGGAATGTCATCCCTCATCGAAAGATAGGGTTATCGGCTGTGACTTTCAGAGGTAAAAATCTTTCTCTCGGCAACCCAATTCCTCTATAAGGGCCTCCCATTTGTCTGTGTCAAGGAATACTACCTTTTTTCGCGTGATATCTACGTCACGTCTATGAATAATTCTGTTTCCGCGGAATTGAGGTTTTTAAGCCTTTTGCGTTAGAAATTTTATGCCATCTCCGAACTCTCTTGCATTTTTCCTGTTTGCATTTGCGTTCAGTTCACTTCCTGCACACTCGTGGGGTTGGAAAAAAAGTTCTCATTCCTCCGCCCGAAATTTTATTCCATACCAGGCCGCCCGACTAGCTGTGGCTACGATGGACTCACCTCTTTATTTTTATGACTTTATGAAAAATTTCTATTTTCGTATTCAGTGGGTGGGAATATGTTTTTTTTAACGTAAGTTTAATTTTTTTCGGTGTTTTCGTTATTTCCTCCATGAAATATATAGATACGATGCCTCCAAAGTGTTTTTTTAATTGCTTCAATAGAAGCACTCGCAAATTTGCGCTTGCGTTTCCCGTTTTTACTCCTGTGTTTTTTTTCCCCCTTCTCTGAGCTATTCGATGTTCATCGACATTGAGGTCAAGTATGCTCTCCCAAGTTTCACCCCCACCCTTATGCACTTCTGACACCCACCCTGTCTATAGTACCTCCCCCTCACGCTCATCAATGAACAACCCCATCCCCTCAGTCGATCTGCACTCCGATCCTAATTCACCTTCAAGAACAGGAACCGCCTCTCAAAAATCGACGGGAATATGCAAGTCCCTTCCCTCTTCGGTGAAGAACCGAGTTAGCGCGAACTGGAATCGCTGTCGGCGAGCGAACGGGAATATCATCACAAAAAACATGAGGGTTGCGATGAAAATTGTAATCAGGCCATTAAATCAAATTCGAAGAGCGGAAAGAAGCGTATCCAAGATGATTTTTGCGTGCACTTGACTATATATTGCGAGTTTGAATGGCTTTAAAACAAGGTTTTGATCGTAAATAATGATTATACTATGGTGTCTTTTATTTTTGTGAGAATATTCCGTCCAATTATTACGGTAATCGGCGGAATCCGAATATGAAAAATTGTGTGAAACACCAAGTACTTGATCAATTTGAAATTCTAATTTAGAGGGAGTGGTAAATGCGGTAGAGGTAACGATGAAAAAAGTAATATTTAGAAGTGCCGCGTAGTGGCGCGGAGCAGTGGCTCATTCTGCTTCGTAATTGATATCGCTCACTCCATGCATGAATACGGATTACTTTCTCAGGCGTGCCGGATTAAAAATACCACCTCATCCGGGAGCGGTTATTCACTTCGAAATGAGTGCATAATTCCTACTCCGTTCTACTTTTTCGACTGAATTAAAGTCTGAACCTCACGCAGTCGCATTCATTGTTGTCAAGTTTGAACTGATTCTCATCGAAAAAAATCCGCCATGTGCGGTTGTTCTTTAATAATTTTTCCACCGCACAAGCCGTATGAAACAGCGTGAAAATAAATATCGACGCTCAAACATTCGGTCTCACATGCATTAAGATACCACAGGTTATTATATTATTTCTCATAATGCATTATTAGGGGCATGGGCGTAGCCACAGTTGAAACTAGGGGGGGAATGGGCCAAAACTAGCCGTGGTCGTTCAATCTGTAACTTTTCTGCACAGAAAAGGTTAGTGAAACCAAAATTTTAAGGAAATTATGACAGCAATTCCTTAGTTTTTATAATTATTTGCTTGAAAAAATAATGATTTTTATTTTAGTTGTATGTCTTATACTAATATCATTTTTCTTCAGAAGGAAAATTTTTTCATAACTTTTGTTTTGAACTAAATTTATTTTCGCTTCTGGGGGGAGGGGGCAGTTGCCCCCCCTGTTCTCCCCGGGTACGCCCATGATTTCCCGCTGCGTGTTCAGTTGACACTGTTCAGACGTTTCGTTAATGCTATCCACCATCTTTTTAAGTGTGATGGATATAATGAATTGTTCTCTGGTTTATCACCATATGTACAGTTGATAATATAGCGACATTCCATGACGCGGTCTGTCATCATCTTTAGGGATTTGAAGTAATTATAATTTGTTCCCAGGGTTTCTTCTGGGTATACAGTCGAAACTATACCGACGTTTCGATGACTCAGTCTGCAATCGTCTTTAGGGATAATGAAGTAAATAGAATACATTTTTCTCGGTTTTCTCAACATATATGAATTTGCAATTGTACCGTTTCCATGAAGCAGTCAGCCATCGTCTTTATGATTAAATAGTTAATTATTTTTCGCACCCAGTTAAAAAACGCGAGAATGGGTTATCGTCAAACCTTCCCAGAGAACCTAAGATTTTGTATTTTTACTTTATTTTCTTTCCACGGAAAAGGACCGATCGTTGAGTGCTCACTGAAGGATCGATATTTATTTCTCCCCTGACCCCTTCGGCTTCCGTTTTATCGATCCGTGAGCCGGAATCGTGATAATTCATTGGCTAAGGCTTTTGAGATTTATAGAAACGTAGGGTTTCCATCAGCTCATTCTCCTTCACCCTCTATCCCTCTTTGAATCGTATCTTTTTCCCACAGCCCTATCGGAGTTGGCCGATGGCCCCTCGCGAACAAGGGGAGCCAAATCCCCCGCTCAAACCCCCATCCCCACTGAATCTCTTTTATTGGGCCTAATTCTCATTCGTGGTCCAAATTAAATCACCATTTCCTCCAGCCCTGCGTTCCCCGCTCCACATCGTACCAACCTGCAAATAATGCAGTCAAGACTTCATTCACGTCAACATCTGCATGGTCCTCTTTCATACAAAGTGAGGGTTCTAGAAAGTCTAATGTTTTAATTACCCCTTCATCCGCTTCTTTTTAATTTGTTTGAGTGATACCCGATTAATTTGAGGAGGCAACTCGAACTGCCAATTGCCAAGTAGTTCGTGACTATAGCATCTCAAAAGGAAAATTGCCAGTAATAGGACGAATATTGTCAAAATAAGAAACAGTGTTGGTATGGACATTGGAATGAGGTGCATACAAGAAATGAGACCAAATTATTCTAAGTATTATTAAAAAATTAGCCACCACCAATTTTACTTTTAAGCCATAGTAAACCTGCTATGGACATTAGAGACAAGATTGACTAGATAAAGACGTTGTATGCTGTTAAAAGAATGAAACATTTGTCACTCTCTCTGAATTTTCCGTTTTAAACTGAGTTTTTGCCGTTGTATGAAATGCATTGCCATACTATCAATATTTTCTTTGGAAAAGCATCTAAGATTCCCATAGTGTATGATATGTGACCCAAATGACCCAAATAGCATAATATATTACCTCAAATAAGGTGCATTTTAAAAAATGTTCATTTTTACCCAATAATGTCATGAAATTCTTCGAATATATAGCGCTCTGCATTATGTTAGTGAATACCATATAACTATACATTGAAAATAATGTTTTCGATTTTTGTCTCCGTGCTACATACTTTACTGGGTATGTAAGAAGGTTGTACATGAATTTCCTCAGTCAGTCACCTAATTGTTTGTTGGGTGCACCAAATAGAAATTCTGCTATGAAAAAGTAAAGTCTTTAAATCCCTGTTAAAAAGCCTTCAATCAAAATCCAAAATAAAATGATGTGGATATAAGCGGAATAATGGGACGCTAACTACAGGTTCACCGCGTAGGAGTTAGCCTCACCATTCAAAATGAATAATTTTTGCGGATGCTATCAAAAATCGTTTAGCCACTTACGACGACAACCCAAAAGTAAAAGATAAGATTACTGTTGCTTTCAAAATTCATTGATGGTGTATCTGAAAAAAAAAATTATTTCCAATGGCCTTTAGTGTATGTGAGTGCTTAGTCTTCGTATTCTTGTGCATTAAGGCTCTGTTTTATTTCTACCCATTTTTGAAATGTATTTGTTCAATATTCATTGGCAGTGATCGGTAAACTTTTGACGATAAATCAGAGTGACTCACAAATATGCAGGTTCCTGTAAAAACTAGAGCTTTATGATTCCGACTCCAAATAAAATATCCGGAGTTCATGGATACCTACGTCAGTTAATCCTTTATTGAGGACTTAAAACAAAGACATTAGGGGATTTAAGGGTGGAATAGAGACCCGTGGCTGAGCATAAAAGTATCAAAACCTTTTTCATTTCGTATAAATCACTCCGAGGCCCCCACGTTAGCGCAGCTCCATCATGCAACAGATAATCCCCTAGCTCTTAACCCAGGCCTCTTGAAAATAAATAAAGCCCACCCGATTTCACTTATTCTTCGGCGGAGAATATCTTAACGTGTCTTTTCTTCCTTAGGACTCGGGGTGAGGGGAAGGCAAACAAGAAATTCTGCGGAAGAATGGGAAATAGTAGTTGGAAGGGTGTATGGAGAAAAAAACGTCGTATTTAAGGGGTGGAAATCGGAAATGGGAAGGAGAAGTGTGGTTTATAGTCGAGGGGATGAGACGCCAAACCATAGGGGAGTTACGTGTGGTCTATGGAGTCCGGGGTAAATGTGGGCATTCCCATTCATTTCGACGTTTCGATTCATATGGTGTGGTTCTTGAAAATGAATCGCTCTTTCCAACCGTTCAAAATGAACCAAATGAGAGCGTGAACTGCGTAAACGATGCAAGCCAGTTTACACGATGAGGCGTGAGAATGAAATGAACAATGGCATTCAAAACACTTTAGACCAAAAGATTACACGATCCAAAATAATATAATGGGCTGTTAATTTATAGATTACGCATCGTATTGCTGTGGGTTATGTATTGAAATCCGATATCTTTCCCGGCATTTACATAAACCATGCAATTGTTGAGAACCAGGTGCATCCATGAGAACGAAATGAACTACGGCGACCAAAATGAACACTTTTGACGGTAAAATGACACTAACGAAAATATCGGTGCAGTGGAACAAACCGTTCGGTGAATTGAACCGGTTCACTGCTGTTGCAAACTTTTTTTTCAGATCCGTGAACCGGTTCAGGTATTCCTGAGTCGAATACACCTATAGTCAGGGGATGATGGAGTTCAAATTAGGGTTACTATTACTCATCAATATTTATGTGAAATATATGAGAAAAAATTTCAGCAACATAATTATCAGTATAAAAATCGGTTCCGTAAATAAAACGATTCCGCTGATAAATTGGTTCAATTGAAAAACAGCTCGATCAACTGAATCGGATCACCGAAATTGCGAACGCTTTTTTCAGATCTATGAACAGGCCCAGGATTTCCTGAGTCGCAAATACCTAGAATCAGAGCATGATGAGATTCAAGTTATGGACTTTTTTAATCGTTAATATTCATGTGAAATTTATGAAAACAAATACCAGCAATAGAAGTGTCAGTATAAAAACGGTTCAGTAAATAAAACGATTCAGCCGATAAAACGGATCAATTGGAAAACAGTTCGGTCAACTGAACCGGTTCACCGAAGTTGCGAACGCTATTTTTCAGATCCGTGAACCGGTTCAGGATTTCCTGAATCGCATACAACTAGAGTCAGGAGATGGTGAGGTTGCGCTGCGTTGGTCACATGGGGGTGAGGGAATGGGGAGAAAAGTTGGCAGATTGAAGGATGCTGGGGTGATCGGGAAGGAAATGGGGGGACGCGTGTGTATATAAAAAAGAGGGGTCGATCGTATTGGGTAGTGCGAAGGAGTGGGGAGGAGGGTCTTACGTGAATTAAGAGCAGGAGATGAAGTCTTTTAAGGGTGGAGGGTTGGGGATGCCAGGGAATAGGGATGGCAAGGAGCTGCATCTTCCGTAAGCCCTTCTTTCCTCTCCTCCCAGTCCCCTTGATAAGCAGCGAAAAGAGCTAGGAGTGTATAAGAAGGGTGTATCAGAACATCCTGAATCGGTTCACGGTTTTGTTAAAAAAAAACATCACTATTTTCGACATCGGTACATCAATTCAGTTGACCGATGTTAATGTTAATTTTTAATACTCAGTCGTTTTTCTCTAACGGCACGGTTTTTCTTTCAAACTGTTTTTTTCTAATGACTTTTCTTGCAACCAATCTTACAGAATGCAATGACATAAATGGGAGTATTCCAGTAGCGGATTAAAAAAAACACATGGGTAGGCGCAAAAGCTTTCTTGGTCTACCTTAAATTTCATCGAAATAAAAAAATAAATAAGTCACATGTAAAGCTAAAAAAAGTTTTATCTGATATGATAATACACATATACAAGACAGTACCATATTTCGACAAACAAAGTTAAAATTATGGTTCTGCAATGATCGCCAATGCGTGCCGCCCCGCAAGGGGGCGCGCGCCCCTCGTGCCCCCAATATATATCCGCCACTGGAGTATTCCGACTAAACGGTGGAATAGCGAAGTGCTGGTGGCACAGAAATGAGAAGTTCAATATGCTTATTCCCAATTTCAATTAATAGAATTGTTTCAGGGAAAAAATCGGTAGACCGGTTCGATCTGGTGCGCTAGCGGATAACCTTTTTGGTGAAAACCGTTTCACCGGTTCGAACCGGGGAAGTTTCCTAAAGAGGAACCGGCCTGCCGATTTGGATGAAAATCTTACTGCTGAAGTAAGGGACCGGAAAAACTCCCAGCCCTATAGTTTGTGAAGAAAATTCGAGATGACGTGATGGGAATGTAAGTTGAACAGAGGGACAGTCCAGCTTCAACGTTGAGGAGATAAACTCGGTGCTCTTAACAAAATGTTCAGCATAAAGTAAAGCAAACTTTTAGCCACATTATACGACATAAAGCGACATTAAACAAGAAAAATTAGGGTAAAAATATTGGGGACAATGCTTTCTCAAGTTAATATTTTCCCAACATTTTGGTCAGGCTGTAGCTTCCTTTTGAAGGGTAGAAGTGTAGTAGTTCGCCGCCATTTGTAGTACTGACCTCCGTTCTGCTGAGCGCTGATTAGCTAGCACTTTCATCCATACCTTGCTTATTGGGCAGCCATTTTCCCTACAGAAATAGTCTGCCTTGAATATTTTAAGGGCCTCTCTGGTTTTTAAAGGATAGTAGCGGCTTTGCGTTGCCAACACATTTACCGAATCGTATGGTGTGAAGTGAGGCAGGATATTGCTTTTTGGTCCATTTTTTCTCACTAATTAATTGGAATTGTCAAATTTTTTATTTGCTCAGAAACAGCCAATTTTCAGAGCAAGGCAAATGTGTGTGTAAGTTGAGTGAAATTTAATATTTTAAATGTAGATGTTTGAAATAGATTTTTGTAAAAATTTTAATGCTGGGTATTTATTTACATTTATTTGCGTCTTTTACATTAAGGTATATATGCCTTTAATTAGGTCAGTTATTAGTCCATTATTGCTCGTTTAGTTGGTTATTTAAACTTTGAATTCTGGAATTAATCAGTACTCTTGTTTGCGCGCAACATTGGTTTTTTTTAGTCGCTTTAACGATATCCATTCCCATTCATTTTATTTTTATGTGGGATATAATTAAAACTGCGGATTAAATAGATAAGCCTAGAACTTAATTGAACTCATAATGAAGCGAACAATGAAATATATTCTGGGGCATGTATTGTGGATTTTCGGATTTATGTTGCTTGTGTGCTAGATCGATGGGTTATGAAAATTCTTATCCTTTATCCTCTTAACAGATTAGCCTTGAACCGCTGCCCTTTTTCACTTTCCCTTTGTAGCTTCATAAATGGCTTGTTAGAATTGCCACGGAGTGATGCGGTAATGAAGCCATCAAAAGAATACTTTTTCAACGGTTTGGAATCGCAATTCTCATAGCCTATTTCTGCTTTAATCATCAATTAAGTACCTACGCTGCTGTATTACAAGGAAACGCTCATTTTTTTTAAAAGGTTCATTATCGTTCACGTCGAAAAAACAGAGGAAAATAACGAGTCCACGAAGATAAAGAGAAAAGCAAAACAAATGCAACACGACGAGCAGTACCGTATTTCTTCTCGTTTTTTTTCTTCTCTCTTTCATATATTTTTTTTCATTTCAAATGGGCAGAGGGAGGCGAGTTGAGTGAAATCATTGCATGCCAGTTGGAACACATTTTTCCACCGCGTTAACGTTCAGTTTTATACCTCATTAGGTCACTTTGCTGTATGAACGGCTAACGGGGCGCGTTCGTAGTAGTAGTAGTCGACTCGTGTGTTTCGTATTTTCCCTCAGTCTTCAGGTGAGTGAGTGAAATGTTCCCAATGTTGAGCGTGTGTGATGTTCGTACGGAATGGGAATTTGTCCCTCGTTAGGTTGAGGATTATGGCGGGGCGGGGAGGGGAAGGGGGAAAGTGAAGAGTTGAACCGTGGGACGGGTTTAAAAGGGAGTGCGAGGAAAATTCTCCGTGGAGGTAGGCAGCTATGAGGTACAAGGTAACAATCCATTTGACTCGTTCCACTGCTTTCGCCCTGCCATCTCCTTTATCATTAAAATCTAGCTCTCCGTGGCCATGTGAAAACATTGCTCTCTCTTGTGTGTCTCTGGGATGGGAAAATATAAGTAGCCATCAATGGAGACAAAGCGTTAATGTGTCTCTAGCTTGAATAAAGATCAAAATATGCTAATAAGATTTTGCTCTCACGAATCATATTAGCAATAATAACACTTCCACAATTTATTTTTAAAATTACAACCGATAACGGCTATCGAGCCATTATCAAGTGCATAAACAGCATAATGTAATTTTTTACCAATAATTTTAATAAGAAAGCATGTATAAATCATCAACGTATCAACAGGACTATATGATAGGGTTTTTCATAAAAAAGATTGGCTCTAACATTTCCAATTAGGTGTTATACAATGATTGTTGTGTATGTACTTGATTTTTTGTGTGTTTGAACATGAATGTTTGTGTAAATGAACGTGTTTGTTTATAATGAACTTGATAATGGCCTGATAGCCGAAAACGGTCGTAATTTCTTTTATCAATCTTGGTAATCATCAAAGTGTTATCATTGCTAATACGGAGCGCTTCCACCGCGTTCGAACTTCTATTTTCGATTTAAACTCGCGTATAAATTTAAAATTGCACCCAATTCCAGGTTCAATCATGGAGACGAATTATTGTGCCGATGATATTTTTACTATCTAAATTATGACAGTATAATTTTTCTATGACGAAATAGTATGATAGGTCCCGATTTCTGATACAATGTGGGAAACTCAGTTTGGAATCTGTTAAATGTGCACTACAGATGTGTTTTTGGTGGATCAAAGTTTTATTTTAAGTCCAGAAATTGTTATTAAGGTGGAGTAGAATTTTTGAGAGTTATTAATCGAGTTTTGGCATCTATTTTTTTCTTCAACTCCTGTATTCAACTGAAGCCTGTAAGTATTTCTATTTTTAATTTTTCACCATTGCGCTATTGTGTATTGCTAATATTAGCTAAAATGTATGCAATATTTTCTCATTCAAGAAAAAGTAATTTTGCATTAATATTTTCAATATGAAATATTCAGTCATTATTAACGTACCTACAGAGTTAGCTTAAAGGGTTTTCAGAGTAAAAGTTCAGTTTTAACTTTTCTAATTAGCAGTAATTTAAATACATCTTCGCTTACCATTACAAGTACGTTGGCATTAAGGAAATCTAAACATTAGCATCATTAATTAATTTAAAGTTATATCCCCTTGACCACTTTAGTTTCAACCTACTGATTATTTATATTTCAAATTCTATGTTCTGAGAATTTGGGACTGCGAAATTAAATTTCCAAATAACGCGGGGTAATATCCGGTTTGTGAAGTAATAGGGAATGCTCCTCGGGAATTCAGTCACTAGTTAAGTTCGGAGGAAGTTTACTTCGCGGAGGAGATCTAGAAAGAAAAGACTCCATTTTAAGTGGGAATCCAAAGTGGGGCAATTGCCTTCCTGTCACTTCCATGCTCTGCCATGATGGAAGGGGCGCCGGTTAGTTGAAATGGGGCAGCGGAAAAAAATAATCGCATGAATTCCAAAATCCACTCCGCATAGGTTTTACCGTCACACTTTGGAATGATAAGGGAGGTCATTACCGCCCGCAGTCCATTTTTACGCCATTTGGCCTTTTGAGCTTCCAGTTAATTCAAATCTTATCTTTGTTCGAAGATTTATGATAAGATATCGGATTTGTACATTCAGATATTTGCTTTCGCATTGCATTGACCTCTAATCGAGATAGGGTAATGCTAGAATAAATAAGATTTTTGTCAATTGCCGATATTGGTCGGCATATTATTCCATTTTGATGTCAGATATTATTGTACGTATAGTATTCCGAAAAGATTTATTTTTTTCTTCTGAACCGACTAGAGTTACGAAACAACCTTTAGCCTTTTACAGGTTCTTTTTAGTATCTGCAGTATACTTACAACATTTAATGAGAGGATTCATTCAAATTTATTTACGTCTTGTAGAAACGGTAGAGCAAGGTAGGCAGATGTGATAAGGAAATGGGTGGACAAGGTTCATTTCCCGAATTAGTCGAAACTACAGAGTGCCGACGAGTATAATAATAATGTCGTTTATTTTCGTAGGCACTGGGGCCCAAAAAAATGAAAGTACAGCTTTCTACATTTCCATCTCGGTAGATAAATAGGAGTAAAAAAGTAAATAAATATAATTACAGACAAATGCAACCAGTTTGTGCCCCTAAAGTCATAAATAGCAGTGCATTTACTTGTTTAGGAACCTTTTATTGGGAAAATGACTCGTTCGCTCGACTGAGAACAACTGCAAACCACGTGGGACCTCCGCGCGAGGACAAGGAGCAGCTGAGAAACGGTGAACCTGCAGGCAAGAAAGAGTGCTGACGTCATCAACTCATCCGTGAAAAGGTTGACACAGATTGAACTGTCACACAGAACTGTCACAAATTGCTCGAGAAGTTGGTGAAAAATGATAAAAGGAAATATTACCGGTTTATTCATTTTTTAAGCCTCTCAATCGATAGCCTAAATAGATGGTTCAAAAAAATGGTGAATGAGCCTTTTTCGTAGTCAAAATTGTTTCAAGTATGAGACCGAAAGGAAATCCTGCTTTTTTTAATTTCTTCACCGTACCATCAAGGTATCTTGCCTGCTCTATCATACGAGTTAGTAGGTGCTCTAGCAGTGATGGTAAAATAATTTGCAATGGAATGTGTTGCTTCCACGAGGCATAAGGAAAGAACAATGGGTGTGTGGTAAGGAAGTGTTTGTGATTTTACGATATTTTGGAGGTATCATCATTGATGTCAATTAAATTGCATATGTTTTCGTAGAGTAAAACATTTGGGTAGAAAATTGTATTGTGCTTCGGTTTTTGCGCAAAGTAGAACTATCAGGCATAGGATTTTTTTCGAAAAGAATGACTTGCATTATTGCAAATTGAATGACCTGCGCTAACTTGCATTATTTGTGGATTTTCCATGTTTCCAGGTAATTTGTCCATCCTGAAAATATCATTGCGAAGGAAAATTCATAATAAAATAAAATAATAAAATCTAGAAAGTTAGCGCCCACTTTCCATGAGTTTATGACGTCGTTACTGTTTCACTTCATTACCACGTTGAGGGAGATCCGCTCACTCTAGGCAACAGCGAATTACGCGAGGTGTTTACGAGAAAGAGAAATGTAGGTGGGAGGGGTCGACCTCCTCGGCAGGAGCGCGTGACGTCATAACTTTTTATGCTGAAGCCTTTATGCCGTCGATGTGTGGCACGATTAGCGCAAGAACTTGGAGACGGGAGGAAGAGTTCTCGGCTATCCTGCCGGGTCCAAGGGTTTCTCAGCACCGACGTTTCGAGGGTGAATTCTGCCATGATCTTCAGGGTGAACCGAAACAGGGTGAACAATCACCCTGAAGACCATGGCAGAATTCACCCTCGAAACGTCGGTGCTGAAAAAACCCTTGGACCCGGCTGGAAATCCGAGAACTCTTCCTCCAGTCTATTCGCCGGGAAAATCTTAAGCCTGAATCACACGATCATTTTTTTTCGTCGCGCAAGTGATCACTAGGCGAAATGATCGTCGCCGGCAATTGTTTTTCGCGTTTGCGATCGCGATGAGGATTCCCATCCCTACTGTTCATCACTTTTCCGGTCGCTTTTCCCGTCGCTAAAACCGTCACTAAAACCCCATATCAGCCAATCGGAACGCATGGAGCGCAACGTTTGAAAATTGTGGGAACGAGATAGATAAACAAACACGCTATATATTTTCGTGATGCGGGTCCTATGACAACGAGCTGTGATATCGGAAATGATGCGAAAAGCGACGGCGGGAGTGACCGTGTGATTCAGAAAAATGATCACTAGAGCGATCGCTTTTCGCGACGGGAAAAGTGATCGCGATAGTGATTACTTTCGCAACGAAAGAAAATGATCGTGTGATTCAGTCTTTAGATCCTTCAACTCGAAGAATCGAGAAATTGAAAATTACTCTTATCTTTACTTTTCACTCCATCATAGCGGAAAGTAAAACAGAATAGGTGAGCGGACACATCACTTTCGCTGGCGTTTTCATATCTATGGCGTTAAGTGCGAGCGATTGCACCCATGCACGCTCCTAAATCTGGGAACAGTCCGGCGTGAGGGTGGTGGCGGCGGCGGCTGCAGCGAACTAGCAAACTATTTTATATTTACTTTTTTCGTCTTTCTCTCTCTCGCCCTCAAAATCTCACCCCGCTCGTTTTGATTCCCGCATCCAACTCCACGGCACCCTCAGCGCACGCGCGCCACTGTTTAAGCGGCGGCGAGGCAAGGAAGGAGCTCCGCTAGATCGGAGGGGCTCGCGAGCTGTCGGGAGGGGGTACAAATAGCGACGTGGGTTGAGGAGGGGGGTGGGGATTGCGAGTCAAAAGGGGTTTGCGTCGACCGGAGGGGGTGGTTGCCGCTGCTGCTGCACTCCTTCCCCACACCCTGAGTCCCTTTTGGATAGTGGGCGAGCGAGAAACGAGAGCGCATGGCCGAAAGAATAGGCAGCGGTGGCGACGCCCGGCGGAGGATGGAGGAACCTCGGCGCGCGCGCGCAGGTTTCCCGCCCCTCCCGCACGGATCGAAGCGGCGCTGAGGGCAGCCAGTGCGACTTGCGGACTCGGCAGAGGAGGAAGGCAGAGTTGGGACGGTGGAGAAGTTTATCCGACCCTCGCAGTCTTATTGACATTCAAGTATTTCTGATTTCGCGGTGGAAAAAATACATTTCGCGACGCCGGGAACTCGCTCGCAGCCTTTTACGATCGGCCTGCTGGCGAGGAGAGGAGGATAGCCGGTCTTCAGTCGAATGCGTCCTGCTAATTTTTGAAGACAAAAGAGGCGCGATTTAACAGTCGAATTGGAGCCTTTTCGCCTTTTTCCGTACATATTTCAGCGTTGAGCTCATCAATCATAGCAGAAGCAAAGGTGGGCGAAGTGTCGGCGACACTGGAGTATTGAGTCCTCGTCGGATTAAAGGAAATCTCTGAGGCCACCATTGAAGATCGAGAAAATCCAGAAAGGTTTTCGGAGGATTCAGCCGGATTCTGCTTATAAGAACTATTAGGCTGCTGGTAAGGAAAAAAAAACTCTTGAAGAATAAGGAAAGTATAATTCTAACCTTAGGCTGCTGAATCTGCTGTCTAGCCGGTGAGGTAATCGCTAAAATAATTAAAAGGGCCGTCTTCTCTGTCAAGTGACCGCCATCTATGCAACCTATGACGCAGGATCCGAAAAGCAAGAAGATAAACATACGCAATTAGGAATAGAACTGTGTCGGCGAAAAATTTGCGAGTGTCCACACCGTAAGCTTTCCACCACATCTTTAAGATTTCGTGTCGTGTTCGTGAAAACAGAGGGGTATTCCTTGATTTCTTCCTTAATTTTCGTGTGATAAGGGTTGAGGGAGTGAATTGCAAGGTGTTCAAATCGTTCTTTGTGCTTTTTGGGGCAGTCACATTTTGTTTTGCTTTCCTTCAGGAAGAGTTAAGGTTCTCTTTTTTTGTTCGCCGGTTCTGTTTTTGTGTTTGAGTTTGTCCCACGCCGAAGGATGATATTGTTTCGTGGGGAAACCGTGTAAGGAAAAGCCGTCATAACGGAGGAAGAGTGCATTTACCCTTGGGAAGAGCGGCATCTAGTTGAGTCTAGCTTCGTCGCCCAGACTACGCCCCCCTTTGGCGCTCTGTCCGGCTCACCAGAGCGGCAACCACCGCCGTCGCCGCCGTCGCCCGTGCCGACGCCCAGCCAAGCAGCCGCGTACAAGGCGCCGCGACGCCCCTACAAGAGTGAGCCGCACTCGTCCACGGAGCTCAGCGACTTCTCGCCAGGTTTGTTTTCGAATCCATCTCCCATATGTCCCATCCCTCTCTAGGCTCCGTCCATGTTTAAAATTCCCGCCACTCAAACGCCGCTCCCCTCTCGCCTGAGGGTAACACCCATATACGTCCGGAAATAGTGTATCTGTTGTCCCATAATAGTTATTCGTACAGTTCGCTTAATTTTTCGATATAACTTATATTTCAAAGTCTCCTTTCTTTTCGGAAGGAAGACGACCCGATATTTTCAAGATTTTGATGATTTTGCTTTGTAAAATTAAGTACATATTTCCACAGTGATAAAACTTAAAATAGCAAATACTTATAATAAGTCACTAGGCTAATGAGTTTTGTAGGGCTGATATTTTACGTCTGAAATACCTTTTACGATTACAGTTTGTATATGAGATTACTTACAATAATTATTTAGTAACCACAATCTCTGATTTTAAATTACAAAATATGATAGCTCGATTCTGCGGAATTGAGTGAGTAACATAGAATTATCGATCAGCGTATTTTGTTTCAACTGATAGTGAATGTTATTACCAAATTGGCTTCAATGTTGGATAATTATTTTCATTATTTTTTTCCCAATAATTGGCTCGATGACATGATAATAAACAATGTAATTCAACTGGGAATAATATAAAACGACCATTATCTCATGTAAATGCATAAGTGATATACACTCTTTCGTATATGTCATATTCAGATCAAAACTACTTTATTTAATTATTTTCCTTATTTAATTGATATTACCTCTTTTTTTAAATCCTGGAAAATCAATTTTCCTTACTTTTTCAGACATATCTCAAGTGTTCTTTTTCCTGTGATTTTCCTCCAAGGTAATTTTTAACTCCCTCTTTCACTGCCTGAGTGTAGTCAAGGTTTTTATCCTTTATCTATCTATAAATTGCTCCCGTCACTTTACTATAGCATAAGTTTCTCCATTCTCCTGTCTGCGGTCATTTTGGACGAAGCATGCTTTAACTCCTCTTTTTAACTAAGTTCATCATACTTATCTAAATAAGCCATTCCATATTGCATTTATTAAATTGACTTTTTCTCATTTTAATTTACTGCATTGATATGTTTTTGAGGTAATATTTTAGTAGGTCTCAAAAATTGGTGTATTAATAATGTTATGCATAATATTCACTTGAAAGCCAACTCTTATTAAGGATTAAAATTTCTAATTCAGCTTTTGTAAATCATCTCCAACGAAAAGTCATCGTATGTGCAAGTCTCGTTTTCAACGATTGCAACTGTTTTAAGAATAAAAGAAAAGAATCAAGTAGCTGCTTCAGTAATATTTACGCTTGGACTAAGTTTTACGCTAAAAATTCCAGGTTTCTAAACTAAACAACATTCCAAGACGCGATTGTCGGCGAAAAATGAGGTTTTGGGGCATATGATCTCTTGAAAGCGCCCATTTTTATTTCGCGTATTCTCTTTGTGAAGGACGTACGAAACGAAGGGAACTCTGTAGAGATTATGCCACGGCTGCCGCTTGAAAATACGCAATTATTCTGCGCCTCGCGTCAAAACACACGGGTTGGGGAAAGTCGTCGTCTCCTGGCGAGCGGCGCCTGCAAATATCTGACGGGTGCGCATCATGAAGGTAGTTACCGCCTGTAAAAAAAGCAAGATATCTCGAGTTTAAGGAGCTCTATCGTCTAAACGAATAAACTAATAGTGATAAAAAAATTGCAGGAGGGAGATGGTTTATTCCTTCGCTGACTTGTTTACTTTAAAATTCTTTGCCTCACAGTATTTCATCTATTTAATTTCTTCCAATAGGTTACCCCTTTTTTGCGTGCCTAACTACACTACCATATTTAAGCTCCTGGTAAACTCATAGTTTTCATTCCAACAACGTGCAGTTCTGATGTAAGGAAGCAAGAAGGTTTCATTTTCTATTTAGCTGCTACCTTGGCAGAGAACATTAACATCCCGCCTTTAAGTACAATCGGCTCGCCGTTGAAAAATTAATTTCTCTGACTGCATTAACTCACTTTTTGTTCCCATTGCATTCCTACTTTATTTCCTCCTCTCTCTCTCCCTCGACCTATTTTTTTCTGCCCCTCTTCACCAACGACCCGAAAAACTGCTTAGACGGGATTATCTCCACGGCTAAAGCCGTAAACAAAAGTTGTGCCCAAGTGGAATGCCTTTTCTCTCTCCACTTCTCTTCGCAAGTGCCATCTTGGAGAGAGAGAGGGAAAGAGAGAACCCTGGGAAGGAGTGAGTGAAAGAGAGAGAGAGAGAGAGCGTTGAGGGTGGGCTCTTGAGTAAGGAAAGGAAAAGAAGCAGGAGGAGGAGTATTGCGAGGGTGTGGGGGGGGGGGAAGAATGAGGAGAAGGGTGTGTATTTGGGAGGGCGACGAGAAAATAAGGAAAAAGTTTAAAAAATAAAATAGGAGGAAGAGAAGAACTGGAGACCGTCCCTCGCTGAGTTTGTCTGCAAAAGTTACGCGTGAGTGTTGGTGTGCCTGCGCGGAATCTAACCCCTTCCCCTCCCTTTTCCTCCCACCCCTCTCTTTCCCCTCCGTCCCAACCCCTGCCTCCCAGCTCTAGACCCTGGGTAGAGAAAGAAAGGCCACCTCATTATCTTGGCTTAGATCCCCTTCAGATGCCGTTCAGGACAAACGGTACTGTCTCACCCTTCGTTAAGATTCGTTAATCGTGTGATGTTAGGTATAAGCAATGAGTCGGCTTAAAAATAGTCTTTCATCTCGCGCCGGCTTGAGGCATTGCCGGCTTCTTGCCTCATTAACGCGAGAATAGATATAGTGCTTATTGCTCCCTTACTA